>NC_057861.1:515977210-516618460 GCF_019393635.1 Dromiciops gliroides | reverse complement strand
AATAGATTTTTGATATATGGTGATAATCTTTGTCATTTTCTAGGTTATGAGTGGAGTAGCTTTGAAGTCATCATCAAATTGGCTATTTTCTGTTGTGGGATGAGAAATAATCATTCTCTCTAATGAATAGGGAATGAGAGCTTTAATTTCTGGAAACTAAGCTTTTTAGAAATCTTCATATTCATAACTACACAAAGCACAGATCATTCTGAGGAACAGTGGGATTGGTTCATTTACCTGAGAGTTGAAAAGTCAGAGTTGAAGAAGCAACAATGTTTACCCAGCAGATGTTGTGAAAAATCCTAAGTCTGAAGAAAATAGGTTTATTGAGAGAGGACCAGTCTCACAATAAAGCTGGTCTCAAGAAGGTGTAGGTCCTGAGAGACCCTGAGCTTGGGGCTCACCAGGGTTTTATATCCTCACAGGGCTTACAAATTCTAGATAAACTTCCTCTCAAATTTGCAATCATTGGTTCATCAGCCAAAATTTGCTTTCTAGCCACTAGCTTTGCCATTAGTGGGGAATACCATGATCTGAAAACTGTGATGTAATAGATGTTACCTAGAAGCTACTTAGGATCGCTAAACAGACTAGGATGGCTAATCAGAATCACGATCTGCCAACTAGAATTACTGGACACCAAATGCTGAGGTGGAGAGGATGATGTCTAGAAGCGACAGATGGTGGCTAGGGATGCTCTAGCAAGACTCGATGATCATACAGCATTGCTAATCATCCAACATTGAGATTAGCTCTATTATTTACTTAATCAACCAATAAAATATCTAGATATAGTAAATCACAATTTTTAGTTGATATGCTGATTATTATCGTAATTAAATATCTAATAACTAAGGGGTGGGGAAAATCTCACTCACAAAGACAGAGTGTAGTACACTTAATAAATGTTGGCTTAATTGAATTGAACCAGCCTGGAATAGGAATGAACTCTGATTTTCAATCAAAGGACTTGGGTTTGAATTATAGATTTGTTACTTTTTATCTTTGTGAACTTAATTCTTCTCAGGTACATTATGAGTAAAATGAGAAAGTTGGATTAGATGATCACTAAGGAAGGCCTTTTATAGCTCTAAATCTTATAGCACAAGTCTTGTGGTTAAATTCCTATAGAATTTACATCAAAATCACACCTTCTTAGTTTATTCTCCAAAAACAGATTGGATCCTTGAAGGAATTACCTCATTCCCAACCTTAAAATACTGCTCAGTATACTTACATGGAGATGAGTTATTTTAAAGCTGATGGGAACATTAGAGATTATAAGGATCATAAGATTTAAAACAGGAATGGACTTTTGCGTTCTTTATATCTTACTTAACTTTATTTTATAGATGAAAAAGTTAAAATATGAACCCCAGTGCAGTTAAAAGATCATTCTAATGTTGTAGAGTTAATAATAGACTCTCAGTCCAATGTTCTTACTACCATATGGTATTATCACTATAGTTTTTGTAATAGTTCCCAATTATAATCAGGTAAGGGGCAGCTAGGTGGCCCAGTAGATATAGCATTGGACTTGGAATGAGCTCAAATATGCCCGAAGACATTTACTAGCTGTGTGATTCTGGGAAAGTCATTTAACCTTGTTTGCTTCAGTATTTCATTTTTAAAATGGGCTAGACAAAAAAATGGCAAACACTCAAGTATCTTTGGCAAGAAAACCCCAAATAGGGTCACAAAGAGGCAGACCTGCCTGAGATGACTCAACAACAATAATTAGCTGAATGCATTAGTAAAGGAAATTTCCTCACTGGAGATTCCTATACCAATAAAATTGTTAAAAAGGACATTTCGGAGGCAGCTAGGTGGCACAGTGGATAAAACATTGGCCCTGGATATAGGAGGACCTGAGTTCAAATCTGATCTCTGACACTTGACACTAGCTATGTGACCCTGGGCAAGTCACTTAACTCCAATCGCCACCCCCATCCCCCCACTCCTACAAGAATGACTCCTGAGCCTATGTAATGTATTAAAAAAATTGTTTTTTTTGGCAGGGCAATGAGGGTTAAGTGACTTGCCCAAGGTCACACAGCCAGTAAATGTCAAGTGTCTGATGCCAGATTTGAACTCAAGTCCTCCTGAATCCAGGTCCAGTGCTCTATCCACTGCGCCACTAGCTGCCCCCTATATAATATATTAAAAATGTAGTTGACTATCCAATTAAATATGCAAAAGGAGTTATATGTCCCTTTGTACAAAATATGGCACCTTAGCTTGGACAAGTGGTCAACTGGCTAATATGTCTTTCTATAAAATGTTGCTTCTTAAAAAACTATATCAAAAATTGGCTATGATCCCAGGATCATTGATTTAGAACTGGAAGGTGCCTTAGAGCCCATCAAACCAAACCTTCTCATTTTGCAGATGAGGAAACTGAGGTCATCTATGTCTAATACCTCTGTGACTCATCTAGGGTATTAAACATAACAGCAGGATTTGAACCCATATCTTACTGACTTTAAGTCCAGTGTCCCAAGGTTTTAATTGGGTTTTATTATATCTTATTACATTAATAATTAAATATACCTCCAATAATATAAGTAGCCATTTTATTATAATCCTCTTATTTTTAATTGATCAGATAGATGAGATTTTGTCACTTTCCTTTTGATTGATTTATTGCTTGTATTTACTGTTGTTGCCAGGACCCTTCGAAGATGCCCTCAAGAACCAAACTGTAGGGCCTTTGTTGAATAAGGCTCTATCAGTGGAAAACACCAGCCCTATTTTATCCAGACCAACTGATTGGAGAGTGATGGAAGAGTTGAAGGCAGAGCCTTGGTATCAAGGAGAAATGAGCAGGAAAGAAGCAGAGCAGCTACTGAAAAAAGATGGGGACTTCCTTGTCAGGAAAAGCACCACCAACCCAGGATCTTATGTCCTGACAGGGATGCATAATGGCCAAGTCAAACACCTTCTTTTAGTTGACCCAGAAGGAACTGTAAGTATCTAGTGAAGAACCAAAGTGGTACCATGTTCATTTATTTGCATATCCGAATAAATGTATAATATAATGAATATTACTTAAACCAGTCCACACTTTGCTGCTAAGGATATTTACCTAGAATGAATTGGCATGAATTATTGTGCCTGGAAACTGTGACTTCCTTGGTATATCACAATGTGTCACAGAACACTTAAAATATTCCTTGGTTCTTATGACAAGCCTGTGAAACAGATAATTGATGTATTTCCATTTGTCCTCTGTCTTGGGCTTCCTTAGGAGCAGGCATTAATATTGACTCTGATCTTTCATTATAGTGTGGAGATGATCCTAGGTTGAATGGAGTATAAACTCTGATTGAGTTACTATTAAATTGAAATGGCTTTGAGTTTATGTCAAGTGACAGATTGAATATCTGTCTAATGAGGACCAGCCTAGCTGAATTTAGGGAAACTCATTACCATTACTCATTTTTGGCTGTGGTTTATTTTTCTCATGAAGATTATCTGTTCTGGCAAGGACAGGCTGCAATCTGCATGGACCAGAAAATATCCACACCAATGGACCAACAGATCTTTTGAAGTACTGAAAAACTAACAATGACAAAAATAATAATAACTTTACATCAATATCTATTTGACACATGAGGTAGAAAACTTGAAAACAGTATTGCCCTATTAAAGGCATCAAAAAACAAAAATAAGGAATTGAATCTGAAAAGCTAACATGTTTCAGAAATTCTAACTTCCTTTAATCAACAATTGAAAGTCAAAATCAAAATGTTTGGTGAGGCAAGGAGTCAAAGCAGCAGAAAAACACACAATTAAATATCAATAAAAACCTTTTCTTGCAAGTTCTATTTTCCACCATTATTTACTGGACATTTCAAACTGTGTCCCAGGGATATCTCAAACTTAGTTTGCCCAAAGCAGAACTCAATATCTTTTCCCTATAAATATTCTCCACTTCCAAACTTCACTATTTCTATCAAAGGCACTAATACCCTTCTAGTGTCTTGGATTTATAATGTCTTCATTATTCTGTACTTCTCTTTTTTCCTTATTCTTGTATATCTAATGAGTTGCCAATCTTGTTTCTAACTTCATGACTTCTTTTACATTTGATCCCTTCTCTCTACCCATTTAATTATACCCTTTGTTCAGGCCTGCATCACCCCTTTTTTTTGTGTGGTTACGACCTTTATTTATATAAAAACCCAAATATTTAGTCAATTTACAGTGTCTTAATTTAATATTTGTACACCTTCCATTTTTAAGTGCTTAAATGAGTACTATATTGCAATAAAAATGTAGTGACATAATTATTAACCAGCCATTAAAAATTTACTTCTACAGATATTAGAGTTGTATGAATTTTAAATTAAAAAACTTAAAAATACTGATGCTAATTAGTTTGGTCATGACTACTGGGGTATAAATTTAGGAATGTTGGTTTAACCAGTAGCCTGCTTCACAGTATGTTCCATGCTTGAAGGGGGAAAAGGAACAAGTCAGTGGTACAGAGAAATGGGAAATTCATTCTTCAGGAAGATGGGCATTACTGAAGCCTGTCAGACCAAGAACACATTTGTACTATTGGTTATTTCTTCCAGTTCCTTTTGAAATGAAAGCTTCAGACATTAGTTAGTTGTGTGACCCTGGGCCTTGAGACTCAGTTTCCTTATTTGCAAAATGAAGGGACTTAATGGTCTCAAATCCTCCTTCTGCCTAAAAATCTCATTTTATAAACCATGATGTTTTTGTGTGGTCTGAGTTCCGTGGATCTGTACTGGACAATAATATTCCCAAGTAGTAGACAATTCTTATTCTGGACCAAAAGTGACAGACAATTAGACAATAAAGATAGCTGAAGCCAGTACTGAGAAAAGACCTTACTTTCCTGCTAGTCATTAACAGCTGTTAATTTCCAATAAATCTGTCCTTCATAAGAGGGGCCCTCAATTCCCATGATTTCAGAATGACACAAGTTCTAAAATCAACAGGTTTAATTCTGCATGATTTTTTAACAGGGGAACTTAAATAATATTTGGTTTTCTGGAAGCTATCTTCTTTTTATGCATCCACCGTTTTTTGAACTTCTTAGCACTTTGTTTTCTTTCTGCTCCCCAATTATTATTCACAAATTGCATGGCAGATTTTTTTAACTGACAATCTCTTGTTGTCAAGGGAAAGAAATGTGTTTACAGTAGTTCTGTTGCTCCCTCGACCACATAAATACTTCTGTATGAAGCCTTTGGCTGCTTGCTGCCTTGTCTATCAGATCTTGGTCCTTTAATCTACAGGCCACATACCTTTTCTTTACTCGTGTAGGGAACTTTTTTTCTTCTTTTTTTCCTTTGTTCTCATTTTCTGTGTTACCTTTTTGCAGTCTGGGTAATGATTCATTTATTTTATCCTGGGGAGCTGTAGTTAATTCCTCTAGAAGAGTGGCTGGAAGTAGTTTTCTTTTCTTCAGCTCCGCGAACAGCTCCTCCCGCCGCTTCTTTTTCTCTTTCAGGAGCTCCTTGTCCCTGCGCAAAGCGTCCTGCAGGCGCCGCTCGTCTTCTTTGGCCTCCGCTTGGGCGCTGGCGAACGTCACCTCTTCTGGGGCTTCATCTTCATCCTTCTCCTCCTCTTCCTCCTCCTCCTCCTCCCCTGCATCACCTCTTACCTGGATTATTGCAATGGTTTCAATTAGTCTCCCTGCTTCAAGTCTCTATCCATTCCACTGATGTCAAAGAAATTTTCCTTGAGTACAGATATGAATATGTCAATACCCTACTCAACTTCCATAACTAACAATCGCATTGAGGATAAAATATAAACTGCTTTGTTTAGATTTTAGAGCCCTTAACAGTCTGGTTCCAATCTATCTTCCCAAACACCCTGGAAAATACTATTTCTTTCATAGTGTGGGGTTCAGGTACACTGGACTTCTCTCTAATTTTCCCACTTGACATTCCATATCCTGTCTCCATGACTTTGAACTGGTGTCTCACATGCCAAGAATGCACTCTATCATCACTCCTTAGAGTTCCTCACTTTTTTAAAGATGCAGTTCGGGTAGCACTTTCTGCATGAAAGTTTTCCTAATCCCCCAGCTGCTAGTGCTCTCCTTCCCAAACTACTCTGTATATATTTGAATTTTTCACTTTATATTTACTCTATTGTTCTGTCTCTTATAGTCAGAATCTTAGGGTTGGAAGTAACTTTAGGGGCCAGCTGGTCTAACCTTCATGTTCATTAAAAATCAATGCTGCAAATACAACATGGGGGAAATGTGTCTAGACATAACTTCTCTGCAAGCTAGGCATTTTAATGGACTTCAACCATAATATAGACCAACATGGCGTAATAGCAACCAAAAAAAGGAACAGAGTGAACAAGAATCCCCTCTACCACATACCAAATAAACAACCCTCCAGGCTTCACTTAAAGACCTAAAATGAGGAGAAATCTAATACCTTTCAAAGTGGCCCATTGTACTTGTGTGGAATTTCTCCCAATTTGTGAAAGTTATGTTTTACATTGAGTAGTCTACCTATCTGCAATTTCCACACATTATTACAAAGTCTGTCTTCTTAGAATAAGAACAGATGTAGTCCCTCTTCTAGCCCTTCAAATGCTTGAAGGTTATTGTTATATTTCTTTGCTATGTCTCTTCTTCTTTAGACCAGATATCTCTAGTTGTATTAAACCTAGCCTCATGTGGCACGATCTTGACATTTCATAATCCTGATTGCCCCCTCTAGAATTTTGTAGACTTTACCAAAATATGCTTAGATCTGTGCATAATATCACTGTCATGTGACCAGGGACTACAATAGACCTCCCAGTGTTTTGGATACTGTGTCTCTTTAAAAGTAGCCTAATGTCGCAATGGCTTTTTTGGTTGCTATTATGCAATGTTGGTCTTTATTAAGGTTGAAGCCTATTAAAACTCCTAGCTTTCAGAGAAGTTATGTCTAGTCATATTTCCCCCATGTTGTATTCGCAGTATTGATTTTTGTGCGTGTGTGTGTGTGAGGCAGTTGGGGTTAAGTGACTTGCCTAGGGTCACACAGCTAGTAAGTGTTGAGTGTCTGAGGCTGGATTTGAATTCAGATACTCCTGACTCCAGGGCTGGTGTTCTATCCACTGCTCCACCTAGCTGCCCCTACAGTATTGATTTTTAATGAACATGAAGGACTTCACATTTATGCTGATTAAATCTCACTTTATTAGATTATATCCAATCTTCTAACATAATTTAAAAAATCCTGATTCTGTTAGGTATTCTTCTCAGCTTTCTGTTATTTATACAATTGATGAACTTGCCATCCATATCTTCATTCAAGTCCTTTACAACATTTTAAATGACACAAAGTCATTGAAAGATCACTGGAGGACTGGACTAGAGACCTTCATCTACATTGCCATTGAGCTATTAATAATATTCAACTAGTTGCAAATCTGCCTAGTTGTGCTATCATCTATCCCATGTCTCTCCATCTTTCCTGCAAAGATAGTATGAAAGAATTTATCAAATGCTTTGATGAAATCTAGGCAAATTATGCTCTACTTACAGCATCACTCTAGTAGCTGTTTTATTTTTTGGTTTTTAGAATAATTTAAAATTCAATTTTGATTTTGAGTTCCAAATTCTTTCCCTTCTTCTAGCCCCTCTCCCACCCATTGAGAAAGCAATGATACTTATTATACATGTAAAGTCATTCAAAACATATTTCCATATTAGCTGTGTTACAAAAAAGGCAAGAAAAATAAAGTAAAAATATGTTTAAACTTGCATTCAGCATTCATCAGTTATCTCTCTCTGCATGTGGGCCACATTTTTCATCATGAATCCTTTGGAATTGTTGTATCTATCAGAGTAGCTAAATACTTCACAATTGATTAGTATTAAAATATTGCTGTTACTGTGTACAATGTTATTGATTCTTCTCCCTTTACTTTGCATCAGTTCATATAAATTGTCTTCTCAGATTTTTTACTGAAACCATCCTCTTCATAATTTTTTTAAACAGCATGATGTTATTCTATCACAATTCTATACCACTGCTTGTTCAGCTATCCCCCAATTGTCAGGCATATCCTCAGTCTCCAATTCTTTGCCACCTCAGAAAGAACTGCCATAAATATTTTTGCACATACGAGTCCTTTTCCTTTTTCTTTGCTCTCTTTGGGATCCAGACCTAGTAATGGTATAGCTGGGGCAAAAGCCATGCAGAATTTTATGACCTTTGGGCCATGATTCCAAATTGTTCTCCAGAATAGTTGGACCACTTAGTAGACAATTACAGGGCATTAGTGGATTATTTTTCCATGTTCCCTCCTGCATCTGACATTTTCCTTTTCTGTCATGTTAGTCAGTCTGAGAGGTGTAAGGTGGTACCTAAGAGTTATTTTAATTTGCATTTCTCTAATTATTATTGATATAGAGCATGTTTTCATATAACGATTGATTTCTTCTGAAAACTGCTTATTCATATCATTTGATCATTTATCAATTGGGGAATGGTTCTTGTTTTTATATATTTATCTCCATTCCATATGTATTTGAGAAATGTGTCCTTTATCAAATAAAATCTCTTAAATATTTTTTATCCCAGTTTCTTGCTTTCCTTCTAATTTTGGCTCCATTAATTCTGTTTGTGCAAAATCTTTTTAATTTCATATAATTCAAAAATATAAATTTTATCTTCTGTGATCCTATTTCTTATTTTGATATAAATTCTTCCCTTATCCATATGTCTAACAGATAATTTTTCCACATTCTCCTAATTTGCTTTCAATAGCACTTTTTATGTCTAAATCATGTACCTATTTTGACCTTAACTTGGTATATATTGTGAGATATTAGTTTCTTATTTGGTAAAAAGAGGGTGTTGGATGACACTCTTAGATGATCCCCAGAGTGTTATCCTGATCTAAATCCTATAATATGATTTACCTTGTGGTATTTCTTGACAGGAGGAATATTTTATTCTGCTGCTTTCAATCTCACTCTGAACTGATTGCTCTCTCTCACACTCTCTCTCTCATTCCACATATACCTATACCTATATACATGTATGCATATATACTCACATGTTCTTATTTTTATTCAGGTATTTCAGTCTTGTCCATCTCCTTGTTTTGACCCCATTTAGGGTTTTCTTGACAAAGATACAAGAGTAGTTTGTCATTTCCTTCTCCAACTCATTTTACATATGAGGAAACTGAGACAAAAATTTAACTGACTTGTCCAGGGTCACATGTCTCAGACCAGATTTGAACTCAGGATGATGACTCCAGGCCCAGCACTCTATCCACCGTGCAATCACTATATGTATTGTATGGGCCAAATTCAGTATGGGGAGAGTTAATTGGGTGGCTCATCATAATATTGGGGTTCAGAAAATAATGGGAAACCTCTAGGTCCAGAGTTTCCTCTCTTCCAAACTGCCTTTTCTTTAGTTATTTCTCTCAGACTGATAAGAAAGATTAACAGCCTCTTTTCTACAAACAAATCAGCTTTTATTAATGGGAACAAAATTTACAACACAGGTGAAGTTAATAGGGCCAGGGACAATGAGAATGGGGTTAGAGAAAGGGAAAAATATGTCCCACTTCCCAGATGGTTAGAATATAAATCTCTAGGGTAAAAAGGCCCCCAAGTACCTCAAATAAGCTCTGCTTCCTCAGCCACTTAGAACAGCTTAGCTTGAACAAAAACTGATTCACACCTTAAATTTGCTTCCAGCTCAGCTGGCCTAAAAAGCCAGCCTTGCTTCAATAACACAAACTCACCACCACCTGGAATCTGTAGTTCCAAGGAGAATCAGCAGTGTAGTGTTTCCTGGTTTGGTCCAAAGGTCAACCACCACCAGCTCCTCTCTCTCTCTCTCTCTCTCTCTCTCCCTCTCTCTCTCTCTCTCTCTCTCTCTCTCTCTCTCTCTCTCTCTCTCTCTCTCTCTCTCTCTCTGTTCCTCTCAGAGTTCTCTCTTCCCCTTCCCCCCTCTCCCACAGGGAAGTTCTTAGCCTTGCTGACTCTCCAATTAGTTCAACATACCCCCTGGGCTGTCCCCATTATAATTTGGCCAGGCCCATGTGGGCATGGGGGAACTCCTAGATGGGGCTTAGGTATTTTGTTGGATACTTTGACTCGATAAATGTTCTTTGTGTTATTTCATCCCACCTAATATACATGAGAAATCTAATCAGAGTTCCTTTTGTTTGTTCTATTATCTTTTCAAGTACACACCCATCTTTTCTTAGGCTTTTTAAGAATACATCTTTTCAGTCTGACTATAATGAAGCAAAGATGGGGTCATGGAAACCCCAAATCACAATTAATTCCTTCCAGTATATACATTACATAGTTTTTGCATATGTTTATTTATTTAAAGATATGGTTCTTTTCCCCAGGAAATGAAGTCATATCTTGATTATTTATTTTGGTGCTAATGAGTTCAGGATCATAGTTTCGATCCTGACTAGTTAGCTTCACATAGAGAAAAGTTTTGTTCTTCAGTCACTTATTATTCCTTTAATATTGACTAGCCTTTCCCCTAATGTATACGAAAAAAGTAGTGTAGTATAAAGGAAATAGTTTTAGGCCACAGGCCAAAAGAAATAGGCTCAAAGTTGAGCATGGTACTTATCCTTGAATTGGTCACTTAATTTCTCTGAATTTCAGTTTTATCACTGATATAATGGGGAAATAATAACTGCTTCATCTCATACTTGTGAGGATTAAATGAGTTAATGTATGTGAAAATGCTTTGCAAATTCTAAGGTATTTTCCATAACCAAACTTAATCAAATCTTGTTCCTTTCTTTTGACATTCCTATTTATTTGAATATTCTTACCATTCACCCAGTCACCATCTGTGAAACATTTTTTGACTTGTCCTTTTCCTAACCTCCCATATCTAATTATTTCTCAAACCTTGTCAATTCTACCTTTGGAATACTTGTCCATGTTACCTTTATTTGATTCCCACTGCCACCACTCAAAGACAAAGGCCTCATTTCCACCATCTAGCTTAGGGAATAGCCTTCTAACTGTTCTTCTTATCTTACAGACTTGTTTATTTATTTATTTAGTTTGTGGAACAGTGAGGGTTATGTGACTTGCCTAGGGTCACACAGCTAGTAAGTGTCAAGTGTCTGAGGCTGGATTTGAACTGAGGTCTTCCTGAATCCAGGGCCAGTGCTTTATCTACTTTTTCCACCTAGCTGTCCCTGTTCTTATTATCTTTAGGGTTTTTTTTAAAAAAACCACAATCCATATTTCATATTTTATTGTGCTCCAGTTTAAGACAACTTAAAAGCTCAGCAGGAGAAGTCTGTGACAATGGGTTGGAGGCCAACCTAGGACATATGTGGAGGTAGGCAGCATCAGCATCATGGTGGGCCTTGGAAGCAGCTTTGACAGCAGAAACAGCAACTTTGCAAGCTCTGAGTCCAGAGACAGTAATGGGGTCAGACAACAGTTCAGAAAGAAATTACATATTACTTACACTGGATACAAATAGTGCTGATTGGCAATGCTATTGCCCACATACTTGTAGCTTCAGGGAAGCAGGGTACTACCTAAGTAAAGAACACAGCAAAGATGAGGAGAACAATTATTATACCTTTCCTTGGATCATACCACCTAAGAAGCACCCAAAACTTGCAGACCCCTGAACTAATTCTGAAAACAGCACAAAAAAGCCTGAAGTTTGGGACAGTGCCTCCCTACTACCAGGTAAGCTGAGCCCAAACCTCAACATAAAGTTAAAAGCCAAGAAATAGGCTTTAGAATGAGCAAAGAAAAAAACTTGACCATAAAAAGCTACTATAATGGAAAGGGAGACCAAGACACAAACTGAAAAGTAGAAAACAATGTGAAAAAATCTACAACTATAGCCTCAAAAAATGCCAATTGGACCCTACCTCAATTAAAAAAAGAGAAGAGGGGTAGAGGAAAAATTGAGAAAAGAAATGAAACTAATACAAGAAAATTGTGAAAAAAGAGTTAGCAGCTTAGTAAAATAAGCAGAAAAAATGCTTAAGAAAATACCTTAAAAACCAGAATTGGCCAAATGGTAAAAGAAACAAAAATTCATTGAAGAAAACAATTCCTTAAAATAACAGAACTGGTCAAATGGGGAAAAAAAGATACAAAACTGCACTGAAGAAAATAATTACTTAAAAATTCTAATTGGACAAATGGAAGCTAATGACCCCATGAGACAATAATAAAATTAAAGTCAAAAGAATGGAAAAAATAGAAGAAAAAGTAAGCTATCTCATTGGAAAAACAACTGACATGTAAAATAGTTTGAGGAGAGATAATTTAAGCAATATTTGACTACCTGAAAGCTATGATTTTTAAAAATGCCCAGACATTACATTTTAAGAAATTGTTAAGGAAAACTGTTTTGATATCTTAGATTCATAGGGCAAAGTGAAAGTTGAAAGAATCTACTGATCATGTTCTGAAAGAGGTCCCCAAATGCAAACTCCCAGGAATATTATAACCAAATTCTAGAGATCCCAGGTGAAGGAAAAAATATTGCAAGCGGCTAGAAAGAAACAATTCAAATAGTACGGCCGTCGTCAGGATCACACAATATTTGGCACATAAGGAAGAGCTTTGATTATGGAGAAGAAAATGAGGCGAGTGGGGCTGGTAGGCAATACTTGAACCTAACTCTCATTGGAATCGGCTCAAAGAAGGAAGAACATACACTCTCAATTGTGTATAGAAATGTATAATAGTCAATAGAAGGTGAAGGGGATAAAAGATATGGAGTGGTAGGTGATAAAAGGGAGGGTAGATTAAGGGAGTCAGTGGTCAGAAGGAAAACAGACTTTTGAGAGGGACAGGGTAAAAAGTGAAAGAGAAGGATGAACAAAGGAAAATGGGAAGGAGGGAATTACACAATTACAAATAACAACTGTGAATGTTATTAGAATGAAATCATCCATAAAATGGAAACAGAAGAATGGATTAGAAACTAAAATCAAACAATATGTTGTTTACAAGAGACACACTTGAAATGGAAAGGCACACAGAGTTAAAATGAAGGGCTGGAGTAGAATCTATTATACTTCAGCAGAAGTAAGAAAAAGGCAGGGGTAGCAATCATAATTTCAGACAAAAATGGAACTAATTAAAAGAGATAATCAAGGAAACTACATTGTGCTTAAAGACAATGAAGTAATGTCAGTTTTGTTTTTTTTTTTGCAGGGCAATGGGGGTTAAGTGACTCACCCAGGGTCACACAGCTAGTAAGTGTCAAGTGTCTGAGACTAGATTTGAACTCAGGTACTCCTGAGTCCCGGGCTGGTGCTTTACCACTGTGCCACCTAGCTGCCCCCAGTGTCAAAATTTTTTACAGCAAATTTTGCTGATATAGGTCTCATTTCTAAAATATACAGGAAAGGGGCAGCTAGGTGGCGCAGTGGATAGAGCACTGGCCCTGGAGTCAGGAGGACCTGAGTTCAAATCTGGCCTCAGACACTTAACACTTACTAGCTGTGTGACCCTGGGCAAGTCACTTAACCCCAATTGCCTCAGTAAAAAAAAAAAAATATATATATATATATATATATATGAAACTGAGTCAAATTCATAAAAATAAGAACTTCCCCGAATTGATAAATGGTCAAAGGATATGAACAGGCAGTTTTCAGAAGAAGAAATCAAAGCTATCTGTAGTCATATGAAAAATGATCTAAATCACTAATTTTTTTTTGGGGGGGGGCAAGGCAATGAGGGCTAAGTGACTTGCCCAGGGTCACACAGTTAGTAAGTGTCAAGTGTCTGAGTCCAGATTTGAACTCAAGTCCTCCTGAATGCAGGGCTAGTGCTTTATCCACTGTGCTGCCTAGCTGCCCCCTCTAAATCACTATTGATTAGAGAAATGCAAATTTAAAAAACTCTGAGATACTACTTTATACCTATCAGAAATGACAAATGCTGGAGGGGATGAGGGAAATTAGGTACACTAATAAAGTGCTGGTAGAGTTGTGAACCGTTCCAACCATTTTGGAGAACAATTTGGAACTCTCGCCAAAAGGATATAATATTGTGCATACCCTTTGACCCAACAATACCACTAGTACATCTGTACTCCAAAATGATCAAGGACAAAAGAAAAAGAACCTTATATGTAAAAAATATTTATAGCAGCTCTTTTTATAATGACAAAGAATAGGAAATTGAGGGGATGCCCATGAACTGGGGAATGGTTGAAGAAGTGGTGAATATGGTTTTGAAGGAATATTATTATGCTATAAATGATGAAAGGGGTGGTTTCAGGAAAAAAACCAAAAACAATGGCCAGACTTATATGAATTGATGCAAAATAAAATGAGATGAACTGGAAGATCACTGTATATAGTAACAGCAAAGTTGCAATGATGATCAACTGTGAAAAAATTGGCTACTCTGATCAATAAGGTGATCCCTAACAATTCCAAGGATAAAAAAATGCTATCCACCACCAGAAAGAGAACTGATTATCTCTGAGAACAAATTAAAGTATAATTTTCCCACTTTTTTTTTTTGCTTTTTTGTGATATGGCTAACATGGAATTATATCTTGCATTATTTCACATGTATAATTGATTTCATTTTGCTTGTTTTCACAGTGGGTAGGGGAGGGGTAGGAGGGAGGGAGGGAAAGAATTTAGAACTTAAAATTTAAAAATAAAAGAATGTTAAAAATAAATATCTTGCGGGGGCTGGAAACAAATGCAACTAGCTTAACACCTTATTGTTTATCTCATCTTTACATTCTAAAACCTCATTTGCCGGAGATGTAAGCAAGTTGTGCTTTTGGGGGTCAAGTGGAACAAGTCTAGCTCCTTTTCCTCATTATATTCTTCTTCTTCTTCTTCTTCTTCTTCTTCTTCTTCTTCTTCTTCTTCTTCTTCTTCTTCTTCTTCTTCTTCTTCTTCTTCTTCTTCTTCTTCTTCTTGCACGGCAATGAGGGTTAAGTGACTTGCCCATGGTCACACAGCTAGTAAGTGTCAAGTGTCTGAGGCTGGATTTGAACTCAGGTCCTCCTGAATCCAGGGCTGGTACTTTATCCCCTGCACCACCTAGCTGCCCCATTATATTCTTGCAAATGCTTCATGTCAGCTCTCATGTCTCCTTAGGTCTTCTCTTTTCCAGGCCAAACATCCCCAGGTCCTTAACCTGATTCTCCAATAACATGATCTCAAGGACTTTCATTGCACTATCTATACTCTTCTGGACACTTTTTAACTGGGCAATATCCTTCCTAAAATGAGATTCCCAGAACTGAATGCAATATTTTAAATATAGCCAGATAAGGATGGCATACAGGGAAACTATCATGCTCTTGTTCTGGATACCATACCTTTTAAAATATTGTGCGAGACTGAGTTTGTTTGTTTTTTTCTGATGCATTTTTCGTACTTGTGCCTCCTCCCCCAATCCAATAGATTACAGATCCACACATCCTACCAGTTACTGCTTGTGTGACAAGTCATTTTAGGCCTCAGTTCTCTTATTTGTAATATAAGGGGATTACTGTAGATGATGTCTAAGGTACTTCTAGCTCTAAATCTATTATTGATAATGGTAGTTTGTTGATGGTTTGGAAATCCTGCAGGTTCCAGAAATCTTTTTAAGGGGTCTATGAGACCAAAACTATTTTCATATTAATACTGAGATATTTTCATTTCAAATACAGTAAAAACGGATAGTTATAACCCACATAAACAAAAAGTCTTTGTGGAGTCCTCAGTAATTTTAGGGGTATAAATGGATACTGACACAAACAATTTGAGGACCACTGATTTATGATAATCTCTTATTCAGCAATACATGTTGATTCTCTGACAGCACAATTTTTTTTAAGCAAAGAAGGCTGTTGTTATATTATTGTCCACCAGAGGGCAGTGAAAGAACAGTTATCCTCGAGATTAGCTGCATTGCAGAAGTCATCACAGAATTAACGAATAGTTTTGTTTTGATTCCTGTAGAAACAGCAACCAATGATAAGCAGCACAATTTCCTAGCCTGCATGGCTTCAGAATAATTTTATTATTTTGCCAAACATGTATACCAAATTATTTCATATAAAGTAGATATCAAGATATAGGTCCTCTAGAGAATGGAGATGGAAAAAAGCAACATTCATAAGGCTAAGGAAGGGATGCTTTTTACTACTACTTTTTATATTTGCACATTAGTGCCAGTATAGCCTGTTCCCATGCTATGTTCTCTTAATTTCAAAGTTTTATTTATTTCTAAAGGAAGTGATGACTCAGAGAGAAAGAGTTAAATTTGCACATTTCATGGTTTACACATTATCTCATTTGTTCCTCACCAAAACCCTGTGATCTAGGTGCTAGTATTACTCTTATTTTATAGATAGGGAAATTGAGGATAATAAAGTTTAAAGAAGTTCCATTTTTTTTGGAGGCAATTGGGTTTAAGTGACTTGCCCAGGGTCACACAATTAGTAAATGTCTGAGACCAGACTTGAACTCATGTTCTTCTGATTCCAAGGCCAATGCTTTGTCCACTGAGCTGTCAAGCTGTCCCTAAATTCAGATCTTCTTTACTCGCAATCCATTTTTCTATTTGCTACATTGTATTGCCTCTATTATGTGTATAATTATTTTGAATTAAAGTTTTTGTTTTATATAATATAAGCACATGTTATATCTCTAAGTAATATTGATACAAAAATGCAAAATAAAATATTGGTAAAGTGGCAACAGCAGAATATTTTAAAAAAGATTATTCACTATGACTAAGTTGAATTTATACCAAGAATGGAGGAGTGACTTAATATTAGGAAAACAATAAACATAATAAGCCATATTGTTAGCAGAAACAATAAAAATTACATAACCTTGCTAATAGATATAGAAAAAGATTTTGACAAAATAAAACATGCATTTTTATATTAAAAAACACAAAAAGATCTCTAGTTAATCTTTTTAATTAATGTTCTTGGTTTTAGATAGGTGATACTTGCTGTATTATGGAAAGACCAATTTTTGTTTCCATTTTATTGGTAAATTAATCCTATTTAGTTCATATTATGATTGTTAATTGTGAATCTCTCCTGTATTTTTGTTTATTTCTTTGTTCCCTGGATGCCTCTTTACAAAGAAGAAGATGGTGATGAAATAGGAGTGAGAATTCACTAGTGGGGCAAATAGATGGTACAGTGGATAGAGTACTAGGCCTGGGGTCAGGAAGATTCATCTTCCTGAGTTGAAATCTGTCCTCAGAATTTACTACTTGTGTGACCCTGGGCAAGTCACTTAACTTTGTTTGCCTTAGTTTCCTCATCCATAGTATGATCTAGAGAAGGAAATTGCAAATTGCTCCACTATCTTTGCCAAGAAAACCCTAAATGGGGTCATCAGGAGTTGGACACGACTGAAAATGACTGAACAACAATTCCCTAATAATTGGTTCTGTGTATACTCCTGTTCCCCTGCCCTTCTTTTCTTCCCCTTATCTAGACATCAATCACAGGTGTTTACTTTTCTCTTTTTTTCCTTTTAAATTTTTCTTCATGATTTGTCCTTCAAGTTTGTACTTTGTTTTGTTTATGAACAATTTACCTTTTCTCTTATTCTCCTCTCTTCCTTTCCTAGTTTGTTTCTGTTCTCTTGTTTAGTTGACTGCATCTATATGCCAAACTTGTGTGTGTATATGTCTTTTCTTTCCTTGTTTAAATGGTTCAGATAAAAATGAGGATTTGTTTCCCCAATCTTTCTTCTTTGTTTGGAAAGTTTTCTATTTGTGCAGCCATATCTATTTGTGAGATCTTAAGTTCCAAGCCTTCTTTCTCCTTTTTTTTTTTTTTGCTAGTGTATTCTTTTCTCCCTTTCTTTTTCATTCATCTTTTAAGATCCCCACAACATAACAAAGCTAGTATCAGGCCTTTTGTCTTATTTTTCTCACTCTCTGAGGCTTGATGACGTTCTAGATCTGAGCTAACATTTGTTTATTTGTCACCTAACAGAATGTAAACACATCCTACTATAGTCCCTCTCAGTTTCTCAAAAGTGTTTGTATTTCAATTCTATTTTTCTACTCCTCTCTGATCTTTTCATCAGGAATACTTGGAAGTCCCCCTTTTCATTAAAGGTCCATTTCTCTCCCCTCTCCCCCGAGGATTATATTCAGGTTTTTTTGGTAAGTTATTCTCAGTTGTAAGCCTATAACTTTTGCTTTGGGGAATGAGGTCCTCAAAGATTTCCTTTTCACAGCAGTAACTGCCAGATTTTGTGTGATCCTGAGTGCGGCTCTTCATTATTTGAATTCACCTGTAAAATGAGGACATTGGACTAGATCTCCTGTATTCTAGTTGTAGTTCTATAATCTTATGATAATTTCCTTATACTTGGTCTGGGTAATAATTACTATTACATTGCTTACTGTTAGCCATACCTCTTGAAAAAGCCAGTGTATCAAACACTGCTCAAAGCATAGAGGAGAATTATGTTTTCATGAAGCTACTAAAGGACTTCTAAGGACATGTACCCTGAAACAATAACACTTTAATGTCATAATAATCTAAATGTATAAACCTCTTCTGTGACAGGTCCTGGAGACGCCAGTGTCCTTACTAAGTACAAGTGTGAAAGAGGAAGATGATAAGTTCTTTCCACTAATTTTATTTTATTTTTGCTATCCCTGCATTTTACCCTGCTATATTTTAAGCAGTTCTCTCCAAATTCTAAAATTGGGCAACATTAAAAAAAAAACCCATTGCTCCCTGGACTACCCTTCTGAAGTGTTGTGGGACAGTGGTATCAAATTCAACTAGAAACATGCCACTAAACTGTATATAAACATTTCTCTAGGCCACATATGCACTTAGAAAACCCCACATATTTTATATTTCTTTTTTGTATTAATATATGAACAGACTAAAAAAGAAAGTACATTTTAATCTGATATAGGCTGTATTCAGGGATGTTGTGGACATACATACATACATATATAAAGCTATGAAAGGTTGTGTACATGCAGATGTGGCAAAGACATAAAAATGCTTAGACACTCTACTGAAAGCATCACTTAGCTGAAATTCCTAATCATCAATAAAATCATATAGTTGCCTAGTGCAGACCTACTCTACTACCAAGAGCCTCTCTGCTCTCTTATGTTTTATCAGTGGAAATGATATTAAAGAAAAATGATTGCCGTGTACTTTGGCTGAACCCTAAAGATCATGAGACCTTTTTCTCTGACTCGTAGCTAAAATCTTCCATGTATATTCTCTCCTTCATTAGAATGTGAGCTCCTTGAAAGCTGAAACTATCTTGCTTTTCTACTTGTAACGCCACACATAGCATAGTGCTTTGCTCCACCGTAAGTATTGAATAAATGCTTTATTCATTAATTCACTGCAGCAATCTGCAGGAATTCTCCTAAAATGAAAGCCTCATCCCACTCTGAGAGCAACCTCAAAAACACAGAGGGAAAATAAAGGACCATATCAATTTTTGCAAAATGTTTACATTCTACAACAGAGGTAACAAGCATGGAGTGTGTTCATACACATAAACAAATACATACACATGTGTACACACATGCATATGTGCATGCTTACATATGCACACAATACACACGTGTATGCATGTATACACACATACATACATATACATACATCACAAAAGTCACCAAATATAGTCTCTAACCCCTACTGACTCTGTGACCCTGGGTAAATCACTTTATCTCTCAGTGCTCTAGGTAATTCCCTAAGACAATCAATAGATTGTAGTAGAGGAAGATTCCTCATCCAGCAGTTCCTTATAACAGTGAAATTATACACTAAGTCCCTATTCCTTTCCTCGTTGCTGTAACACCATTTTCAATAGGAAGAGACAGTATACATATTATTGCAGTATTTTAAAGAAGTAATAGAATTAGAAATCAAAGGGATGCCTAAACAAGCTGTGGGATAGGATTGTAATGGAATATTATTGTTCTTTAAGAAATGACAAACAGGATGATTTCATAAAGGTCTGGAAAGACTTATATGAACTGATGTATAATGAAGTGAGCAGAACCAAGAGAACATTGTGCACAGAGACCGCAATATTGTTTGATGAAGAACTGTGAATGAATGACATCTATTCTCAACAATACAATGATCCAAGACAATCCTAAGGGACTATTGATGAAACATACTATGTATCTCCAAAGAAAGAACTGATATTGCTGGAACACAGACTGAAGCATGTTATTTTTCACTTTCTTTTATTCAAGTATTATTGTAAAAAATGACTAATGGGGTCATGTTTTACACAATCACACACATATAACCCATATCTGGTTGCTTACTGCCTCAGGGAGGGTGGGGGAGTGGAAGGGGAGAAGGGATAAAAATTGGGACTCAAAACTATAAATAAAAATATTTATTTAAAAAAAGAAGTAATATAATTGAGGCAATGACAGTTAACTGTCATTTTGTTGAAACTGAGCTATCATGTCCAAAGAGACACTGAGTGAAGATACAGAAAGAGGATAAAGAATTTTTTTTCCTGAAAGGCATTGGCTGCTATCAAATGAGATAATATTTATAAAATGCTTAGAATACTACCTGATACATACTAGATGCTTAGTAATTGCTTATTTCTTTCACTTATTTCTGATATTGAGAAAGCTGAATGGTGGGACTGCATTCCAGAGAGGAATTCAGTAGTTCATGTGATGGTTAGAGGTGACTCTAGTCCTAATTTTTTTTAATCAGCTAAAACAATATAAATAATTATAATGATAATCTTTTTTGTTTGTTACACTAACAAGAAATAGTAGAACCACTAACCTTGATGTTTATTTAAGTCTATATTTGAAGTTTCACATATGCACACAAATAGGAAAAGGTGGCTAGCAAATGCTTGTGGGTTTATTAAACATGAGATATTTTATAAATGCATCTAGCTTTTTCTTAAACAAAAATTTCAAATTCTCAGAATGCTATATGGGACATGAAGGTCATCGTGACCACCTTTGAATAGAGACATAAGAACAGAGAGAAGAAGTGGGACTAGTTTGGTGTCAAGCAGTGGAAAGAATGTTAGATTTGTGGTCAGAGAACAAGTTTTTTTTAAACACAACTCTGCAAATTTATATCTGTGTGATATTTGGCAAAGCATTTAATTTCTCTGGGTATGAGTTTCTTCATTTGTAAAATGAAGAACTAGGTGAGTGAGATACTATCTGTTATCTAGTACTGCTCCAGATCTACGTAAGACTGTTTTTAGCACTAAATCCCATGATTCTAAAATAGATCACTAAACACATCTTTGGGAGGGTCATGATGAATATTCAGGCCTACTGACTGACTTTCAAGTTCAATATTCTATATTTATTCTGCTTACTGAGTTAATATGTAACCTTTAATCTCATATGTAGGTTCGAACAAAGGACCAAGTTTTTGACAGCATAAGTCACCTCATCAACCATCATCTCGAGAATAATTTGCCCATAATATCAGCTGGGAGTGAACTCTGCCTTCAGCAGCCTGTACAAAGGAAACAGTGACCCTTCAGCAATTTAAAATCTGTCTTCTGTGAGCTCTGTTCACTAGTCATTGCATATACGAGATCATTTAAATCCAAAGTGCATTTTCAATTGCTTTGTCTCTCATCTTGAGAAGACCAGGCAAGTCAGAAATTGGTGGTGCATGGGGCTTAATAAAATTGAGAACTTTCTTAAATATGATTTTAATAATCTTGTTCCAGTCACTTTCATGTGCATTCTTGAGTTATATATCTCATACATCCTGTGCAAATACAATCTCTGAATATATTTATAAAGTCTGTGAAAAATAAGACTAATATTATTTGATGTATATTTTCTAAACAAAAAAAAGGGTCGTTGTGATTGTCTAGGTGAAAATGTAATTGGACTGTTTATTCCATGGGGAAACTCAATAAGGAGAATGTTACTTTTAATTTAGTGAATAAGAATGATAACAAAAAAAGATATCACTTATGTTGGCTGATAAAGAAGGAACTTAAATAATCAGGCCATGCTACTATCTGGAAATTTTTGTATGGATCTGTGTTTGAAGTATTATGAAAAGCATTTTTCCTTATAATGTAGAGTTTTAATTCCCCCAAGATGCTTGTACCTTGCTCTGACAATGACATGTTATGATCTCTGTGTAAGTATTTGTTTTCTTCAACAATGGGTACTATAAACTGCATTTTAATAAATGGAAATCACTTTTATAGTTATAAATGCATCTCATTGACTGGAATGAAGTTGCTGTTTACCAGGGTTTCTAATCATCATGTACTAGATGGTTAGGACTCAAATAAAGATCAAAGGCCCAAAGAGCCTAATGTCATTTACTCATATGGGACAAAGTGAGCCTGGTTGATGTTAAGGTCTTGCTTGAGTTTTTCTTCCCTCTCTCTCCCCTCCACCCTTCTTATGACAAAACTGTCAGTGCTGGTGATATGGACTGAAATCATGTTAGTTTATTTATCATTCTAAATGAGGTACAGCTTGAAGACTGCCTTCATTATTGAGTAGTACAGTTTCCTGTTTTCTTTTTCTTTTCTCTTATGTTTAGAAGAGGGAAGAAGAGGGAGCCAAAGTCGTAATTTTTTTGGCAGGCAGAGTGATGTGTACTAGAGAATGTGTGAGCTAACTATGAACCAGCAGTTCTTCTAAGATTAAATCAGGCTGCAAGTTTGAGGATTTTAATGATTTTATTTTGATTGGACTACACATACCCAGTCCCATCTCAAGCAGAGTGGCTCAATCATAATCATAAAGAAGGGGTATAAAAATACGACTTGGCCTATAACTGTAATCTCAAATCAAATAGAAATGGATCCCTGTGGGCTGCATATTGACTTAGAAAATCACAAAGTAACATTATCTGTGTTATATTATATCTGTGTTATATTTATTTTTATTCATCTTGTAAAACATTTAAAATTACATTTTAATATAGTTTGGGCAACACTTGGAAGTTTTGCAGGACAATTTGATACCTCTAGTGTAGAACCTTCTGGAGTGACACAGAATTCTGAGGATATACTCCAATATGTTTTTCCCTTGGTGTCCTCTGGGACATTTAACACTAAAGGGGATTCACTATGGAGACTACATAGAGCATACTGCATCTTTATGTATGCACACATGAAAGTTTTACATTGATGACTACCTTTATTTTTCTTCCATTTTTTCCAGTTCACTGAGGGATTTAAAGTTAACCCTTAAAGGCAGATGTACAGAGCAGAATGTCAAGTAAATTTCTCCACCTGCATGTTAATAAGAGTAATAGGAAGATTTCCTAAAATCCCAATACATCATTCATGTCATGTAGCAGGAAGAAGATTACAAAGTAGGGAATGACAAGCAGAGTGACAGTGACTTTATGTGCCCCAAGATTGCTTCAGTAGCTGTGAAGGAAGGCCTGACAGAAATCCAGAAACATTGGTCACTTGGACTCTGGTGGTATCTCTGATTATGTTAACATCCTGGCTATTGTGATGTAACTATCTGTATAGAGTTACTGGTTGGCTCTACTCAGAACCATCGTGATGATCAGCTTGACAGAGAGGATAGCAGAGTGTGTAGATTTCTTTCATATTCCAGTATTATAAGAAAGTAAGATTTATTGAAACACATCAGCAATATCAATATCTCACATGCTAGAAATGCTTTGGTGCTGACAACATTGCCCTAAATCAGACAGACTTGTGCATGCATGCAATGTACTGAGCATATTAATGTTTTTATTATGCACAATCCTATATTATAACTCAATTGTAACTAGAATTTGCTAATCGCAGGCAAGGGCTTCATACTGCTTTTTTATAAAACAATGGAGGTTGTCATATAAACATATAATTAGAAGAATTAGCTTTATTTTTTAACTTGGGAAAAAAGAACCAAGATTAAAAAGTTATTTAAATATGAAAGCATTGAAGAAGCTGAAGTTTTTGAAAATCTACACTTAACAAACACTCCAGAAGTTCTACCTAATAATGAAACAGATGGTAAAGATAATCCCAATGTTCTGAATGATTTTGAAGAGGAGATGAGCATACTTAGACTGGAATTTTGAAAGACTCTTTTATATTTGATGGTATGAATCTAATTAATAGACCAACTTTACCATACTAAGACAATATTTTTAAGTGTCATAAATTATTTAATTTTCCCACAGTATTTGATAGAGTGCAAAGAAAAAACCACTTCGTGATTCACACAATAAAGATCAGAGGAGAAATGGATTTATATAGTAATACTTCTAAGGACAGTTTCAAATAACATTGTGACTAAAATTGCTTTGAGAAGACCTACAGAAAGATATTAGTCAATAAACATTTATTAAGAACATTCTATATGCCCGGTGGTGAATGGCCTTAATTTTTTTTAGTGAAATATGAGACAAAGTTCTCAGTTGAGAAGGTAAATCATGAGATGTTTGAAAAGGGATGAAAGATGCTGGAAAAACCACTATGGTGAGTGGGATAATAATGGGTCAATTAGGGAGGTATAAAAAAAGAATTGCCTTGTTGTAGTGAGGGTCCACTTGAGAGAATGCAATTTGTAGATGACCTAGTCAGCATGATTTTTTCTAATTTTGTTTGGCAGCATGTGAAAGGGTGTGAAGGCAGTGGAAAGTTGAAATAATTCAGGGCTGAGGCATGGCAGAGCAAGATCGGCAGTAGAGTAAGGGAAGTTAAACTTGTTTACTAAAGGGTCAAGATGGGGATGGGAGGAGGGTGTAGTCACTGGGAGTGTTGATAACTGAGGTGGGGTAGAGGAGTAGGTAGTGGGAAATGAATAAATTGAGGATCTTGAAAACAAAGGTGTTTGAGGGAGTATCAATATGTGTTTGATGTCTTCTAGTCTTAGAGCAGGAGTTTGGAGAAATGAAAAGCTATGAGTCAGGCACTGAACTCATGGAGAAAAGAAAGTAAATACTGGAGGTTGATAGACAATAGCTACCAGAGTTTTGATTGTGTGGTAGATATGGATTGAGTGAACTTCAAAGGAAGAAAAGATACTGAGTAACTGTGGGTAGTGGAGCTTGGAAATGGCTATGATACTTTATACTTTTTTCTGATACTTTAAAAGTCAAAAACTTAAAGTGAAATAAGGAGTCACAGCAACACAGGAACAAAATAAACTATTCAACATTAATTTAAAACTATGCTATAGAAGCTTTAGAAGTTGTCATATTCTAAAAATAAATGACCAAAGAGCCACAGAGGTTAATACACTGACAACTCTGAAAATATCAAAGAGTTCACAGAAGCTATACACCAACTGTTGACTCCAAAAATAAAACAAAATAAAACCAAGTTTCTCACAGAGGTTATAAGCAAAAAGCCTTCTTTATTCTGTTGGAGGAGGGAAACTTAACATATGTATGGGGTCTCCTCAAGGAGGACATCCAAAGCAATGAGACTAAGCCTTGATATATGTAGTCATGTCTAGACAAAGAGCCAGGCAGTGAGGTGTAGCTATCACAATGTGGTGGTAATAGCAACAATCAGAGAAGTTTGCTTAGTGAAAAAAATTCTGTTCATAGAACACCTGGCATGATTGGAACATGGTTGCTGCAGGTGCTTGTCCAAGCTCAGGGACTACCTGGGACTGGTTTGAGGTAATCCTGTGATTTAGGTACAGTTGAGTTCATCCAGAGGGTAAGTGCAAAGGATTGTTGTTATCCCAGGTTCAGGGCACAGCTTGCTTTCTGGGCCTTAGTTCTGGAAAACAGGGTGTCTCCAAATAGTAAAAAGAGAGGAGTGAAAAGAAAGGGGTGGTCTTGGCATGGGGATCCTGACAAAATAAATTGGAAAAGGTAGAGAGTGTAGAAAATTTCTGGTCATCTGATTGATGGAAAGAAGTTCAACACAATGAAAGTACATGTAGGTTCAAATGTGAAAAAGAAAACATGTGTACCATTTAGAAACTGAATGACAGAATGGTTGGGT
The DNA here is from genome assembly GCF_019393635.1 of Dromiciops gliroides. Classification (NCBI taxonomy): domain Eukaryota; kingdom Metazoa; phylum Chordata; class Mammalia; order Microbiotheria; family Microbiotheriidae; genus Dromiciops; species Dromiciops gliroides. The sequence goes on along the minus strand of NC_057861.1, from coordinate 516,592,537 downwards.
CATGGGAGGTGATGGTTATGGAAATGAGCTTTTTTGTAAACTGGAAAATAACAGGTCTAGATAAGAACTATAATTATTGACTCAAAAATGTTATCATTCTAAAGAACTTACCAGCAACGCATTCTAGCAGCTTCTCCTCTGCTAAAAGCCTAATCTTTCTTAACAGAAGCAATGATATATTCATTATCAATAGATTAGAACACCAATGACCTCTACAAATATAGGTCAATTATGCATTTATGTTCTTTATGTCAGACAAGACATATCAAGCATAAAACTATCAATGATGAGAATTCATGTCTTCTTAGAGCACATATTTAACTGACTTTCCCAGATGTAACCCAAAAGGATTGTTGTTGCTGTTGTTTAGTTGTTTCAGTTGTCTTCAACTCTTCATGACTCCATTTGGGATTTTCTTGGCAAAGATAGTGCAGTGATTTGCCCTTTGCTTCTCCAGCACATTTTATAGATGAAGAACCTGAAGCGAACAAAGTGAAATTATTTTCACAGGGTTACACAGATAGTAAGTGTCTGAGGCTGTATTTGAACTCAGAGAGATGAATCTTCCTTGCTCCAGCACTGGCACATTGTGTCACCTAGCTGCCCATAGCCCAAAAGGATGGAGCCTATTAAATGGCTAAAATCAAAGAATAGAATCATGTGAATTCAATCAACAATGTGCCAACAAAGAAGTAACAAACAAATTGTTTATTGAAAGAGAGGGATTTATGATAGTAATTTAGGACCAGGCAATTGCCAACCAAAAGTATAGACAAGTTATACTTAAGGAGCTAGAATTGCTGATGGATGATGATAGAAACTGTGCACCATATGACTTTAGGTTGGGAAAATTTAGTATCTACAAATATCAAGAAATTCAGGACTAGGTCTGCTATCTTTTTTTTTAGCAACATTTATTTTATTTTTTCCAGTGACATGTAAGGGTAGTTTTCTGCCTTAGCACTAGCATAGACCCCTGTAGTCTCCCCCCTGCCCTGGGCTCAGCCCTTTCACCAGACTGTGAGCTTATTTCCAGATGACACTGGTGCTTCAGCTGATTCAGAGGTTCTGGGGATCTCCTTCTCTGGTGAGGCCTTCCTGGGACTAGATATGTGTCAGGGTGACTGTGGGGTTGGGCTTGACTCCTGTATCAGCACAGCAGTTCCCTCCTTCTGACCTTCCAAGCCGTTCTTGGTTAGAAGATGATTTCAGCACATTCTTCTGTGAGTTTTGCTGCTCCAGGAATTTTTCTATGGTGTTATTTGGATGTTTTTTGGAGTGATCGTGTCATGAGTTCGAGAGCTCACTGCCTTTCCTCCGCCATCTTGGGTCTGCCCAGGATGTCTCTGCTATCTTTTTTAAATTATCAAATGACAAATCCTTGTATTACAAATATCACTCTACAAATATACTGCAGTTTTCAGGAAATATATTGTCCAGAAACCAGAGCATCATTACACATAGAATTTTTGCTTGCAGGAATACAGACATAATATCAATTCATAAAAATTTAAGAGCAACATTTTCAATGGATCTCACCATAAGAAATACTCAAAAGCTCAAAACCATATAGAATAAAAGTTTTCAATATACTGCATGAAATTAAAACCATGTAGTAAGAGGGTAAGGTACATGTCATTTTTGATATTGGAGTTGTTATGAGATGCTTTCAGTGAGTCTCTGATAAGATGAGCTTATATACCAAGTCTTATTCAATCCTAAAACTCAGCAGATATCTTTTCAACCACATGATAATGCACAAAATATTAAATATAGAAGAATAATAGGATAGTGACTTTTCCTAGAACCACGTTTATGTGAACCCTATTAAAAAGATGAGAATGGTATAGCAATGATAACAATAATAATAATTTTATATTTATATGTTGTATTAAATACTATTATAAACAACTTCACCAAAGTGAAGTTACTTGGAATATGGAACCTCAGTTTGAATGAAAGGAATTCTAAGAAGATCCGAGACAGAGATTAGCTTGATTTTTTTTTTTTTTTGCAGGGCAATGGGGGTTAAGTGACTTGCCCAGGGTCACACAGCTAGTAAGTGTCAAGTGTCTGAGGCCGGATTTGAACTCAGGTACTCCTGAATCCAGGGCTGGTGCTTTATCCACTGCGCCACCTAGCCACCCCGATTAGCTTGATTTTAATAAGATTTTTTTGGTTCTTTAAGGGTGTGGAACATAGGGGAATATTTAAAAAATTGGTCATATCTCAAAAGTAAATTGTATGTTATTATTCATTTGAAACTGAAGTTTGGTACAATTTGTCTGTCTTACCTCATCTTTTTTTTTTTTTTTTAGTGAGGCAATTGGGGTTAAGTGACTTGCCCAGGGTCACACAGCTAGTAAGTGTTAAGTGTCTGAGGCCGGATTTGAACTCAGGTACTCCTGACTCCAGGGCCGGTGCTCTATCCACTGTGCCACCTAGCTGCCCCTTACCTCATCTTTTGAGGAAAGTGACAGAGATAGGCATTTTAAAGCCAGAATTTATTTTTATGTACATATGTTTAGGGAGGACAAGGGTCAGGCTGTTTGATTGAATTTTGCAGGTCAGCATTCTGAGTACATCTTGAGCAGGGGAAAGCTCTGGCCATTGGACACATCACTTCTAGCTTCTTTCCCAAAAAGAAACCTACTAGAGCTTGTCTTTCTGGAAGCAATATTGGGCAATTTCATTGGAAAATCATGGGTCATGCTAGAAACTTCTAGCACATTTTGGAGTGGTACATAGGAGGGGCTTGGCACTAATATATTTCCTTGGGGTCCCATTTTTTTAATTGAAGGAGATTCACTATATGGACCAGAAGATACCATATCACTATGGCAGTGCCAGCTTGATAGTTGCACCCATGAAAGTGGAAGCAAAGAACTTCACAACAACCACAGAAGAAGAGGCTAATCCTTTGAAGCCATGGCTAACAGCAAGGCAACTCCTGAACCATGATAGCATATTTCATGCTATGACCTATTTGCTGTAATCATGCTACTACATAATATTACAATGATGGCATGATGAAAGAATCTAAAATTCTAATTTTGACAAATAATATACATTGCATCTATTAACATATATTATATATGTGCATGTGTGAATATTTTTAAAATATGGAATGGCACAATGGAAAGAAAGCTGGATTCATAGTGAAGAATTTAAATTCTAATTGCTCATTCCTAAATCATGTAATCTCTCCGGACCTCAATTTTCTCACCTGTAAAAAAAGGGAGGCTTGACTAGATGACCCCTGAAGTTCTTTCCAGCTTTTAATCTGTATTATTTGATGCTAAAAAGTACTGATTCATTATTATGGGTTGGATTTCTGATTTTTTTAAGGCGATGTCTCAAGATATATAAAATAAATGATTGAATCTCAGATTGGGAAGAGATCTCAGAGATTTTCTGGTTTAACCTGTACCTGAGCAAAAATCTCTGCTACAACATTCCTGACAGATTGTCATCTACTCTGTGTTTGAATACCTCATTAAGAGGGTAGTCTTTATCTCCTAAGATGGTCAATTTCATTTTTGGATAGCTCTAATAATTTCCTTACAATGAACAAAAATTTGCCCTTCTGAAACTTCTACCCTTTACTCCTAGTTCTACTTACAGGGGTCAAATAGAATATATAAAACTAATCCTTTTTACACATGAGAGTCTTTCAAAACTTTGAAAATAGCTATCTCCCTTAAGTCTTCTCTCTTCTTTTCTAAGCATTCCAAGTTTTTGCAATAAATCTTCACATGGCATTATATTGAGGACCTTCACCTTCCTGGTTACCCTTGGGATGCTTTCCAGCTCATTGATGTCTTCTGAAAATTGTATTGAATACAATACTTCACAGATGGTTTGACCAGTGCAAAATACTGGGGCATGTGTATGGGGTGCCTATCACTCTCTCATTCTGGACTCTATGCCTATTAGCATTTTTGACTATCACATCACATTGTTGGCTCATATTAAGTTTATAGTCTTTTAAAACTACCTAATCTTTTTCACAGGAAGAGTTGTCTAGCCACATCTCCATCTTGTACATGTAGAATTTTAATAAATTTAATAAGATGACTGATGTGGTGGTTCACATTTATAGTTCCTGTTACTTGAGCTTGGTAGTTCTGAGTTAATGTGGGCTAGGTCAGTTGGGTGTTTGCACTAAGTTTAGCATTAATAATATAAGGGCAGCTAGGTAGTGCAGTGGATAGAGCACTGGCCCTGAATTCAGGAGGACCTGTGTGACCCTGGGTAATTAACAACCCCAATTGCCTTAAACATTTGGGGCCATCTCCAGTCATCCTAGTATATATTTTGCCACTGTATCCAGATGACTCTGGAGGAGAGAGTGAGGTTGGTGACCTTGCAAAGCCCTTACTCACTTAAATCCAATTCAGTTAAAGTCATGACATCACCCGATGTCATGGTCCTCTTCAAGAATGAAGGACAAATGACAACAACAGCATTAATATGATAAAGCACTAGGACTAGGAGTGGGGAAGGATGCCACACTGCCTAAGCAGGAGAGACCTCGGCCGAGTCAGAAATGGAGCTACTCAAAGCTCCCATGAGCAGGAAGAGTCACAAGCAAGAAAGGGATACTTAGTTTTTTTTTTAATTATTAAAAATGATATATAGTAGTATACTTTGTTTTAAAACCACATTTTTATCTTACAAAATTTGGTCCAATATTTTAACCTGTTGACATATTTTTGGATTCTGACTCTTACTTGTTTTTTTTAAAATTAATAAAGTATTTAATTTTTTCCCATTATATGTAAAAATAGTTCTTAACTTTTGTTTATACAAGCTCTTCAATTTCAGATTTTTCTCCCTCCCTCCCCTCCCTTCCCCCTCCCCTAGACAGCAGGTAATCTGATATAGGTTATATATATATATATATATACATATATATATATATACATACATACATACATACATACACATAATAACATTAAACATATTTCTGCCTTAGTCATGGTATAAGAGAAAAATCAGAGCAATGACGACAAACCTCAAAATAGAAAAACATCAGCACCAAAAACAAAAGAAGTAGTATGGTTCATTCAGCATCTATACACCACAGTTCTTTTTTTTCCTGGATTTGGAGATCCTCTTCCATCATGAGTCCCCTGGAACTCTTCTGTACCATTGCATTGGTGAGAAGAATCTAATCCATCACAGTAGATCAAAACACAATGTTGATGATACTGTGTACAATGTTCTTCTGGTTCTGCTCATCTCACTCATCATCAGCCCATGGAAGACCCTCCAGGTTTCTCTGAACTCCTTCTGCTCATCGTTTCTTACAGCAAAATAGTATTCCATTGTATTCATATACCACAACTTGTCCAGCCATTCCAATTGATGGGCATCCCCTCAACTTCCAATTCCTTGCCACCACATAAAGAGCAGCTATAAATATTTTTGTACATGTGGGTCCCTTTCCCTTTTCTCTTACTTGTTTTTGATGGAGAGTGTTTAGCTTACACATATATCTGTCCTAAAAATTGTTAAGGTCTTCACCATGGACTATTTTAATATATACTTTGTGCTGATTTTTTTTTTAGTAAGGCAATTGGGGTTAAGTGACTTGCCCAGGGTCACACAGCTAGTAAGTGTTAAGTGTCTGAGGCCAGATTTGAACTCAGGAACTCCTGAATCCAGGGTCCTTGCTCTATTCACTGCACCACCTAGCTGCCCCTATGCTGATTTTACTATAGAAAACCAGTACTTAAAAAAGACATTTTAAATAGCTTAGTATCATGCCTCCCTGCTTCTCCCCTCCCTTCCCTCCAGGAGTAGTGTTAACAGCTAACTCCATATATTTGAGCCAACATTTGCTTGTTGAGTTGTATCAGTTAAGAAGAAAGATCAGATATAGTGCAATTTGGATTCAGAGTTCCCACCAAATTTCAGAGGGATTTTAAATATGAAACAATTTTGTTTCTAAAAACTTGAGTGCAATAAAGGAAATTTTTGAAGTGCCAGAAAATTTGGTAAAATGAAGCAACTAAAGTAGCAGAAATATAAAGTGGATAAAAAGGATGCTAAAAGAGATTCTAACAGATGGAGACTGCCAAGCTTCATCCACTTACTGTCTCTTATGGATATTTCTTTTTTCTACTTCATGGTTATGTTTTCACAAGCCCATATATCACATACAACAGACTCAATGCTATGAATTTAAAATTGTAATATTATCAAGTTTTTATAACTTGATTCCATTATTACAAGAAGATAAAATTCCATCTGTCAATTTATTTGTAATGATATTTATTCACATTTTAAAGTTAGCAAGTAAGAATTGCCCAGTTTTAAAACTGGTTATTTTTTTAGCTGCCTGGAAATTTGTAGCATTAAACCTGAATTTGTGAATTGTAATTATACATAAGCTCACTTATATTAGAAAAAGATAGAGATAGCTATTTAACCATATGCTTTATATACACACTTGTGTATAAATAAATATATTTATCTATGCATATACATTATATGTATGTATGTATGTATGTGTGTGTGTGTATATATATATATATATATATATATATATATATATAATTAGTCTACACATACAATGTTTGGAGTTTTGCTTCCTCAATGTCATAGTGTCATTTTTAGTTATGCTGCTAGATGGCAGGAACAACTTTAAAGAGAACAGTCTGGATTCTGATAGCTTCAAAAATGTAAACAAAATAGACCTGCTATTATTGGGCACTTAAAAATTGAAAATGGGGGATGGAGAGTGGTTTGTAGAGAGTAGAAGGACTAGGGTAGAAAGTAAGATTAGGATCACAGGATTATAGATTTATTATTAGAAGGGACATGCAAATTCATCTAGTCCAAAATCTTCATTTTACAGCTGAGGAAACAGAAATTAATGACTTGCTCAAAGTCATTCAGACAGCAAGTGACAGAACTGGCATTCAAACTCAGATCCTTTGATATGAAAGAGTTCAACACTCTTTCCATAGTACCATCTGGAAGACAAAGTGCAGAAGATAGGGAGCTTATCAAGGTAGAGAGAGAAGAGGAGAAGGTAGAGGGGAGGCCAGGATTAAGAGAAGAGAGAGGAGAAGAAGAAGGAATAAGAAAGAGAAGGGACAGTATTAAAGGTAGAAAGAGTAGGAAGGAGGTGAAAAAGGGAAAAAGAAATAGGAAAGCAGGAAGGCAAATGAAGGAAAAAGGCATTGGATAGGAGGGGAAGTAGAGGGGCAAAGACAACAATAACAAATAATTCTTTTTTGGGGGGGGCAATGAGGTTTAAGTGACTTGCCCAGGGTCACACAGCTAGTAAGTGTTAAGTGTCTAAAGCTGGATTTGAAATACAAACTCAGGTCCTCCTGAATCTAGGGTAGGTGTTTTATCCACTAGGCTACCTAGCTGCCCCCAGCAAATAATTCTTGCACATAGGGCAACTTCATTTGTTTTTTAAAAACTAATTTTTTTTCAATCAGCAATCCCCTTCTTTTCTTCTTCTCACAATTGAGGAAGAAAGAAAAACAAAGGTCCCATTACAAATTCATAGTCTAACAAAACAAATTTTTGCATTGGCTGCATTTTTTTAAAGTGTCATTTTGTATTCTGAGTTTTTCATGTCTTTCATGAGTCCTTTGGAATCATGATTGACCATCATAAATATCAACATTCTTAAGTCCTTCAAAATTGTTTATTTTTACAAATTGCTTGTCTTTTTTCTACTAATTTCACTCTGCATCAGTTAACATAAGCCTTCCCAGCTTTCTCTGAAATCATCCCTATCATAATCTCATATAACCCAAAAATATTTCATCCCATTTAGCTACCATATTTTGTTAATCCATTCCCCAATTGATGGGTCCCTCTGCTCACAACAATTTCCAATTCTTTGCCTCTGCAAAATGATCTATGTATATTTTTTAACATCTTTAGTTTGTTTTGCATAGAACTAATCCCTCTCTTAGTCTACCCTTCCTCTTATTCCCCCTTTCTCTTTCCTACTTTTCTTCTTATTTCCTGGTTGAATGAAGTATATTTCTGTACTTAACTAAGTGTGTTTTCTTTCCTTCTTTCATCACTTAAGATGAGAGTGAGATTCAAGTGACAACCAGTTCCCCCTTCTTCTTTGTCTGTATAGACTTGTACTTGCACACTGATTACGTGAGATAATTTTCCCTAATCCTCCTCTCTCCCTACCTTTAGTTGTTGTATTCCATTTCCCCTCCTTTCCCATTCTTCATTTAAGATTTAAAAAACAGAATAGAAAAACTTCCAGGCCCTTTAATTATACTTGCTCTTCGACCCCTCGTGATTATAGAGATAGGAGATACATGAATCATGTTACCATATTAGAATGTAAACAGTTCATCCTTGTTTAGGGATGACTACTCATTCATATTGACTTTTTAATATATTTTTTTACTCTTGTGTAAGTAATTCACTTTCTACTCAACTTTGTTTTTTTCATGGAATGCTCCATTCTGTTAAAGATGAATCCCCCTCCCCAAACTCCAAAGGATTATTACTCAGTTTTTCTGGGTAAATTAATCTTGGCTATAAACCTATATCCTTTTGCCTTCTAGAATATGGTATTGCAAAATTTCTTTTTCTCTCTAGTAGTGGCTGCTAAATTGTGTGTGATCCCAACCAACTCTCTAATACTTGATTTCTTCCTTTTTGTCTGCTTTTGGTATTTTTCTTTCATCTGGAAGCTCTGGATTTTGGCTACGATGTTTCTATGAGTTTTCATTTTAGATTTTCTTTCCTGAGGTGACTAGTGTTTTTTCCCCCTCTTTCTACTTTGCACTCTGGTTCTAAGAGATGTGGACAGTTTTAAGATTTCTTGAAACATGATGTCTAGGCTCTTTTTTGGTACTGGCTTTCGGATACTCTAATAATTCTTTAATTACCTCCCCTTAATCTGTTTTCCAGGTCACTTGTATTTTTCTAATAAGATAGCTTGTATTTTCTTCTATTTGTTTCAGACTTTGCCTTAATATTTATTATTGCCTCATGGAGTCATTAGCTTCTATTTGGTCCATTCTAATTTTCAAGGAGTTTGTTGCTTGGGTAATGTTTTGTATCTTTTTTTCCTGGCTGTCAATTCCCTTTTCAATGATTTCTTCCATAGATCTCAGCTTCCCTTCCCTGTTACCACTCCCCTCCACCATTTTCATTCTAGCATTCTCCTTTCATTGGTCAAAACATATTAAACTCTTAACAAACAAAACAAAACTCTTGCTCATCTCTTTCAGAAATTCTAATTGAATTTGTCCTTAAGCTGTGTTTTTCTTTGAGACTTTGCTCATTGATGTTTTGGAGTCATTCCCTTCTGGTTTTATGTCCTTGTTACCATAATGACTTTTTATGGTGGGACTCTTCTTTCAGCCTACTTTCTGATTTTGGACTTCATACTGGAGCTAGGCTTTGCAGAGTTCTGGAGGAAATATCTAGGCTTGTCCTGCTGCTGTATTTGGTAGGGACGGGGATGGGGGGAGGAGGCAGATTTGAAGGCGGTATTATTCCATGATCTCAGTGACAGCTCAGGCTGGGGACCTGCAAGCAATTAGTACTTTCAAAATGTTCTAATCTATGGCAAAGTCTGATTGCTGCTGTACTGCACTAAGTTCTACAAGTTTCTGATATGGGTTTGGGACTAAGAAACAGAACTATGGGCTTGCCTCCTTTGGACTTTTATTAGTGGTTACTACATACAGCCACTATCAGCCAGCTGGGAAGTTCTGTTTCAGAATGGAAAAAAAAAGGTGGAACTGAGACCTCTCTCTGCTCCAGGAGTCTGAGGCCCCCAGCTATTCCTTGCTTCTGAATTTGTTCCTTGTCAGGTACACAGCCGATGAATGCTTTTTATCATGGAATGCTACCTCAAAATTCAGGTTCTCTCCTCTACTATGGACCTATGACCAGTTACTGATTTGGTAGTGAATGGTAGATCTTCCAGTTGGTACCTATTCCTGCACCTTATACAAGTGTAGGCATTTCAGTGCTGGATATCTCTTAACTTGTGTGCAAGTCTCTCTCTTTGCTGGAGTACTCTCCATGGCATTTTTCTGGACAGACCCTGTCTTCAGTGTCTGCAGATCACTCTGTCTTTCTTTCTATCAAGACTTGGGCTGAAAAAGTATGTGATTTTTTTTTCTTGGATTTCCTGATTAAGTATTTGATCTCATATATTTCCTAGATCTGTTTGGAAGAGTTGTGGGAATAGGGAGAACCTTTCTGTATTTCTTCCTGCTACTCCACCATATTGACTCCACCCTCCAGGGCAAATTCACTTGAAAGGTCATGTTTGGGTGTCAGATTTACAAATTTCCATATAGCACTTGGTAGAGTCAAATTGAAAGATGATCAGTAGGATCCACACTGTACCACTGTTGGGGTTGTAGGTGGGAAGGCAGGATGATAGAAAGATATCAAGTTGCTGTGACCCTGTGGGTTGTATCTCAGGAACCATTGTGATACATAGCTAGGCAAGTAGCAGACTATAAATTAAGGTGCAGTGACTCTATTTACAAAAGAAGGAAGGATCTCCATCCTCTTCCTGGATGAAGCACACCTAAATGGATGCCAACATCCTGGTGCAAAGTCTTGTTCATTCCATGATAGTTATGTTTCTCGGGGAAGACAGGAAAGAGAGCAAGGATATAATAAGAGAATGGAAGATGGAACAGGAAAAAGGAAGAGGAGAAGGAATATAGAGTCGTGACATATGGTATTACATAATATGTTCTCAGTTGGGGTGAAATTTTATAGGCTTCTGCTTCTGCAGGGCAATTAAGTGACTCAGAAATGTCTAGGTATACAATTAATGTTTTTGCTCTTTATAAACTGATGGAAAATACGTTATTGGACAAGTAATTTGTTGCCTTATGGAAATAAACATCTAGGATAGCTGTTTGTTGTGAGTAGAATGTTCTTGTTACCTTGAATGTGAGGTATAATTGTTCAGCATGTCTAAGTAAATGAATGTTTCTTGGTTTTAGAAATAAATATGTTATGAACATTTAGTGCTTTAAATACACATTTGAAAGGAAAATTTGAGGTAAATTTAACATGAAAATATTTGCTAAATCATTTTAGATGGCAAGTTGTTTATATTGATATATGAATGCTATGTGGAAATATTTTATGTTTTTTTCTTTAAATATTATAAATAAAAATAATTATTGTGAAATTCTTTAATTCTTTGGCTTTTGCTACCTTTCATTCTTCTTTGATCTTGAAGCAGAATTGGCCTTTTAGAAAATCCATGAGTACTGGGAAATATAAAACTGACTTGGGAGTTTCCAAATTGTATTTGCTTTATGAGGGATAGACTCTGGGATTATTTAACCATTATTTTGATGATCTAAGGTTACAGAAATACAAAACAATTGATGAAACAAATTCCTACTTACTGCAAGTTTCACTGAACACTTGATCAGAATGTAATTGGTCTGGGGTAGCTAGGTGGCACAGTGGATAGAGCACCAGCCCTGGAGTCAGGAGTACCTGAGTTCAAATCCGGCCTCAGACACTTAATACTTACTAGCTGTGTGACCCTGGGCAAGTCATTTAACCCTAATTGCCTCACTAAAAAAAATTAATTAATTAGAATATAATTGGTCTGATTCTTAATGACTCTTATTGCACATTATGTCTTTTATGTCATGATCACAGAGTAAAATTTATAGTATACTATTTCAAACATATTTATATAACAGAATCATTGAAATTGACAGATTTTTAGATAATCACTTCTAATTATAATTGACTATTGGAAAATATATCTTTAAGAGAATAGTGGTATTTCTTATTATGTAGCAGCCCTTTAACTGTGAAAACATCTGGGTGTTTGGATTTTACAATTGTCAACGCAGACCTAAAGAATGGTACTGAAAATTCAATGATAGGCTTTCTATAAAATGTTAAGCCTTGTTAAATTTCTTTGAAAATCTATTCAATGTATATAACAAAAATGGCTCAAAAAGATTCAAATTTTTTAAAAGTTTCCTAAAATGTTAAAATATTTCAGTGAATTTAATTGTGACCATTGGCAATAAAGAAACTAGTAAAAACATTTCTTTCAGATGGCTACTTTTGCATTTCCTCTTAAAGCAGATGAGCCAAGATCTGAAGGATTCTTTTATCTTTCATTGTGGTTTTTGACTTTCTCCTTGGGCTAGGAGGCCATGTGTCTATGTCTCTAACTGATGGGTTATGCATTGGTCAACTAACACCATCTCTACTTCCATGTTCCATGCTCTACTTCCTTATTTCCTTTCTGCCAATTACTGCATAGTGAAGCCATTTATGTATACAGAACACTATGCAAATTAGAACAAGAACCAAACATTTGATTAGTGCAATTTGCATGGGGACTTAGGAATTTACCTGGGAAGAACAGAGAAACTGATATTTCTAGTCTTACAAATCAGGTAGGGCACATCCAACATTTAAATGATTTAGTCCAATTCGCCTATATGCAACCATAATTATACTCTATCTCATTCTCTTATTTTTCTTGCCCATAATAAGTAGCTAAACTTTGATATACTTTAAAAGGGCATTTAGGACACGATTCCCAAGGACAGATAATGAATTATGCTACCCAGTTCTGGAAAGGGAGGTGATGAACTAATGGTGCAGAATGAGACATACATTTTCAGCCTGACAGTCAATGTGTGAGTGTGACTAGATTCAAGAGTAGTTTAAAAATTTAGAGGCATATTCGAAGGGAGGGGAGCTAGTGTTGGTGATCTTAGTAAAAAAGGGTGTCATTGAAACAAAACACATACAAGAGAACAGAAGGATGTTAAGAAGGGGACAAATAAGCAGTATAGCTTCAACACTAACATCTTGAATTTATCACATACGCTAACAGATACAAACTGTGTAATAAAGAAAAGCTGTTGTGTTCAATGATGGTTAAGACCTATTGTTTGATTACCTTTTCTTTTCTTTTTTTTGTGGGGCAATGAGGTTTAAGTGACTTGCCCAGGGTCACACAGCTTGTAAGGGTCAGGTGTCTGAGGTCAGATTTGAACTCAGGTCCTCCTGAATCCAGGGCTGGTGCTTTATTCATTGTGCCACCAGCTGCACCTTGATTACCTTTCAATAAGCAAATATCTAAAAATGAATACTGGAGTGTTAGGAGCAATAATTATAGTACCCACCACAATGCAGTGGCAAAAGAGCTAAATTTAGTCAAATCCCAGCTTTTCCACTTACTACCTCTGTGATGTTAAGCAGGTCATTTGTGTGAGCCTTAGTTTTCTCTTTTGTAAAATGAGGGGATTGAACTCAATGACCTCTAGGGCTCCTTCTAACTCAAAATAAATTATCCTATGAACCATTAAAGTTGGTAGTTGGACTAGATGGCTTCTGATGTCCCTTCCAATTTTCCAAATTTGTGATTCTGTGACAGAACTAAAAGGAACACTAGATCATAAATTTTACTCTATCTACCAAGTTTTGTAAATAAGAAACCTTAGGCCCAGAGAATGAAAGTGATTTACTCTGTTAGTTATAGTCCTAGAAATTGTAAGGTCAAAATTAGGAAGAAAATAAAGGCTTCTCTCTCTGACCCTGCAGTTATCTTTACCCTCTGGTTAGTTCCTCCATTTTGATGAAGGACTCAGATCAGTCATCTTTCATTCTTGAGACTTTATCACTCTCCCTCCTCCTTTCCTCACCCCATTTGACTAGAACTCAAGTGTCTGGAGTTTGGCTCTCAGAGCAAACTCAGTGCTGTAGCCTCCGCTGAAGAAACAAGAAAAGGATCCAGGCTTTCTCAACAATTAGCCTATGTTCCTACTCAACATAAGGACTGGGGCAGCTAGGTGGCACAGTGGATAAAGCACTGACCCTGGATTCAAGAGGACCTGAGTTCAAATCCACCCTCAGATGCTTGCCACTTACTAACTGTGTGACCCTGGGCAAGTCACTTCACCCTCAGTGCCCTGCAAAAAGACACAAAAATCAACATAAGGACTAATGACAATTTGCAAGGGCTGAGAAGTGGAGCTGCAAATTAATATAGGCCTATTTCATGGAAGCAAAGGATCTTCACAGGTTTGTATACTTTTAAAATAACAATTGGACATTACTGAAAAAAGTTATCAAAGACAGGGCCCTGATTTTTTATTCATTTGCCATAGAACCTGTTTGAGATTTACAATTACAACAATATTTACAGTTTTCAGAGCTCCTGCAACTAAAACAAATGCACATTCCATTGAAAGTGGGAGCTTTAAGTAAACTTAGTTTGCTCATCTGCAGAACTAGAGAGCTATTTTCTGAGTGTGATGATGGTAGGTTGCCTAAAATGTCAAGCAGAGGGATCCCAAAGTACTGATAAATTTGTTGAAGGTCAGTTTGATATGAAGTGATACTCATATCAGACAGCACAAGAGAAATGCCTGGTTTGAATGTAGATAATTATCTCAATAAAGATGTATAACCATCTCATTAAGCAACTGAAAATAGATCAGTGAACCTTTTCACTCTCATTGTAGTCATTCTTTCTTCTTTTCTGGTAGAAAATATACATCACAGCATATTTAATTTCAGTAAATCCTTTATTTTGTGGGAACATTTTGTAATTAAAAAAAAACTATCCTATATTTTGATGGTTTAGAAAATGTATGTGAAAATGCCACCGGTGCCCCCTTTACAAAAAGGCCTTTATTTTCAAAGTAAAAATGTAAAAATAGATGCACTTAGGAAATATTTCACTAATAAATAGCTTATACACTGCAAACATATGGAAATATTTTTCACACATAGTTTACTTTGAAGAGTTAATAGAACAAGTAAGAGTTACCACTTTCCTGAGAAGAAAATGTGGCATAATAGATATGAAATCCTGGCTTGGAATCAAGGAAGATGAGTTTAAGTTATGACACATAATACCCTGACTTGGCTGTGTAACCCCAGGCAAGTCACCTAGAATTTCAATTCTCCCAGGCACGTCTCTAAAACAGGTGAATATAGCTGTTCTTAAATGAAAAGTTATTTCCACACTGGAACCACAAATCACAGTATGCCAAACAATCTCCCCCCCCCAAAAAAAACCCTATAAAATTCACATAACTCTAACTTTATACTATTATGACCTACTGAATACATATTCAGTGTTCTATTTTTCTTTTTCCATGTAAAATCTATTTTTCCATGTGAAATCATTGAGAAATAATGGAAGTATTTAAAAATAATTCCTTTACAAGGCAAACAGACTTTTTACTAGCTTGACATGTCAAAAATAACATTTACCTCTTGATAAAATACACATATTTAATCCATGTAGAAAAAGCCAAGTCACATTTTTTAATCTGACATTAAATTACTTTAAATAAGTCCGTGTCTATGGTTATCATACTTTGCTTTTAGAAAACTATGGAATTTTTGTCACAGCTACACACACTACATTTTGTCTACCTCGGCAATAATGGGTGCTGAGATATCATATTGTGTTTGTGGTTTTCAGATATGGAAGTGTGTCAAACGGCTACTGGCCTGTTGCTCTCTGCCCTCATCCTCTTAGCAACTAGCTCCATTCTGTTCTGAGATGTTCTGACAAAGGGGCATAGAAGGTTAACAGAGTGGTTTACATCTGTCTCTATTCTGATTTCAAAACTCTTATATTGGGGTTTGGATGTGTTCCTAGGCAGCCCTTGTGAATTCTAGACTTACCTGGATCCCTGGGCCTGCCCTAGCAATGACATTATGCCCTAAAATAATCCCAGAACTCTAGTATGTTCTTCATGTTCATTCCTACAAGTGGGTGAGGCTGGGGTCCTGGCAAAGATAATATGATCTGATCCATTCCTGGCTATAAACATATCACCAGGCTTAGGCTTGACCAAATACATCATGGGGATAATCACAATAGTTAGCATTTACATAGCAATATAAGGTTGCAAAGCACTTTACAAATATCATCTGATTTGATCCTCAGAACAGCCTTGGGAGGTAGGTGTTATTATAATCCCTATTTTGCAGATGAAGAAACTGGGTTAGACAGACTGTGACTTGCCCAGGGTCACATAGTCAACAAGCATCTGAGAATGGATTTGGATAGTAAGTCCAGAGCTCTATTCCCTGACCACCTAGCCTCCACAGGGGACCTGAAAGACCAGGGAAACAGCTGATTTCTTTGGTGAATTCTTTTTGGTGAATTTATAAACTGGGCTTGCCAACTAAGTTCATAATTATTTCTTCCTATATAGTCATATATGCTATTTAGATTGGCAATATTCTTGTATGGCCTGCTATATAACAAACACTATGTGCTACAATATTATATGTATTATAACATAAACTTTTGTAGTGTAATTGCTACTTAGCATATTAATGTACAAATATAAACAGTTATACTTTATGAAGTAAGTATAGTATGATGTTATCAAAACAATAACTGGAGGCAAACCAAGCAATGCAGTGTGAGTCGTGTGATACAATGAGGTTGTCCCTAGATGATAATAAACAGTGCAGTGTGATATATAGAGTATGGTTTTCACTGTTATCTGCAATGCTTATTAAAGCTGAAAGAACCTTGAGGGTGATGTTAACACTGACATTGACTATATTTGAGTAGGTTTTCAATAGTATATAATCTACTCCTTAATGTACATACACCCATAGCTTACAGATTTGGGCATAATAAAGCAAATGTTCCTGAGTCATAACATTCAAAGAAACAAAACTGATGAGATTCATGCAATAAATAGAAACTTAGTCAAATAACTGGATAGTGTTCTCTTTAATTTAAGTCTGCAGAAATTGGAAAGGGTTTCTCTTCTTTTCTCAAAGCAGGTGCTTCACTGACAAAAAATCCCATTATACAGAGATTCAGTCTTTTTGATGATGTTTGAGGAAGCATTGATTTGGGGGCAGTCTTCCCTTGGCTTTGGTATGTTGTTACCATTGTTACTGCTGCACGATTTACTCCTACTTTGATCCAGAGCTGGCTGGCTGGGCAAAGAACGATTCACTTTGTTCCTCACCAGGCAGTTACAAACAAGGCGAAAGAAAGCTCGCCGCATTTCTTTGCTGGCCAGGGTGTAGATAATAGGATTCATGGCAGAGTTGAGAACAGCTAAGGCAACAAACCATGGGGCTTTATAGAGAATAGCACACTCTTTAACTTTGCAGGCAACATCAATAAGAAAGAGGATAAATAGGGGAGACCAACAGGCGATAAAAATGCTGACTACAATCACCACTGTCCTAAGCAGTGCCATGGACCTTTCTGAGTTGTTGTGATTGGTGACTTTACGGCTGCTGGACTTTACCAAGATGTAAATGCGTGCATAAAGAATCACAATTGTCACAAGAATGGTTATGAAAATACTGATGCAAAATGCAATATATTTCTTGGAATAGAGGGGCAAAATTGTAGAACAGTCAGGAAGATTGTCAAGGCAATTCCACCCCAGGATGGGTAAGGCACCCAGGGAAAATGAAATAAGCCAGCACATCCCAATGAGGAGGAATACCCGATACTTCTTATTGGCATCATAAGGCCTCATTTTAATCATAGTCAGGTGCCTTTCGATGGCTATGGCTAATAAGCTACAAGTGGAAGCACTGAGTGCAATAAACATACTGCCTTCCCGCAGAAACCAGACTGTTAATGAGAGACTCAAGGTTTTCTTTCCAGACATCAGGATGTTCACTTTGTAAACTATGCCAGCCAACAAGTCACAAAGAGCAAGGTTACCAATGAAAAAGTACATGCGGTTGTGAAATTTGTTGTTTTTCCAAATGGCAATCAAAACCATCAAGTTCTCCAGGACAATGAAGCTGCAGATGACTAGGAAAATAGCATCTGTCACCTCATTGCCTTCTTTGTCCTTTAATCTCTCTTCCAGTTTTCCTACATAGTTGTAATGAAGTGACACAGTCCCATTTTCATGGAAGGGATTACTGAGTGGAGGAGGGGAAGTTGCCATTGCTTTGGTGCAAGTACTTTTTGAAGACTGTATACACAGAAAGGAGCTTATGTAACATTCCCCAAGATGTACACTGTCTTCAAGGCAAATCAATAGTAGCTCTAGCTTCAGTAACTGTGGCAGCTCAAATTTCAGCACTGCTAGTAAAATCAGGACCCTATAAAAAAGAGGGAAAACCACAAACAGAATTAAAAAAAAACCACATACCATTAAAGCAGGGCTTCTTAATGTTTTCCCATTCGCAGCCCCTTTTTACCCAAGAAATCTTTACATGACCCCGGCTATATAGGGACACAAAATAGGTATACATAACCTTTTACCATTGCCAAATCTCCACATTCAGTTATAGGACAACATACATGGTCATGACTCACAGTTTAAGAAGCTAAACACTAAAGAACCACCAGTTGTATACATATACATATACATATACATATACATATACATATACATATACATATACATATACATATACATATACATATACATATACATATACATATACATATACATATACATAAACTAGACTTTAGAAAAATGCAAACTAACTGGCCATTTAAAGATTGCTAAAATCTATCAATTTGGAAGAATAATATAACTTTGGCGATGAAAACTCTGTTTGAGCAAAGTCATAGGTAGGATTGTTCTCATCTGAAATTACTCCCCTCATGAACTAATAGTTCTTTTTTTTTGTTTTGTTTTGTTTTTGTTTTTTTCGGTAAGGCAATTGGGGTTAAGTGACTTGCCCAGGGTCACACAGCTAGTAAGTGTTAAGTGTCTGAGGCCGGATTTGAACTCAGGTACTCCTGAATCCAGGGCTGGTGCTTTATCCACTGTGCCACCTAGCTGCCCTGAACTAGTAGTTCTTAGAGGGAAGCACAGCAGGCAAAAACAATATTGAGGCAAATATCTACAAATACAGTAACACAGAAATTAGATAAAGAGGGAGCTTGGATTTAATATATCAAAGTTTTAATCCTGTTTAGGGACACCAAGAGAATAAAAAAGGAACAAATAAGTGTAAAGCTTATGAATCAGGGAATAAATTAAGAATTAGACTGGAAGGGAAGAGAAATAATGGGTACAAAGCAATGGAACATCTTTTAAAAGAGTGTAGTAAAAGAGGAAACAAGAAAGAGGCTGGAAACATAAAAAATATGTTGAACTAGTCACTTAGTTTAATGAGGAAAGGGGAAGAAATATATAAACAAAATAAAAAGATACCAACAATTTAGGCAAATTCAGAGTTTGGAATAGGGTTGGCAAATGGAGCAAGGGAGGAAGGATTGTTAAATATAAATATTGAAGTTGTATAAGCAAAATTAATAGCAAGTACAAAATACAAAAGAAATAAATGGACAATACAATTAATAGTAATTACTTTATATGTAAATGCTTTAAATGATCCACTAAAAAGTGTAACAGAATGACTAAGAAAAGAAGGTTGAACAATTTTTGTATACAAGAAATACATCTAAAAACAAATACACACATTTAGAATGACAATGAGAGGCTGGAACAAATTTTACTATGACTAAGACTATCCAAAAAAGAGCAGGAGTTACAAAGAATTAATATTAATACTAAACTTACATATATTAATTGACAATGAAATTATAAAAGAAGAGTCAACTGAATGGAAAAAAGATATTAAAAATAATTGTAGGGATCTTTAACAGTCTTTCCTTAGAACTTGACAAATATAACAGAAAGATAAAAAGAAAAAACCCACTGAGTTAAGCAAACGGTTAGAGAATTTAAACTTGAAAGGCTATTAAATAATATACTATGTTGAGAGAGAATGATGATGAGACTACCTTTAAAAATTTCTGGGATGGAACTAAAACAGATTTTAGAGGTAAAATCATACTTTTGAGAACACTCATTAAAGATATAGAAAAAGGAGAATTAATGAAGTTTTAAAAATGAACAAATAAATTCAAAGTAAGAACAACATAAGTTTTTAATTATCAGAAAACTAAATTAAAAAACTAAACTGTAGAATTGATCAGCAAAATTTAAACGTGGTTCTTTGAAAGACTAAAAAAATCAATAAACCTATGGTTAAATTGATTTAAATTAATTAAAAAAGAAGACATTCAAATCAAACAAAAATTAATACATTGAAATAACAATTGAAAGAAAAAAATAAAGTGAATTATCAGAACCCACTTCATGCAATTATATGTCAACAAAATTAAAATATCTTTTAAATGGAGGAGTACCTACAAAAACATAAAATAATCAAATTAATGGAGCATAAAGTACTGCTTCTAAAGAATCCAGTTGCAGGGAAAAAAGTACTTAGATTTACAAGTGAAATCATACAAACATATACACACATATACATACATATACAAAGACACATATTTGTGTCTAATTGTAGCCATCTCTAGGGTGGGGGTGGGGTTAGGGGAAGGGAAGAAAAAAAATAAATTTACCTGATAAATTTATTATGTATTTAAGAGGAATAGCAAGTTGTATGTAATAGATTTACAGTTTCAGGTACAATCATCTTTTTATTATTCTATGTTATAGAAATGCTTGTTTTACTTCAGAAATTAAAAATAAAAAGATAATACCTACACTATATAAACTACCCTCAAAAACAAGAAACACTTTATTAAGCACCCATTATGAGATAAATATAATCTTTTTTTTTTTTTTTGGCAGGGCAGTGAGGGTTAAGTGACTTGCCCAGGGTCACACAGCTAGTGAGTGTCAAGTGTCTGAGGCCAGATTTGAACTCAGGTCCTCCTGAATCCAGGGCTGGTGTTTTATCCACTGTGCCACCTAGCTGCCCCTGATAAATATAATCTTAATATCACTGACTGTCCCCCATCTATAGAATGCTCTCCCTTCATCTTGCCTCCTGGATTCTTTCAAGTGCCAGATAAAATCCCATTTTCCTCAGAAATCCTTTCCCCAAACTTCATAATTCCAGTGCCTTCCTCTTGTTGATTAGTTCCCATTTATATTATACAAAACTTGTTTGTACATAGCTGTTTGAATGTTGTCTTCCTCATTAAATTGCGGGCTCCGTGAGGGCTGGCAGTGACTATCTTTTTGGCTTTTCTTTGTATTCCCAGTGCCTGACACAAAGTTGGAGTTCAATAAATGTTTACTGGCTGATTTGACTGACAAAAATAATTGAATAAGTTGAGGTAGAAAGATAAAAGTATTTGAGTAAGAACTCCCTATTTGACAAGAATTGGTAGAATAAATGGAATGAGGTTTGGTAGAAATAAGGTTTAGACAAACTATATATATAATATATATTATAATGTCAAAATATATGTGTGACCTGAATATTAAGGATCACACCATAAAAATTAGATTGGGCACTATTCACAGTTATGAATTGAAAGGCAAATTCTATTTGTCACCCACATTTTCTACTGCATCTCTTCCTCCTACATTGTACAATAGAACCTTCCATTATAAAAATAACTTCAAAAGTTAATTTTAATTCTTTAAAATAATTGCAAAATATTTAGCCAAACTAAGCAATGTATCAAAAATGTCTAACATATTTAATGTTTTACACTGGTAACTCTTTTACCCCTGAAGAAAGGAAAAGTATATTCAAAAATGTTTTTTTTTTTAATCCAAAATGATCATCAAAATTTTATAGCATTCAGTTTCATTTTAGGGGGGTTGTCGTTCTTTCCATTTACAATACTGTAATCATTGTGTATAATATCTTCTTGGTTTTGTTTGCTTTGAATAGGTTCATATAATGCTTTCCATACTTCTTTGTAGTCATTTTATTCATAATTTCTTGAGGCACAATAATATTCCATGTAATGTTGATTTAGCCAGTCCCCAATTGAAAGGCATCTAACTTTCCTCTCCAGTTTTTTGATACCACAGAAATACCTATTGTAAATATTTTGGTGCATATGTTACCTTTCTTTTTGACATTGACATCTTCTGGTATATAGTAGATGTGGGGGCAGTAAAGAATTTTGAGGGCAAAAAAGAGACACCCGCAGCAAGAACAATAACACAGACATTCCTTTGGCCCCAAGTCAGTGTTAGACTTACTATAAGAGCTACACCTTTTATTGGAATACAACTTGAATGAGGTTTATACACACTGATTTATATTCTTTCTAGTCATCCTGCCTGTTGCTGCACTGGACCATCAAACTTTTGGAAACCTTTCCTTGAAGGTACTTAGCCCTCAACTCTGGAGTTCAACTATGGGGCCTAGTCTGTCTCGACTTTCTGGATGAGAGTCTTCCTTTGGAACTATAAGGATGTGAATCTCAGATGAAAATTATGCCATTTGAGGGCAATCCCTCTTTTGGCTTTTGCTCTATGAATCTCAAGATGTACTGTGGTGATGGGTTGGATGGATTCACACTCAGTGCCATCCTAAGGGCCTACTCCCCAAGTGGAGGGGACTGAGAAATACTGAGAAGATACCTCTAATTTCTAAGTTATCAGAAACATCTTTGCTAAAGTACACTGAAGCTTGATCTCTTCATTTAAACCGGCCTTCTTTTTGTTTCTTGCTTGCAATATGCTATCTTCTGTGTCTGTGCCTTTGAAATGGCTCTTGCCTGTGCCTCAAGTGCACTTCCTCATTTCCACCTCACAAAATGCCCTGTGTTTAAAACACAGCACAAAGACCATACCTGCTAAACTTTTTCTGAATTTCCTCTTAAACTACCTTGGACTTTTTAATGTCTCTATTCTGTGAGTATATGTATATACACAAAATAAAACATAAAGAAAATATTTAAACACAGATACAGATACATATTGTTTTCCCACCTCCCACAATAGGATACAAATTCTTCGAGGGAAAGAATTATTTCATTTATTGAATCTGTATCCTGAGTGCCTAACATAGTACCTGGTATCTACACTCAATACATTTTTGTTGATTTATTAATATATTTGGCTGCAAAATTGCTGAGTCAAGGGGCATATAGACATTTTAGTCACTTTCTTTTGATATTCCAAATTGCTTTCCAGAATGGTTGGACCAGTTTGCAACTTTCCCCAAAATGCATCAATGTACCTTTCCACAACTCTTCCAACACTGACTATTCTCATCTTTGTCAACATATAGATATGAAGTGAAATCTCAGGACAGTTTTGATTTAGGTTTTTCTTATTACCAGTAATTTGGAGCATTTCTTCATATGACTATTGATATTTTGCAATTTTTTGAGAAATATTCACATTCTTTGACTCCACATATATTGGAGAATGGCTTTTGATTACTTCTAACTTTTGTTTGGTTAAAATTCACTTAGCATTCTGGAACTCTCAGCCCACAGATGCTAAAGGGGGGGACATCAAACAACTGGTCAGAAAGAGATTAGAGGGGTCTCTTTACTGGCACTAGGGGCAGCATTCTGTTGCTTTGCCCATACTCAGATCCAGCCCTGGGTAGCAGTCCCAAAGTGAGGAGGAGCACTAGCACAGCAGAGCTTGTGGCCACAGTGGAGCAGGGACCCTCAGCATAGTTCCTGGGCAGAAAAAATGCTTTTGGTCACTCACAGACCAGAGCAAAGGCCAAGAGGGTAGTAAACATACCTGTCCTTAGATCATACCATCTTGGAAGTACTAAAAACTTACAATACCCTAGAAGTACCTCTGAAAACAGCTACACAAAACCCAAAGCTTAGGACAGTGCACCCTTCACCCTGGAAGCAGAGCCCTACTTTAACAAAGAGTTAAAAGTCGAGAAATAGGTTGGAAAAATGAGCAAACAACAGAAAAATTCTAACCACAGAAAGTTACTATGGTGACAAGGAAGATCAAAACACACACTTGGAAGGAGATAGCAAAGTCAAAGTTTCTATATCTAAAACTTCCAAGAAAAATATGAATTGGTCTCAGGCCATGGAAGGGCTCAAAATGACTTTGAAAATCATGTAAGAGAAGTAGAGGAAAAATTGGGAAGAGAAATGAGAGTAATGTAAGAAATCATGGGAAAAGAGCCAACGGTTTGGTATAGGAGACACATGCCCATCAATTGGGGAATTGCTGAACAAATTGTGGTATGTGATTATGATGGAATATTATTGTGTTAAATGAAATGGTGAGCAGGATGCCTTCATAAAAACCTGGAAAAACTTACATGAGCTGATGCAAAGTGAAATGTACTATGTACAACGTTAAAGCAACATTGTGAGATGATCAACTGTGAATGACAGCTATTCTCAGAAATACAATGATTCAAGACAACTCTGAAGAACTTATAGTGAAGAATGCTATCCATCCTCAGAGAAAGAACTGATGGTGTCTGAATAAAGACTGAAACATACCTTTTTCACATTATTTTTATTGAGTTTTTTTGGTTTATGTATTCTTTCACAACATGACTAATATGGAAATATGTTTTGCATGACTAAACATGTATAACCTACATTGAATTGCTTGCCTTTTTAATGAGCAGGGTGAAAAGGGAGAAAGGGAAAGAATTTGGAACTCAAAGTTTTAAAAAATTGTTAAAATTATTTTTACATGTATTTTGGCAAAAACCAAAATACCAAAAAATAGGAAAAAAGAATTCACTTAGGAGAATTGTTAAGTAAGCAATGAATATGTCTATCCAAGGATAAAAGATGATTTCAGTTATATGAAACTGAAATGCTTTCCCACTAATAGAGTGAATACATCTAGATTAAGAAGTGAAGTAGAGGGACTGAAAATATTTTCATCATTTATCTCTGGCATGAATCTAATATTCATATACATATTAGGAATTAATACAAACAAATAATACCAAAAGCCATTCCCCAACAGCTAATAAGTGATCAAGTAATAATTATTGGCCAAGGTAAATTCACAAACAATTCTCAAAAAATAATGGAAAAATACTAACAACTATATGCAAGATTGCTACAAATTATAATAACAAGGGGAATAGAAATAGAAACAACTCTTCTGTGCTTTTATATGAAATCCCCCAAATTACTAAATATAACAAAAAATGGGAATAGTCAATATTATAGAGGTTTGGGGAAGATAGGCACACAAATACACTATTGGCTGCACTGTGATTCAATTCAACCATTCTGGAAAGAAATTTGAAATTACTCAGTTACTAAGATTTTTTTTTTTACCCTTTGACCCAGAGATTCCACTGCTAGGAATTCAGGAGGTCAATGACAAAATATAAAGGCCCTATAGACAAAAAAATATTTATAGCACTATTTTTTTGTGGTAGCAAAATACTGGAAACAAAGTAAATACTCATTGATTAGGGAATGACTAAGCCAATTATGTTCATGAATTTAATAGAATACTAATATAAGGAACATACAGGAAGTCTTAGGCACGACCAAGGAACTATTATACACTATAACTACAACCATGTAAATGGAAAGAACAATAACAAACATCAAAATTAAGCAATGTCCGGTTATCATAACTATCCTTGATTTTTGAAGAAGAAATATGAGAATATGCTTCTCTTTCTCCTTTGCAGAGGTGAGGGAATATAGAGGTAGAACACAGTTTATAAAGGTAGATTTGATTGATGTGCTGGTTTTGTTAAACTGCTATTTCCCCCCCTTCTAGTTCTTGGTTATAATGGAGTAATTTTCTGGGTGTGGGTAGCAGAGAGTAACATATTTGGTAAAAAGGTGATGTAAAAATAGAAGATATCAATGAAATTGCTTTATATGCACATATCAAGCTTATAGGTAATTGAAGGATGTCATTAAGCATAATTTAGTATTGAGGTCTAGAGTTGCTCTGGATTGGGAAATTTACTGTATGAGTGCCAAGCCCATTTAATCATATAATGGCATGCATACTTAAATAGAGCCTTTCATCTGGGGATCTCAAAGCTTACAAATGCTAGCTAATTAATCCTCAGAATACCCCTGAGGTAGCTGGCACGAACCATCATCTCCATTTCACAAAGAAAGAAATGAAAGATTTTCTCATATCAAAGAAATGGTTAGGATGGGAACTAAATCCAAGTACACTATCCTCTTAGGGCTCCACTTCAAAGAATTAATAATAACAATGTATCATTGCCATAGATCACTACCCTTTTAAGGTGACATAATAGGAGAAATCATGTCACCTACTATGCAGGAAAATTCAGTGAACATTTATTAAACATCTACTATGCTGGAGTTGCTGAGGTAGAAAGATGAAAAAATGCTACAATGGGCTCTGGAGGTGCTTCCCATTTCATATAGCATTTTTCCTAATGCTATTCCTAAAGATGGAACATTGTAGATGGATGGATAGATGGGCTGTGCATTGGAATTAATATGCATTTCTTGTGTTTCTATCTGACTAGAATACTTAATGAGAAAAAGGCATCCAGAGACTCAACTCCTTCATATTGTTCACTTTCTTGATTGTTCGTAATGTTGGTAAGAATTAGCCTTAAAACTGTGTGGAAAAAAAATAAAAACAAAAATGAAACCTAAATTATCATTTAACATTAAAGGGGGGGAAGGGCAAATTTGCCTTTATTTAGAGTTGGAAGATTATTTATTTAAGACACTCAATTTTTATATCATGCCTAGAAACAGGAAGGGTATTTTCCAAGGTCACAGAGATGCCAAAGTCTTAAGTAAAATCACTCAAATTTCAGTTTAAGCACTTCAAAGAATAGGCCATAACAAACCATAAAGTAAAAAAGGAGATATCTTTAATGTGAAAAAACCCTACTTTTAAATTTGTTTTTCAAATACCGCAAGTTTTGACAATAGGAAAACTTCAGTGTGCCTATTGTGGCACTCTGAAAAGGCGTGAAGGAATAAATAAGAAGGAATTAATAATCGTATCATAATGATCACAAGTTCATTAAAGCCAGAACTTCTGTCTTATCTAAGCTTTGTATGTCATCCAGCTCCTAGTAGTGTTCTGAATATAGTAGGGACTTAATGCTTCTTATATTGCAAGGAAATCTTTCTGGGCTTATTCCCTCATCTATAACCTTTTCAATTTCTGAAGTTCTCTGAATATAAAAGTAAGGTGGATGTGACACAGAATAGTGTATAGAGGACCAGCCTTGAAAGTGAACTTTCAAAGAAAAAAAGTGAACTTTCCTGAAGCATTCTTTTGTTTTTCAAGGCTCTTTCCCCTAAGGTCACTGTTTTAACTGAATTGGGCCCAGGAGAGAGGTGTGTGCTCTAAACCTCTGTCCCTTTCATTTAATCTGTATACCTAGCCATCTCTATATCTTAAGCACACATATCAAAACCAGTTATGACTAATAATATATCTTCATTGAATCTGGCAGTGGTTTTACTTAAAATGGAATGTACCCACAGATTTTAAAAGCACATGACTTAACATGGATTTAATTCTTGTCCTCTCTGACAAAAAGAGGGGGAAAGAGAAGCATGGACTTTACCATTGGCATGTTGTCATTGTTCATCTTTTGTCCTCAAAGAGGTTCAATGACATCAGGAGGGTGAGATATTGACTTGCAAGTAAACTGGATTTAAGTGAGGCAGAGTTGGGTGGAGTCATTAACCTCACTTTTTCCTCCAGAGTCATCAGAGTCCAGTGGCAAGTCATAAGTCAGGACAACTGGTGATGGCCCCAGATGCAATGGGAGACCTTGGTCTTTTTAAACTAAAGTCCTTCCCAGGTCTTAGTTTGTCTTTCATCAGCATGAGTCCTCTATTAGAGGAAAGTCCGCAGTGGTTTCTAACTATGTCTGAGGTAAAGGTTGCTGTGGCAACAGTAGAGCCTGCTTACTCTCAAACACACAGGCCACCTCCCATCTCTAATCTTCTTCTCTTGGTTCCATTCTTCCTCCTCCCTTTTGTGGGTCTAATTCTTCATCAAAACATTCATCCAGAATATTGGCTGTGTGAATACTTCTCATTTATCCTCACTAGATTTTTTTTGGTTTTGGGATTTTCTTTTTGGCAGGGCAACGAGGGTTAAATGACTTGCCCAAGGTCACACAGCTAGTAAGTGTCAAGTGTTGGAGGGCAGATTTGAACTCAGGTCCTTCTGAATCCAGGACCGGTGCTTTATCCACTGTGCCACCTAGCTGCCCCTAGATTTTTATCTCATTTTTTGAGACAATAGAATAATGATAGTGACAACCTTGCTCTTTCCAGAGGCTCATGCAGAACTGACTGTCATTCTGGGTTTTGTAGTTTAGAGGAACAAGTATTCTCTCTCATTCTTGAAAGCAATTTGGACCGTCATGATCTCTGAGCCATAAGATGGACTACCAAGGAGTTTTGAGAAGATGTAAACAGTTTGTGAGACAACGAACTGAAGGAAGGGAGCTGGGACTGTGATGTAAGGAAAATGACAGTCTTCAACCTTTCTTGGAATTCAACATGTTAAGATTTAGAAAAGTGGAGATAGGAGAAAGAGAGAGAGGAGATAGAGAGAGAGGAGAGAGAGAGAGAGAGAGAGAGAGAGAGAGAGAGAGAGAGAGAGAGAGAGAGAGAGAGAGAGAAAGAGAGAGAGAGAGAGGGAGGGAGGGAGGTGACTGAGTCTCATGGTCAAGCTGTGTTTTCAGCAGGAGGAGCTGAATCAGGCTACCTCTTCATTTAAATGTATACCCCCTCATTAACTGTTCACCAATCAAAGTTGATTTCTCCTGTCAGGGGCATTCCCTTTAAAAATATTTAAGGCATACAGTGTCTCCATTAGGTATCTGTTTATCAAGAGAAACCACTGACCATCATTTTATTGATTATCAGCTAGCTTAATTAATAAATTGATCATGAATTACCTAGAAACTCTGTTTCTTGGGTTTTTCATTTGTCTCAACCATGTAGCACAAAGGGGAGGGTCTGATGATTTTGTGATTTAGGCCTACTGTGGAGTCTTGTACAATTGCGAAGTTGATAAGATCAAATATGTGAACAAAGGTCTGCAAGGACACAAGGCCTTGGAAACACATTTGTTAAGTAATGAGGACAACTTAATTGTAAACAACTTAAATAAACAACTTAATTGTAAGCAGTTTCTAAGAAACATCAAAAATCTTGATGACTGGTTTAGTTATGGAACAATTGATGACACTCAGGAAAATGCAGCTTCAAGTACCACTTGGCAAATTTCTTGTGGAGGGCCCACTAAAGGAAGGGAGGAAACCTCCACTGGTCACACTGATTCAACAGCAAGAATCAAAGCAAACCTATGGGGATATGGCAGTATGGACAAAATAATTTTATTTGGAAATGCAAAGCATCAGTGGAACAGAAGTTATGACAGCACAACACAAAAACAAAAACAAACAAAAAACCCCCAACCAAACCAAACCAAACCAACAACAACAAAAACAACAAAAACAGCATGGGCAGGTGGATGATGTAATTACAGATAAAGAATTAAATTTGGAATCAGGAAGACTCGAGTTTGCATCCTGTCTATTACTAGTTCCCAGTGAACCTTGGTAAGTCCCTTAAAGTCTCTTGACTTCAGTTTCCTTATCTGTAAAACAGGGATATTTATAACATTGG
The DNA here is from genome assembly GCF_019393635.1 of Dromiciops gliroides. Lineage (NCBI taxonomy): Eukaryota > Metazoa > Chordata > Mammalia > Microbiotheria > Microbiotheriidae > Dromiciops > Dromiciops gliroides. The sequence continues at coordinate 516,563,175 of NC_057861.1, read as the reverse complement.
TCTGTGATGATTCATCAAGATGATATATGGGAAAGCACATTGCAAACTTCATAGCAATATATAAATTGGCTGGGGGATGCTGGTCTGAAGCCTTTCATTCAAAAGTTATTGTGGTTAAACTTCTGTCAATTATGTGGTTCTAAGCAAGGTAACAAATTTGAAAGACTTAAGAGCTCAAAGGAAGGTAATGCTGATTAATGCTATAGTACCTCTCCAGAGAATTGATGATGAAGCATAATTCCCACCTTTTGAAAGAAATGTCATAGATTGGAGATTTAGAATGAAACATTTTCTTTTTTAAAAAATCTTAATAGTATTTTATTTTTTCCAGTTACATGTAAAGATAGTTTGCAACATTTGATTTTATAAGATTTTGAGTTCCAAAAATTTTTTTCCTCCCTCCCTTCCCCCATCAGCAATCAATCTAGGTTATATATGTACAATCATGTCAAACATATTTTCATATTGGTCATGAAACACATTTTCAAACCAATGTGTTGATTAGTTTAGTTTGACTAAATTTATTTATAACAAGAGTGGTTTTGTGGGGGAGGGGGAGGGTAGGAAATAGGGCAGAGAATTGAGAAGAGGTAAAAATGACAGTGATATCACATGCAAAAAATAGAAAAGAAAATCAATTCAATATTTCCTTTAAAATGCAGAGAAAGGAACAAAAGAAAGTTCAGAGGGAAAAAGAAAATAGCTTTGGAACAAAGATGTTGAATTTATTTTACACTTTAAAAACCAAGCTGTATGTAATAGAACTTTGAGGTTTCATATGCAATCTTCTCTCTGTTTTCCTTTGTACATAAACACATTCATGTTTGTTGAAGTCTATAACATTCAGAAAATTAAAATTAAAATCTTGTAAAAAGAAAAGCCTGGCAGAGGAGAATAGTCTTACTCAGAATCAATTCCAGATGTCCATCTTCCCTTATGTATTAATGATTCACTTTCTCTACATGAGGCAACTTAAAATAATAAACAACCCAGAAAAGGAGGGAAAGAAAGACAAATATTTCTACTTAAAATTTAGCCTGTTCCTTAAAAAACGAAAGGTTTATGAGATAATGGGAAAATATTCTTTGGCTGACATATGGTGTTATAACTTAGAAAATGACAAGTATCTGAGAAAATGAGGGCCTCATTCTTTATCTCAAGTTAAATAGCTCATCCAGACTGAGTTAGGATATCAACAACTGCTCCCAAGTAATATTTCCTAGAAAGCTAGAATAAACAATTTTTGTTTCATTTAATTCACATAATTTTTAAAAGAAAAAATGGTACTGGCATAAAACTTTTTTTTTAAAATGACTATTTTCCTTAGTTTTTGGTTTTTTCTTGGAAGACATAACTTTGCTTTTATTAACTTTTAAAGTAACATGCATAAATGTCAAATTCTTTCAAAACTTTCATCTTTGAAATAGCATTTTAATGAGCTAAACTTTGATCTTTGACATGATAATTATAATTCAATCAAAATGAGAACACAGTATTTTCTTCTTCTCTTCTTTAATGTCCTGTATGTATTTTATCTCTTCAAATTCCCTGTTCCTAAACAGAGAATTCTATCATGTTTCTACTTACCATGGCTAAGTAGGATTTGAATGTTGATGTCAATTATGTTTAATAATGATGAAAGTTTATATTTGGATAATTACTTAGAGCTTCAAAGGGGCACATAATTTCATATAATACTTAAAAAAAACCCCATATCCCCATATTACAGATGAGGAAACTGAGATTCAGGGAATGCTTTATCAAAGGTAACACATCTAGGCTAAATGATCTCTGAGGATTCTATGATTCAAGTTACTAAGTGTACAAACCCTTTCTATGAATCCTTATGTTGAAAGAGTGGTAGAAGCTTTTACTCTTTTGCAGAAATATATGGCTCCTTGTGACATTATTCTAACTACAGAATATTAAGATGACTTATTTTACATTGGTTATTATTAAGAACTTGAGTAACAAAATGGTGTCTTCAAGGCTGAGTTTGGAATTTATTCACTGATTTATCGAGTGAACTTGCTTGTTTCCCATGACTGTGTCAGCATAAAACAAAATTTCTAATCGAAAAATCAATGGATTGGTTGGTCTGTATGTGATTAGATGATCAGTTTAACTGTAATGATAGTCAAGTTATTTAACTTCTCTGAGTCTTATTTTCCTCATTTGTAAAAGAGGTGATAACACTTCTAGTAACCACTTCATATTCTGTTTAAATAGCATGCAGAAAAATTCAAAATTGTACTGATTGGATTCGCTAGACATTTATGTTACATAATCTTAATTGGACTTTCATTTCAGAAGGATAATCTTATACTTTCCCAACTATTTCACTATCCTGTTCATCACAGCAGTTTTTCTAAAACTTTTCTTCTTTCTTCAAACATCCTATCACACCCCTCATTCCCACTCTCTCAGCTGATAACCTTGCTTCAGACTTCACTGGAAAAAATGAGGCCATTTGCTTCAAGAGAAAAACTCTTTCCAACTCCTTGAGCTCACATAATTGAAATGTTTTCATCTACTATCCCTTCCTTCGTTCCATCTCACATGAAGAAATAGCTCCATTTCTAGAGAAGGCTAACCCCCATACCTCCAATGTGATCCCATTCCATCCTATCTTCTCCAGAAGATTGTTCTCTTCTTTCTCTCTGTGACCAGGGAACTCTGGAATTTGGCTACAATATTCCTGTGAGTTTTCATTTTAGTATCTCTTTCAGAAGGTGATCAGTGGATTATTTCAATTTCTATTTTACCTTCAGGTTCTAGAATATCAGGACATTTTTCCATGACAATTTCTTGTATGATGATATCTATAGGGGGCAGCTAGGTGGCACAGTGGATAGAGCACCGGTCCTGGCTTCAGGAGGGCCTGTGTTCAAATCTGATCACAAACACTTGACACTTACTAGCTGTGTGACCCTGGGCAAGTCACTTAATGCTCATTGCCCCACACAAAAAAAGATGATATCTATGCCCCCTTCTTTTTCAAAAAAATAAATTACATTAAATAATGGAAAATTGAAAGAGATTAAAAACTAATTAGAAATTGAATAATCTGATCCCAAAACAAGTGGGTCAAAGAACAAATCATAGAAACAATTGATGATTTCATTAAAGAAAATGACAATGATGAGACAACATATCAAAATTTATGGGTTGCAGTCAAAACAGTTCTTAGGGGAAATTTTATATCCCTAATTCCTTACATCAATAAAATAGAGAAAAGCAGATCAATGATTTTGACATGCAACTAAAAAAGAAATAGAAAATGAACAAATTAAAAATCCCCAACTAAACACCAAATTGGAAATCCTGAACATCAAAGGAGAGATTAATAAAATTGAAAGAAAACAATTGAATTAATAAATAAAACTAGAAGCTGGTTTTATGAAAAAACCCCAATAAAATAGATAAACCATTGGTTAATTTAATAAATAAAGGAAATAAGAAAACCAAATTACTACTATCAAAAATGAAAGGGGTAAACTCACCACCAATGAAGAGGAAATTAAGACAATTATTAAGAACTATTTTGCCCAATTATATAGAAATAAATTTGACAATATAAATGAAATGTATTAATATCTACAAAAATATAAATTACCCAGATTAGCAGCAGAAGAAACAAAATATTTAAATAACCCAATTTTAGAAAAAGAAATTGAACAAGTCAGAAATGAACTTCCTAAGAAAAAGCCCTGAAGACCAGATGGATTCACAAGTGAATTCTATGAAACATTTAAAGAATAATTAATTCCAATACTATATAAATTATTTGAAAAAATAAGTGAAGGAAAAAAATAAGTGAAGGAGTCCTACCAAATTCCTTTTATGAGACAAAAATGGTGAAGATACCCAAACCAGAAAGAGTCAAATTGTTTATCTGTCAGCTTTATGGACAGGGGAAGAACTTAGGACCAAAGAAGATATAGATAATAAAATTAAATATAAACTAGATTATTTTGATTATGGAAAGTTAAAAAGCTTTTGCACAAAGAAAACTAATGTATTCTAGATTACAAGGGAAGTAGAAAACTGGTAAAGAATTTTTGAAACAGATATCTCTGATAAAGGCCTCAATTCTCAAACATATAGAGAACTGAGTCAAATTTATAAAAATACAAGTTCCTCCCAAATCGATAAATGGTCAAAGGATATGAACAGGCAATTTTCAGACAAAGAAATCAAAGTTATGTATAATCATATGAAAAAATAGATCATTATTGATCAGAGAAATGCAAATTAAAACAACTCTGAGGTATCACCTTACAACTATCAGAGTGGTAAATATAACAAAAATGGAAAATATTGGATGTTGGAGGGGATGTAGGAAAACTGGAACACTAATCCACTGTTGTTGGAATTGTGAAAAGATCCAACCATTCTGGAGAGTCCAAAGGGCTACAGAACTGTGCATACCCTTTGATCCAACAATAACACTGCTAGGTTTATATCCCAAAGATATAGCCAAAAAAGAGAAAAAAAAGGCCTATTTGTATAAAAATATTTATAGCATCTCTTTTTGTGGTGGCTAAGAACTGGAAATCAAAGGAATGCCCATCAATTATGGAATGGCTAAACAAACTGTGGCATATGATATTGATGGAATATTATTGTGCTATAAGAAGTGACAAGCAGGATAACTTCAGAAAGGCCTGGAAAGACATGTATGAAAGGATGTATTGTGAAGTGAGCAGAACCTAGAGAACATTGTACACAGAGACATCAATATTGTTTGATGAACAACTGTGAATGACTTGACTATTCTCAACTATACAATAATTCAAGACAATCCCAAAGGACTATTGATGAAACAGACTATCCACCTCCAAAGAAGGAACTGATATTGATGGAACAGACTGAAGCATGCTATTTTTCACTTTCTTTCATTTTTACATAATCATACATGTATAACCCATATCTGATTTTTTGCCACCTCAGGGAGGGGGGAAGGGAAGGAGAGAAAGGATAAAAATTGGAACCCCAAACTATAAATTTAAAAAGTTTATTATTAAAAAGTAATTAAGGTCTCCCCATGGATTGGGGGCTTCCCTGCTCTCTACAAATATCCCCCTATCTCCCTCATCCTTTAAAAAATCCCTCATTTGATTCAGCCATTTCCTTTAGCTATGATCCTATAATATATCTCCTTTATTTTGTGGCTAAACTCTTTGATAAAGCCATCTATAATTAATGCCTCTACTTCTTTCACTCTCTTCTAAACTCTTTGTAGTCTAGCTTCTAATTTAATTATTCAACTGAAACTACTCTTTCCAGTTGCCTTTGAAAATGTGAATCACTCTCCTCTCCATCATTTCCTCTTTTCTCTATTTTTTGTAACACTAATCTCTTCTGATTCTCCTCCTACCTACCCCTCTTACCACTCCTCTGTTTCTTTTGCTTGGTTTTCATCCAGGTGATGATTGTTAACCATGGGTTTGCAAAGGTCTGCCATGGGCCCTCTTCTCTTCTTTCTTTATACCATCTTGCTTGATGAATTCATCAGCTTCCATGGATTCAATTAACATCTCTTCGAGAATGATTTTCAGACACATATACACACACACACACACACACACACACACACACAGAGTCTCCTCTCTCCTATACTCCTGTCTTGCATCTCCAACTGCTTATTAGACATCTCAAATTTTCAAATTTAAACATTTGAAATTCAACATGTCCAAAACTGAACTTCTTATCTTTCTCAAAAAAACCCATCTACTTCCAAACTTCCCTATTACTTTCAAGAGTACCATCATCTTCCCGGTTACGAAAGCTCACAACCTCAGTGTTATCTGACTCCTCACTCTTACCGCACAGATCCAATCTACTGCTAAGTCCTATTGATTCTACCTTTGCATTATCTATTGTATATTTCTCTCTCTACCTCTTCCTTCCCTTTTGTCTCCTGACATTCTGGTACAGATCTTCACCTTACGCCTGGTTGCTCTCATGGCCTGTAGTCTTTTTGCCATTTCAGGCCATTATACACACTGTGGGATCTTTCTAAAGCACTTGTCACCCTCCCTCCAACAGACACATTCATTAAACTCCTGTAGCTCCCTATTACCTTGAGGATAAAATACAAATCCTTTTGTTTGGCTTTTAAAGTCTTTCCCAAACTGTCCCCTTCCTACTTTCCTAGCCTTTATTCTCCTCCATAAAGTCTATTATGTAGTGATATTGGCCTCCTTGTCTCTTAAGCCTGTGACTTTTTACTTGCTGTCCCCCATTCCTGGAATGATTTATGTTCTTATCTATGCCTCTTGGCTTCTTTAAAGTCTCAGGTAAAATCTCACCTTATAAAATAATAATGTAATGAAAACAGTAACAATAACATAGCATTTATATAGTGTGTTTAGGTTTGTAAAATATTCTGAAAATATTTTCTCATTTCATTCTCACAACAACCCTGGAAAGTATACCTACTTTCCATAGTATTATTGTCCCCTTTTCACATATGAGGAAACTGAGGCAGACAGAAGTTAAGTGACTTGCACAAGTCACTTAGTAGTACACTTAGTAGTCACTTGCCTAGTACATAAGGCTAAATTTTAACTCAGGTGTTCTTTAATCCAGATCCAATGCTCTAACCACTGTACCATCTAGCTGCCAGTTTCCTCTTTCCCGACCATGATGCTAATACCTTCCTTTTGGGAGTACCTCCCATTTATACTATATATCTCTCTATATATCTGTATCTATATCTATATCTTTATATTTATTCATACTTCTATATATAATCGATATCTACATTTATATATGTGTAATATCATAGTGTATCATATTACATATATTATATTAATTATATTGTATTATATTACATTATATGTACACAGTTGTTTGCATGTTGTGAGCTCCTTGAGGGCAAAGACTCTTTTTGCCCTTAAAAAAACCCCAGTTGGCGGCAGCTAGATGGTGCAGTGGATAAAGCACTAGCCCTGGATTCAAGAGGACCTGAGTTCAAATCTGGCCTCAGACATTTGACACTTACTAGTTGTGTGACCCTGGGCAAGTCACTTAACCCTGATTGCCCTGCAAAAAAACAAAAACAAACAAACAAACAAACAAAAACCCAGTGCTTAGCAGAGTGGATAGCACAAAATGAGGACTTAATTAAGGGATTTTGATTTGTTGACTTTTTGTCAAGATATAAGGTAGATTTCTGGATATACTAGTGATCTTAAGATAGTAAGACAGATAAAAAGTCTTTTCACATGTTCCCACGCCCTAATACCTCAAAAACATTTTCAAAGGCAGCAGGGAAAAAAATGATCAAAAAAGCAAAAGGGGAAATTTTACTAAGTTCCTCAATTTGCCCACAACAGACTGTTATAGCCATAGAGAACGATGGAGCCAAAAGAAGGTTACTTCACAGGAAGATGATATCTGGTTGCAAAAGTGCCTAGGACCCTCTAAAGATCCAGAAGACAGAGTTTCTGTTACAGCCATAGTAGGTGAAAGGGCTAATATAGCCTCCAGGTAGCACACAAGTTAGGAGTCCCTGTAGGAGATCTAGAATGATCTCCAAAAACCCAGTCAGAGTTTATTAGGCCTGCAGTAGCCAATGGAGCCAGCCTCCCTTAGGTTGTAGTCAGGGCTGAGCAGGGCTGGGAGCATTCCAAGAAATGCCAGTATAGTCCTGCAGTGCTACAACAGGACACAGAGCCAGCTCTTATGGGTAGATGCCCTTAAGAAGAAAATGGTCCCTCTAGGATGCATGGGATTAATAAATTCTCTATGTATTAATATCAACTAATAAAATATCTAGTTAATTAATCAAAGTGAGACCTTACCCAATTGAGAGTTTCCAAACAACTTTAACTTTTCAATAATTAAATCATTTCAGCTTACCTTACAATGACAAGTAATATTCATCTAAACCCATCAGTGAGTTTTATCCAAAATGGCGATAAGCTAGAAGAAGCCTTCCTGATACAGTTAGAGGTGAAATAAGAATGCCAATTATCACCTCTATTATTTAATATTGTACTAGAAATGTTAGCTTTAGCAATAAGAGAAAAAAAGGAATGAAAATAATTAGAATAGGTAATGAGGAAACAAAACTATCACTTTTTGCAGATGATATGATGTTATACTTAGAAAATCCTAGAGAACCAACTAAAAAAACTACTCGAAATTATTAACAACTTTAGTAAAGTTGCAGGATATAAAATAAACCCACATAAATATTCAGCATTTCTATATATTACTAACAAAGTTCAGAAACAACAGATAGAAAGAGAAATTCCATTAAAAATAACTGTGGAAAATATAAAATACTTGGAAGTCTACCTGCCAAGACAAACCCAGGAACTGTATGACCAGAACTACAAAACGCTTTTCACACAAATAAAGTCACATCTATTTTTTTGGTGGGGTGGTGAGGGTTAAGTGACTTGCCCAAGGTCGCACAGCTAGTAAGTGTCAAGTGTTTGAGGCTAGATTTGAACACAGATCCTCCTGACTCCAGGGCCAGTGCTTTATCCACTGCTCCACCTACTTGCCCCAATAAAGTCATATCTAAACAATTGGAAAAATAGTAATTGCTCAAGGGTAGGCAGAGCCAATATAATAAAAATGACCATTTTACCTAAGTTTGTTTATTTAGTGCTATGCCAATGAAACTATCAAAAATATTTTATAGATCTAGAAAAAATAACAAAATTCACCTTGAAAGACAAAAGCCCAAAGATATCAAAGGAATCAGTGAAAAAATATGAAAGAAGGTGATCTAGCTGTACCAGATCTCAAACTGTATTATAAAGCAGTGATTCTAAAAACAATCTGGTAATGGCTAAGAAATAGAGAAGTGGATCAGTGGAATAGAATAGTAGAAATTACACTAAAGTAAATGACTATAGTAATTTAGTGTATGATAACCCAAAAGATCCAAGCTTTTGGAACAAAAATTCATTTGACAAAAACTGCTGAGAAAACTGGAAAACAGTATGGCAGAAACTAGGTATGGACCAACATCTCACACTGGATGCTAAAATAATGTCAAAATGGGTACTTGATTTACACATAAAGGATGATACCATAAGCAAATTAGGAGAGGATGGAACCATTTATCTGTCAGATTTATGGACAGAGGAAGAATTTAGGACCAAAGAAGCTATGGAGAACAAAACAAAATATAATTAGATAATTTTGATTATATAAAATTAAAAAGGTTTTGCACAAAGAAAACTAATGTAATGAAGATTACTAGGGAAGCAGAAAACTGGGAAATAATTTTTGAAACAAATAGCTCTGATAAAGGCCTCATTTTTCAAATATATGGAGAAGTGAGTCAAATTTATAAAAATACAAGTTCCTCCCCAATTGATAAATGGTCAAAGGATATGAACAGGCAATCTTCAGACAGAGAAATCACAGCTATCTATAATCATATGAAAAAATGCTCTAGATCACTATTGATTAGAGAAACACAAATTAAAACAACTCTGAGGTATCACCTCACACCTATCAGAGTGGCAAATACAACAAAAATGGAAAATATTGGATGTTGGAAAACTGGAACACTAATCCACTGTTGGTGAAGTTGTGAAAAGATTCAACCAGTCTGGAGAGCCCAAAGGGCTATAGAATGGTGCATACCCTTTGATCCAACAATACCACTGCTAGGTTTATATCCCAAAGACATCCAAAAAAGAGAAAAAGACATATTTATACAAAACATTTATAGTAGCTCTTTTTGTTGTGGCTAAAAATTGGAAATCAAAGGATTGCCCATCAAATGGAGAATGGCCAAACAAACTGTGGTATATGAAGGTGATGAAATATTATTGTGCTATAAGAAATGACAAAGCAGGATGATTTCAGAAAGGCCTGGAAAAATTTGTATGAACTGAAGTGAGCAGAACCAAGAGAATGTTGTTACAGAGACAACAATATTGTTTGACGAAGAACTGTGAATGGCAACTATTCTCAGCAATACAATGATTCAAGAGGAGGGACTCAGAACTATAAATAAAAATGTTTATTATTAAAAAAATGTCCTTTCAGTTGTCTCAATTCAGTTATTGATGAAAATCTTTTAAGAATCTTCCTGACATTCCTACTCAGGATTTTTATCTTATTTCTTCTGTTCAGTAATTCTAGGAAACAATCTTTCCAAAATACACTGCACTTCCCTGCTCCTCACTGACTCTTCATAGAATTCTCTGTATAAATCTTCTTTATAACAACACAGTTCAAAGAATTCTGTCAAGGAAGTTTTTCCTCACCTCCTTTCTATCTATTTACTACAGAGACTCTTCATGAATCCTCCTCAATTACAAATGAAAACTCTGTCTGTCTATCTCATAAACACATTTGCTGCACAAGTACATTATATTCAAAAAGGAAAGAGGTAGAAGGGCAGGAATAAGCATTGATCTAGTACCTATTGTGTGTGCCAGGCCATGTGCTGAGTGCTTTACAGATATTTACTTTATTCTCACAACAACCCTGGAGGGATCCTTAAGTACAATTTAGTGGTCCCAATTTCTATTTGAGCTTGACACCACTACCCTGATGCTATTTTGCCTCCATTTAAATTTGAAATGTTTTGTTCATTTTTTGGTGAGGCAATTCAGGTTAAGTCACACAGCTAGTCAAGTGTCACATGTCTGAGGCTGGATTTGAACTCAGGTCCTCCTGAATCCAGGACCAGTGCTCTATCTGTGCCACCTAACTGCCCCTCTAATTGAATTTTAATCCTGTTCAGGCTGTACTCAAAAGTATTATGGGCCACATGTGGCCCAGTTGTATATTTGACAGTTCTGCTCTTGGCAATATGTGAGTCAAAGAATACATCATAGAAAAAATGGATAATTTCATCAAAGACGATTTCAATTATAAACAATTTTTATTATTTTTTCTTTTCTTTCTCTTAAAAAAATAATTCTGAAATTAGCTCTGATACTCTGTACATAGAAAGCTTTCTCAGGGATAACACACATCAATAAGTCTTTTCCTGTCTGTTAATATATAACCTATTTCATTATTCCTAGTGTTTTTTGGTAGCTGATGTGTCCAGTGGCAACTGATTGTTTTGTTAAACAATGTGTATGTTAATATAGGAACATGAGACTTCTGTGTAATCTATAAGTCATTGGTCTTTTATATTTCAGTTTCATATAACTTTGTCCTGAATTATGCTTTTCCATATATTTCTCTCCATCCTTACCTTCTCTCCACTTTGAATTGAAGTCACCAAGTATCAGAATATAGGTTGATTTGATTTGGAGAACTGTATCTAGTTCTTCATGGAATTTATCACTTTATCTTTCAGCAGCCATTGTTGATACATAAGTTGTAATTATTTTCATGGTGGTCATTTTGAAAATACTTATAATTAGTTCTGCAATATGTTATCACCAACTATCCTATGTGAAAATATTTCTTACTGCCACTGAGCAATGATAAAACACATATATAAAACATTTATTAACACACCCCTGCCAGTAACAGACTAAATCTGTTTTCTGAGGACAGACTATACTAATTATGACAGAATGGTCAGAAAGAGGGCAAAAGGCATTTAAAGATGAAACAATTTTAAAAATGTTAGCTAATTTGAAAAAAAATCAGCAGAAAGCCAAATCACCATACATAAAAATGAAATATAAGAATTCATAACAGATAAAGATAAAGGAAATTTATCAGAAATAATCCTGGCTAATCACAAATAAACCAACAAAATGGATAACTGAAATGAAATAAATATTTATAAAAATTCAAGATACTCAGACTGACAGAACAAGAATAAGAGAATTTAAATGACCTAATTTTCATTCTATCAAACATTTCAAGAAAAATGAACTATAATATAACATTTTTTTGTTTTTGTTGCAGAACTAGAGAAAGAAGACATCCCACCAAATACTTTTCATGACATAAATATGATACTTAAGCCTGTTACAGATAAAGTATAGAAATAAAACTGTAGAACAGCATTTCTGATGCATATTGCCATATAAATGTTAAATAAAATATTAGCAAAAGGCAACATCTCAACAATATTATTCAGCTTAATCAGGTTTGATTTATACCAGGAATTCATGGTTGGTTTAATATATGGAAAACTATAAACATGATAGACCTTATAGATAAACATGATAGACCCTATTGATAACAACAATAATAAAAATCACATGCTTACATCAATTGATGCACAAAGAGGATTTGATAAAATAAGAGCTACTCCCCAATAGGTTAAATGGGCAAAGGAGACAGTTTTCAAAAGAACAACAGAAAACTATAAACAACCATATTTAAAATATTACAAATTATCAATAAAAAGATATCCACAAATTAAAACAATTTGGTGCAATACCTCACATCCATCATGTAGACAAAGAAGAAAAAATGGAAAATAATAATAATTACTTTTTATAAGTAATAAGTACTTTAATAATTATTTAATAATAATAAGTGCTAATGGGCTAGAAACAATGTGGAAACATTTTGGGAATATTTGAACAACTTTTCTAATAGGAATGTAATAGAATATTATTGAACTATAAGACATGAATAAAGACATGGATTCAGAAAAATCAGTGAAGACTTGAATGAACTCATGCAGAGTGAAGACAAGCAGAAAGATAATTTACATAATGATTATAATAATTGAAAGGAAAAACATTTAGAAAGAATTAAAGACTTTAATTAAATGAACTATGATTCCAAAAGACAGATGATAAAATGAGTGCCTCTTATACTCTGGAGCATGCCTAAACCATCTCATAAGGAGGTATTCACAGAACCTACTCCTGGTATATAGGAGGACTGTGACTTTCTGAGTTTCAAAATCTGTTTGACTGAGGTACAATTATTCTTTCTAGTGGTCAAGGACTCCTTAACTCACAGGAAATATTTCACTAACACCATTAGTTAAGGTGGGAGGCCTTCAGGCATCCCTCAATGTAACCCTGAGAAAATGGGCTGAAGTTCTAGTCTTGTCATTTTGTTCAGGAGGCAGCTAGGTGGTGCAGTAGATAGAACATTGGCCCTGAATTTGGGAGGACCTGAGTTCAATCTCACCTCAGATACTTACTAGCTGTGTGACCTTGGGGAAGTCACAATCCCAATTGCCTCAAACATCTAAGGTATTATCCTGTTATCCTGATAATATATCTTGCCACTGGGCCCAGATGGCTCTGGAGGAGAGAATGAGGCTGATGACTTTGCCCAGCCCTTCCTCACTTAAATCCAATTCATTGTAAGCCATGACATCTGTCACGGTCTTCTTTGAGAATGATAGAAAAAACCCAACATTTTGTTTGTCATTTTGTCCCTATTTGTGAAGCTCAAGCCATGTGAGAGAAATGATTATTAATAATCAAATATTGGGGAGATCCAGGTTTTTTTCCCTTTGTAATTTGGAAATTAGGTCAAAATTTAGTTCTCTGAAGGGCAGGTTGGATGATAGATGACATCTTGGAGTTGTTGCCCCACCCAACTAGAGAAAACTACAAAGAATTTAGTCTAAGGTAAATTCTTGCCCATTGTGTTCTACTCACCCTCAAGTGGGAATGAACTCTTTGCCTAAGTAGTCCAAAGCTGGGCGTAGTCTGGAAGTAAGATACATAATAAAAGTCACATCCCCTCATTAGAATGAGTCCACCTCTTATCATAATATTCATTCTCCCATTACTTGTTAACTAATCAGAGTTGATTGCCACCATCAAGAACACTCATCCTTCAAAGGGTATATAATCATTGAATGTGTTCCATGAAGGTTTTTTGGCATTTGAGAGTACCACTGACCCTTTTTACTAATTATGTGTTAGCATGATTAATAAAATGATCAATTATCCAGAAACTGTGTCTCTCAAACCTTTTGTACTTCACATATAGGAGCCTTGAGCCCAGGATTCTGGGCCAGATCTTTTAACTAGAAGTCAGGATTCCAGGTCAGGAACTCTATTTCCTAAGCCCATTTCTCAAGACCAGTAGGCCTAAAGGAAAGCCCTTAAACCTTCTTCCCTGCTGGGAGTAAAGGAGTCCTTTACCACTGGTCATGCTGCAAAGAAAAAGAGATTGTGCCTCATTCAAGTACCTTTAAAGACAAAGACAATTGTAGCCAATGGAAAGAGTCTGCTGCCAACCCAGAGGGTCCATGACTGTAACAGTTCTACTTTGTTCCAGTAGCAGTTTACAAGCATGCCTCAAGTGGATGCCTCTATTTTAGGTGCTGTGGGCATGCAACCAAGTCTCCATTATACATGCTTCCCCCATTTTGGTACAGAGTTAATGGACTGTAGGTACAGTTTTTAGATACTATCAATGTGTGAATTTTTTTCCTTGTGTTCTCTATGGTTTGAGAAGGAGAAATTGAGGGCCAAAGACAGGCTTGTCATCTGTATTGTCATAGGCTGTGTTTTGCTGCCCCTTTCATATGTATATTATATAGTTGCTGAAAGGTATAGTGGATAACATTTGTATAAGGAAAAACTGATAAAAAACAATATGTGATAAATTTTGAGGAGAGAGCCGGACTGTTTTGAGGACCAGATAGACAACTGCCCTTAAGATAAATGTACTAAGAGGACATGTTTGACTGAGATAACATGATCACAAAGTAGTGTGATCCAACAGTTCACTTAGATGTCATTATTTTTTAGAGTTGTAAAGTTCATTAGTTGACAATATTGTAAATCAAATAGCTATTTGGGAACTCTGGGAAGATTATATAAGGACTATTTGGGTTAATGTCTGAAATAAAGGAGGATGTCTTACAAAATATAAGTCATTAACCACCAGGAGGTTTTAGTGTGAAATTTTTTATAACCTAGTCTCCTACCTTTCTAATATTCTTATACCTTACTCCACAACCCGTGTTCTTTGATCATGACAATTGTCTCCTCGTTTTCCATGAATGAGACACTATATCTATGAGCATTTCCTGTGGTCATCCCCTATGCCTGGAACATTCTTCTTCCTCTTCTCAGACTACTAACCTCCTTCACTTAAGTCTCAACTAAAATCTCCCCTTTTACATGAAGCCTTCCCCCAACCCCTCTTAATTCCAGTGCTTTTTCTCTTTTAATTATTTGCTATTTATCCTGGGTATAGCTTGCTTTGTATATATTTGTTTGCATTTTTTGTCTCCCCAATTAGATTGTAAGCTCCTTCAAGGAAAGACTGTCATTTGCTTTTTTTGTGTCTCCAGCCTTTAGCACAGTGCCTTGCACTTAGTAGGTGCTTATAAATGTTTATTGATTGCTATGCATACATACATATATATTTATTTATGTACACACATGTGAATGTATCTGCATACATTCTCCTCCCTTTGAATATATATCTAATGTACACAAATATATGCTATATATGTATATCTCTCAGATAAAAGCTATAACTTGTTGCTATAAGCTGTAACCTGTTTCTGTGTATAGAGCTCTCTAATTTACTGTTCTCTAGAGTCAATTATAGCCTTAGAGAGGGGGGTCCCTGGTTGCTTTATATTGTTTCCTATGGTCTGAGAGGGAGAAACAGAGAAATTGTTCTTTGCTGTGAGAAAAGAACTGGAATTGATTCGACAAAACAGAGAGCCCTTTTATGGTCAGATCTGAGGAGTTTAGTAGTTTCCAAGTCTAGTCAGTCATCAACAAACATTTATCAAGTGCTTGCTATGTTATAGCCACTGTGTTAAATTCTGGGAATACCCCCCCCCCAAAAAAAAAGGGGGGGGAAGAAAAAAGACAGTCTCTACCCTCAAGAAACTTTTAGTCTAATGGGGGAGATAATATTCAAACAAATATGTATAATCAATCAGTAAACATTTATAAGATATGAAAGAAGGTAAAGGCAATGTTTGCCCTCAAGAAGCTTACAATCTAATGGGAGAGGCAAGATGAGAACAAATACATACAAAGCAAGCTATGTGTAGGATAAATAGGAAATAATTAACAGAAGGAAAGCACTAAAATTAAGAGGGGTTCAGAATGGCTTCCAGTAAAAGATGGAATTTTAGTTGAGACTTAAAGTCAGGGAGGTCAGTAGGGTTGAGGAGGAAGAATATTAATTCCAGGCATGAAGGATAGCCCATAAAAATGCCTGGAGTTGGGAGATGGAATGTCTTATTCAAGGAACAGCAAGAAAGCCAGTGTCAATGAAATGTAAGAGTATTTGGGGTAAGATGTAAGAAGACTGGAAAGGTAGGAGGGGGCTGAATTATGAAAGGCTTTGAATGCCAAATAAGAGGTTTTATATTTGATCCTGTATGTGAAGGGAAACCACTGGAGTTTATTGAATAGGGAAGTGACATGATAGAAATTGAACTTTAGGAAGTTTAATTTGATAGTGAAGTAGACGATAAAAGGAATCAGGAGAGACTATAGGCAGGGAGACTAACATTGTGACATATAGTACGGACATGAGGTAATGATGGCTTGTACCAGGGTAGTAGCAGTGTCAAAGGAAAGAAGGAGCATATATGAAAAATGTTGTAGAGGTAAAATCTACAGCAATTGGCAACAGATTAGAAATAGGGGAAAATAGTAAACCTTGGTGGCCAGTGGGTAGCCTCACCAAAATGCAAATTAACCTTGAGATATCCTTTTACACCTATCAGGATAGGCTAAAATGATAGAAAGGGAAAGCAACAAATGTTGGAGGGGATATGGGAAAATTGTTGGTGGAACTTGGAATTGATCCAACCATTTGGGATAGTGATCTGGAATTTTACCCAAAGTGTTATTAGCTTGCTTATACCTTTGACCTAGCCATACTAGGTGTTTCTCAAGATGATTAAGGAAAAAAGGAAAGGAATGTATCTCTTTCAGAGTATTTATAGCAGCTCTCTGTAGCAGCAAAAAACTGGAAATTGCAGGGGTGCCCCTCCATTGGGGAATGGCTGGACAAATTGTGGTATATGATTGCAGAGGAATATTACTGTGCTATAAGAAGGAAAAGAGAAGATGGACCCAGGTAGGACCCTGTGGAAGATCTAGAGTCAATGGCCATGACCTGAAGGAGGATCCAACAAAGGAAATTGAGAAAAGCAGTCTGATAGGTAAGACAATCAGGACAGAGAAAGTGGTGCCCCCAATACATAGAGAGAACAGAGTATCAAGGAAGAGTTGGTGATCAAGAGAGCCAAAGGATGCAGAGAGGTCAAGAAGAATGAGGATTGAGAAAAGGCCATTTGATTTGACAATTAGGAGATTATTAGTAACTGGAGAGAGCAGTTCTGGTGGAACAATGGGGTTGGAAGCCTTATTTTAAAGGGCTAAAAAGAGAATGAGTGAAAAGGAAATGGAGATACTTCTTATAGATGGCCTTTTCAGGACATTTAACTATAGGAGATATATGAGACAATAGCTAGAAGGGATGGACAAATCAAGTGAGGTTATTTACGAGGGTGGAGGAGGTCTGTTATATTTGTAAGCAATAGATAAGCTGCCAGTAGACAAGATAGATTAGAGATAAATGTGAGAGTGGGGACAACAGAGGAGACATTCTACTGGAGAAGACAGGAAGGGATGAGATCACTTGTACATCAGAGAAGTTGGCTTTCACAAGGAGAGAGTCCATCTTGTATGATAGGGGTAAAGAAAGAAATAGCAGCAGGGGGCATCTGGGTGATGAAAGATGAAGAAGAGGGGAGAAGAGGGGAGAAGAAGGAGCTCTTAGTGAAATGTCCTCAGTGGTTTTTTTGTTGTTGTTAGTGAAATATGAGGCAAATTTCTTAGTTGAGAGAGTTGGAAAACAGGGAGTTATGGGAGCTTTGAGGAAGGATAAAAAGGTCTGGGAAAGCTAAAATGGCGGGTAGGTTAGTGAATTGATTAGGGAAGCATAAAAGAATTCCCTTGTTAAAATAAGGACAAATAAAATTATTTAACATAAATTTGTAGTGGATCATGTCAGCATGGTGTGATTTTTTTTTTCCAGCTGCATTCAGCTTTATGTGAGGAAGAGAAAATCAAGTGATAGTAGCTGTAATCTAAGGCTGAAGCTTGGCAGGATAAGATCAGTGATAGGATAATGAGGCAAGCAGCTGAATAGAAGAGGACAGTGTAAAGCTGAACTGATAAACCCTACAGTGGGGTTGGAAGAGTGGAGGGATTGATGTATCAGAGATTACTGTGAGGATGAAGACTAGGTTTTGGGATTGAAAGAGTGAGGGAAAGGTAGAATGACAACAGATTGTGATCATATGAGGGAATTTCAGAGTTTATGAACATGGAAGCAGCACCATTGTGGGTAATGGCAAGATCAAGGATCTTGAAATCACTTGGTATCACTGAAAGAACAGAGCATTTTAAAACTTAGCATCAAGTTAAGGGTGGCTGTGAATGAAAAAGACTTATCACTGCTTCCTGAGCTCGAGCAGAAGAGAGATGGCTTTTTTAAGAAGGAGAATAATGAAAACTAGAGGAAGAACAGCTGGCAGAATAAAGGACATCAAAGACTATAGTCTAGAGTTGATATACCCCTGACACATAAGTTTTTCCATGCATTTGCCTCCTTGATAGGTTTCTATAACTTTGTCCTTGATCCCTCTCACAAACCAGGTTTATGGGTAAATTGTTATGTTTTTATGATTTTTACATTTGCCTTCTATTGAGTGTCACATTTGGATTAATACTGATTTGGGCTTCTAGTGAGTAAAAGTTATGTTTTTTTCTGCTTTTGTCTTATTTTAAAAGTTAATGGTGTCATGGTGACTGATTTCACATAAATGGAAGCATACCAGTAGGGGCTCAGGAAATTCAGAGGTGAATAGTAGAATTGTATCTACCCAGGGGTGGCTAGGTGGAGCAGTGGATAAAGCACCAGCCCTGGATTCAGGAGTTCCTGAGTTCAAATCCGGCCTCAGACACTTGATACTTACTGGCTGTGTGAGCCTGGGCAAGTCACTTAACCCCCATTGCCCCCCACAAAAAAAATTGTATCTACGCTTTCCCCCCTCTATCTGTGAGCTATAGTTGTGTGTTGTACTTTGCTTTGAAAATTCTAGACCTGTCAATATGAGTTCAAGTTTGGGTGAATGAGTCAGCCCTCAGATCATGATTACAGGTCCATGCCACATCCAGGCTACACTTGGTTATATTTCTCTGTTATGAGGGTATACTTTTATTTTCAGGCCAGCGGTAGGGGATGAGAAACAATAGTGATGGGGAAAAAAGAAAGAAAAGAAAAAAGAAAGGAAATAGTATAAATGGAATAGTAAACCCACAGAAACAACACAAGGAAGTTCAGAAGAAGACACAAATATATTTGGCCGTTTTGCTACCATTATGTTAATTTAATATGTGCCTTAAAACCACACAATAGAATTTCAAAGTTTTAAATATAGTCCTCCTTTTCTACTCATATTAAAATGTTCACTTTTGTTCATACTTGTTAGATCCATAATAAAAAAGTATAAATTAATGTATGTAAAATACTTTGTAAACCTTAAAAGATTATGTATATACTAGCTATAATGATTAATACTATCCTTACCCTGTATACCCCTCCTTCCCAATTAACTTTGGTGTCATAAGAGCCTTAATCTCTATGCATCTTCTTTAGAAATAGGGGAAACAATAGCTGACATTTCCATAGTGCATTACAGTTTAAAAGTGCCAAGTCATTATGGTGTGATTAAGTAGAGTTCTAGCCTTGGAGTAAGGAAGACTTGGGTTGAAGGAATGCTGCCTCTAACACATATCAGATATGTGACCATAGGCAAATCATAATCTCTCAGTGGCCTCAAAGAGTTCCCTTAAGACTATGAATTGCAGGCTGGTTGCTGCACTATATCAGTGGAGGAAGTTTCCACAACAGGAAGTATATAAATCAATGAAATCACATGTTCAGTTTACCCTCTAATTAAAAAAATATATACATGAAATCATTTTAGACTCAAAGCAAGCTTCTAAGAGGTGGTAGAAGCATTATTCTCATTTTTACCCATAAGGAAATTGAGGAATAAAGGGACTTGCCTAAAATCAAATAGAAAGTGGTGGCCTAAGGATTTGATTCTTTTGATTCTAGCTTACAAATTTTCCCCCTTGTACCATGCTAAAAAAAAAATTGCGTACAGGGTAGAGATGGTCAATAACATAGAAAAATGTATTGTTTATAAATGCATAGAAGTCTAATCATATTATACTATGACTTCACCCTACCTGACTTTTTATTTGGACCAACATCTCAGAGACTCCAAAACCAAATGAAATATCCCTCAAAACAATATTCTTGGGGTAGCTAGGTGGCACAGTGAATAAAGCACAGGCCTTGTATTCAGGAGGACCTGAGTTCAAATTCGGCTTCAGACACTTGACACTACCTTTGTGACCCTGGGCAAGTCACTTAACCCTCATTGCCCCGCAAAAACAAACAAACAAACAAACAAACAAACAAACAAACAAACAATATTCTTTGCCTGAAAGATGACAGTGGTTTCAGAATTGATGAGAATAAATGCAAGAAAAATTCATATGTCATGACAGGTAATGGAAATTACATATTCCCAACTAATGTAAAAAGCAAACTGATTATCTAATAGTTGAACTGCTCCAACCCTTTCAATAGATTCCAAAATTCCAGTTTTAATTAGATGATTAAAAAGTCAAAAAAAAAGTCACCAAAGATGATGGACCCAATTCCTGATTTTGAGGCAACTCTAGAAATCTTCAATTATCTCAGTAGGCATGCTCCATATCTTCAAAGATTCCCATTTTAATTAAACTAAAAATACTACTAATGATAAATGTGCCCCGCTTTAAGATGGGATAGAAAATGTTAGTAAATAAAGAGGATGGTACACCTCACAAAAGCTTGAGAATCACTGTACTGAGTTGCAAAAAAAAAATCTAGACCATAGCCCTATACTTGAGTTTTCTACTGCCTTAAGATGTGTTCATTATTTTATGACAATAAAGTATAATTATTCAGTTCATGAAATTTTAAGACATATGTTTTTAGCAAACTGTATGAAGACAAAATAATGTGTACATGAAATAAAACCATCTCAGAGAAATATTTTATCTATTTTCTCAGATCTTTAATGAGTTCATCCCAATTTAAAAATATGTTTTTAAATAAGAAAAAAATAACATTAAAATCCAAGAACAGGGGGAAATCACAATTTATAGCTCAGATATGAATGCCAGTGTTGGTTTCTTGTGACAGGGACTGGAATGTCATTAAGCCCCAAACCAAACTATGCTAACCTAAATTACAAATACACACCTAAAGGACATACTATTTATTCCTAGAAATTAAATCCTTCATCCACATCTCCAGTATTTTAATCTTTGACTATGAATAAAAGAACGCCCCCCCCCAAAGTAATGAGGCTTCTTTAAAAAAAATAATTTTAACAGTCTATTTGCACCTCCTACTGCAAGAATCTTAGAAGAATTCAGATTAACTGTGGTAACCCACTTCTAAACTTAAACTGCTATAGCAGCACTTATAGGGACGTCACCCAACCCTGGAAAGCCCCATTCATTTTTTTTTTCTTTTTAAAAAAAGTCATATTGGATAAAAAGTTACCTTAAAATTAAATTTTGACCCCTTCCCTTCTATAGGTTAATAAAAAAAAAAAGACAAGTAATTAGCCATGAAAAGTAGCTGAATGGCCCCTAAAGAACCATTGAAAGCCCAAATTAATAAGGAAGAAAAGAAATCTAAATGAACAATCGCCTTCCTCACATATTTTCTCTTCGGAACTTATTAACTTACAGCGAATCCCCAACCATCTTCCTCTTATTAAGAATGAAAAGGACAAAAGAGATTTTGAGGAAAATTTCATTATAAGGATGACTAGGAAAGTAACAGCATAACAATAAGTATTTCAAAGGGAGCTAACAACTTTTTAAAATGTCAAAACCAAATGTCTCGTAGACCAGGCTCTAGGTCTAACAGAGGATACCTTCTCACTTCCATTCAGAGTAGCTCTCCATCAACATTTACAACTAATTAATGATTTTTAAAAAATGAATGTTAATCTACGACTAAGAAACTCTGCAGATGCGGTCTGAGCAAAGGGGTACGGTGGAGATGCCCAGGGAAATTAATGACTATCGTGCTTTGGGGTTCCTTTCTTGAATTTGGGGTTCAGAGGCCAGAGAAAAGTTAGTAATCTCCAAGTGAGCAGTTGTACTTCATATGTTCTCTAGGAATCACCCCCACCCTCTCCCATATTACTGTTCTCTGTCTCAGACTCACCTCTGCTTTGGGAAGCAGTTTGACTCCCGGCATCCTGGGACGAGGGGATCCACTCTCTTTTTTGTGTCAGAAGATTCAAAACGGGGATTGAGAGGGTAGAGAATAGTCCCGGGACTTTCTGAAATGATCACGATAGCGGGACACGGGCGGGCGCGAGGTTAAAACCTTTGCTTTTGTCCCTGCTTTTGTAACTCCAGTCCTGCGGGGTGAACCAGTCTCAAAAGTTGTAGGAGTCGGTTGGACTGACTTGGCTTCTGCAAGGCTGGGAGCCGAGCTTTTCCAGGGGAGGAGTCACAAAAGCTCTTTCAAGCACCTCCCTGGCTGCACAGCATGCTTTCCTCCTCCTCCTTTTCTCCCCGGGCACTGACTCTTCACTTCTCCTTTCCATTTTTCTTACTGTTTTATTTACCTTCCTCATTAAGCTCCCTCCCACTTCCATCTCCCACTCTAATACACATCTTTCAATCTAAACTCCTTTCTTGCCCCCTGTCCATTACCCCAGATTTGCTTATTCTTTCATCTCTTCCTCCCTGCTTCTGTGTCTCTGTCTCGGTTTCCTCTGTCCTCTGTCTCTCTGTTTCTGTCTCCTTTCCCCCTTTCTCCCTCTCCCCTTCCCTCTCCTCACGTCTGCTCTCCTCACTTCCCACTTATGTCTCTTTTCTTCAATCCATTCCTATTTGCTCAACGTTCTATGCCTCCCTCCCCACCACCTTTTGTACTGATGTTTGTAGTTTCTTCACTTCTTCACAGCTCCTCCTCCAATAATTTCCAAACTGTCCCTTCTTGCCTCAAGATCTTGCTGTTGTCATTCTAGGTTGCCGGCTTTCCCTTTGTAAATTCTAATGGCTACTACAAGTTACAACTTCACAAAGGTGCCAGAAATTTTCAAGTTACTAGGAGGAGTGCCTTGTACAGGCTATTAACAGTGGAGCATATGTACAGGCTATTAACAGTGGAGTTGGAGGCGGGAGGAGGAAGTGGAGAGCAGCTTTTTGGATTGATCAAATCAGAGATCACTTTTAATTATTATTATTTTTACATTGGCTAGTCCTGTCTGGATGAGTTTTGCTCCCATGTAGAAAAACCCTCAAGGTTAAAAACAACAAAGATGTGCTGACTGTGCTTTTCTGCAATGCTTTGGAGCACTTTTATTCAAAATCCAAATGAATTGTTAATGGGATTCTTTTAAAAATATTTTTTCCCATATAGGAAGTCCTATACTTTGTTCCTGTGACAAAAACAATCCTTTTCCCTCCTAAGCTGATGGACCCTCTTCCTTTGCTGATTCATGGAAAATCAAAACCGCAGAGACTCCTTTATCTCAATATCTAGACTTTCTCTGGTAACAAAATAGGCTCTGGGTATTTTAAAAAATGCATACAACAAATATTTATTAATTGGTAGATATGTGCTAGGCACTTAGAAGGCTTCTTAAATCTCTCCTCATTTTAATTCACCCTTCGTTCAGCTGCCAAAGAAATTTTCTTATAGTATTAGTCAAAGAGCCCTAGAGGTTTCCTATTGCTTCCAGGATCAAACATAAACTCCTCTCCTTGGCAGTTAAAGTTCTTCATACTTTGGTCCCTTTCTACTATAGTTTATGTAGACTTAGGCTCCTTAATTCAACTCCCATTGGCATTGGCAGGTCAGGGACACAGAGGGTGACTAACAGGTTTAGGTGTTTTTCTAATGCTTTCGGCCTGTGTAATTTAAAATTCTAAATGTGGGTTCTAATCTGGCCCGCCCCCCAGTTTTGGGGGGAAACTGGCTAAAATCACCGATAAATGAGTTTAGGTTTTTTAAGGGTTTATTAAAAGATATAAAATAGTAAAAGAAAGAGAAAGATTGAGAACAGATTTCTTATAGCATGGAAATCCTAGCTTTCCTACCAGCCCACTGTGAAGTCATCCCACCACCCTGATGTCTGGAACCAAAAGAGGAAGTCAACCTTCAGCCAGTATCACTTCCTACTTTGTGTTCTCCTCCCAGAAATGGGAGGTTCTTTAAGATGATTGGCTAGCATCATTCAAATCCATTGGTTCACTGGACTTGAAGGTGGTCTAGAGTTAAGTTCAAAGCTTTTAAGCTTCTGAGAACAATACCCTCTTAAGGGCTAGCCAGATGTGCTTACAATCTAGTTAACTGAAGTAGGCTAATCAACAGTCAATCACTCTCACTTAATTCATTCAGTTTATATTAATCTCCAGGTGGGCCTTTGAGTATCTGTTAAATCCCCTTATCTACCACATTCCATTATCTTGACACAAGCTCAAGCCCCCACTACAGTATTTCCCCTGAGATCAACTAAGCAATTTACATTACTTACCTTTTAGAAAGGAATGTTGACTGAAAAGATATAGCAAGAATTAAAGTACAGAAACATACCCCAAACTAAGTCTCATTCTCCCTTCTATTATCTCAATCCCTATGGAGACTAGGCTCTAGTTTAAGGTAGTTGCTACAAACATTATTCCCACTGAGTTCACTTCCTGGCACAACACAGTCAATATACAAGATGCTTGCTTACATAAAACATTGATATCTCACCTGCTGAGTCAATCCACTGCTGGAATGAGTCAAGGAGGTCAGTCCTCAGGACTGGCTCCTTCATGGTCTCAGCTAGTTCTTATGACCTTCTGAAATCTTGCAAATTTCTTTACCAAAAAGAAAAGAAAATATAAATAGGAGGCAATATAATCCCATACATAGGATTGCCTAAGTGGCTATACACTCACTTGACCCCCAACTGCCTACCTAGAACTCAGAAGGTTACCCTAATAACTTGTGATGAGCAGAAAAGTGTCTTTTCTTTTTCTTCTTTTTTTAAATAAATATTTGTTGTTGCTTTATTGTTGTTGTTCAGCCAAGTCCAATCCTTTGTGACCCCATTTGGAGTTTTCTTGGCAAAGATACTGGAGTGGTTTGCTGTTTCCTTCTTGAGTTCATGTTACAGATGAGTAAACTGAGGCTTAGCCATGGCAAGTGTCTGAAGTCAAACTTGAACTCAAGTCTTCCTGACTCTAGGCTTGGTACTCTATGCACTGTGCTGCCCACTGCCTTTTTTTTTTTTTTTTTGCGGGGCAATGAGGATTAAGTGACTTGCCCAGGATCACATAGCTAGTATCAAGTGTCTGAGGCCGGATTTGAACTCAAGTCCTCCTGAATCCAGGGCTGGTGCTTTCTTTATCCCCTGCACTACCTAGCTACCCCTGCCCACTGCCTTTTTAAAAAAGTATCTTCAAAAATTTCCCAGGCATCCATCTCTTTTCACGCCCTGTTCCCACATAGAGCCCCACCCCCATATAACATAATATTTTTAAAGACAAAAAGTGAAGAGAAAAATGAAATAGAACTAATCAATACATTGAAAAAGATCTATAATTATGTACAAGGTATCACACTTGTGGCTGTTTTACATTTTTTTTTTTTGCAGGGCAATGAGGGTTAAGTGACTTGCCCAGGGTCACACAGCTAGTAAGTGTCAAGTGTCTGAGGCTGGATTTGAACTCAGGTACTCCTGAATCCAGGACTGGTGCTTTACCACTGCACCATCTAGCTGCCCCGCTGTTCTACATTTGGAAAGGAGTAGGATATATCCCCAGAATTTAGTAAAGTGACTCACAAATAGCAAGTATTCAATACATGCTTGTTGATACATTGATAGATTCTTCCTTCCTTTCTTTTTTTCCTTTCAGATGCAGTTCAGGCACTATCTTCTGCCTGAAGTCTTCCCTGATGCCCCTCTAAACTATCTTATATCTATTTGCTTTGTAAATATTTGTAAAAACGTTGTCCTTGTTTCCCCAGCTTTCTAGCATAGTGCCTGCATATAGTAGGCACAAACACTCATTGATTGATTGATTGATTTCTTGCCTAATATATTTCTTTTTTTCCATCCGTTTCCCCCTCTCTTATGACCATCAAAACTACTTAATGATTTTCTGTGTCTTTCCCTCTGTGAACCTAGAAGTCATTAGGATAAAGAACAGGAACTTTTATTTTTTCTCCCTATTAGATTGTAAGTACTTCATCATTTAGCCCCTTTTAATTATTCAAATGTATTTCTCTTAACTCTTGTGTTTATCTTTTAAAATGTCTACCCAGCTCTTCTCTGTTCATTAGAGATACTTAGAAGTCCAATGCTGCATTAAAGATCCATCCCCTGCCCCCAGGATCATATTCAGTCTTGGGGGATAAATTATTCTTGGTTGTAAACCTTTATCTTTTGACATTTGGAATGTCATATATTGCACTTATTTGGGGCGGGGATCATATATTTGGGTAAAATACTTTAGAATTAATATCTTTATTTTTTTCTTCATTTTGTTTGTTTTGGTGAGGCAATGGGGTTAAATGACTTGCTCAGAATCATGAAGCTAGTAAGTGTCAAGTGTCTGAGGCCAGACTTAAATTCAGGTTCTTCTGACTCCAGGGCCAGCACTACTTGCCCCTGCATTGGTTTTTAATTCTCATTTTTCATTTTTGTTATTAATTTGATTTTCTTCTTTTCTTCACCTCAATTCGGCTAATTGTCTGGTTTTTAAATTAGTTTTCTCAAAAAAGTTTTGTTTTCTCAATTCAATATATTTTTCATTAAAAATTTTATTTTTCTCTTCTCTGATTTTCAGAATTTCCATTTTTTATGTTTCACTAGGATTTTTTGTTTATTGATTTTTTCTAGTATTTTAATTGCATGAATAATTAGTCTATTTTCTTTATTTTGTTGATGTTTTTAGAGATAGAAAGTTCCCTCAATGACTCCTTTCCCTGCTTCTCAAAAGATTTTATATCTCTCAATTATCTCATTACTATTATTTTTTAAAAATGTAATTACTTAAAAAAATTTGTTCTTTGACTCACATATTCTTTAGCCATCTTTTAGGTGTGAATCTTTTCAAATAATCTTAATTCATTATAATTTTTATTGTGTTATGGTTAATAATACTGTGTTTAATATTTCTGCTTCTCTACATTTGTTTATAGCAATTTCTTCCCAATTGATTAACAGTTTTTGGTCATATATGTCTGTTAATGGTGTGCATGTGTGTGCATGTGTGTGTGTGTGTGTGTGTGTGTATTTGTATAATAAACCTTTATCAGAAAAATTTGATGCAAATATTTTTTTCCATTCTTATTCTAGGTGTAAACCTTTTCAGTTTTATGTGGTCAGAATTATCTATTTTATCTTTTGTTATTGCCTCTTTGGGGCAGTTGAGTAGAGTAGTGGATAGAGAGTGGACTGGGCTTAGAATCAGAAAAACTCATGTTTATGAATTCAAATCTGGCTTCAGATACATATCAGTTTTTGTGAGCCTGGGCAAATCATTTAACCCTGTTTGCCTCAGTTCCTCATCTCTAAAATGACAAGGAAATGGCAAAGCACTCTAGTATCTTTGCAACCACCTGCTTCCCCTCCCTCCCCCACAGAGGGTCATGAAGAGCTGGACATGACCAAACAACAGCAAAGTGCCTCTTTGCTTTTTAAGAGTATATCTCTCCCTTTAAGACAAGGACTTTCACTTCCGGGGCGGAGCCAAGATGGTGGAGGAAAGGCAGTGAGCTCCCAAACTCATGACAGGATGGCTCCAAAAAAACATCCAAATAACGCCATAGGAAAATGCCCGGAGCAGCAAAACTCACAGAAGAATGTGCTGAAATCATCTTCTAACCAAGAATGGCTTGGAAGGTCGGAAGGAGGGAGCTGCTCTGCTGATACAGGAGTCAAACCCTACCCCACAGTCACCCTGACACAGATCCAGTTCCAGGAAGGCCTCACCAGAAAAGCAGACCCCCAGAGCCTCTGAATCAGCTGAAGTGCCAGTGTTGTCTGGAACTAAGTTCACAGTCTGGTGAGTGGGCTGAGCCCTGGGCAGGGGGGGAGACTACAGGGGTCTATGCTGGTGCTAAGGCAGAACTTGGATTTTACATCCCTGCTGAGAACCAGGAGGTAGGCTCCAGTAGCAGTGGCCCAGGTGGGGGAGGGGCACAGGCTCATCAGAGCTAACAACCACAACACACAAAGCTGGTTGATTAGCAAGTTGGTCTGGGGTCATCTAAGGACCAGGGAACAGGCTAGGTGAGTGAAGAACCTGATTCTCCTTAAATCATACCACCTGGGACTTCTGAAGCTTGGGATACTGTAGCCTGGAAGCAGTGCCCCACTTTAAGGAGCTAAAAGTCTAGCAAAAGAAAGGCAAAATGAGCAGACAGAGAAAGGTTAGGACCATAGAAAGTTTCTTCAGTAACAAGGAAGACCAAGGGGCACCCTCAGAAGAAGATGTCAACATCAGGGCCCCTATATCTAAAGCTTCCAAGAAAAATACGAATTGGTCTCAAGCCATAGAGGTACTCAAAAAGGACTTTGAAGATAAAGTTAGAGAGGTAGAGGAAAAAATGGAAAGAGAAATGAGGGTGATGCAGGAAAGACATGAGAAAAAAGTCAACAGCTTGAAAAGTCAAATTGGCCAAATGGAAAAGGAGGTACAAAAGCTCTCTGATGAAAATAACTGCCTAAGAATTAGGATTGAATAAATGGAAGCCAGCAACTTTATGAGAAACCAAGACACAATAAAGCAAATCCAAATGAATAAAAAAATAGAGGGTAATATGAAATATCTTCTGGGAAAAACTGCTGACCTGGAAAATAGGTCCAGGAGAGATAATTTGAAAATTATTGGTCTACCTCAAAACCAAGATCAAGGAAAGAGCTTAGACACCATCTTCCAAGATATTCTTAGGGAAAATTGCCCTGAAATTCTAGAAGAAGAAGCTAAAATAGAAATTGAAAGAATCCACCAATCACCTCCAGAAAGAGATCCCAAAAGGAAAACTCCTAGGAATATTATAGCCAAATTACAGAGCTCTCAGGTCAAGGAGAAAAAATTGCAAGCTGCCAAAAAGAAAGAATTCAAGTACTGTGGAGCCCCAGTCAGTATAGCACAAGATCTAGCAGCTTTCTACATTAAAGGACCAGAGGGCATGGAATATGATATTCCAAAGGGCAAAGGAAATGGGATTACAACCAAGAATCACCTACCCAGCAAAACTCAGCATTATCTTTCAGTGGAAAAAAATGGGACTTTAATGAAAAAGAAGACTTTCATATATTTGTGATGAAAAGACCTGAACTGAATGACAAATTTGACTTTCAAATACAAGACCCTAAAGAACCATAAAAAATTGGAGCTGGGGGACATACCTGGGGTCGTAGAGTGGGCAACTGTCTTGTGTCTGAGGCCAGGTTTTGGCTGGGATCCCCCTGGGTCCAGAGGTGATGCTTTGTCCACTGTGTCACTTAACTAGGTGATGACATCTTTAGGGTTAAATTGAGGGGTGAAGGGAATTCACTGGGGGAGGGGGAAGGGCAGAAGTGAAATCCTACATGAAAGTAACAGGAAAAGGCTTATGGAGTGGGGCAAGAGATGGGAGAGGAGCAGGGCAGTAAATGAATTTTACACTCATCAGAGCTGCCTCAAGGAGGGACTAACAGACACACCCAACTGGGTGGAGTAATCTATTTAACCTGGGCAGTAAATGAGCCTAGCACTCTTCAAAATTGGCTCAAAGACCTCAATCTCATTAGAATTGGCTCAAGGAGGGAATAATGTACTCACTCAACTGGGTGAAGTAATCTCTCTAACCCTGCAGGAAAATAGGAGAGGAAGGGAATAAAGAGAGAGGGGCAAAAGAAGGAAGGGCAGAGTGGAGGAAGAGACAGACAGAAGCATATTCCTTTTGAAGAGTGATAGGATGAAAGAAGATGGATAATAGAATAAATATCATGGGGAAGGGAATAGGACTGAAGGGAAACAGTTAACAATAGTAATCATGAAAAAGAGAAAAGGGGGAAAAATTGTACAAAAATTATTTATAGCAACTCTTGGTGGAGGCTAAGAATTGAGAATCAAGGGAATGTCCATCAATTGAGGAATGATGGAAAAAGCTGTGTTATATGATTGTAGTGGAATGGTCTTTTGCTACAGGAAATGACAAACAGGATGATCCCTGAAAAACCTGGAAAGACTAATGAACATCGATGTATAGTGAAGTGAGCAGAGCTGGGAGGACATTGTACATAGTGACAGCAGTATTGTTCAATGAGCAATTGTGAATGATTTAACTACTCTCAGCAGTGCAATGATCCAAGACAATCCCAAGAAACTAATGAGGAAGCTTACCATGTACCCCTATAGAAAGAACTGATAAAAAGAACACTTGTGGATTGTACATATATAACCTGATTGGGAACTTGTGGAGGGGGGAGGAAAAGGAGGGAGGGAGGGAGAAAAATTTGGAACTCTAAATCTTATGAAAATGAATGTTGAAAACTACCCTTAAATGTAACTGGAAAATAAAATAAACATTTGTTGCTGAAAAAAAAAAAAGACAGGGGCCTTCAAAGTTTTCATCCAAAGAGAGTAACTAATAGGAAAAATTTCAGCCAACTTGGCTCAGGAAAGGGAAGGGATTTACTTGTTTAGGGTCACACAAGGAGTGGGTAGCAGGGCCGAGACATGAAAACCACATCCAGTGTTCTTTCTACACTATCTTGGAATCTGCCTATGTATCTAAAATAAATAAACAGTTATTTCAGGACAAGTCCCCAAAGTTTACAGAGGCAGGCTCACAACCAGCACCATGGAGAATCCTAATCTAGATTTGCTCTGCAAAATATCCATCTTGTCTAATATGTCTCAAAATAATGTAAGTTCTTTGAAGGTAGAGACCTTTTTTTTATCCATGGTGCATAGCACACTGCCTGGCATATAGTAAGTACTTAATAAATATTTCTGGAATTGAATTAAATATTGGGCAAGGGAAATTTAGAAAGAGGGATACCACTAACCGATTACTCATTAATGGAAGTATAATATCAGAATGAAGGAGTTGTAATAGTACCCTGGTTGGATCATTCCTGGTATATGGTATTTGATTCAGGGTGCCATATTTTAGAAAGGACACTGACAAAATGGAGAATGTCCAGAAGAGGGTGAGGGACCAAGGAGGTGAAGGCCTATGAGATTATCCCATAAAAGATGGTCTCAAGGAACTAAGAATGGCAAACCTGAAGAAGAAAAGATTTCAAGCTGTCTTCCAATATCTGAAGGACTATTAGGTGGAAGAAGGATTAGATTGATTTTACTTGGCTCCAGAAGGTAGAACTAGGGTTGTTGGGGAGAAATTGCATAGAGGAAGATATAGGATTGATGTGTAAGGAGAAACTTCCTAACAAGTAAAGAGGTTCTTAGGTGAAATGAGCTGCCTTTAGTCATAGGGGTCAGGGAACTTTAAAAAATGATAGGTACATGGATGGATAGATAGATAGATAAACATATTGTAGTATTGTTGGTTTCTGTTTTAATGCTACTTATTTTGTTGTATGTGTTTAACAACATTATTCTGAAATGTCTATAGGCTTCACCCAACTTCCAAAGGGAGACCCCTTGACACAAGACATTATCTCCACTTTCATGTGTTCCCCTTCATTGGAGGTTAGATGCCTGCTGGTTCAAAGGTATTCTTGATCAAGCATCACCTTCTGCAAGAAGACTTTCTTGATTCCCCCAACTATTAAGCCCATCCTTCCTTCCCTTATATTTATTTAGTGTTTATTCCATATATATCTATATGTGTACATGTCACCTGCTCCAATAGAATACAAGTTCCTTGATGACAGGGTTTTGTGTGTGTGTGTGTGTGTGTGTGTGTGTGTGTGTGTGTGTGTGTCTGTCTCCCCATTGCTTAGCACAGTGCCTAACATATAGGAAAACTTAATAAATGTTTATTGGTTGATTGATCAGTTTAGTCATGTCCAGGTTGGACTAGAGAATAAGTCAACAAATATTTATTAAGTGCATACTAGGTACCAGGCATTGTGCTTAGCTCAAAGAAAAAAAAAGAGTCTATCTCCCACCTATAGCTGTGAAAGGTATATAATGTGTTTCTTTTCTAATTTTTTATGGTTTGATCTTTAATATTCAGGTTACAAATCCATTTCAATTTATTGTGAAATATGTTATAACATGCTGGTCTAAATGTAATTTCTCCTGGATAACTTTCCAGTTTTCCAAGTTTTTTTTTTAAATCACATTGATAGCTCTTTCCTTTCCTTTCCTTTCCTTTCCTTTCCTTTCCTTTCCTTTCCTTTCCTTTCCTTTCCTTTCCTTTCCTTTCCTTTCCTTTCCTTTCCTTTCCTTTCCTTTCCTTTCCTTTTCTTTTGCAGGGCAATGAGGGTTAAGTGACTTGCCCAGGGTCACACAGCTAGTAAGTGTCAAGTGGCTGAGGCTGGATTTGAACTATGGTCCTCCTGAATCCAGGGCCAGTGGTTTATCCATTGTGCCACCTAGCTGCCCCTCCCCACAACTCTTTCCTAAGTAACTTATATTTGCCAGCTTATCAAGTACTGAATGACTGAATTCCATTGTTTCTGATTTAATTTTTTCTAATCACTCCATTAATCTACTCTCTTAAACTGATACCAAATGCTTTGGATGACTGTTGCATTATAACATAGTTTATGGTCTAGAAACGCTAATTTTCCTTTAGTCTTTACCTCTTTCCATTATTTCCCTTGACAGTCTAGATATTTTCTTTTTTCCAAATGAATTTTGTTATTATTTTATTAAGTTCTGCAAAATATCCCTTTGGTAATTTGATTGGTATATCATTAAAACTGTAAATTAATTTTGATACTATTATAACTTTTATTGTATTGATGTAATGCAGCCATGAACATTTAAAATCCCTATAGTTATTTAAGTTCTTTATTTAAGAAGAATTTTGTATTTGAACCTACAAAAGTATTTTGTGTGCTTTGGTACCTTAATCACCAGATAGTTATTTGGAATTGTATTTACCTTTTTATTTTTGCCTCTTAGAATTTGTTACTTTATATAGAAATGCTACTAATTTTTGCAGGTTTATTTTGTAAATTGAAACTTTGCTGGAGTTATTAATTCTTTCTTTCTTTTTAAAAAATAAATAAAAGTATTTTATTATTTTCCAGTTACATATAAGCATAGTTTTCAACATTTGTTTTCATAGGATTTTTAGTTCCAAATTTTTCTCCCACCCTCCTTTCCCTCCCTTCTCTCCAAGATGGAAAGCAGTTTGATATAGGTTATATATGTACAAACACATTAAAAACATTTTCTCCATTAGTCACCTTGTGAAAGAAGAATTAGAGCACAAGGAAAAAATCTCAAAAAAGAAGGAAAAAAAACAGCCCACAAGTAGAAACAGTATGGTTCAATCTGAATTCATAATCAATAATTCTTTTTTCTGGATATTGAGAACATTTTCTATCATGAGTTCTTTGAAACTCTTTTGGATCATTGTACTGCTAAGAAGAATCATATCTGTCACCATTGTTCATCACACAATGTTGCTGTTACTTTGAACAATGTTCTCCTCTTTCTGCTCCTCTCTGTCAGCATCAGTTCATGTAAGTCCTTCCAGGTTTCTCTGACCTCCTCCTGATCATCGTTTCTTACAGCACAATAGTATTCCATTACATTCATATACCACAATTTGTTTAGCCATTCCACAGTTGATGGACATTCCCTTGATTTCCAATTCTTTGCCACCAAAAAGAGAACAGCTATAAATAGTTTTGTACATGTGGGTCCTTTTCCCTCTTCTATGATCTCTTTGGGATACAGACTTAGCAGTGGTACCACTGGGTCAAAGGCTATGCACAGTCCCATAGCCCTTTGGGAATAGTTTCAAATTGTTTTTCAGAATGGTTGGATCAGTTCACAGGTCCACCAACAATTCATTAGTGTTCCAATTTTTCCCACAGCTTCTCCAATATTTATTATTTTCCTTTCTTATCATATTAGCCAATCTGATAGGTGTGAGGTGGTACCTCAGAGTTGTTTTAATTTGCATTTCTCTGATCAATAGTGATTTAGAGCATTTTTTCCTATGGCAATTGATAGCTTTGATTTCTTCATCTGAAAACTGCCTGTTCATATCCTTTGACCATTTCTCAATTGGGGAATGACTTAGATTCTTATAAATTTAATTTAGTTCCCAATATATTTTAGAAATGAGCCCTTTATCAGAAATGCTGGTTGCCAGTTATCTGCCTCCCTTCTAATTTTATGTGCATTGCTTCCATTTGTACAAAACCTTTTTAATTTAATGCAATCAAATTATTCCATCTTGTATTTCATAATATTCTTGATCTCTTATTTGGACATAAATTGTTTTCCTCTCCATAGATTTGAGAGGTAAAATATTCCTTACTCTCCCAATTTGCCTATGGTATCACCTTTTATGTCTAAATCTTGAACCCATTTTGAACTTATTTTTGTATAAGGTATATGATGCTGGTCTATGCCTAGTTTCTGTCATACTATCTTCCAGTTTTCCCAGGAGTTTTTATCAACTACTGAGTTCCTATCCTAGAAGCTGGAGTCTTTGGGTTTATCACACAGTACATTACTAGTGTCATTTACTACTGTGTCTCCTGCGCCTAACCCATTCCATTGATCCACCACTCTATTTCTTAGTCAGTAACAAATAATTTTGATGACTGCTCCTTTATACAATAGCTTCAAATTTTGTACAGCTAGTCCACCTTCTTGTGCATTTTTTTCATCAGTTCCCTTGATATTCTTGACTTTTTGTTCTTCCAGATGAAATTTATTATTTTTTCTAACTCTATAAAATAAATTTTAGGTAATCTGATTGGTATGCACTGAATAAGTAAATTAATTTAGGTAGAATTATCATTTTTATTATATTAGTTTGGCCTATCCATGAGCAATTGATATTTTTCCAATTACATATTTATTTATTTATTTATTTATTACATGATTTTATTTGTGTGAAAAGTGTTTTGTAATTGTGTTCATAGAGTTCCTGGGTTTGTCTTGGCAGGTAGACTCCCAAGTATTTTACATTGTCTACTGTTACTTTAAATGGAATTTCTCTATCTCTTGCTGTTGAGCTTTGTTGGTCATGTATAGAAATGCTGATGATTTATGTGGATTTATTTTATATCCTGCAACTTTGCTAAAGTTGTTAATTGTTTCAAGCAGTTTTTTAGCTGACTCTAGGATTCTCTAAGTATACCATCATTTCATCTGCAAAGAGTGAAAGTTCTGTTTGCTCCTTACCTATTCTAATTCCTTTAATTCCTTTTTCTTCTCTTATTGTTATAGCTAACATTTCTAGTGCAATTTTAAATAATAAAGGTGATAATGGACATCCTTGATCATACCTTATCTTATTGGGAATACCTCTAACTTATCCCAATTACATATAATTTTTGCTGATGGTTTTAGGTAGATACTGCTTATTATTTTAAGGAAACCTCCACCTATTCCTATGCTCTCTACTGTTTTTAACAGGAATGAGTGTTGTATTTTCTCAAATGCTTTCTCTGCATCTATTGAGATAATCACATGATTTTGTTTAGTTTTGTTGTTGATATGGTTGTTTATGTTGATAGTTTTTCTAATATGAACCAGCCTTGCATTCCTGGTATAAATCCCACATGGTCATAGTGTATTATCCTGGTGATGAATTGCTGTAATCTCCTTGCTAATATCTTATTTAAGATTTTTGCATTGATATTCATTAGGGAAATTGGTCTGTATTTTCCTTTCTCTGTTTTGGCTGTGCCTGGTTTAGGTATCAACACCATATTTGTGTCATAAAAGGAATTTGGTAGAACTCCTTCACCTATTTTTCCAGATAGTTTGTATAATATTGGAATTAATTCTTTAAATGTTTGGTAGAATTCACTTGTAAACCCATCTGGTCCTGGACATTTTTTCTTAGGGAGTTAATTGATGGCTTGTCCAATTTCTTTTTCTAAAATGGTTTTATTTAAGGATTTTATTTCCTCTTCAGATAACCTGGGCCATTTGTATTTTTGTAAATATTTATCCATTTCATTTAGATCGTCAAATTTATTGGCATACAGTTGGGCAAAATAGTTCCTAATTATTGCTTTAATTTCCACTTCATTGGTGGTGAATTTACCCCTTTCATTTTTGATACTGGTAATTTGGTTTTCTTCTTATTTTAAAACAAATTAACCAAATGTTTATCTATTTTATTGTTTTTTTTTCATAAAACCAGCTCTTAGTTTTAGTGATTAATTCTATAGTTTTTTCTTTCAATTTTATTAATTTCTCTTTTGATTTTCAGGATTTCTAATTTAGTATTTAATTGGGGATTTTTAATTTGTTTTTTTTCTAGCTTTTTTAGTTGCATGCCCAATGAATTGATCTCCTCTTTCTCTTATTTATTCATGTAAGCATTTAGAGATATAAAATTTTCCCTAAGCACTGCTTTGGAAACATCCCATAGGTTTTGGTATGTTGTCTCATTATTGTCCCATTTTCTTGGATGAAGTTATTGATTGTTTCTATGATTTCTTGTTTGACCCACTCATTCTTTAGGATGAGATTATTTAGTTTCCAATTAATTTCAGTATACCTTTCCATGGCTTTTTATTGCATGTAATTTTTATTGCATCATGATCTGAGAAAGATGCATTTACTATTTTTGCCTTTCTACATTTGACTATGAGGTTTTTGTGCCCTAATTACATGGCCAATTTTTGATTATGTGCTATGTACCACTGAGAAAAAGGTATATTCCTTTCTATTCCCATTCAATTTTCTCCAGCTATCATATCTAACTTTTCTAACATCCTATTCACCTCTTTAACTTCTTTCTTATTTATTTTGTGGTTAGATTTATCTAATTCTGAGAGAGGAAGTTTCAGATCCCCCACTAGTAAAATTTTGCTGTCTATTTCCTCTTATAACTCATTTAACTTACCCCTTTGTGCTATACCACTTGGTGCATACATGTTTAGAATTGTTATCACTTTATTATCTATTGTACCTTTTAGCAAGATGTAGTTTACTTCCTTATATCTTTTAATTAGGTCTATTTTTACTTTTACTTTGGCTGGTTTAAGAATTGCTACCCCTGCTTTTTTTTTTTTACTTCAGCTGAAGCATAATATATTCTACTCAAACCTTTTACCTTTACCCTTTGTGTGTCCCTCTGCTTCTAATGTATTTCTTGTAAACAACATATTGTAGGATTCTGATTTTTAATCCACTCTGCTATTTGCTTCCATTTTATGGGAGAGTTTATCCCATTCATATTCATAGATTATTGTGTTTATTTCCCTCCATCCTCTTTTCCCCTTTGTTTGTACTCTTCTCCCTTCCTTCACCCTATTCCCTTGACCAGTGTTTTGTTTCTGACCACTGCCTCCCTCAGTCTTCCTTTTCTTTTACCAGCTGCCCTTCCTTTTCTTGCCCCTTTTACCCCCTGCTTCTCCCCTCTCTTCTATCAATACCATCCTTTCCCCCTTTTGTTTCCTTAAAGAGTAAGTTAAGTTCCTTTATACAAATGGGAGTGTATTTTATTCCCTTCCTGAACAAAATCTGATGAGAGTAACAATGAAACAAGACTCACCCCTCCCTTCTTTCCCTCTATTGTAATGGGTTCTTTTTGTGTCTCTTCATATGGTGTAATTAACCCCAATCTGCCTCCCTCTTCCTCTCCTCCCCCTAGCCTCCTTTTATTCTGCCCCTTAAGTTTCTTTATATCATTACATCAAAGTCAATTTAATAATAATACCTTAATAGAAATACAGACTCCAAGAGTTAAAAGTATTATCCTCCCTTATAGGGATGTAAGCAGTTTGACCTCATTGAACAACCTTCCCCCCACCCTTGTTTACCTCTTTATACTTCTCTTAAATTTTGTATTTGGAGATCAAATTTTCTGTTCAGTTCTGGTCTTTTTCTCAGGAAACCTTGGAAGTGCCCTATTTCATTGAATGTCCATCTTTTCCCCTGAAAGAGAATGTTCAGTTTTGCTGGGTAGTTGAATATTGGTTGTAATCCAAGCTTCTTTGCCTTCCAGGATACCATATTCCAAGCCCTGTGATCCTTTAATGTTGAAGCTGCCAGGTCCTGTACAGTCGTGACTGTGGCTCCCTGATATTTAAATTGTTTCTTTTTGGCTACTTGGAGTATTTTCTCCTTCACCTGATAATTCTGGAATTTGGCTACAATATTCCTTGAAGTTTTCCTTTTGGGGTCTCTTTCAGGAGGTGATTGATAGATTCTTTCAATGATGATTTTATCCTCTGAGACTATAACTTCAGGGCAGTTCTCCTTCATAATTTCCTGGAATAAGGTATCTAGACTCTTTTCTTGATCATGGCTTTCAGGTAGTCCAATAATTCTTAGATTATCTCTCCTGGAACTATTTTCCACATCAGTTCTTTTTGCAAAATGAAGTATTTCACATTTTCTTCTATTTTTTCAATCTTTTGATTCTTCTCAATAGATTCTTAGTGTCTCATGGAGTTATTAGCTTCCATCTGCCTAATTTTAATTTTTTTTTTGTGGGGCAATTATGGTTAAGTGACTTGCCCAGGGTCACACAGCTAGTAAGTGTCAAATGTCTGAGGCTGGATTTGAACTCATGTCCTCCTGAATCTGGTGCTTTATCCACTGCACCACATAGCTTTCCTTGCTAATTTTAATTTTTAAGGAATTATTTTCCTCAGTAAGTGTTTGCACCTCTTTTTTCCATTTGGCCAATTTTTTCTCCCATATGGCCATTCTTTTCTCCCATTTGGCCATTTTTTCTCTCATTTGGTCAATTGTATTTTTTAAGGAATTATTTTCCTTAGTCAATTTTTGTGCTTCTTTTCCCAGTATAACTCATTTCTCTCATTTCTTTTTCCGTTTTTTCTTCTACCTTTCTCATTTGGTTTTAAAAGCCTTTTTGAGCTCTTCAAAGAAGGCTTTTTCATCTTGAAACAAGATCCTCTTCCTACTTGAATGTCCACTCATCTGAGTTTGAGTTTTGGTCTTCCCTTTCAAGATAGAAGCTATCAATGGTAAGGGTCCTTTTCTGTTTCTTGCTCATGTTGTAGCCTATTTTTAAACTTACAAAATTGAAGTCTGCTCCTGGGGCACAGGGTTCACTGTTGCTAGCTTCTTACAGCTCTGAGCTGCCCCACTCTCAGCATTGTCGAGCTGCCCAATGAGCTGAGCAGTGCTGACCCAAGCAGTGCTGAGCCAAGTAGTGCTGAGCCAGGCAGTGCTGAGCTGAGCAGAGCTGTGCTGAGCTGCCCTTCCCTTTCACCCAAATGAGACAGACCTTTCCTAAAGTCCTCTAAATTATCTCAAGTAGGAGGATTGTGTCTCTATCTTTTTGCAGGTTCTGTAGTTCCAGAATCTGTTTAGGGGCCTGATTTTATGTTTTTTCTTTCTTTTTTTGGTGGGACAATGAGGATTAAGTGACTTGCTCAGGGTCATACAGCTAGTAAGTGTCATGTGTCTGAGGACAGATTTGAACTCAGGTCCTCCTGAATCCAAGGCCAGTGCTTTATCCACTGCACCACCTAGCTGCCCTGATTTAATGTTGTTTTTGAGGGAAACATGGGAAAGCTCAGTCAACTTCCTGGCTTCTCTCTGCCATCTTGGCTCTGCTCCTGGAAACTCTGAGTTATTAATCTTTAATATCATTGCTCATTCCATAGGATTTTCTAAGTTAACTATCATATTTTCTTCAGGTAGGTTTAGTTTAATCTCTTCATTACCTGTCTTTATACCTTTTTTCAAATAATAGTGAATAGAGTAAGCATCCTTGCTTTTTTCCTATATTTATTGAGAAAGCTACTGGTTTATGCACATTATGTACAATACATGCTTTTGATTTCAAATATCATAAAAATCTGTCTCTTAATAGGCTTTTCAGGATTTTAAACATAAATGTGTATTGTACTTTGTCAAATATTTTTCTGCATTTATTGAGGTAATGATGTGGTTTGGGATTTTAAAAAAATATTCTTTTTGTTTTTTAGTACTTAAGTAATTATGTTGATTGTTTTCCTAGAGTTGAACCATCCTTGCATCTTTTGAATAAACTGAATTTGGTCCTGAATGAATGATTCCTTGAATGAATTACTGTAGTTTATTTGGCAAAATTCTATTTAATAAAGTTTGAATTGATATTAATTAACGATGGCCTATAGTTATCCTTTTGTGCCTTTTCCTTTCCTGGTTTAAATATTGAGATTATATTTGTCTCATAAAATGAGTCTGGTATGATGATAGTTTTCTCAATTTTTGAGAATAATTTGTGTAGTATTGGTAGTAATTGTTCTTTAAAGGCTTGATAAAATTCTCTGGTGAATTTATCAGTATCAAGAGTTTGTTTTAATTAGCTGTTCCATTACAGTTAGTTATACTTCTCTCCCTCTTCCTCCAAGATTGAATTTCTTAAGATTCTTCTTTGATTTTCTGTTAGTTTGGGTATTTTATGTTTTTGAAGATATTCCTATATTTCTTTTATATTCTTATTATAATGTAAATAGCTGTGTGTAGTAGGTTCTGACCATTTTATTTCCTCAGGTTTTGTTATGATTACATCTTATTTATCTGCTATTATGTTGATTTGATTTTCTGTCTTTTTGTTTTTAATCATATTGGGTCAAGGTTCATCAATTTTGTCTTTTAAAAGAGACATTTTTTAGTTTTATTAATTTTTTGATATAGTTTTTTTTTGAGTTCTAGTTTATCTAGTTCTCTGATTTTTAATGCCTTCTTTATGTGCTTATTTTAAGTTTGATTATTTTTTGGCTCCCTAATTTTTTCTTTTTTTTTTCTTTTTGGTGAGGCAATTGAGGTTAAGTGACTTGCCCAGGGTCACACAGCTAGTAAGTGTCAAGTGTCTGAGGCTGGATTTAGACACAGGTCCTCCTGAATCCAAGGCCAGTGCTCTATCCACTGTGCCACCTAGCTGCCCTGACTTCCTATTTTTTTCAATGATTATTGAGTTCATTAAATCTCTTCTTTTCTATTTTGTGTGTTTGTAGGGATATGATTTTTCTCTTGTGGATTGATTTTGACTAGGTCCCAGAAATTGTTATATTGTTTCATCATTTTCACTTTCTTTTACAATGGTATCAATTGTTTTGTTATTTATGATTACATTATTTAAAATTTCACTGTGTGTCATTTGAAATTAGATGGGGGTACTTATCTGTCCCAAGTTTTGGAGAATTTAGTTGGGGTTTGTAATATATTGTTACTTAGTAACTAGAGCACCAGTTTGGGGCATTAAGCATTTATTAAATCATATTAAATATTAGTAAAGGGAGAGCACATGGCTCCAAAAGTTCAGAAGCCCTACCTAGGATAGAAGAGAGAGAGAGAGAGAGAGAGTGGGCTGCATCCTTCCTCCTTCAACATGCCAGGCCAAGAGAGAGCGTGAGAGAGTGTAAGCACCCTGCAGTCAGGAGGAGAGGTGTCCCTTACACACTGTTCCAAGCTAATTTGCTAGCATCATTTAAATCTATTGATTTATTGGACTTGAGGGTGGTCCATGAGCAGTACATGCTGAGGTCAGAGTCCAGAGGACAGATGCTATGGAGGCAAAGGCTTTTGGGTAGTTGTGGTTTTAATCTCTATTGCCTCTATTCACAGTCCAGGGTCCAACTTGACTGACTCTCAGTGGTTCTTGAAAGGTTAGGTAGTTAGGCCCTCGAGTGAGGGGGTCTCTGGGATCCCCCAAACCCATTATTTCTCACAACTGTTAAGTCTCCTTTTAAATCATGTGTCTTTTGTTTGTGCTCCCTGAACTGCATACTCTTTATTGCATTGTGTTCTGTAAAGGATGTTTACTATTTCTGCATTTTTATGTTTGTTTATAATATCTCTGTGACCAAAACTGTAAACTAATAATGTATGTGCCAGTTTGATAATGGCTAAGACAATTGTGGCATATGAATTTAATGAAAAATTGTCATACCATGCAAAATGGACAGTTTCTCAGGAAACTGGGAAAATTGATGAATCAATGCAGAGTGAAGTGACTATAATTGGGAGAACAATTTATAAAATGACAACAAAATTATAAAGAAAACAACTTTGAAAGTTTTTAGAACTTTGATAAATATAATGAAAAATCATGAGTTGGAAAGATTGAAAATAAAATAGGCCATCCAACTTCTGCCAGTCATGTGATAGACTTAAAAAGTAGAATTAAGAAAGAAACCTTTTGACATAGCTAGAGTAGAAATTTGTTTTGCTGGATTGTGTTTATATCTTGTGAGGGTTTTGTTTTTATTTTTATTTTACAATTTAATTGAGAGTGGTGATAGGAGGCAAACATAATAAGTACTTATAAAAACAAACAAAAAGAAAAAAAGGAAAGAAAGGAAATAGCAGTGATGATTTTGTGATTCTCAACATTTTTTCAAGACTAAAAATTTATTGACCAGCTAATGCTGTAATAATTAAAACTTGAAAAAAATCCAAGAATTTAAAAAAAGAAGCAAAGATTCCCTTAGAGTTAAAATTAGTGGCTAGAACAAAATTATTATTAAAAAAGAGATCAGGGGTAGAAATCATGATGTAAGATAAGACAAAAATAAAAATAGAAAGAATATTTTGCTTAAAAATATACAATTAAACGAGACCAATATTTATTTTAACAGTTGGTTCACAGGGTGACTCTGAAAGACATTACATTTATGTAATTAAAGGAAAGTTTGAGTTACAGAGTAACAACAGAGTAACAACAAACCTTAAATGGTTGGGGATCTCAATGTACCCCTTTCAAACTGAGACATAACAAAAACAAAGAGGGAAGAAGTCAAGGACCAGAATGTAAATTTACTTATTCATTCATCTATTTATTACTTATTTGTTGGTTCATTTATTTTTAGTTTATCATCTATGTGTCTGTCTATCTATCTATCTACCTATCTATCTATCTATTGCTTTGGCCTTCCTATATTGCCCATGCTATAAATACAGGGTCTAGGGCCTGGTTCCCCTCTGAACAGCATGAGAGCTTTGAAATATTGCATTTCAGCTTCAGGGCCAGTTTGTCCCTCCTTAGACAACATGGTGGCTCCTCATTCCTAGAGGCTCACATATTAATGCTGAACTTAGTGTGAATATCCCTATTACTTTAACCACCTACAGTTCAGAACTTCTAAACTGAAGAGATTCACCAGCCTTAGCATGCACAGTAGCTAGATTTACAGATATGCACCATCACTCAGCCAGAACACAATTCTAGAAAATTTATATATAATAATTCTCTGGCAATTACTGAAAGAAAATAGAAACAAGTATACATATTTTTAGTTATGTATGACACATATGCAAAAATTAACAATGTGGATTTAGGATGGAGGTGGAGGCAGGATGGCAGAATGAGAGGAAGCTTTGTGGTGAACTATTGTCCACAAACTCCTCTAAAGAGATCTATAAAGTACTTATGACTGAATCTTAATGGGGAAATCCAAAAAAAGTCACAGTGAGTCATTTGTTTAACCCATGTACCCAAACAAGGAGGCGTGTACAATGGGAATAGCTTTGGGGTAGGAGCATGACATATGGGGAGTACTCCAGTGCTCAGTAAAAGGCTGTGTACCAGGGAAAGAAAAGCTCCCAGGCCTGTACAAAGCATCCCAATACTTATA
Source organism: Dromiciops gliroides (assembly GCF_019393635.1). Classification (NCBI taxonomy): domain Eukaryota; kingdom Metazoa; phylum Chordata; class Mammalia; order Microbiotheria; family Microbiotheriidae; genus Dromiciops; species Dromiciops gliroides. The sequence continues at coordinate 516,519,506 of NC_057861.1, read as the reverse complement.
TTGGAGTGTTATAGGTGAAAGGTGTAGACTGTCTGTGTTGTCACCCACTACCTAGTTCCAGGTAAGACTAAGTTCCAGTTCCAGTTCCAGAAAGACTAAGAACAGGATCCGAAAAAAGGGAGTATTGTCCTGGGTGGAGACTTACTAGAGTATGTTCAGAGAAAGAAGGAAGTTCAAAATATAGCATCAGCAGTTGGTATGGCTCAGATCCTAGACTAGGATCTACATCCAATGTTTAGCCCAGTCTGCAAAGCATTAACCAAGGCAGGAATCCCAGACCAATCAAGAGTCAACAATTCTGCCATTCTGAACCTATAGAGCTTTCCAGTTGGCTGAGAAAGGTGGAGCCTAGCAGCAATCTATTCTTGCACAGAATTAAATCCTGGGCAGGAACTTGCAGAGTTCAGACTAGCAGGGCAAAAAATAAACTTGTCCTTAATCAGATTATTTTGGGAGCACTGAAATCTGCCTATCCTTGAGATTCTGGAATAACACAACTCAAAACCTCAAGAAACAAGCAACAGGACTAGCCCAGACCTTCCCTCCAGAAATGTTCAGAGCCTAGGTGAATATGAAGTCAGGAAGCAGGCTAGAAGAATGGGCAAACAAAAAAAGAACCCATCAATAATGAACTATTTTGGTGACAGAGATGATCAAGACACAAACAGAAAAGAAGAGAATGACCTTAAAATACCTACAAGCAAGGCCTCAGAGAAATACATAGTTTGGGCACAAATGCAACTAGAATTCCTAGAAAAGATGAATCGAGGATTTTTTTTAAAAAAGAGCTAAAATATTTTTATAAATGGAGTTAAAACACTTGAGAAAAATGGAAAAGAAATGAAAGTCATTGAAGAAAGAATTGGAAAGAGAATTAACAAATTGGCATAAAAGGTACAAAACCTTGTTCAAGCAACAATTTCCTTGAACATTAGAATGGCCCAAATAGAAGCCAATGACTTATTGAGTCAACAAGAAATATTGAGACATAGTCAAAAGGCTAAAAAAAATGAAGAAAAGATAAGGTATCTCATACAAAAACAAGTCCTAGAGCAAGGAGAAGAAAAACGTCTTTTTCTTTAAGAATCATTTGACTAGGGCAACTAGGTGGTGCTGTGGATAAAGCACTGGCCCTGCATTCAGGAGGACTTGAGTTCAAATCTGGCCTCAGACACTTGACACTTAATAGCTGTGTGACCCTGGGCAAGTCACTTAACCGTCATTGACTCACAAAAAAACAACAAAAACAAAAACAAAAAAGACCCACAAAGAATCATTGGACTGTCTGAATACCATGAGCCTAAACATTGCATTTCAAGAAATTTTAAAAGAAAATTGCCCAGATTGCTTAGAATCAGAAGGCAATGTGGATATAGAAAGAATCCACTGATTACCTCCTGAAAGAAACCCCATAATGAAAACTCCCAAGAATATTGTAGCCAAAGGCCAGAGCATCCAGGACAAATGAAAAAATGTTGAAAGCAGCCACAGGAATTCATATACCAAAGAGCCATAGTCAGGATCACACATGATTTAGTAGGTACTACTAAAGTTAGAATATGGTATTTCAGAAGGCAAAAGATATGTGCTTACAGCCAAGAATAACTTACATAAGCAAAACTGAGTAATAATGTCAGGGACTAGATAGAAGAGGAAATCGACATTTAATGAAATAGAGGACTGACTATTAAGCATTCCCGATGAAAAGACCAGAGCTATGGAGAAATACACACAGAGTTATATATAACACATTTTACTTAACAGGGAAATAGGAAGGAGAGAAGGGGCAAGGGAAGAATTAGATGGAGGTCATAGTAAGGGAGAGACAAGTCCTAAGCAAAACAGATTCTAGGGATATACAAATATATTTATAGCTCTTTTAGAGGTAGTAAAGAATGGGTGGAGGAGGTATCTATAAATTGGGGAAAGTGTAAGCAAATTATGGTACATAAATGTAATAGAATACTATTGTGTTGAAATATTAAGTGTCATGATCAATAAGGATTACAGAGGACTAATAATACAGCATGCTACTTACATTCTGAAAGGTGAAGGATGCAGAATTAAGAATAAGACTTGGGGCAGCTAGGTGGTACAGTGGACAGAGCACTGGACCTGGATTCAGGAGGATCTGAGTTCAAATCCAGCCTCAGACACTTGACACTTACTAGCTGTGTGACCCTGGGCAAGTCGGTTAACCCCAATTGCCTCACCAAAAATATAATAATAATAATAGTAATAATAAAGAATAAGACTTTTTGGGGGGGTAGGGGAGAGTAGATATGGCCAATGTGGAAACCTATTTTGTTTGAGTATACATGTTTATAATGTGTTTTTTTTTCTTGTGTTCTAAGTAGAGATGGGTGAGTGGGAGGTTTAGAAGGTGTATATTAACTTATTGAAGCAAAGTATTTTTTTAAAAAATGATTGTGATGTGATATAAAAAAGTCATGAACAAATGCTGAAAAGTATAAATATTACATATATGATTTTGATTACAACAAAATAAAAACTCTAATAAAAATGGCCTCTGAAGAAAGGATTCAATGTTAAACGTAGATTAAATAACTGTAAAAAATTGGAGAATTGTGATAGAAAATGAAAATAATGAGACAATATCCAATATTTTCATGCTATAAACATTATGTTAATCAGGTTATATAACAGTATTAGTTGTTTAGATGTCGTGTGCCAACAGAACAAGAGAAATGAAAATTAGAAAAATAATAGAAAACAGAAAATATTCTACATATCACTTTTACTCTCCAAATAAAAGATTATTCTTAAAGGATTTCTTTTTGTTATGTAAACTACTGCTTCTTCTTCTTCTTTTATTTTTGGTGTGTCAATTGGGGTTAAGTTATTTGCCCAGGGTCACATAGCTAGTAAATGTTAAGTGTCTGAGGCCAGATTTGGACTCAGGTCCTCCTGATTCCAGGGCTGGTGCTCTATCTACTGCACCACCTAGCTGCCCCTATGTAGACTACTTCTAACTGCCTTAATAATGATAAAATTCTTAGGAATTACATATTTCATCTTCCCATGTAGAAAAACAAACAGTTTTACCTTATTGACTCTCATGATTTCTCTTTCCTGTTTAGCTTCTTATACCTTATATTATTTCTTCGTGAGTCTTATATTTGGAATTCAAATTTTCTATTCTGCTCTGGTCTTTTCATCAGGAATGTTTGAAAATCCTCTATTTCATTAAATATCCATTTTCCTCTCTAAAGGATCATGCTCAGTTTTGCTGGGTAGGTGATTCTTGGTTGTAATCCTAGCTCTTTTCCCTTCCAGAATATTATATTCAAAGCGCTCTGATTCTTTGATATAGAAGCTGCTAAATTTTGTGTTATTCTCAAAGTGTCTCTGTGATATTTGAATATTTTGTTTTATTTTTTCTTGGCATCTTCTGACGTCATTAGCTTCCACTTGTCCAATTATAATTTTTAGGGAATTATTTTATTCAGGGTGCTTTTGGACTTCCTTTTCCATTTGGCTAACTATATTTTCTTTAGTATTTTTGTGCCTCCTTTACGTGTTGTTGACCCTCTTTTCATAATTTTCTTGGCTCATTCTCATCTATTCTCCCAATTTTCCTCTACCTCTTTTATTTGATTTTTAAAAATCATTTTTTGAGTGATTAAAGGCATTCTTTTTTGGGTCTGAGACCAATTCACATTTTTCTTTGAGTCTTTGAATATAGCTGTTTTGATTTTGTTGTCTTCTGAGTTTGTGTTTTGATTTTCCCCATTACCATATCTTCCTATGGCTAGTTTCCTTTTTTGTTGTTTTGTCATTTTCCCATTTTATTTCTTGACTTTTAACATTATGTTAAAGTTGGACTTTGCTCCTGAGGTGGCATTATCCCAATCTTCAGGTTTTTCATGTTGCTGTTTTCAGAGTTATTTCTGGGGGTTTGTAAGTTTTTAGTTCTTCCAAGGTGATATGATATAAAGGGAGTTATGGTCACCTCTCTTCTAGCCTGTGCTCTGGTCTTTGAGCAACCATAAGCTCTCTTTTCTACTGTGAAACTCTGATTGGGATCCCCTGTGACCTAGAACTATTTAAGTGCAATGCAACAGAGTCTTGTACCCACTCCTAGCAAAGGGTCCCCTGCAATTTCCTTCTGACCAGTTGTCTAGCCCCCTTACCATCTGTGGACTGAGAGCTATGGAAGCTACTACTACAGAGTCAATTGCCCCTAAGGCCTGCTGCTGGATTGCCAGGGCATGGCCTGCACTGAACTGCACTCTGCTTTCAACCCAACCATGAGATGGACGCTTTTTGAAGACCTTCTGAGTTGTCTTGGGCTTGAAAATCATTTTATTCCAACCTTTTATTGGTTCTGTCACTCCAGAATTTATTTTGAGGTATTAGTTTAACATTGTTTAGAGGGGAATTTGGCAGAGCTTAGGTGAGTCCCTTCCTTTACTCCTCCATCTTGGCTCTACCTCCCATTTTTTCTTTTTGATATGGCAACATTAATAAAATTATTTTAACTTGATCCTTCTTTCACCAAAAAAGACAATGGTTTTTATGATGATGAAGTATGTTAGATTCCAAGGGAATTTTTAGGTGGTTGTATATCAATAAGAACTATAGATTTCTCTGTCTCCAAAACTTTTGGAATTCATAGATTTTAAATAGTGATTAAAGGAATTTGGAATGGTGTACTATGATTTCTATTTATGTATTTAAATTGCCAACTAATTGCCATAAGCAGTACAGGCATGTCAGCCCAATTGTAACAGAATGGGAGAGATAGGATGCTGCAGGTACCAAGCAAGTCAAACCAGCATCTCATCCCCATCTTGACCACCATCTCCTCTTGGGTGGAGAGTTCTCAGTGTCCTTAGTTCAAAAGCCTTGGAAATGTCAATGCCCCCAAGGCACCAGTTCTGCTTTCAGAGCAATCTCCATAGCCATCACTGATAGGGAGATATCACTGTGCATAGGGAGCCCATATTGTTAATCACTACCAGCAACAACTAATAGACACTGGAGCTCTTCCAGTGACAATATACCGCAGACCAACCAATCTGTTTCAGCTCTCATAGCCATCATCTGGGAAAGCAACTCCTTTGAAGAAGGGTCCAATTATCCCAACAACTACCATACACAGGGCAGGCACATCAGCCCAGATGAATCAGCAAGGCACTTGAGGAAGAAACAATATGTAATGTATATCATGTAAGTCAAACCATCACCACCACCACAATTTGGCCATAATTTAAGACCCTAATGGAGATACTCCAGAACTCTGAACCCAATATTCCTGGGAATAGCAGTATTTTCAGTGCAATAAATACTCTCAACTATTATCCCGGGAAGTAACTAAACCCCTGTGAATGATACCTGTGGTATAGGTATAGAACTTCCAGAAAATGAAATTCTTGTTATCAAAGTTCTTGGCACTGTCAAATGGTTCAACAATATAAAATGGTGAGATTTTATTAGTGGAAATATCATTAAAGCAAAGTCAGTAACATTTGCTTTGTCATTGTACCTTAAGGATTACAAGACCTTATCATCTAACTTGTAGCTGATACCTTCCATATGTGTTGTCTTCCTCATTAGAATGCAAGCTCTTTGAGGGGCAGCTAGGTGGTGCAGTGGATAGAGCACTGGCCCTGGAGTCAGGAGTATCTGAGTTCAAATCCTGCCTCAGCACTTTGTGATCCTGGGCAAGTCACTTAACCCCAATTGTCTCACTAAAAAAAAAAAAGAAAAAGAATGCAAGCTTTTTGAGAGCAGGTATGTTCTTTATTTTATATCCCTAGTGCTTAACACAGTGTTTTGTACATAGAAGTACTTAATAAAGGTTTCATTCATTTGTTGTGAAAGTGGAAACATCAGCAAAAGCAGATAGTTTTTATTCCTCCCCATTTCATTGTATAAACTGGAGTATTATCAAAGTTCCAAGGCAATTTACTTGGTCTAATTTGGTCTATTGGAGGACATGACAAGAATCAAAAGGGCATGTAAAAAAAAAGAATGTTTCCCAGCCTCAAAAAGACTCAGTTGGAGATACTGGCCTTAGTAGAGGTGTCAGGACAGTGGCACATTGCACTTTGAGGTGAATGAGAGATGAATGAAATCCACTTAGCATACATAACATAGTACTGAGGCATAGGGATATTTTGAAGGCTAGGGAAGGGGAAAGGTGAAATTTCATTGTTTCTTGAATACAACTTTGTGAATCAGCTCAGCAGAATGATGATGATAAAGAGATTCAAAAATGTGTTGATTTGTATGAAGTGTGCACTCTCAGTTGTCTCACTCTCTAAAGAATAATAATGCTTCCCTGAAATAGCAGGAGTGGCAGCAACAGATGGGTGGAGCATTAGTGAAAGGCAGCTAAGATATTCAACAGTGGAGCATAATGCATGATGGAGTTTCCATGAATATCAACTGTGAGCAGTGGCTAAGGAGTTCTGAGACCACACTAGGGAAATATAAGGAGGACCGAATATCAGCAAGGAGGCAAGGTTGTCCATGAGATAAAGCCATGTAAATTCAGGTGAGAATGGTTTTCTCTACTTCAAGGCAAGGCATTGCCTTGAAGCCAAAGGCCTTCACTCTGAGGTAAGCTTCTTTAGGCATTTATTTCCTTCTCTACAAGTCTGCAAGAGAATATGCATATTCATGTATGAGAGATATATGAAACATACCTCATGCTCATTCTTGTCATTTATTTTGTAATTCTGTTATAGTTAAATACAATGATGTTTGTGTAAAGGGTGGTGTGTGTACTGTTGTTTCCCCATGTAAGTTATGTATGTCCACATGGATCAGCCTAGATGTGTCTCCCAGGGAGGTAAGAATAAATATCTCTGGTGTCTCTTTCCCTCATTTTTCTCCAAGGGAGACTGTTTCCTGCCAGGAGAGGAAGCTGGAGGTTGGAGCCACAAAGAGAGTATATACTAAGCTAGTATTATATCTATGTACTCTCTTAAATATTATTATTCTAGGGAGAAGAAATCTTTAGCTTCAAGCTAAACTCCTGATCATTATTTCTTAATTTTATTTTATTTTAGTGGGGCAATGAGGGTTAAGTGACTTGCCCAGGGCCACACAGCTAGTAAGTATCAAGTGTTTGAGGCCAGATTTGAACTCAGGTCCTCCTAAATCCAGGGCTGGTGCTTTATGCACTGTACCACCTAGCTGCCACCCTGATCATTATTTCTTTTCTTTTCTTTTTTTTTAAGTGAGGCAATTGGGGTTAAGTGACTTGCCCAGGGTCACACAGCTAGCAAGTGTTAAGTGTCTGAGGCCGGATTTGAACTCAGGTACTCCTGACTCCAGGGCCAGTGCTTTATCCACTGCACCAGCTAGCCACCCCGATCATTATTTCTTAATGAGAACAGTCTCCCAAGCTATACATCCAAAGCGTGAATCCTTTCCCATCAGATGTTGACTCCTCAGTGCTCTCTTTTGATATTCCTTCTACCTGTCTTCTATTCATTCTCCTCTCTTGGTTTATCATTCATATCACCCTCCCACTCCAACTGTGGTTATTTTCCAGTGCTTTGTCTTGGGTCCTCTTAAATTCTTTCTTTACTCTAAGGTGATCATAAGCTCCCATTAGTTTATATCATTTCTAGGTAGACAATTTTCAAATATAGATCTTGTTTTTATAATGAACTTTAACTGCCTATTGAACATTTCAAACTCTATGTCCTATAGACATCTCAAACTCAACATGCCCAAACCTGAACTTACCCTTCTTTTGAAATTACCTATTTCTATCAAGAGTACCACTATCCTTCCATTTCACAACCTTGCCATTATACTTAATTCTTTACTCTCCCTTCTGCCAAGTATCAAACAAGTTGCATTTTTGCCTCCGTGATGGCTTATTTCTCCATCCCCTTCTCTCTAGTCACATATTCACTATGTTAATTTGAGAATTTATGATCACTCACCAGGAACATTGCAATAGTCTACCAATTGGTCTCCTTATCTCAATTTTCTCTCCACTCCTTTTTGCTCTAAACAGAACTGCCAAAATGATTTAAAGAGCAGGTCTGACCATGTTACTCCACTATGAAGAAATTTCAGTGGCTCAAGGTTGCTTCTAGGATCAGATATTAGCTCCTTAGTTTGGCTTTAAAACCCCTTTACGACCTGGCTCTGACCACTAATCCAATGCTATTAAATATTGCTCTTCTTCCTACATTCTTTAGTCTAGCCAAAGTGTCTTTTTTGCCTTTCCTCACACATGACATTCCATCTCCTGTTTCCACATCTTTCCACTGGCTTATCCTCATATCTGGAATGAGCTCTTTCCTCATATCTATCTGTTAGAATATCTTGTTTCTTTCAAAATTCTGTTCAAGCAACATTTTCTATATGAAGCCTTTTCTGATCTCCTCAAACTGCTAGTGACCCCCTGCCAAAAATGTACCTTGTATGTATTTTGTACTTATTTATTGATATGTTTTCTTCCTCAGTTCAACTAGGACACTTTTCCAGTCATCTTGGCTATTTTCATTTTTATCTTGGATTTATTTCAAATTCAGTTGAAATAAGACACAGTAAACCACTTTAGTTTTCCTAACTATTCATTCATTGCATTACTGATACTGCTTAATCATGGGTGTTCCAGCTTTGCTCCTAGGATGACACATGGGATAACATGACTGGACTCTATCCCTGATTCTGCTAGTATGAGGCTCTATCCTCTGTGTTCAGCACTGCTTCTCATTTCCAAAGTATTACAAAAACAATTAAATATAGTAGTTAGTGAATTTGTATTTATATTGAAACCAAAAGAGATTGACAGTCTAGAAATCTTTCAATTCAAAACCCCAGTTTTTAGTGCAATCAAATGTTGCAGAAAAGTCCTTATAAAATAAAATTAAATAGTCCTTATAAAGTAAAAAGTCCTTATAAATAAAAGGTATAAAAATAAGTTAATTAGAATGTAAACTTCTTGAAGGCAGGGACTTACCTTTGATTCTTTTTGTATCCCCCAGTACTTAACACAGTGCCTGCTATATAGTAGGTGCTTAATAAATATCTATTGAATATTATTAAATCTGTAAAAAGCAAAAGAGTACTTAATAACTAATCTGATTGGTTAATGAAATAGTTCTTAAGAAGTAATCTTATTTGCCAATAAAAACATTGGAATACTGAGTTGCAACCTGTATACTTCCTGTATTTAGAAACTGCTCATTCTGAGCACCACTTTAGTGTATAATTCCTCTGTAATAAAATAAGATCGAATAAACAAAGAACTTTATGTCTCAGGATCTCATGGCCATCAAAGAGCTGAGAGAAAATATTTTCTAAGCCAATCAGAGCTTTGCATTTCTAATTATTCTCAACTCTAGAAGGAAGAGTTAAAGGCTTGATTTGACTTTATTCCTCTAATTCCAACTTTACAGGCCTTAAAATAAACTACCAAATTCTGGTTTCTTCTTAACCTCAGAGGCTAATTGCCCTTAACTTAACTGCTTTGGTAATTGGATAATTGTCAACAAGATAGTTTATTTTTCTTGAGTAAAGTAGACACATCTACTGCTAATTATTCCTAGTTTTTTCCTCATAGTTGTTTTTGAAAAACTTCTTGCTTAATTGCTATTTTTCTTTATATTGTCTACTTCATAAAACTATTCCAAGGAATAGAGAATATATAAGAATAAATGAAATGACCATTTGTAATAGAGTAGCATTTCACTCTAGTTTAGACATTTTTAGTTGACTTTCTATAGGGTTCTCTAAGTCACCAACCATCTGGCAAGAATTTTTTTCCTCTTTATTAATTCAATTTTTATTGTCTTATTCCTATAGCTCATATTTCTATCATTATAGATAATAGTAGTATTGATAATAGACACTGCTACTTTACCCTTTATCTTATTGGAAAGAGTTGTGCTTTATCCTTTTTACACGTAATGCTGGTTCTTGGTATTAGATAAATAGTAGTTAGCATGATAAGAAAAGGTTCATTTATTTCTATAATTTGTGGCTTTTCTAAAAACAGAAATGGGCATTTATTTTGTCAAAAGCCTTTTCTGCATCTATTGATAGAATCACATAATTTTTTTTGTTATTAATGTGACATATTATATTTATAGTTTTCTATATTTATAGAATTCTATAAATCCAACCTGGTTATAATGTATTATCTTTGTGATATGTTGCTACAGTCTTTTTGCTATTACTTAATTTTGGGGTTAATACAAATTCAAAATATTGAACTGTAGTTTTCTTTACCTGTTTTGACTTTCCATAGTTTAGATATCATGGCAATATTTACATCATAGAAAGAATTTGGGAGGATTCTTTATTTGTTTTTTATGTAAAATAGGAATTAATATTAAAAACAACACATTTGAATTCACTTTTAAATTCATCTGTTTCCATTTCTTTCCTTTTGGAGCTCATTAGTAGAGTGTGAATTTCTTATTTCTCATTGTTAAACTCGGAATCTGATTTTTTGTAAATATTTATAATTTCATTTAAGCTGTTTGGCTTATCTGCATATAGTTCCACAAAATAATTGCTACTAATCTGTGAATATTTGTTGTGAATTTTCCCGTTTCATTTTTGATACTGGTAATTTGGTTACCTTTAAAAACAAACAAGTTAGCCATTGGTTTGTCTATTGAAAAACCTACTCCTACTTTTATTTTTTTACTTCAGTGGCTTTTTTCTTTCAATTTTGCTTGTCTCCTTTGATTTTTAGAATGTTTATTTTGGTATTTATTTAGAGTTGTTTAATTTGTTGGTTTTCTAGTTTATTTAGTTGTACATCCAATTCATTTATTTATTCCTTCTCTTTTTTTATTAAAGTATTCAGATATGTATTTTCCTCTGTGGATTGCTTTGGCTGCATCCCCCAAATCATAGTATGTTGACTTATTGCTGTCATTATTTTGAATGAAAAATCTATGGTTTCTTTCTATGCTCCTTTATCCACTAATTGCTTAGAATTATGTTATTAGTCAATTAATTCTAATAATTTTTTCAAAGGCAATTTATTGAACATGAATTTTATTATATTATGTTTAATGTTTACTATTTTTGCTTTTTATATTTGTTTATGAGATTTTTATGCTCTAATAAATTATCATTTTTTGTTAAGGTGCCATATCTAGCAAAGAAATATACTCCTACCTATTCCAATCCAATTATTGCCAGAGAGCATAAAACTATATATAAAAGATTTTGTACCAATGCCATATTTTAGCTATTTGTTAATCTATGTGTTTCTAAGAAACAATACATAGTTGGAGTATGCCTTCTCTACCTTTTTTATGGGTAAGTTCACACCAATCAGATTCACAGTTATGATAGTTAATTATATATTTCATGTCATTCTGCTCTATATTTTCCCTCTTTGTCTACTATGCCCTCTTTTTAAAGTATTTATTTCTTTTTTTAACAACAATTAAAAATTTTTTTTGAGTTCTGAATTCTTTCCCTCTCTCCTTCCCATCTCCCATAAACTGAAAAGGAACGCAATGAGTTATCAATTATACATGCAAAATCATGCAAAATATATTTTCACATTACCCATGTTATTTTAAAAAATCAAGAAAAATAAAGTGAAAAATTATACTTCCGTTTGCACTCAGACTGCATGAGTTCTCTCTCTGGAGGTAGATAGTCCTTTCATCAGAAGTTCTTTGGAAATTTATTGGATCATTATATTGTTCAGAATCATATTATTCACAGGTGATAATAGTCACAATATTGCTGTTACTGTGTACAATGTTCTTCTGACTCTGGTTACTTCACTTTGCATCAGTTCACATAAATCTTCCCAGGTTTTTTCTGAACCATACCACTCATCATATCCCATTGTACAATAGTATTCCATCACAATCATATACCACAACTTGTTCAGCCTATTCCTAATTGATGGTCATCCCCATAATTTCTAAATCTTTTTCATCACAAAAGATCTGTTAGAGATATTTTTTACACATAGATCTTTTCCTTCTTTGATCTCTTCGGTATTCAGCTCTAGTAGTGGTACTTCTGGGTCAAAGGGTATACACAGTTTTATAGTGCTTTGGGCATAGTTCCAAGTTACTCTCCAGAATGGTTGGATCAGTTTAAAACTTCACTAATAGTTCATTAATTCCCTAATTTTTCCACATCCCCTCAAGCATTTGTCATTTCCCTTTTTTATCATTTAATAAGTGTGAAGTGGATATCAGGACAATTTTCCTTGATAATTTTTTGAAATAGGACATTGGGGCTCTTTTTTGATTATGGCTTTAAATTATCTCTGGAAATATACCCTAGAATTGTTTATGGTCAATGCAATAGAATTCTATGCCCAATTTCAGCTCAGGGTCCCTTGTAATCTCATTTTGACAAATTGCCTGACACTTACTATCTCTGGGATGAGAGCTCCAACAGCTGCTGACTCTGTCCCAGTCACCTCTAAGGCCCACCATTAGTGCTGCTGCTGTGTGTGCTCTGGGCAGGCCTCAACTCTACTGTCACAGACCTCTCTTGCTAACCTCATAAGTTGTCTTGGGCTAGAACTACTTTTTGTTGGCTCTGCCACTCCAGAATTCTGTATGATGCATTATTTTTAAAATGTTTGGAGGGGAATGTTGAGAGGGTTCAGCTGAGTTGCTTCCTCTACTCACCATCTTGGTTCCATCTCTCTCTTATAAAGGAGAGTATGGTGGAATAACATGTGCAGCACCAGTGCTCTATGCCTGATCCAGTCTGCTTCTGTTCCCATGCTCCACTTATCTTTTCTTCACCAAGGTTCACAAAGGTTCTTATCCTTTTTATCTTTCCTTTTGAACTTCTCTTCACAATCCACTGTCCAAGTATAGCATTTATTTTATTTTTGAATAATCTTGGCCTGAGTCAATGCTCCCTCTTATTCCCACTCTTTTTACTTCATCGAGTTGAATGTGTTTCTATTTCAGACTATGCGTATGTTTGTGCATGTATGTTTTCTAACCTTCTTTGACCACTTCAGATGAAAATGAATTTCAAGTGACAGTTCTCATCCCTTTCTCCTTGCTTGTGAAGTTTTCTACTTCCACAACATTATTATGTGAGATAATAAGTTTCCCATCCTTTCATTCCCTTTTCCCTACCTTCTCTTTCTTTTTTTAATATTAAAACTTAATATAACCACTCCCAGATTATCTGTCTCACTATAAGATTGTGAGGAAAAATATATTTTCTCTTCCATTAAAATATAAACATTTCATCCTTGTATAATCCTTTCTAATGATCCACTCCTATTTCCCTTTTTAGATTTCTCTATTTGATTCCAAATTCTCTGTGTCTTTGTGGTGATAGCTATTAAGTCTTTTGCAATCCTGAATGTGGTTTCTCAGTACTTGAACCTTGCCCAGTACATAGCCTCTGGTTCATCTCAGCTGGATCTGCCATTACTCATTGTTCTGGAAAACAGCCATAAATCAGACCCATATCTAGCTGCAAGTTCCCTCCTTGGTCCCCACTGGGTCTTCAACTCAGTTTTGGGGTCAGAGCAATACATTGTTTTATGGGTTCCTGTTCATGTTCCCTTCACAGTATATAGATTATACACAGTCCTTTCTGGATCTGCAAACACTTTAGAACTCTAAGCTAACCCTGAATCTAGTCACAGGTCACCTTCCTAGTAGTATGACAATTCAACTCTGGAATCAGAAGTACAGTTGCTGGTTGACCCCATTTTCTGCTCTTTGACCTGGAAAATATAACTTTCTTTGTTTACTTCTTAGATTTCCTACTCAATACTCAGTCTTGTACTCTTCTTAGATATTTGTGGAATAGTTGTAGGGGAAACTCAAACTATACTACTTCTTCCTACTCCCTAATTTTGGTTAGTCTCCCATGAGGGTGGAAGTAAATTATTCTTTAGCTTAAACTTGTCCTTTCTCAACAAGTCTCAGTTATACAAAAGATCATTAGTAGTAGTAATAGTGAGTAAACAGTTCTCTAAACAAAACATCAAGAAGAAATTGGAGATGTATTATGATTAGAATATACCAAAGAGTACATAAGAATAATTGATTTCTTCACCTGGAAGTGGGATAGAGGAATAGCACACGTTAGGAAATGGAGATTGACTTCAAAAGTCCACCCTCAGTAGTCACTAGTATTGCAAGCCCTGTGGGGTTAAAGAATTTGATGGGGTGAGCTGCTATACATGTTTATGGTTCTGAAGGCTCTATTTAGTCTGCCATTCAAAATATCTGAGCTCCACCCCAGATACTCTTTCCATGAATTCCCCCCATACATGTTTCCATTGTATTTTAAAAACAAACTCAGTAAGTCCATTACAAAGGTATGAAGCATTTTATTCAACATTCCTTCAGCCAATCATAGATCACATCTTCCTGTGTATAAGCAATGAACAGTGATAGGCTTTCCTTTAGAAAAATTGTCCCAGGCAGAAGAAGGGTTAAATGAAAATGGGTTGAAATAGGTGACCTCTAACACAAGAGTCCTTAAACAGGTTAATACATTATCTATGGATAGATTTCAGTGGGATCTATGAATTTGGATGGAAAATAAGTACTTCTTTATTTTGAAATAATTAATTTCCTTTGTAATCCTATATGATTTTATTTTATGTATTTAAAAACATTATTCTGAGGAGGGATCTACAAACTTCATCAGACTGTCAAATGGGTCTCTTCCAGCTCTAAATCTTCAGAGGTCCAAAGGGGTTTAAGTAAGTAACCTCATAAGTTTAAGTAGCTAGTCTCATAAGTGACAGTAGCAGAGCTGGACCCAAGAGTCCTCTGAATCCACAGTGAGTACTCATTAATTTAAACCATTAAGTTTGTGTACACATTTCTTTCAATTCTACAGAGTCTAACAGCTGCAGCCAGCATCTTCAACAAAAGGGTGAACTTATCAAATATGAAGGACTTTTGATAACATGAGGTTAGTTTGGAGAGAGACACTATGAAGAGGTGGTGTGAGTAAGAGGGAAGGGATATTTGCTAGAAAAGGTATGATTAGGTGATATTCTAACTTGCAAGTGGTATTAGGGAAAAATAATTTGACAAGAAGTTAGAAAGTCAAGTTTCCCATCCTGGCTCATGTCCTATGTTTTCTTGGGCAAGTCATAACCCCTCTAATTGTGTTTTACTACTAGTAAAACTGGCATAATAATGCCATTCTGTTTACTTCACAGGGCTGTTGTGAGGCTCCAAAGAAATAAAGTATGTAAAAATACTTGGCAAAGGGTCATATTTTAGTTATTGAGGTGGTAGGAAAGCTAGTAAAATTTTTACATAGGTACATTTTCTAAAACTATTGGCAAAAACTTCATAGGTAGCAGAGACCATATTAATACCTCCCCTGAACCTAATAAAGTTGGTCTGGCCTCTTCCAAAGTGGTAGTTCTAAAGTTGTGGTTCATTGTTAATAACTATCAGCTCATATTTGTACAAAGTCAGGGAGGAGTCATTTGCTTCAGAAGGGGTGGAACACACCAATATACCATGTCACTGCTTTCATTAGACCTCAATAACCTGTTTTGTCTGGAAGCTCACTTTGGAAAGGCCCAAAAAGTATGTTTAGCTAAACTATCAAACAAGCAGCTAGCTAGTCTAGCTTTGCTCTTAAAAATCCAGTGCCCATTAAAAAAATATTTGCAGCATGTATCTCTGATAAATATTTCATTTTTAGGTATATATATTTTTTTTTAGTGAGGCAATTGGGGTTAAGTGACTTACCCAGAGTCACACAGCTAGTAAGTGTTAAGTGTCTGAGGCCGAATTTGAACTCAGGTACTCCTGACTCCAGGGCCGGTGCTTTATCCACTGCGCCACCTAGCCGCCCCATAATATTTCATTTTAAAGATATTCAAAGAACTGATTTAAATTAGTAAGAATGAAAGAAATATCCTGATGATAAATGATCAAAGGTATTTCTTTGAGAGAAAAATATAAATGAACAACTATTTTTCAAGGGTAGAAATCCAAGCAATTTGTAGCCATATTAAAAGAAATGCTCCAAATGACTATTATAATGTAAGTGTATTGAAATACAAATTTAGGCAATTCTTGGATTCTAGATTATATACACCATATTGGCATCAAGTTGTCAAAAACGGAAAATAACCAGTATTGGAAGTGCTGTAAGAACACAGGTACACTTATGCATTGTTGGTGGAGTTTTGAACTGGTCCAGTTCTTTTAGAAAGCAATTTGAAAGTATGTCCCCACAAATTACTAAACTGCGCATACTTTTATCCCAGAGATACCACTAAGCCTATACCCAACAAAGAAAAATGAAAAAGTCCTTTATGTACAAAAATATTTGTAGCAGGGTTTGTGTGTGTGTGTGTGTGTGTGTGTGTGTGTGTATGTGTATGGTTGTAAAAAACTAGAAAATAAAAGGATATATATCAGTGTGAAATGGGCGGCCAGATATCATAGTAGCTAAAGCACTGGGATTAGAATCAGGAAGACTCATCTTCATTTGCCCTGCCAAAAACAAAAACAAAGAAAACACACACACACACACACACACAAAAGAAATAGACTAGGAGAATGAGCAGACAGAATGAAAAGTGGACCCTAGAAAAGTTATTTGGTGACAAGGAAGATAAGAATACACCCTCAGAAGAGGATAGCAAAGTCAGGGCTCCTACATTCAAAGCTTTCAAGAAAAATATGAATTGGTCTCAGGCCATGGAAGGTTTCAAAAAGGACTTTGAAAATAAAGTGAGAGAAGTAGAGGAAAAAACAGAAAGAGAAATGAGAGAGATGTAGGAAAGTCATGAAAAAAGGCAAGAGCTTGAGAAGTCAATTAGAAAAGGAGGTTCGGGGCAGCTAGGTGGTACAGTGGATGGAGCACCAGCCCTGGAGTCAGGAATACCTGAGTTCAAATCTGGCCTCAGACACTTAACACTTACTAGCTGTGTGACCCTGGGCAAGTCACTTAACCCCAATTGCCTCACTAAAAAAAAAAAAAAAAAAAAAAAAAAGAAAAGGAGGTTCAAAAACTCACTGAAGAAAATCATTGCTTAAAAATTAGGATTGAGCAAATGGAAGCTAATGACTATGAGAAATCAAGACACAATAAAGCAAAACCAAAAGAATGAAAAAATAGAAGGCAATGTTAAATATCTCCTTGGAAAAACAACTGACCCAAAAGATAGATCCAGGAGAGATAATTTAAAAATTATTGGACTACCTGAAAACCATGATCAAAAAAAGAGCTTAGATATCATCCTCCAAGGAATAGTCAAGGAAAATTGCCCTGATATTCTAGAAGCAGAAGGTAAAATGGAAATTGAAAGAATCCACCTATCACCTCCTGAAAGAGGTTCCAAAATGAAAACTTCCAAGAATATTATAGCCAAATTCCAGAGTTCCCAGGTCAAGGAGAAAATACTGCAAGCAGCCAAAAACAATTCAAATACTGTGGAGCCACAGCCAGGATAACATAACATAAGATCTAGCAGTTTCTACATTAAAGGATCAAAGGGCATAGAGTATGATATTCCAGAGGGCAAAGGAACTGGGATTACAACCTAGAATCACCTACCCAGCAAAACTGAGTATAATCTTTCAGGGCAAAAGACAATTCAATGAAACAGAGAACTTTCAGGCATTTGTGATGAAAAGACCTGAGCTGAGTAGAAAATTTGACTTTCAAATACAAGACCCTAGAGAAGCATAAAAAGGTATACAGGACAAAGGAAAGATGAGGGATATTAAAAGATTAAACTGTTTACATTCCTACATGGGAAGATGATACTTCTAGCTCATAAGAACTTTCTCATTATTAGTGCAGCTGAATGGAGTATACTTAGACAGAGGGTAGAGGTGTGAGTTGAATATGAAGGGATGATATCTTTAAAGCTTTAATTTTTTATCATTTTTTGTGGGGCAGTTGGTTTGTCCCCAGTAGCTGGTAAGTGTCAGGTGTCTGAGACCAGATTTGGGCTTGGGTTCTCTTGGGTCCAGGACTCATGCTTTGTTTGTACCACCTAATTTCTCCATGATGATATCTTTAAAAATATACATAATTAAGGGGTGAGAGGAATTTACTGGGAGAAAGGGAAAAGGAGAGGTGGAATGGGGTAAAGTATCTCACATAAAAGAAGCAAGAAAAAGGTTATGGAGTGGAGGGGAAGATGTGGGGGGAGTGGGAGTGAATGAGTCTTACTCTCATCAGAATGGGCTCAAAGAGGGAATAAAATATACACTCAATTGGGCATAATAATATATCTTGCCATGTAGGAAAATGGAAGGGAAGTGGATAAGGGGGGAGGGGTGAAAGCAGGGAGGGCAGTTTGGGAGAGGTAGCACTCAGAAGCAAAACACTTTTGAGGAGGGATAGGGTGAAAGAAGATAGAAAATAGAGTAAATTTCAAGGGAGGGAATAGGATGGAGAGAAGCACAGGTAGCAGTAGTAATTGTGAAAATAATAGAAGCAAAGATTAGGATGGAACACTATTGTGGTGTAAGAAATGAGGAGCAGGATGCTATCAGAAGGACTTATGAAAAATGCCATCTATCTACAGAGAAAGAACTGATGATATCTGAATACAGATTGAAGTATATTTTTTTTGTTAGTTCCTCTTTCTAAAGTTTTTTTGTCTGTTATGTTTTGCTTGACTGCACATGCATAGCATATTTAATTGCTGGAGTTCTTAAGGGGGGTGGGGAGGGAGGGAGGGAGGAAGAGAATTTGGAACACAGTTTTAAAAATAGATGTGAAAATTTGTTTTTACATGTAACTTGGGGAAAGCAAATAAATAAATAGGTAAAGAAATTAATTAATAGATAGAGAAATAAATGAGTTAATGAACAAACAAGCAAATAAATAATAAATATACAGATGAATAAATAAATAAATGGCTGGATAGATAAATAAATAAATAGAGGGGGGAAAAACAAAACAAATGTAGCCCCTCCTGAAAATTACCATGGATAAGTGAGACAGTTTCCTCAGGGGAGAAGGTTAATGATTATAATTGTTTGGGGAGGGGGCAAGAGATATTTTGTGGCTAATTGAGATTTAGGGGTGGTACTGAGAGATGAGTGGAGAGAGAACAGACCCTGCATAGCTATTGCCAACAATTCTTTCCCTTCAGAGTATTATCTCTTTAGTCTTGGAAGCTTGAGGAAAGGTTTCTGAAAAGAAAGTTTTAAGGAAAAGTGGCAGATAGAAAAGCAGTGTATAATAACATTTATACCCACGTTTTCTAGTGTCTCTGTTTCAAAGAAGGAATGATATCTCATTACTTATTCTCTAGAACCAGGAAAAGTTATTGTCAAGAGTTTGGCTGACTTTTAGAATTGCTTTCTTTTATGTTATCATAGCCTTTGTTCACATTATTCCCTTTGGTCTGTTTTCTTTGTTCTGTTCATACAAGTTTTCCTACTTTTCTGTAGTTCTTTAGTTCTTCCAGTTCAATAAAATTCTATACATTAATATAACACAATTTGTCCAGTCATTCTCCAGGATATGAGTATCTCCTTTGTTTCAAGTTTTAATCATCACAACAATTGCTGTTTTGAATGTGTATGTGTGTGTGTGTGTGTGTGTGTGTGATTTTCCTTTCTTTGACCTCTATGAAGTATATTTTTCACAAGGGGATTTTAATTGAGTAATATGGAGATGTTTTTCATGATTGCACATGTATATCCTGTATCAGATTGCTTACCATCTCTAGGAAGGGGGAGGGGAGGGAGGTAAGTATGGAATTTGAAACTCAAAACTTTAAAAAATCCAATGAATATTAAAATTATTTGTACATGTAATTGGGGAAAAATCAAATATCATTTAAAGTAAGAAGATTTTAATGCAATCTGCAGACATTAATCAAAACTTTTTTTCTGTTGGCTAGTAAATTAAAACTGAAATTCATCTACATAATGCCTACACAATTATGTGAAGGAAAAATATCAGGATAGTTGTTGGGATTGCATAACCCAAATACCCAATTTAGTTGAAATAATCTTTTATTTGACAACTGACTGTTGTATTAAGCAGACACAGAAGAAAAGGGACTTTCCTGGGATTATGATGTGAAAAAAATAATAGAAACAGAACTAGGGAGAACACAATCCCTTGCTCTAACTTAGATATCCATCATTGGTTTTAAAACAAGTATTAACTTGACATTTGCAATGAGATTTCTACTCTTGGATTTCCAGAATGCCTTCCAACAAAAACAGACCATTGTCTAACAAATTCCATTATCTTCAATACACAGATTGAGAAACTGAAGCACAGACATATGATGTGACAGTGATATTTCTATTAGCTGTTGTTTGGGTATTCATTTTGTATTATATTTTATATATAGAAAATGACAATAGATTCCTTTTTGTTAGTCTGGTCAAAGAGAGCTTGTTCTTTAGCAAATACATAACTACTCTTGTCCCTTCTAATTCCAGAGGTTCTTTGGGTCAGCTATCACAACCATATATGCATGATAAGAAGTTTTATATTTTGAGGTAAGATTTCAGAAATTAGATAGGAATCTATAGGATCTTGGGTAAGTGATACAAGTGAGTCTTTACATTAAATTAATTTTTCATTAAAGGCATCTATCTTCCAAAACTGGACAAAGACACATGCATGTTTTATGTGTTCCCCAGATTTCATAAGCTTTTATCATGGTTAGAAATTAGGAATGCATTGCTCTTATAAACCTTTAAAAGCCAAGCTCTTTCTATTTAGATTTAAGATAACAAACTGTTTTTATGAAAACAGAAGTATGATCCTCTAAGGATTTGAGGAGTAGAGTACAAGAATCATAGCTCCAACTGGCTCTGGAGATGTTTTAAAGCAAACCATAACTCTACTCATTATGTACTTAGTAATAACTCACATTTATTTGGCACTATAAAGTTTGCAAAGCAATTCACTTGCAACAACCATGTGAAGTAGGTGGGGCAAATATTATCCCTATTTTAAAGAAGAGGAAACTGAGGCTCCAAAGGGTTCCTTTGATCTTGTTCTCATGGTCACACATATAGAAAAAGTCTGAGACAAGATATGAACCCACATCTTCTGATATATATTACAATTCCCAAGCTATGTCACAGTTACTTTTTCCTTTTTAAAAATTCTCTTATTTTTAATTCTTGACTTCACATTCCTTGGAATATTGCTATATATGACTATTACTTTAAATTTTAAAATTTTTTCATGAACAAAAACATTTAGGAGATTTTTTTAGTATTGTCATCTTACTCAAAGTTAGGTAGAAGGGATGATATTACTATTACATTTTACATTATCACAAAAGCACTTTCGAAGGTATTTTTGCATTCATTATCTCATTTGATTCTGACAATCCTACAAAAATATAGATAAAATTGAGACAAAGAAGAGAAATGACTTGAACAAAGTTGCAGAGCTGGTAAGTAGCAGAGCCAGGATTTAAACTTAGATTCTCAGATTCAGAGCCAGTGTAAAGTATACATTGCCTCTGAGGAACTGGTGTCTGTCCTAGTAAGGTTATAAACTGACTTTCCTGGGCTTATAAGAACAGTCTATGACAGAATGCCAGGTCCAGTTAATCTCACAAACATTAATAAGAGGAGATAAAACAAAAATAAATAACAGATAACAGAAACTGAGGAGCAGCATTTTTATAACCAATTATAGCTGTAACTAGGAAGTAAATTGTATAGGCAAAAATGTCAGCAGAAAAGACAGGGAAGGAATAAAGTTCAAAGAGCATAACTCCAGAGGTAGAAACAACTTCAGAGATAATTTGTCTAACCCCCTTCATTTCACAAAAAACAAACAAACTGGGGGACAGCTAGGTGGTACAGCAGATTAAACACCAGCCCCAGATTCAGGAGGACCTGAGTTCAAATCTGGCCTCAGACAACTGACATTTACTAGCTGTGTGACCCTGGGCAAGTCACTTAACCCTCATTGCCCTGCAAAACAAACAAACAAATGAACAAAAACAAATAAATAAATGAATGGGTGAATAAACAGAGGCACAAGGAAATTAATTAACAAGTAATAAATGTCAGAGTCCAGGTCCTCTGACTCTAGTCAAAGATCTTTCCATTGTATCAAAAAGGGTAAAAGGAGGCATAGAATAATATGGTACTCTTAAAGCTGAGACTATAAGAGTGTTAAAGAGGAAAGGCTTATTGTTCTACCATGTTCCTAGGAAAAAGAGCAGAGAGGCAGCTGTTGAATTTGGATAAGGGGATGTCCTTTGATGACTCAGTAAAAGACATTTTAGTCAATTGATGATAAAATATTTAATGAAGTTCAAAGAAGGATCCAGTGGCAAGGAAATATGGTAGGCATGCATAAGTCTGGGTGTAGTTTAGTTGTTCAAAAACTTTAGCTTTCAAAAGGAAGAGGAGAAAAGTAAAATGTAAGTTTCAGGACCATAGCACTTTTGTATTTCTAGTGCCAGCATAAGTCTTTGCACATGCAGTGTTTAATAAATGTTCATTGAATGGAATTGAATTGAGATGGTAAAAGCTAGAAGGGACAGTGAAATAAAATTGTGCTTTCTTTAGAACTGGTGATACCTGACCTTGTTGGTCAAGAAACTTGGATTCATTGCTATTATCTAGAAAAATAATGAAAGCTTACATTAATGTTGTGCTTTGTATAAATTATCTCATATGAGTAACACAACCTTATATTATTGGTAATATTTTTATTTTGTAGAAGAAATGGAGGCTTGGAGTGATGGGTTGGCTTAGATATGACCTATGCTGGGGGCAGCTAGATGGCACAGTGGTTAAAGCACCAGCCCTGGATTCAGGAGTACCTGAGTTCAAATCTGGCCTCAGACACTTAACACTTACTAGCTGTGTGACCCTGGGCAAGTCACTTAACCCCAATTGCCTCACTAAAAAAAAAAAAAAAGATATGACCTATGCTGGAGAGAGAATTTAAGGCCAGGTCTCTCTGACTTCAGGTCTAGTCACTCTATCTACTAAACCATACTGCTTCTCTTGTCATGCATCAGTTTAGTTCCCTTCCCCAGTTTAATCCCCTAGAGCTCATAAAAATATAGATAATAGTGGCTCTAATTCAATTCTTCTTACATATTCTAATTATTAATTAGATATTACTCTTAAAGTGTTGTGAACTCCTTACATAGAAAGAAGGGTTATATTATTAAGTTTTCTCTTCAGTTAGAAGTTCTCTCTCCTATGAATTCTCATATCACCTTGTCTGTTTTTTTATATACTTATAGTTTCTTATGTATCACAATTCTTTAATACCCCTAAAGTGACATAATTTATGTAAAAGTACTCTGTAACCAAGAAAAATACTACATAAATGTGAGCTTTAACTAACTACTAGTTTATAATAATTATTCTCACATACATGAGTTTGTATGGTGAAGTAGAAAGAGAAATTTTATGTCATTAGAACTGGATTTGAGCCATGTGTCTGATGGATACTAGTTGGGTATCATTGGACTTAAATGCTCATCTTCAGTTGGCTAATCTGTAAAACAAGATTTTTACCTTAAATAGTGCTTTAAGATTCAAAGAGGGCTTTCAGAAATCTGTGAGGTAAGCAATACTCCATGTGATTAGACGGGTATAGGAGACTCTTAATGAGGAAATTCTAATGTAGAGGGAATTTTCAATGCAGATCAGAACCTGGTCAAGAACTTAGAATTTTGGAGAGTTGCCTGAACACTCTTCTAATCTCTTTACATGATATAAATTTAGTCTTGATACATAAACCAGAGGGAGAAAAAACAGAGAAAGAAAATTACACACCTATATCTCTAATGAACCTTGAACAAATATGTTAAACAGAATATTAGCAAATAGGCCATAACAACATCTAAGAAAGATTATATCCTTTGACCAGGTGGGTTTTTTTTTTTTACCAGAAATATAGGATTGCTTCAACACAAGGAAGACTATAGGTATAATGAACCATGTTAATATTACAAATAATAAAAACCATGTGATTATGTCAAAAGATGCTGGAAAGGCTTTTGACAAAATCCAGACACATTTTTTAAAACTCAAGGAACATAGGAATAAATGTCCTTTTCTTAATATGGTAAATAGTATTTATCTAAAGCAAAGAATGAGTATTATATATAATGAAGAAAAATTAGATATCTGTCCAATAAGATCAGGGATGCCCTGAAAGATGCCCATTATCTCCATTACTATTTAATTTAGTCCTGGAAATACTAGCTATAGAAATAGACAAGAAAAAGAAATTAAGGAAATAAGTATAGGCAAAGAGGAAACAAAATGATTGCTTTTTGCAAATGATAAGATGGTATAATTAGAAAGCCCTAGAGAGTCAACTAAAAATCAATTGAAATAATAAATTTAGCAAAGTTGTAAGATATAAAATAAATCTTCATGAATTACCAACATTTTTACATATAACCAATGAAATCTAGTATGATGAGTTGGTAACATAAATTCCATTCAGAAGAATTGTACTATATATGGGAGTGTATCTACCAAGATACATCCAGGGGCTAACTATGAAACACTCTTTGTAAAAATAAAGACAGATCTAAATAATTGGAGAAACATGAATTACTCATGTGTAGGTTGAAAAAGTATAACAAACATGACAATACTACCTAAATTGCTTATTCACTGCTATATCAAATTCCCCAAGTATACTTTAAGAGATAGAAAAAAAATTCTAAAAATTGATATGGATCATCAAAAGTTCAAGATATTCAAGAGTAATCATGAAAAATGGGAAGGATGGGAATTTATCAAGCATGGCTCTCAAGCTATATTACAAAACAGCAATCATTCCAGGGGTAGAGCCAGGATGGCACAGTGGAGGAAGCAGCTGAGGTCTCCCAACATTCCCTTCCAAAATCTTTACAATAATGCCCCAAATTGAATCCTAAAGTAGCAGGGCCAATAAAAGGTTGGGGTAAGCCATTTTACTAGTCAAGGTAACTTAGAGAATCAGAAGAATGGATCTGTGATATTGTAATAGGGGCTGGCCCAGAGCACACATGCTGGCAACACCAGGTGTGGGCCTTGGAAGTGGAAAGCAGCATCAGCTTCAGAATCTCTCAATCTAGAGATAGTAAGGGGATCTGCTAAGTGGTCAGAAAGAGGGAACTTCTGAACAAGCACTGGGCATGGGACAGGGAATTGATTGGCATCTCCAATGCCAGTTCTGAATCATAGTTCTGGGGCAGAGAGGTGCACTTGTAGTTACAAAGGAGCAGGGCACCAGAGGAGCAGTGACCACATTTCTCTCCAGATCATACCATCTTAGAAGCACCAAAAACTTCCAAACTCCCAGAATTTGCTTTGAAAACAGTAGTGTGAAAAAGCCTAAAACTTGGGACAGACTCTCCCCCCAGCCTCCAACCACTACCCTGGGAGCAGAGTCCAAGTTTAACAAAGAGTTCAAAGTCAAAAAATAAGCTGGAAAAATGAGCAAACAACAACAACAACAACAACAAAACTACCTGACTATAAAAAGGTACCATGATGATAGGGAAGGTAAAGACTATCTTATTGCAACTTCTACATACTTAGCTGCACAGATTCAAGCCCAGCTCTCTTTCTACTATCCATGCAGCAAGTCAACCCAAACTGGAGCTAGTGTAGTATATAGTAAACAGAAAGATGCACTTGTACTCATGAAAAATGATTTCTGCCTTAGGCAGATCTGTGTGGCAGAATTCATAGGCAGTTTACAGATTAAATTATATTTAGAGAATTTACCATTAGACCCATTGAGAAGGAGGATCTACATGTCACCAAGGATTCAGAAACAGTTGAGACATCCTCTGGCTTCTTATCTAAGGAATGTTTAAAGTAGTTAATTAAATTTTTACATCCCGTGATGGAACAGTTTTGTCATGTGATGTTAATATTAACCAAAAGATGCAGGAGGAATAAAAGGAAATAAAAAATTCACATAACATGGGGGAGACAACATATAAAGTAGATTCAGGATAAATAGGAAATAATCAACAGAGGTAAGGCACTTGAATTAAGAAGGGTTGTGAAAGACTTTCTGTAAAAGATGGGATTTTAGTTGAGAATTAAAGGAAGCTGAGGAAGTCAGTAGGTGGAGTAGAGGAGAAAGAGTATTTTGGGAGTGGGTAACAGCCAGAGTATGGAGTGTCTTGAGTGTCCAAAGATGGAGTGTCTTGTTCATGGCACAATCAGGAGGCCAGGGATATTGGATCAAAAAGTACCCAATGGGGAATAAGGTATAAGAAGACTGGAATGGTTCTAAGTTATGAAGAGCTTTGAATTTTAAACAGTGTTTTGCATTTGATCTTGTTGGAAGTCATTGAGTAGGGGGGAATGACATAATTAGACTTGGCTTTAGGAAAGTAACTTTAGAGAGAGAGATGGAGCAGACAGACTCAGGAGCAGGTTATTTCAAGAATCCAGGTGTGAAGTGATAAGGATTTGCACAAAGGTATTGGAATGGCAGAGGAGAGAAGGGGACATGTTCAAGGGATGTTGCAAAGGTGAAATTGACAGATAGGGGTATAGATTGGGGGTTAGTGAGGAATCCAGGATTTCCAGCAGTTTAATATAGTAGAAAGAGGAGTAGATGTGGAATCAAAAGACCTAGATTTAAATCACAGCTCTGCTGAATAGAGTGTCTGGCCTGGAATCAATGAGACCTGAGTTTAATCATGCCTCAGACATTTACTAGCTGTGTGATCTGGGGTAAGTTATTTTATGTCTCTCTGTATCAGTTTCCTCATCCATAACACATGGATAATAATAATAATACCTACTTTCCAGGGCTGTTGTGAGGATCAAATGAGATAATATTTGTAAAGTGCTTTGCAAAATTTAAAGAGCCATATAAAGGTTAACTATTGGCTATCACTACCTAGGTAGTTGCATGATAGTTACTTCCCCTTTCTAACTTCAATTTCTAAAATGAAGGGATTGGGTGAAATCATTTTTAAGGTCCAGTCTAGTTATCTGCTGTATCTGACATAATTTGAAGTTATTTCTTTGTGGTTCCTTGAAGCTTCATATGGGTCAATCCAATTATTAAGTGTTTTACTACTGTGAATATATACAACAGCACTCAGGCAGTGTCCTGAAGGTATTTGTGAATTTAGGCACCTAAATGCTTATAAGTAGTAGCTTTGGCTCTGATCAGAAGCAAGACAAAAGTCCACTATTGCTCATTTGCATAAAGTGGCAGAAAATTTTTAAGGGATACCCTTGTAATCTGGAGAGTTAATGTTATATTTTCAGGCATTTTGTTTTACTCAACTGTACTTATTTGTTACAAAGAAAGGGATCTATTTTTTTGGGGGGGATGTGGATGGCCACTGGAAAGTAACAGTGATGAAAAAAGGATCTTTATTAAAATATTTTAAAAGAAAAAAAGAAGTTAATGTTTTTTATGTCTATATTTTAATAAAAATCTTAGCTCCTAGTTAGAACAAACCTCATTATTGTGTAATATGTAAGGGGGTTCTGGCACATACACAGACAGAATGCATCAGCTTGCTGGGTTGTTACAACATCCTCATGTAGAGAAGCTTGCTGCCAGGAAAGTCATAAAAGGCAAACAAGAAAACAAGAAAAATGCCGATGGAGTATGTGCAGACATTCAGCTAATCAGGAGGTGAATGAGAGGTCTTTGACTGGCTGTGGAGGCTTTCTTCCTTCAATCCTTTTGGATGCCCTCCTAGTAGTTAGGGTATTTTGCTCTCAGCAACAGGTAGCAGCAATGGTCCTCTTGGGACTGTCTCCACTTTGAAGCCATGTGGCTTCAATAAATGGACTTTGGTCTTTGGACTCTATTTTTGTTCTTTTCCATCATAGGTGAAGGGAGGGGAGTTTCTGACCTTATGAGTTTTGAAAGGTAAGGAGAGTGAGAGGCAAGAATCCAGGAATAAGAGTCCTGGACAGATTTTATAGCCAGCCTAGGTGGCTCTTGAAGAGTAAGAAGCAACTTCTATGGTCAAATCAGTAGAATCTGAGATGAAGATTCATCCAGTTGTCATACAACATCTGGCTATGAGGGAGACATGGATGTGGTTTTTGGAAGCAGGGAAAACATGGAGAGATTGAAGATTAGTGGGAGAGTGGTAGCGACAGAGGGAGCAATCTGCTGGAGAAGTCAGGATGGAGTGAGATCACTTGTCCATATAGACTTATTGTCTTTGGTAAAGAGAAGGAACAGCTCTTTCTTTAAGGCAGGGGTGAAGGAAGAGAGAGTGGGGAGAAGTCATCTGAGAGATGAGATGAGGAGGAAGGAAAAATAGGGACCTCTTAGTGAATGACCTCATTCTTTTCAGTGAGTTAAGTAAATTTTTACATCCCGTGGGAGAGTTTTTTGTCAGGCGAGGTTAATATTAACCAAAAGATGCAGGAGGAATAAAAGGAAATCAAAAATTCACATAACATGGGGGAGACAACATATAAACAAGTAGATTCAGGATAAATAGGAAATAATCAACAGAGGAAAGGCACTTGAATTAAGAGGGCCTGTGAAAGACTTTCTGTAAAAGATGGAATTTAGTTGAGAATTAAAGGAAGCTGAGGAAGTCAGTAGGTGGAGTAGAGAAGATGAAGGCAGAGAGAATCACAAGAGGTTTCAAGAGAGATGAAAAAGTTTGAAAAAGTTCCTGTGGAAATGGGATTCATTTAGGGAGGTATAAAAGGATTGCCTTGGTACAGTGAGGACCCAGTTGAGATTATAGTTAATAAATTTGTAGTGAACCCAGTCACTGGTTTGGTGATTTTCTCTAGCTTCATTTAGCATCATGTGAAGTACAGGTAACAAATGCAGGGAGTAATTGAAGGCTGAGGCTTGCCAGGGAAGATTGGAAATAGGAAAAGTGAGCAAAGGCCTCGAGAGTTGATGTTTATTGGCATTGGATAGGTCCTTTATATTCCTGATTGTGGGGAAGGTATTTTTGATTTTATGTTTTAGGTTTGAGAGCTCATTTTGATAAGAATTTGGTTAAACGTTTTTCTTTATGGGACCATCTTAAACAGTATATAAAATTTTAGTCTTTCAAATTAAAAAGGAGTACCCTACTAAACAAGTCAAATCTCCATCCTTGTAGACTCAGAAAAATGTGGTTTCTTATTAGTTTATAAGTATACATTCTTGGTGCTACATGTATTATGTTTATATTATAATATTCACGTGAGGATTAAATTGAGTAAATAAGTATTGGGATAAATATGAATTGGGAATAGGAACACAAAATATCTACTTTCATTTTTCCTAGAGTTATTAATTTGTTTGTCTCAATCTTTTGTTTCTATTTTAAAAAAATTTCTTGATGCCAGATGGACTCAAAAATGTTTGTCATGCTATGAAAAAAGGCTTTTCTCAAGGGTTCTGAAAAATTTCACAAACTAGTTTGCAAATAAATAAATTAAATAATGTTTGAAGAAGTTTGAGATTCTGTGAAAAACAAAGAGCTGGTAAATTGGAAACAATGATTTTTCTGGGTGTAACAAACCTCCCATGGCAAAAAAACTTCTTTAATATACAGAAAATAATAATTGACTGACTATATTAAGACCTCATTTAGCCAGCACTATTTACTCATGAATTGTTCCAGACTAATGGATTTTCTAGTTAAGTGAATCTTGTCCTTTATAGTGCATCATTTATACTCTGGCCCAACTTTTTCAGGGCCAGGCCAGCTTCATCTGGCCCTGAGGGTTCTAGATATCTTGAGGTGATTGTGGGTATTTCTTTTCTCTGCCATTTGCTTGAGTCCCCCCCCCCATTTTAGGGGTCTAGTGACTAGTATTAAGTACCATTTTGCCACTTCACTTTGTTTCCCCTCCAAAAGGCCTCAAAAAAAGGTGTTACAAAGAGTATTCAAAGATATGACAAGAACAAAGTACCAACATTTCCCCCCCAACAACTTGGGACCATAATCACCATTATACCATCTTCGTCAGGGCAGGAGGCAGGCAAAAACAGAGTTTGGCTGCTATTTGGTATTTACCAACTTTGTAGGCAGTGAAGTGGCATAGTTAGAGCATTGGACCTGGAGTCAGGAAGACCTGAATTCAAATTTGATCTCAGATGCTTATTAGCTGTCTTACCGTGGCCAAGTTACTAAACCTTAGTCTGCTTCAGGTTCCTCAACTGTAAAATGGCAAAAATAATAGCACCTGCCTCTCAGGGTTGTTATGAGGATGAAATGAGAGCTAGTATTTGTAAAGAGCTTAGCACAGTCTTTTTTTCTTTCCCTGTTCTTTACACCTTCCTACTATTCCACCAGATGCACTATGATTCTTGAAGGTCACTTCTCAAAGTTGTTTCTTATTCCTCAGGGCATCAATACTGTTTGGATTTTAAAACTGGAATCTGGAATGACGGGATGTTGAGAAGCCTTCTGGGCCTTTAAAATATAAAATATACTTCCTTCAGAAGTTGACAAATTCCCCTAAGGGAGCTGAAGCAGTAGGTGAAGTTGTTGAACCTTTTTGAATGCCTCTATAATGAATTAGAGCTTCTTCTTCAACAAGTGTTTGGTTCTTCTGAACTATTTACAAAATGTCTACTCACACTCTGTCTCTCCAAAGCATTTTCCTTACCTATCACCACAGTTCTCCCAGGGCATTCGTCATATGCTCTTATCTCTATGTTACTCTAAATCACAATGCCATCTGAGGTACTCTGGGCATCCACTAGACTCCTAATACAGTAGCACTGAAACTTTTATTAAACTAGATGGTGCTCCTATTAGGCACTTCTTAGCTTTCTCAGTCAGTACACTGCTTATACCTTAGTCATATTTTTTGAAGAATGAATCAATCTAAAAGCATTTCATAATTACTTACTATATGCCAAGCTCTGTGTTAGGCACTCAAGATACAAAGAAAAACATGAAACAATCCCTGCCATTATTAAGGAACATATTCAACTAGGAGAGGCAATACATATAGAAGAATGATAACCTATGAAGAGTTGCCAAGAATTCTGGGGAGTAATAAAAGATAGTAAGCATAGTCATGGTGCAGTTAATTATTATGCCCTTTCCAGAGGCTAGTATTGATTTGATTGCTGTTCTTAGAGCAAGAGGAGGAAATAAGGGGAATGGAAGGAGTCAGAAAGAGAAGAGATCACTCTATGGACAGTGGCAAAGCAGATGGCAAAATGTGGATAGAGGCAGAGCCAAGATGGCCAAATAAAAGGAGGAAGAAGGAGATTTTATGTGTTCTAACACAATTCCTCCACAGAGATCTAGAAATAGATTTTTGACTAAGTCCTGATCGTGAAATCCAAAGACAAAAGTCAAAGAAAACATTTTTTCCATCCCAGGTTGGTATAGGGAGATAGACATGGTCAGTCAGTAGACACTGGGGATGAGGTCTGACCAGGGGCTCCACAGAGGATTCCAACACTGAGGAACTTACAGAGTATCAAGACTGTTCACCAGAACAAGACAAGGTCCTAGGGGACATTAATCTTGTGCAGGCTGCAGGAAAAGATGCAAATTATTAGCTTTGTAACTCATTACACAGTTTCAGGAAACAGATTCAGGGTAGAATAAGGAAGGTGTTCCAGGATGAGGTATGGTTATAGGCATTAGTATATATGCTCATCAAATTTGGGGCACCTGGGTGGTGCAGTGGATAGAGCACTGGCCTTGAATTTGGGAGGACCTGAGCTCAAATCTCTTCTCAGACACTTATTAGCTATGTGACCCTGGGCACAATTGCCTTAAACATCCAGGGCCATCTTCAGTCATAGCAATATGAATCTAGCACTGGACCAATATGGCTTTGGAGGAGAGAGTAAGGTTGGTGACCTTGCACAGCCCTCCCCCCAATCCAGTTCACTGGAAGTCATGACATTACCTCCCAATGTCATGGTCCTCTTTGAGAACAAAGGATAAACAACAAACTGAACAAATTGAGAAACAAACTAATTGGGTGGTTCTGATCCCAGGAGTAGAAGTGATTTTCATTTTCAGTCTCCATTGTAATCTGAAAAGCCTATGAAGAAATAACCAAGGGCAGTAGTCTCAGACCAAAGAGGAACCTATAGTTCCATTATTCTGATCAGGAAGAACTTTCTAGTTGGTTAATAGTGGTTGAGTCCAGAAGCATATTCTACTGGAACTTTCAATGAAAGACAAGTATGAAGAATCAAACTTAGGTTAGGAACTTAGTTGAAGACTTTTGGAGCACTATGGGAGAACTACAATTCCTAGCCTGAGGCATCTCTGACATCCTGTAACAACACAATACTCAATACCCCAAGAAAGTAGCAGAAGGACCCAAAAGGACAAAGTTCAGTTTAAGCATTCATCACAGAAATGTACAGAGCCCAGCCCTAACATGTAGTCCAAAGTTAAGAAGTAGTCTGGAAAAATAAGCAAGCAAGCAAGCAAACAAACAAAAACCCAACAATCTGACCCTAAAAAACTATTGAAGTGATGGGGAAACTCAAGACAATATAAGAGAACAGTGACTTCAAAATATCTACAAAGAATTAAAGAAAAACATAACTTAGACAAAGGTTCGGACAGAATTCCAAGAAGAAATGAAGCAAACGTTTTCCCCCCAAAAGGCCTCAAAAAGTAAACTATTTAAAAAACCCAAATTACAGCACTAGATAAAAAGATGTGAAAAGAAATATGCATTATTAAAGAAGAATTGGAAAGAGAATTAATATTTTGGAACAAGAGATAAAAATACTACCCAAGGGAGCAACTAGGTGGCGCAGTGGATAGAGCACTGGCCCTGGAGTCAGGAGTACCTGAGTTCAAATCCGGCCTCAGACACTTAACACTTACTAGCTGTGTGACCCTGGGCAAGTCACTTAACCCCAGTTGCCTCACTAAAAAAAAAAAATACTACCCAAGAAAGGGAAAACTCCATGAAAATCAGAGTGAGCCAAATAAAAGTTAATGACTACAAGACAATAAGAAATATTAAAATAACATTAATAATAAAAATAGATTTAATTAAAAGAGATCTATAGGGTAACTACATTTGGATAGAAGGTACCATGAACAATGAAGCAATATCAACACTGAACCTTTGTGCACTAAAATCTATAGCACCTAAATTTTTAAAAGAAAAGTAAAATAAATCAGAGGTAGAGATAGCATAATTATAACTGTGGGGGTCTTTAATTGATAGTGGAGTACTTTAATTTTCCCCTCTCAGAACTAGAAAAATCTAACCAAAAATAAATAAGAAAACAGTCAAGGAAATAAATATAATTTTTATAAGCTAAATATTATAGATCTCTGGAGAGAACTGAATGGAGATAGAAAGGAATACATCTTTTTCTCAGTGGTTCATGGCACCTTTTCAAAGACTGACCATATATTAATACAGAAAATTTTTTTAGTTAAAAAGCAGAAAAGCATAAATATTAAAAGTATCCTTTTGAGATTACAATTTAATAAAATTATATTTATAAAGGGACCATGAAAACATAGATTAAAAACTAATTTGAGTTTAAACAACCTAATATTAGAGAATGAGTGGGTTAAAGAACAGATCATGGAAAAAAACCCCAATAATTTCATTGAAGAGAATGATAATAATAAGACAATATATTGAAACCTATAGGATACAGAAAAATCAGTGACCAGAGGAATATATATATACATACATGCTTAAATCAAAAAACAGAGAAAGAGCAGACCAGTGAATTTGGTGTGTAATTTTTAAAAAGTAGAAAAAGAACAGACTAAAAATTCCCAATTAAACACTAAATTGGAAATCATAAAAATTTAAAATGAGATTAATAAATTGAGAATAAAAAATTGAATTAATAAGCAAAACTAGGAGTTGGTTTTATGGAAAACAAATAAAATAGATAAACCATTGGTTATTTTGATTTTAAAAAGAGAGCAAAAGAACCCAAATCACTAATATTAAAATTTGAATAGGGTGAATATACCATTAATGAAGATGAAATTAAACAATTATAAGGAATTATTTTGCCCAATTTATATGCCAATTAATTTAACAATTTAAGTGAAGTGAAAGAATTTTTACAAAAATATAAATTTCCTAAAATAGCAGAAGAGGAAATGGCATAATCTAAAAAGATCTACTTTAGAAAAAACATTTGAGCAACTCATAAATGTGAAAAAAGCACCAGCACCAGACAGATTTACACATGAATTCTATCAAACATTTAAAGATCAACTAATTTCAATATTAAATAAATTATTTGGAATGATAGACAAAGGAGAGATGCTACCAAGCTGGTTTTATGAAACAAATATGATATTGATGCCTAAACTAGGAAGAGTGAAAATAGAGAAAGAAAATTATATACCCATTTCATTAATGAATATGGATGTAAAATCCTAAATAAAAGACTAGTTAAAAGACTACAACAATATATCACAAAGATTGTAGATTATGATGAAGTGAGATTTATATTAGGAATGCAGGGATGGTTTAACATAGGAAAAACTATTAGTATAATTGATTATATCAATGATAAAGGTTTTAAAATGTATAATTATAGCAATAGTAGAAGAAAAAGCCTTTGATAAAGTACAATATTCATTTTTATTAAAAAATGTGAAAGTATAGGCATAAATGGATTTTTCTTAAATTGATAAAAAGCATTTACCTAAAACCACCAGGTAGAATTGTTTGTAATAGGGATAAGCTAGAAGTCTTACCAATAAGATCAAGTGTGAAACAAGGAAGTCCAGTGTCACCAATATTATTCAATATTGTAATGGAAACCCTAGCAAGAACAATAAGAGAAGAAAAATAGGAGTCAGAATACAAATAAAACAAATATAGCCAAGATCAGAAGGAAAGCAGAAAATTGTGGAGATGTTTTTATACACAGCTTCTCAGATAAAGGTCTTATATCTCAAGTATGTAAAAAATTTTGTCAAATCTATAAGAATATGAATCATTACCTAGTAAGTAAGTGGTCAAAGGATATGAACAGGCAGTTTTTCAATGAAGAAGTCAAAATAATTTATAATCATATTAAAAAATGCTCTAAGCCAATATTGAGTAGAAGGATGCAAATTAAAAGAACCTTGAGATGTAATTTTATCCCTTTTAGATTGACTAAAATGTTAGAAGGGGAAAATGTCAAATATTGGAGAGCATGTGTTAAAAATCATTGTTGGTGGAATTTTGAATTTTTCCAACCATTTTGGCTAGCAATCTGGAATTATGCCAAAAGAATTATGAAACTGTCTATACCCTTTGACCTTGGAATACCAGTACTAGGTCTATTTCCAAAGATGACTATGAGGAGAGGAAAAGAACCTATATGTTCTAAAATATGGATGTCAATTCTTTTTGAGGTGGCAAAGAAATGGAATGTGTGGGGATGCCTGTCAATTGGGGAATGGCTGAACAAGCTATGGTATAATACTGTGATGGAATATTACTGTGCTATAAGAAATAATTATCTGGTTGATTTTTAGAAAAACATGGAAAAACATAAAAAAGAATGAAGAATGAAATGAACAGAACTAAAAGAACATTTGTATATAGTGTCAGCAATATTGTTTTAAGGACAACTTTGAGCAACTAATTTTCATTATTATAAATACCCAAATTAACTACAAAAGACATATGAAGGAAAATTTTATCTAAAACCAGAGAAAGAACTGATAGACGTATGTATAGAATGGTTTTTACACATAAATAAATATATACATATATACACGATAACTTTATATATACATATATACATAAATTTATTATACATTTAAAAGGAGCAGCAAATTTTACATAATAGATTTGCAGTTTCATGTACAATCATGTTTTTCATTATACTGTATTATGGAAATGTTTGTTTCATTACATAAATTAAAAATAAAGTAAATAAAGCTTAAACAATCAAAAGACTGAAAAAGCAGAAACTGTAAAATGTCTCATAGCAAAAGCAACTTACTCACAAACAGATCAAGGAGAGAGAATTAAAGAATTAATGGTTTACCTAAAAGTTAGGAATGGAAAAGAGGGCTAGATATTATATGTAAAGAAATCCTAAAAGAGAACTTCCCAAATGCCAGTGAACCAGAGGCCAAAGTAAAAATAAATAGAATCCACCAGTTTCCTCCTGGGGAAAAACAAACAACAAAATAAACACTCCTGGGATTTTTGTAGTGAAAGCTGAGAACTTCTAGTGGAGGGAAAACAATACTAAAAGCAGACAGAAAAAAGAAGTCAATTATTGAAGAGTCAGCATCTGGATTTCTCATGATTTAGCAGTCACCACTATAAAGGAGCAAAGAGCTTAGGACAAGATATTCCAGAAGGCAAAAGATATAAGCTTACAGTACAGAATAATATATCCAGAAAAAACTATCATCCTACAGGGGAAAAATGTATCTTTAATGAAATAGTGAACTTTGATGAAAATAGTTTTTGATATTTCCAGACTTTCTTCAGTTCCCTTTCTTATTATGAGAAAACAACATGTAGAGAATCCAGCAACTTCAATCATGTCCTTATCTCCAGCATACTACATTAAGAACTTCATAGAATTTACCCTTGGTTTCAACTGAACCTAAATTCACTCTTGGAGAAGCATGACCATAAGGAGATCAGGCTTTTCTTTGGCATATTGGGAAGCTCATTGTCTTTTGGGGAAGAATTTATTGAACAAAATCATGTCTAATATATTTTCCAAATGGGATTTACAGGGTTCCTTCTTTAAAAAAAATACTCGGTGTTAAAAGAGAATATCAGGCATAGATATCTCTTTGTTTCCTCTACAACTAAGGACATGTTTAAAACATACAAAAGACCCATAAGTCCACATTAATAGTTTAGGAATGGTGACATTACAGATATCAAGAGGCAGTTGCTTGAAAACAGAAGCAACTTGGGGGCAACTAGGTGGCGCAGTGGATAAAGCACTGGCCCTGGATTCAGGAGGGCCTGAGTTCAAATCCAGCCTCAGACACTTTGATACTTGCTAGCTGTGTGACCATGGGCAAGTCATTTAACCCTCATTGTCCTGCCCCTTCCCCCAAAAGGCATTAGAAAACAGAAGCAACTTTAAAGAATTTTGTGAAGACTCCCCACTTGGGGTAGGACATTTCTCTAGCCTAAGAAAACTTGAGAGGTCAACAGGGCACCTAGGTAGAGACCTATCTGAAGTGGCAGTAACAGTAGCTGCAGCAGCATCTTCAGGAGCTCTCAGCCCAGAAATGGAAAGAGATTACAGGAATTTCTAGGTACAGTTGATGGTGACTGGAAACTCTATTGCCCACAGGCAGTTCTGGACTATAGCTTCAGGGCAGAGAGGAACATTAGTGGTTGGTTACAAATGACCAAGAGACCCCTGGTCACAGTACTAAAGCAAAGAGGATCATTAACATTTGTGGCTGCAGGAGACTAGGAGTCCTTTCTGCGTAAAGGTAAAAGTACTGACAAGAAGAGCAGTGACCATACCTTTCCAGCATTACACCACCTTGAAAGCACTGAAAATTTGTAGACTTCCAAGAAATAGCTCTGAAAAGAGCAGGATAAAAACATCTGAAGCTTGGGATGGTGCCTCCCCACACCCACGTGAGTAGCATCCAACTTTAACATAAAATTAAAAGTAAAAAATAGCTTGGGAAAATGAGCAAATCACAAAAACAAAAAAGAATTTTAACATAAAAAGCTACTATGGTGGAAGGAAAGACCAAGATAAGAACTCAGAAAAACATAACAATATGAAAATAACTACAAAAAATCCTCGAAGAAAAATTCAAATTGGACCCAAATTCAACAAGTATTCCTGAAAAATTAAAGAGAAAGGTGAATGGCAAAAAAATTGGGAAAATAAGTAACAGCGATGCAAGAAAAGTATAAAAAGACATTAATGGCTTGGTAAAAGAAGAACAAAAGTACTGAAAAAATAATGCCTTAAAAACAGAATTGGTCAAATGGTAAGAGAGGCATACAAATAGAGATAAGTTATGATAGGTAGAAGGCAAATTGTGCAATCACCCTGACCCCAAAACAGGAGACAGGGCCAGACCAGCACCTAGTTCAGGAACTGCCCCCAAGCCACCACAGAAGACACATTCCTTTATGAAAAAAAACTTGAGATAATTATTTCCCTGTAAGACATAGCATTCAGGAAAGTGGATTGAACCAAAGGAGGGAATATCATTTACTGTAAGAGTTGCAATGTTTAGAGGGAGAAGATAGTGGTAATTCTAATCTGATACACTCTGTCTGAGGTGAGCAGAGCCAGCTTTCCTTCAGGCACCTTTTACCTGAAAAGAAGTCTCTTTTGGAAAGGGATGTTTAAGATTTCTGATATGTCTATCAAAAAGTCCCCATGAACTGTCTTTAAGCAAACCTATGTGCATATACACATAGAAGATAGTCTCAAAAGGAAGGCACTGGGAGTGAGAGAAGGGTGACAAAGAAAGATTGCCTCCGGAAGGTGGAATTTGAATTGAGGGAAGCTAAGAGGCAAAAAAAAAAAAAAATGAGAGACAACTAGTACAAAAACACAGTCTTAATATGGAATTAAGTTTGTGAGGAACAACAAGGAAGTCAGGGACATACTTTTGTACTAATTTTCTGAAATCTGTCCTTTTATCTTTGGTACTTGTCTTTTAAAAATTCAAATTCATTGTTCAGATCCCTGTGTATTTACATCAGTTTTATAGATAAATTCTCCCCTCTTTTTCATCAAAATTATTTTTCTTTGTTTCTTCAGATTTCCATTTGTGACTCTGGTGGAGAAGGGAGCTAGAAATGCCTTTTCCCTTTAATAGATAGATGAATCTAGGCCTTTCTCTCTCTCTTTACCAAATTCCTATTCTCCTTAATAAATGCTTAAAAGTCTAACTCTTGCTAAAGCTTATAATTTATTGGCAACCACTCATTAGATATTTTAGACAGTATAGCTAGAATTTTAGCTCTAACACAC
This sequence comes from Dromiciops gliroides, assembly GCF_019393635.1. Lineage (NCBI taxonomy): Eukaryota > Metazoa > Chordata > Mammalia > Microbiotheria > Microbiotheriidae > Dromiciops > Dromiciops gliroides. The sequence continues at coordinate 516,480,716 of NC_057861.1, read as the reverse complement.
TCTTGAGACCTTCCCAACTCTCCTCAGTTTACTTCCCAGGTAGAATTTTAGACTATGGGATCATACCTATCCTTCCTCTTAGAACTAAATTATAGCTGCATCCGTTCTGCATGACATGCGTGAAGACATGGGACTGCGACAGAAAAGAAGTTCAAGAATTCTTCCCTTTTATTGTGAATGCTTACTGCAATCAAAGTTACTTATGGGAATTTTAGGTTTCAGGATAATTCCTATATATTATGTGACTGTTTTCATAACAGTGTTTTTTCATCATAGGGATTCTTTGAAAACAAATAATAGGTATGAAAATACACTTAGATCTTCTGAAAAAAAGTGCTCTATTAACTCAAGATATTATTTTTATTACTAATAAAAAACAATCCAACACATTCATTTTCCTTTCTTCTGACCCAATAAATGATCAGATCCCCACATCTCCCAAAAGAAAATGACAAGTACTTTCATTTGTTTATTGGTTAAGAAATTGAATTTGCTCTCATGTGGATCATGGGGTTTCAGACTAATTTTGGACTTCTTTGTAGCTTCATTCTGTAAGATAAAGCTGTTCTCTTAGAGGATAAGTGATATTGGAACTCTGACTTGTGGAGCTGATAATTTTTGCACAGGTATGCTCTTTTGGGAACATCATTGTTATTATTAAGCTCAAAATACATGCAGCAGTAGTAAAGGACCATGTATTCAGTAACTTAATATTTTCAAATGCCATTCTGTCAACAAAGCTGCAGATTAATTTTTATCTTGACAGGATACATTATGGGAAAACAATAAGGACAGCTTATCCAAATACTAATAATAATTCAAGGCTTTTGCCTCTCACATTATAAGTAGTTATTGATTATATGCCTTAAAATGTAATGAATATGTATGTGCTCTAAATCTAATATTATTCAAATAAATTGGAGATCTTGTTGACCTATTTCCTCTGCAGTTGATGGGAGTCAATTATAAAAGTCAATTATAAAGTTATATACATATTTGTGCATTTATTTTATATAATTAGTAACATACATATATGTATATTTCTGAGTATATCCTTAAACATAAAATATATACACATAAAGTATGTATGTGTATGCATATATTGCATATACTATATATGTATATATACAAGGAACTATAGTTATCTGTATGCTTTTATAATTGACCAATATGAGCTGCAGAAGAAATAGGTCAACAAGATCACCAACTCATTTGAATAACATTAGATTTGGAGAAATTTATTAAGTGCTTACTCTGTGATAGGTACTAAAGTAAGTGCTAGGGATACAAATAGAGGCAAGCAAGACAGTCCCTGCCCTTAAGAAGCTTACATTCTCATGGAAGAAAAGCACTCCATTCTAATAGGGGTCCTAAGAGAGGAATGGTACTTATGTGGGAGTATAGTGTGGAGACAGCCAGCAAGTGCTACAGATGACTTAGCCCTGTCAAAATAAGATGAAAACTCATCTATCAGAGCTGGGAGCACCAAAGAGTCAAGTCCAAGTTTTTGCTTTGGACTGGGGGGTGGGGAGTAAGACGGTTGGAGTAGGAGACAGATGAGAAGTGACATTGAGACCTGGATTAGTGAGGTTTCTTCCTCTGTAAAATGAGAAAGTTGGGGTGTATATTGTTTTAGGTACCTTCTAACACTAAATATTATGGTCTTATAAGTCTCAATTTGACAAAATCAAACAGCCTTCCATTGGAATATTCAGGAGCCGTTCTGTCTCTAAAGCATTCAGTTGCCAGGAAAAGATCAATAAATCAATAAATCAAATCAATAAACATGTATTAAGCACTTATTATGTTCCTGACATGTAGGTATCTAGGTGGCACAGTAGTTAGAACCCTGGATCTGGAGTCAGGAATGACCTGATTTCAAATCCTGCCTCAGACACTTACTAGCTGTGTGACCCTGGGCAAGTCACATAACCTCTGTTTGCTTAATCCACTGGAGAAGGAAATGGCAAACCATTCCTGTATCTTTTCTAAGAAAACCCCATAAACAACGTGGTCCATGGGATTATGAAGAATTGTACACAACTGAATAACTGAACAAAAACATGTGCCTGGCCTTGTGCTAAGTGCTGGGGATACAAAAAGAAACTCCCCTCAAGGAGTTTATAATCTACATTTAATTGTGATTTTTTATGCCTTAATATATGCTTAATTTTTGTTTAGGTGCTATGTACCACTGAGAAAAAGGTATATTCTTTTCTATCCCCACTCAATATTTCCCACAGGTTTATAATATCTAACTTTTCTAAAATTCTATTCACCTCCTTAGTTTCTTTCTTGTTTAATTTTTGGTTGGATTTATCAAGTTTGGAGATGGGACAGTTGAGGTCCCCCACTAATATAGTTTTATGGTCTATTTCTTCTATAACTCACTTGACTTCTTTAAGAATTTGGTTACTATATCACTTGGTACATATATGTACCAAGATTCAAGAGAGAGATTCAAGAGTTGTTACAAAGATAAAAATGACAAGACTTGCCAACACATTGTACTTGTGAGGTGAATGAGAGAAATTGAAGATGACATATTGGTTGTGAGCCTGGGAGGCTGGGAAGATGGTTCATGCCTTTGACAGTAATGGTAAGGAAGAAGGAAGAGTTTCAGTGGGAAAATAATGAATTCAGCTTTGGACATGTCTAATTTAAGATGTATACACAGGATACGCAGATTAAGGTATCCAATAGTCACTTGAAATAGGGGTCTGGATTTTAGGACAAAGGTAAGAGCTGTGAGATTTAAAATTGGATATAAGAACATTAAACTCCCCCTTTAACCTTTCCCTTATTCTATGTCCCAGACCAGTAAGAAAAGAAGCCTCTGAGCTTTTAATCAGAGAGGGATTAGCTTTTATTGTTTGGGAATTAATTAGCCAACAAACAGGTGATACTGATTAGGGAAATAGGAAAGTAGAAATACCAATGAATAATCTTAGATCTAAGCTTAGTCTATATTCTTTTATAAAACTCATCGAATCCCAAAACTGCCTGCCAGGCTGAGAACCATAGCCGATCTCCAAAAGTGTGCGCTGTCAAGCCAGAGTGTGTGAGACCAAGAACCAACTTCCATTCTCACTCTCACTTTTAAGTTGGCATCCCAGAAGTATGGCGTGCTTGGCCACACTCTCCGGGCAGCAGGAGGCGCATGGCTGTTCATCACAGTCTCCTCCCCAAAAGGGTGGTCCTTCAAAAGCCACTTCAGTAGTATGCATTCAAGTCTAAAATTCTAGCTATTCTGTCTAAAATCTCTAATGAGTGGTCGGTCACCTATAAATTATAAGCTTTAGCAAGAGTTAGACTTTTAAGCATTTATTAAGGAGAATAAGAATTTGGTAAAGAGAAAAGGAAAGGCCTACATTCATCTATATATTAAAGGGAGAGTGCATTTCTAGCTAACTTCTCTACTGGAGTCCTCAGGAAAAAGCCCTAGTCAGAGCACCAGGCTCCCCCCTTCTTCCTCCCACAAGCAAATGTCACTTCCTGACACCAAAGAAAAGACTCCTGGTCTTGCCCTCAAAGACCTTCACTTCATGGTGGAGCTTTTCTACAGTAAGTCTCCAGCAGGTGGCATCATTCCAATTGTTACAGTCCCCACTTTGTTTCTTCAAGGAACGGGGCGTTTCCTTGATGAAACAGTCAAAAATAACAGAATATAATAACCTATGCTAACTAACAATATGTTAATAACAATATAGAAAAGGGAGAGAGGAAAGTTTTGTCCAGAGGGGCGGTCCTTCAAAAGCCTCTTCAGTAGTATGTGTTCAATTCTCAAATGATTCAATTAAAACTTCCGTTTTTTTTCCACAGAGCTGAATAAATTTATGTGAGAATCATTTAAAAATAAATAATAATTAAATCCATTGGAGCTGGTGAGATAGTATAGAGGGAGAAAAGGACTTAGGACAGAGCTTTGGGGAATACCTACAGTTAACTGAGTGCAACTTAGATGAAAATCCAGTAAAGAAGACTGAGTGTTTCAACAGATAGGAGGAGAATCTGGAGAGAAAATTCTCATGAAAATCTAGAGAAGGGAGTGTCAGGGAAAAGAGAGTGATTAACAACATCAAAGATTGAAAAGTAGTAAAAAGAGGATATAGATTGAGAAAAGGCAATTACATTTGACAATTAAAAGATTATTAGCGGGGCAGCTAGGTGGCGAAGTGGATGGAGCACTGGCCTTGGATTCAGGAGTACCTGAGTTCAAATCCGGCCTCAGACACTTGACACTTACTGGCTGTGTGACCCTGGGCAAGTCACTTAACCTCCATTGCCCTGCCCCAAAAATCCAAAACCAAAACCAAAACCAAAAAACCAAAACAAACAAAGAAAGATTATTAGTAACTTTAGAGTCGAATGATGATATCAGAAGTGAGATTGCAGAGTCAGAAGAGAGTGAGAGGACAGGAAGTGGGGACACTGAAAGTTCAGAGCAGCAAGGCCATGGCTAGACCCTTTCTTCAATGTCCATAGCCCTCTCTCTATCTCCTTATGCTGACTTTTTCTGGAAATATAGCTCATTGTGATATTTTTTTTCTTGGATCATCATCACCATCAGAACTCAGTTTGGTGCATTTTCTAGATCCTTGAAGAGGAATGGTGTTGGGGTGAACTCAGCTGCATTTATTCCTGCTACTGTACTATTTTGATTCTGCCTCCTCTCAAAGGGATTTCCCTACGGCTTAGGTTTTATTATGTTACTTTCTTACCCAATGAGCTCCGTAGACTCCCTATTAATTCTGGGATGAAATGTGAAGTCCTCTGTTTGCAATTTAAGTTTCTTCATTAGCTGGTTCTAATCTACCTAATTACAGCAAATCACTTACTTTCCTTTACATATGCTATGGTCCAGCCAAAGTGGCCTCCTTTTTCTTTTTTTCTCTTTCTTTCTTTCTTTCTTTCTTTCTTTCTTTCTTTCTTTCTTTCTTTCTTTCTTTCTTTCTTTCTTTCTTTCTTTCTTTCTTTCTTTCTTGGGGCAATGAGGGTTAAGTGACTTTCCCAGGGTCACACAGCTAGTAAGTGTCAAGTGTCTGAGGCCAAATTTGAACTTAGGTCTTTCTGAATCCAGGGCCAGTGCTTTATCTACTGCACCACCTAGCTTCCCCCCTTCTTTTTCTTTATAAATGGCACTCTATCACAAAAAACTCCTTCTTCATTGGCCATCCCACATGCCTGGAATGCACTTCTTCCTTATTTCTATGTGGTAGAAATTATTTGTGGTATAGGCAGCTTTTGAAGGACCTTCCCTTTTTGGAGAGGTTAGAGGGCACTTCCGGAATGCTAGCTCTCGAGACACTTCCAGAATGCTAGTTTGCTCTCAGTGTGGCGACTGCTGACCTGGTGGCGCATTCTGGTTCTCGATCCGGCAGGCTGTTCAGGTGTTTAGTGAGTTTAATTACAGAAAACCCTAAGTTCCTTTGAACTAGCTAAATTAGAAATGGTCTGGGTTTTGAATAGGTTAAGTTCAAAGTTCAGAGTATTTATCTGTATTTCTATTTTCCTATTTTCTTATCTTTGATTTTTTTAGTTTTAACCTTCGTTGTTTAATTAATTCCCAAGTAATAAAATCTGATCCTTTTGTGAACTAAAGCTTAGAGACTCCTTTCTTATTGGCCTGGGAGAAGTATCTGAAAGGGCAGTTCAGAGTGGAGGGAGAACCTAAAAGGTCCCTCATATTTCTGGGACCCCAATATTAAGGCGAGTCATCCAAATAATGCTCCATATATCAAATTTTGGCCTTCACATCTACTTCTTAGAATTCCTTCAAAACTTAGCTTAAGTTGAGTTGAATGAAATATTTTCACATTATCAGAACTGCTTATGCCTTCCTTCTGTGGAAGTATATTAAAAATCTTTTCAGTTTCTCTAGAATTATTAATAAATACATTGTTCTCTAGTCTAAAAGCCTTTTTCTGAACTGCCTTCATAGGAAGATTGGGTAGGTCAGGAAAAAGTAGATTAAGAATGGAAACAAAGCTTTTGTCCTAACAAAAGTACTTCATGCTTTGTTTTCAAATCATTGACTTTCCCATTCCCTGAATTTCTTGACCACCTAAAAGAAGTGCCCTCTTTTCTATTCGAGAGAGAAGTATCCTCTTTTTTCATTCAGACAGGATTAAAGTATTCATTCATCTTTTGATAAGGATGGAATTTAGTAGTTATAATTGAAGATTAAGTGATGGATATTCTATAATGTTAGCCCAATCAAGCATTTTAAAATACTATGATCTTTTCCTTGCTCAAGATTCCTATAAATGTCACATGATAGTGTCTTGGGATAGAAATAAATGTCTGTGGGCATGGGAAGATGTGCTAGTTTGTACATCTCTCTAATCTGAGTCATGGTGGCGAAACCAGAGAGAGTCAGAAGCACAGCTGGGAGGGGAATGATGGAACTGAGGTCATTAATGGTAATAAAAAGAGCCAAGATTTCCATAATGTTTTACAGTTTGAAAGTGTTTCATATCCATTATTTCATACATTAAGGAGGAGCACTAAAAATGTCACAAGGAAAAGGATTTAGTTAGAAAATGTGAAAGAAATATAGGAATGAATAAGGAATTTAGTATAAAAGGAATGAAAATAGAAATATGATTTTCTCAGTAATATAATTTTAATACCTTTTTGGGGAAATATTATCTGTTACTGAAGAAAACAATGTCAATAAAATATGATAAGAAGGCTTTGAGTTCCCTGCAATAAAAGATAATGTATAAATTGAAAGCACTGACTGGCCAAAAGGTGGTGATTTTATGGAAAAATTCAAAGAAAATGATGTTATCATAATTGAAGTGAAGAATGCAAAATTTTCAGCCCTGCACATATTCAATTGGAGCAAAGAAAGCTGTTTTTGTGACTATTGTTGCAGGCACTGAGAGTCACAAACTAGGAATCACCCTCAATTCTCACTCTTACTTCTTCCACCCCCATATCTATTAAAACGCCAAGTCATGTGGATTTTTACCTCCACAACATCTCTCACATTTGTTCCAGCCTCTCATATTTTCCACGCCTAACACAGCCAACCTAATCTCATCTCTTTTACCTCAACTATTGCAATAGCATCTCACTCTCCTTTGATCCAGTCTCATCCTTATCTAGTCCATCACCATTGTGGCCAATAAATTGATATTCCTAGAACTTCCTGCTCCAAAAAGCTTCTATTTCCTTATTGCTTCTAGGGTAAAATACAAACTCCTCTGTTTGACCTTTGATGCCCTCCACAATTTGTCTCCAACTTGTCTTTACAAGCCTGTTGGGGTGTGTGGGTGTTCAAGGAGGAATAGCACTTCTGATGTGAGGGCTTGCTGAGCCCTTATCAGGGCTGCTCATCCATCTTTGGTGTCTACCTGGCACTTATCTCTCCCCTGTGGCTTCAAGAAGCTGTACTGTGCACAGTGGCCACACCCCAGCAAAACCATCTGGGAAAACAAGCTAAACCACAGTGAGAGTAACCAACAGGCTACAAACCCGTTGGTGATTTAGGGGGCGTCTACCCCAAATATGTGAAGACATCTCCCAGTGGAACGGGTAAATGAAAAAAAAAATGTTACAAGGCCCATGAAGGAGGCTGAAGCAGGCACTATGGAGCACTTAGAGCTTGGTCAGACATTGAAAACACCAAAGTCATCCACTATATCCTGGGTCATCACTAATCATCCTGACTTTAGTCTTGCCACTGGACTTCAGTGACTACAGGAGAGATTATAGCTGACAGCTTTGTGCAACTCTGCCTCACTTAAATCCAATTCACGTACAAGTCAAGAGGAGATGTGTGATGCCAACCTCCAGTCACATGTACACATGTGATTCCATCCCCCCCACTCCCAGTTGGTGAGTTTAATGAGGGCAAACATTGCTTTATTTTTGGCTTTATATCCCTATCACCTAGAGTAGTGCTTGGCATATAGTAAAAAAAAATATGCTTAATAGATATTGAGTTGAATTGACTTGTGGCCTAAATTGGTTGAGAGGAGTATTTACAAAATGGTCCATTAAGCTTTCAATTTTTGTAAAAAATATATGAATTGGGAAACTCAGCCTTTAAGGGAGGATATTGGACATATTTATGGGAAAAAGAAAGCTTACTAACATATTGTAATCTATTTTCAGGAATTACTTTGTTGAGGTCAAGGAATATCTGTTTCTTTCCAGAATTTGGGAAGGAAAACTCAGCATGAATAGGAAAAAAATCACCATCTAGATAAGAGTCATCCAATTAGTAATGAACTGGGCCTGAACTGCAAAATCATCTGGATCTCGAGGTGGAGACTTCCCAGATTGAGCCCATTAGTAACATAATCTGGGAGGTCTGTCTCAATGACTGGGAGAGAGAGAGAGAGAGAGAGAGAGAGTATGGGGGGTGGGGGTGGGGCACAGTAAAGCTGCATGTTTTGGTAAATTGAAAGCAGCTTTCAAGACGTACCATACTTGTTATTTTAAAGGGTGAAAAATGTGTGATATATGATACCTCTGGCCTTTAGGGAAGCCTAAAATGATATTTTTTGTTTGTTGAAATTGAAGTTTGCTTAAAAATGAGAATTATTGGTTATCTATCTTTTTGGTATAATGAATTTGGTGCATTTGTTAAAGTAGAAGATGTTATTCTCTGCAAATCAAATTCTCTGTAGCACTGGAGTTTTGCTGTTCCAGGGTGATGTTTCTCTTAAAAAACTGAAGTATCAAAAAAAACCAATTCTATTAGAGCAATTCCTTTTAGGACACAATTGTATCAATCAATCAATCAACAAATAAATAGTGGGAGAAACATTTACATTTACAATAACAGAATAAGGAGACAAAAGAACTTGGTAAGATAAAGGCTTTTTGTAGGCAGCAGAATTTTGAACTGAATTTTTAAGGAATCCACAGATTCAAAGAGGCAGAGATGAGGAGTGGATGCATTATAGATATATGGGACAGCTAGTGCAATAGCTTGGGGGCAGGAGATGGAGCATTGTGTCAGAAGGATACCATGGAGGCTGGTATGGCTGAACCATAGAGTGGGTGGAAGGGAGTAATACATAAGATGAAAAGGTAGGAAGGAAGGAGCCAATGAAGCACTTGACATACCAAATAGGAGCCAATATTTGATCACATAGTTAGTAGGGAACTATTATAGTGAATTGAGTTGGGGGGTTGGGTATAGTTATATAGTCAGATCTTAACTTTAGGAAAATCCTTTTGGCAGCTATGTGGAGGATGGATTTGAAGTAGAGAGAAGTGAATTAGGAAGACCAAAAAGGAAGCTATTGCATTAGTCCAGGCAATAGGTTATGAGAACCTGAACTAGTTGGGTTGCTAAGTAAGTGAGGAATTTAAGGGTACACGTATAGGATATTGTGAAAATATGAATACCAAATTTGGGCAGTTGATTAGATGTATAGAATAAGGGAGAAGGCCACTAAGTGGTGCAGTGGATAAAGCAACAGCCCAGGATTCAGGAGGACCTGAGTTCAAATCTGGCCTCAGATACTTTACACTTATTAGCTGTGTGACCTTGGGCAAGTCACTTAACCCTCATTACCCTGACTAAAAAATAATACATACATATATATATATATATATATACATAGAATAAGTGAGAGTAAGAAGTAAAGTTGTGCTGATTAGATAGAAACTTTCAGTAATAATAATGAAGTTCAGTGGGGCAGAGCCAAAATAGTGAACATAGGCAGTTACTCTGTTGAACTCTTCCAACATTCCCTCCAAAAAACTTTAAAATCATGCCTTAAATAAAATTTTGGAGTGGTAGAGCCAACAAAATTTTGGGGTGAGACATTTTTCAAGCCCAAGAAAACAGGTTTCTGGAGTGGTAGTTAGCACAGAACACAGAGCACAGTGTGTACTTGAAGCAATAAAGCTTGCTACAAAGGCAGCAGCAGGTCTTAAAGGGGGCTGTGACAGCCATAGCAGCAGGTCTAGGAGCTCTCAACCCAGAGACAGGAAGGGGGTCAGACAAGTGATCAGAAAGAGATTACAGGAGACCCTTTTCTGGCACTGGATGCAGGATCCTGTTGTATTGTCCATTTGATCTGGGTTGCAGTTCCAGGGTGAAAAGGAGCAATAATGTTTATGGCTGCAGAAGTAAAGGGGCCCTGGTAACAGTTCAAAGGCAGAGAAGAATGCTCGTGGTCACTTACAAAGCAATAGGGGCACAGGTCTCAGTGCCAAAGCAGAAAGGAGAACTAGCACTTATAGCAGTAGAATAATAGGGTTCCAGGACTAAGAGGAGCTCTAACATTTGTGGCTTCAGGGGAACAAAATTCCTTCCTAGGTAAAGACCTGTGACCACACCTTTCCTTGGATCATACGACTTTAGAAGCAAAAACTTACATACCCCCAAAGCCTAAAAGGAAAAATAAAAGTAATTTGGAAACAAGTTCAACAAGATTTCCTGGAGGAGTTCAAAAAGGGCTTTAAAAATAAAATTAAGGTGGTAGAGGAAAAATTGGGAAAAGAAATGAGTGAGTTAAGAAAATTATGAAAAAAAGGGTCAATAGGGTGCAGCCAGGTGGCGCAGTGGATAAAGCACGAGCCCTGGATTCAGGATGACCTGAATTCAAATCTGGCCTCAGATACTTGACACTTACTAGCTGTGTGAGCCTGGGCAAGTCACTCAACCCTCATTGCCCTGCAAAACAAAAAAAAGAAAAAGAAAAAAGGGTCAATAACTTTGTAAAGGAGGCACAAAAAATACTAAAGAAAATAACATCTTAAAGAAGGAATTGTCCAAATTATAAAAGAGGCACAAAAATCCACTGAAGAGCAGAATTCCTTAAAAAGCTTAGCTGGCTAAGTGAAAAAAGAGGTACAAAAATTCACTAAGGAAAATAATTCCTTAAAAATTAGAATTGGGGGGCAGCTAGGTGGCACAGTGGATAAAGCACTGGCCCTGGATTCAGGAGGCCGTGAGTTCAAATTCAGCTTCAGAAACTTGACATTTACTAGCTGTGTGACCCTGGGCAAGTCACTTAACCCTCATTACCCTGAAAAACAGAAACAAAAACAAAAATTTGAATTGGACAAGTGAAAGCTAAGTGACTCCATGAGACATCAAGAAAAAAATCAAAGATTCTCAACAATACAATGATCCAAGACAATCACAAAGGACTATTGATGAAACATACTATTCACCTCCAAAGAAAGAACTGATATTGATAGAACAGATTGAAGCATACTATTTTTCACTTTCTTTCATTTTTTCTTTTAATAAAGTTTTCTTGTACAAAATGATAAATATGGTAATGTTTTACATAATCATACATGTGTAACCCATATCTGATTGCTTGCCACCTCAGGGAGGGGGAGGGGAGGGAGGGAAAGAAGGATAAAAACTGGAACCCCAAAATATAAATAAAAATGTTTATTTATGAAAAAAAGACACAAAGAAAAAAAGGAAAAAAAAACCAAAAATGTGAAATATCTCACTGGAAAAGTAACTGTCCTGGAAAATAGGAGAGATAATTTAAGAATTATTGGGCTAGGGGCAGCTAGGTGGCACAGTGGATAGAGCAGCGGCCCTGGAATCAGGAGTACTTGAGTTCAAATGCGGCCTCAGACACATAACACTTACTAGTTGTGGGACCCTGGGAAAGTCACTTAACCCCAACTGCCTCACTAAAAAAAAAAAAAAATTATTGGGCTATCTGAAAATCATGATTAACTAAAAGAGCCTAGACAATATATTTCAAGAAATTGTCAAGGAAAACTACTTTGATATCCTAGAACCAGAGGGCAAAATAGAAATTGGAAGAAGTTACCAATTATTTCCAGAACGATACCAAAATGAAAACTCCTAGGAACCTTATAATCAAATTCCAGAGCTCCCAGTTCAAAGGGAAAATGCTTCAAGCAGCCAAAAAGAAATAATTCAAATATCATGGAACCCCAGTAAGGATCACATGAGATTTAGCAACTTCCATATTAAAAGAGCACAGGACTTAGAGTAGTATATACCAGAAGACAGAGAAGGTAGGATTACAACCAAGAATCACCTACCCAGAAAAATGGCGTATACTCCTTCAGGAGAAAAATGGATATTTAATGAATTAGAGGACTTTCAAGCATTCCTGATGAAAAAGACCAGAACTGACTAGAAAATTTGACATTCAAATATAAGACTCAAGAGAAACATGAAAAGGTAAACAGGAAAGAGAAATTACAGAAAATTCAATAAGGTTAAACTGTTTACATTTCTACATGGGAAGATGATACTTATAACTCCAAAGAACGTTCATTATTTGGGCAATTAGAAGATGTCTACATAGAGGGCATGGGTGTGAGTTGACTACAATGGGATGATTTTTTTAAAATGAAGGGTTGAGAAAGAAGGATGAACTAGGAGAAGGGGGAAGGAGAAGGGAAAATGAAGAACACTATCTCATATAAAAAAGCTACAAAAGGAAGAGCTTTTAGAGTGGAGGGGAAAATGGATTTGTGATGGCCGGTAATGCTTGAACCTTACTCTTATCAGAATCAGCTCAAAGAGGGAATACCATACACATTCAGTTAGTTATAGAAATCTATCTCATCCAACAGGGAATTAGGAGGGGAAGGGGACAACAGAAGCACAGGATGGGGTTGGGTTGGGTTGGGCAGTTGTTGAGGAATAGAAAGGAGGATGGATTAAGAGAGGCAGTAGTCAGAAGCAAAACAGATTTTTCTGAGGAGCAACAGGGTAAAAAGAAGGAAAGAGAAGGATAAATGGAAAAATTAGATGAAAGGGATATTTATGAAAGTACAAATTTCTCAGAAGAGGAAAGAGACTATTTAAATAATCCCATTTTAGAAAAAATAGAACAAGTCAAAAAATGAGCTCTCAAAGAAAAAATCCCCAGCACCAGATGAATTCACAAGTGAATTCTACCAGACATTTAAAAAAAATTCATAAAGTATTTGGAAAAATAGGCAAAGAAGGAGTCCAACAAAATTCCTTTTATGACAATAATATGGTGCTGATATCTATCTGGAAGAGCAAATCAGAGAAAAAACTATAGACCAATTTCCCTAATGAATATTGATGCAAAAATTTTAAATAAACTATTTGCAAGGAGATTACAGCAATATATCACAAAGACCATATTTATACCAGGAATACAAGGCTGGTTCAATATTAGGAAAACTATCAGCATAATTGACCATTTCAATAACAAAACTCCAAAAATCATATGATTATCTCAATAGATGCAGAAAAAGCTTTTGACAACATACAACACTCATTCCTATTAAAAACACTAGAATGCATAGGAATAAATGGAACTTTCCTTAAAATGATAAGTACTATCAAAAACCATCAGAAAGCATTATTTGTAATAGGAATAAGCAAGAAACCTTCCCAATGAGTTCAGGGGTGAAGAAGGATGCCCATGATCACCACTATTAATTAATATTATTCTAGAAATTCTAGCTATAACAAAAAGAAAAGAAAAAGAAATTAAAGGCATTAGAATAGACAATAAGGTAGCAAAATGATTGCTCTTTCCAGATAGTATGATGGTATACTTAGAGAATCCTAGAAAGTCAAGGAACAATTAATAAAAAATATTAACAACTTTAGCAAAGTTTCAGGATATAAAATAAAATAAACACACATAAACTATTAGCGGTTTTACATATTAATGACAAAAGCCAACAGGAAGAGATAGAAAGAGAAATTCCTTTAAAATAATTACAGATGAAATAATGCCATAGGACAATGCCTGGAGCAGCAAAACCCACAGAAGAATGTGCTGAAATCATCTTCTAAACAAGAATGGCTTGGAAGGTCAGAAGGAGGGAACTGCTGTACTAAGACAGGAGTGGAGCCCAACCCCACAGTTACCCTGACACAGATCCAGTTCCAGGAAGGCATCATGAGAGAAGGAGACCCCCAGAGCCTCTGAATCAGCTGAAGCACCAGTATTATCTGGAACTAAGCTTACAGTCTGCTGAGAGGGCTTAGCCCTTGGCAGGGGGTAGATTACAGGGGTCTATGCTGGTGCTGAGATAGAACTTGGATTTTTTCACCACTGCTGGGAACCAGGGGGTAGGCTTGAGTAGCAGTGGCCCAGGTGGGGAAGGGGCACAGGCTCATCAGAGCTAACAACCACAACACACAAAGCTGGTTGATTAGCAAGTTGGTCTGGGGTCATTTACAGACCAAGGAACAGGCCAGGTGAGTGAAGAACCTGATCCTCCTTAAATAATACCACCTGGGACTTCTGAAGCTTGGGATACTGGGATAGTGTAGCCTGGAAACAGTGCCCCAGTTTAAGGTGCTAAAAGTCAAGTAAAAGAAAGTCAAGATGAGCAGGCAGAGAAAGGAGAGGACCATAGAAAGCTTCTTCAGTAACAAGGAAGGTCGAGATGCACCCTCAGAGGATGATGTCAACGTCAGGACTCCTATATCTAAAGCTTCCAAGAAAAATATTAATTGGTCTCAGGCCATAGAGGTGCTCAAAAAGGACTTTGAGGAGGGCAATGTGAAATATCTTCTAGGAAAAACTGCTGACCTGGAAAATAGGTCCAGGAGAGATAATTTGAAAATTGTTGGTCTACCTGAAAACCAAGATCAAGGAAAGAGCTTAGACATCATCTTCCCAGAAATTGTCAGGGAAAATTGCCCTGATATTCTAGAAGCAGAAGGTAAAATAAATATTGAAAGAACCCACTGATCACCCCCAGAAAGAGATTCCAAAAGGAAAACTCCTAAGAATATTATAGCCAAATTCCAGAGCTCTCAGGTCAAGGAGAAAATGTTGCCAGCTGCCAAAAAGAAAGAATTCAAGTACTGTGGAGCCCCAGTCAGGATAGCACAAGATCTAGCAACTTCTACATTAAAGGACTGGAGGGCATGGAATGTGATATTCCAGAGGGCAAAGGAAATGGGATTACAACCAAGAATCACCTACCCAACAAAACTCATCATAATCTTTCAGAGGAAAAAATGGGACTTTAATGAAAAAGAGGACTTTCAGGTATTTGTGATGAAAAGACCTGAACTGAATGGCAAATTTGACTTTTAAATACAAGTCCCTAGAGAATCATAAAGAATTGGAGTTGGGGGACATACCTGGGGTCATGCAGTGGGTGACTGTCTTGTTTCTGAGGCAGGGTTTTGGCTGGGATCCTCCTGGGTCCAGGGGTGATTCTTTGTCCACTGTGTCACCTTGCTGCCCCATGATGACATCTTTGTAGTTGAATTGAGGGGTGAGGGGAATGCACTGGGGGAGGGGGAAGGGCAGAGGTGAAATCCTACATGAAAGAAACAGGAAAAGGCTTGTGGCATAGGGGAAGAGATGGGGGAGGATCAGGGCAGTAAATGAATTTTACACTCATCAGAAAAGGCTCAAAGACTTCAAACTCATCAGAGTTGCCTCAAGGAGGGATTAACCTACACACCCAACTGGGTGGAGTAATCTATTTAATCTGGGCAATAAATGATCCTAACACTCATCAGAATTGGCTCAAGGAGGGAATAATGTACACACTCAATTGGGTGGAGTAATCTCTCTAACCCTGCATGAAAATAGAAGGGGAAGGGGATAAAGAGAGAGTGGGCAAAAGAAGCTTACTATCCACCTACATAGAAAGAACTGATAAAAAGAGCACTTGTGCATGGTACATACATAACCTGGTTGCTGTCTTGTGGAGAGGGGAAGAAAGAGAGGGAGGAAAAAAAACTCGGAATTCTAAGTCTTATGAAAATGAAAGTTGAAAACTGCCCTTACATATTATTGGAAAAGGTAAAATAAAAGTTTGTTGTAAAAAAGTAAAAAAAAATAATAAAATAAAATAATTACAGACAATATAAAATATTTGGGAATCTACCAAGACAAACACAGACACTATACAAACACAATTACAAAACACTTTTCACACAAATAAAGTCAGATCTAACCAACTGGAGAATTATTAATTGCTCATGAGTAGGTTGAGCCAATATAACAAAAATGACAAATCTATCTTAAATAATTTACTTATTAAGTGCCATACAAATCAAACTACTAAAAAGTATTTTATAGAACTAGAAAAAAACAACTACATTCTACTAGAAGAGAAAAGGTCAAGAATATCAAGGGAATCAATGAAAAAAAATTACAAAGGAAGGTGGACCAGCTGTATCAGATTTTAACTATTATTTATTATAAAGCAGTAGCCACCAAATCTATCTGGAACAGGCTAAGAAATGAATGATGTATCAGTGGAATAAATTGAGTACCCAAGATACAGTAGTAAATGACCATATTAATCTAGTATTTGATAAACCTAGAGACCCCAGCTTCTGAAACAAACACTCACTTTTTGACAAACACTGCTGGGAAAATTGGAAAGCAGTTAGGCAGAAACTCACATCTCATAATGTATACTAAGAAAAGGTCAAAATGGTTACATGATTTAGACATAAAGGGCAATATCATAACCAAATTAGGGGAGCATAGACATTTTACCTATCAGATATATGGAGAAGGAAGTTATGAACAAATGAGATATAGAGGATCACGGGATATAAAATGAATTATTTTGATTACATTAAATTAAAAGGTTTTTACAACAACAAAACCAATGCATCCAAGATTCCAAGGAAAGCAGGAAACTGGGGAAAATTTTATACCAAGTTTCTCTGGTAAAGATCTCATTTATTAACTATATAGAGAACTGAGCCAAATTTATAAGAATATATGCCATTCCCCAATTGATTAATTGTCAAAGGATATGAACAGTTTTTAGAAGAAGAAATCAAAGCTATATATAGTCATATGAAGAAATGCTCTAAATCAGTATTGATTAGAACAATGCAAATTAAAACAACTCTGAGGTATGACTCCATATCTGTCATCTTGGCTAATATGATAGGAAAGGAAAATGACAAATGTTGGAAGGGATGTGGAAATAGTGGGACACTAATTCACTGTTGGTGGAGTTGTGAACTGATCCAACCATTCTGGAGAACAATTTAAAACTATGCCTAAAAGGCTATCAAACTGTGCATATCCTTTTACCCAGCAATACCACTACTGGATCTGTATATCACACATTAAAGAAAAAGTAAAAGATCTGTGTGTACAAAAATATTTATAGCAGGTCTTTTTGTTGTGGCAAAGAATTGGAAACTGAGGAAATATCTAGAAATTGAGGAATGGCTGAACAGGTTGTAGAATGATTGTGATGGAATATTATCACATAATAAAAATGATGGCAGGATTATTTTCGATAAACCTGGGAAGAATTATAACAACTCATGAAAAGTAAAGTGAGCAGAATCAGAACATTATATACAGTAACAGCAACATTGTAAGATGATCAACTATGAATGACTTAGCTATTCTGTTCAATACAATGATCTAAGATGATTCTGAATGACATACTATCCACCTCCAGAGAAAGAACTGGTGGAGTCTGAATTCAGATTGAAGCCTATTTTTTCACTTTCTTCATTTCTCTCTCTCTCTCTCTCTCTCTCTCTCTCTCTCTCTCTCTCTCTCTCTCGCTCACTTGCTCGCTCTCGCTCTCACTCTCGCTCTTTCCCTCTCCCCAACATGGTTAACATGGAAATATGTTTGGCATGAAAAAAGAAGTTCAGAAAAGGAATTGATTTTGAGAGAAAGACAATGAGTCTGCTTTAAACATTTGAGTTAGAGATGCCTGCAGGACATCAAAATCAGAATGCAATGGGCAGATTAAGGCATTGAAGTAGAATTCAGGATAGATACTAGAGATGGGCATTTAGAGTTAAATATTCTCTGTCTAAGGGAAGATAATTCATCCCATGGGAGCTGATGCTTTCACTGAGAAAGAGATCATAAAGAGAGAAAACAAGAAGATCCAGGACAGAGCCTTGAGATATACCACAACTGGTAGACATGATATGGATAATGATCGATATCAGAATGAGGAGTGGTCAGACACATAGGAGGAAAACTCTGTGTGTGTGTGTGTGTGTGTGTGTGTGTGTGTGTGTGTGTGTGTGTGTGTGTGTGAGAGAGAGAGAGAGAGAGAGAGAGAGAGAGCAATGTCACAAAAACACAGAGAAGAGGAATTATACAGGAAGAGATGACAATTGTCAGACAATGAATATAAAATACTTTAGAGAAGTCAAGAATGAAGCCTGCAAAGAGACCATGAGATTTGGCAATTGAGAACATTTGTAATTCTGGGAAAAGTAGTTTCACTTGAGGGATAAGGTTTACAGACAGATTACAGAGGGTTCAGAAGAGAGTGAGAGAAGTGGAGGCACTGAGCACAGATATGGTTTTCAAGGAGTTTATCTGAGAAGGGAAGGAAAAATACAGGACAATAGCTAGTGTGTATGACAGAATCTAGTGAAGTGGTTTTTTTAAGAGTGGGAGACACAATCTTGTTCATAGGCATCAAAGAAGGACTCAAAAGATAGGAAGATACTGAAAATTGGTAAGGGAAGGAGATGATAGTGAAGGCAATCTGCTAAAGAAGATGCAAATAGATGGGATTAAGGGTCCATATAGATGGGTCTGTCTTGTTAAGGAAATGGGTTATCTCTTCATCAGAGACTATAGTAATGAGGAAATAGCGTAAAGTGAAGAGGTGGAGTTGTGAGGTAAGAATGATGGGAAAAGGGAGCTCTAATTGAATGACCTTGATTTTCTCTCTAAAGTATGAGATGAAAGCTTCAACTGACAGGGTTGTAGGAAGTGGTTCTACTGGAAGCTCTAGGAAAGAGAAGGGAGGTTTGTAACAGTGTCTGTAATGAGTGGATAGAGAATCAATTAGGAAGTAATAAAAAGGATTGCCTCACTTCAGTGAAAGATCTATTGACAATAGAAAGTATAAATTTGTACAGACCCACTCAGTGCTCTTGAGAAACTTTCTCCAGTTCCATTCAGCATTATACAAATAAGAATGGTGGAGAAGGGTGGTGGGAGTAATCTAGGATCTGGGTTTGGCAAGGTGTGAGAGGTGATAGGATAAGGAATTTGAGAATAGAAGGTAATGTAGAGTTGAACTGGTTCACAAAAGGGTAGAGATTAAAAAGCAAAGACTGTAGCCACATCAGGGGCTTTAAAAATATTCTATTATTTTAACAGAGTCTATTGTCCCTCCTTTCCCTTATATGTAATGATATCTAATGACTATCACACAGACTCTTAGAACCTCTTTTCTGGGCTATGTTAGGGTGGGAATTTGCTATAAATTACTCTACTCCAGTCAAAAAATAGAAAAGAAAGAATCATTCTCTTATTTTTCATTTGCATGTTCCTGAAAATGACAATAAGCTAAGAACTTCCATAAAATATGAGTACATGAAATTAGCTCTGAAATTTATGAAACTGCAGAAAGGGAAAGGACTGGATATAAAATTAAATTCAAATTTTATTTATCACATAAAAATTGAAATAGAAACTATAATCATATTGAAATTCTTCCAAGTGTAGTTTGGCTGATTTGTCAAACCTGTCCTTCAGAGAGTCTCTTCAATGAATGTTGTCCCCAAGTCAGGGACCAGAACTTTGATATTGGCATTAGTGGCTAAACCTTGTACTTTGAATTGAGTCTTGTGCTTATTCTTAATGTTTTTGTTGCTTGTTTTTGAGAGGCATGCTATTGATAATTGGCGACTCTTTATGGTATTTTGGATTGTTACCTTCTTGCAAAGAGGAAACATAAATTTGCCTATGGCACAATGTCCTAGAAACCATATGATCAAAAATGAAAGGAGGAGACATTAAAGAATGCAAGAAAGAAGTGATCCTTGTCTTCAGGCTGCTCACAGACCAATGGGGAAACAATATTCAAACAGTTATGTACATACAAGATGTAGTGTAAATTGGAGGTGATCTCAGAGGGAATATGCTAGCATTGAGGGAGACTAGGAAATGTCTCTTGCAGAAGGTAAGATTTGACCTAAACCTTGAAGTCATCCAGGATGCAGAGATGAGGTGGTTGTGAATTCCAAGCATGAAGAATAGCCAGTGAAAAGGCAAAGATATAGGGAGATGGAGTCCTTTGTTTGAGGAATAGCAAAGTGTTCAACCAAGTGTCACTGGCTGGTAGAGTTTGTGTAAAGGAGCAATGTATAAGAAGATAGGAAAGGTAGGAAGCAAAACAGGTTGTGAAGGAGTTTAAAAGCCCAATATAAGATTCAATATTTGATCCTAAAAGTATTGGGGAGCTCCTGAAGTTAATTGATGTGGAAAATGACATGGTCAAACCTGTTGCATAAGGAGATTAATTTAATACCTCTGAGTAGAAGATGTATTGGAGTAGGAAGCCATGTGAGACAGGGAGGCGAACCAAATGACTACAGCAGTAGTCCAGGCATGAGTTAATGAGGGCTTGCACAAGGGTGGTAAAGGTGTCAGAAGAGAGAAAGAAATGTGTAGTAGAGACATGGCAAAGGTGACGTTGACAGGACTTGGTGACAGATTGAATACGTGGGGAAGTGAGACTGGGGACTTGAGAATGATACCCAGGCTGTGAGCCTGTTTGATGGGGGCAGGGGCAGGGGAGAATGGTGGCACCCTTGACAATAACAGGAAAATTCAAAAGAGGATACGGGGAAAGATAATGAGTTTAGTTTTGGACTTTAACAACTCCTGTCTGCTATGTCCAGCATGGATGTCATGAACTAAACTGGTAAGAAAGGAAGAAATATCCTTTCCTTGCTCTTCTTCACTTATCCCAACTATAGGAAATGGGTCTGGGATATTTTCCCCCTCTTCTTTGTTGTTTGTTTGTTGATAGATATGATCCTCACTGGGCCTGAGGGTTTGATCCCTGACAACCTTTGAGCCAGAATTGTAGGAGGGATGGCTGAGGCCTGAGAAGCAAAGGTGCCTGGGAATTAAGCTAGAGAGTAGTTTTGTACTTTGAACTGCGACTGTGCTCTATGGGAACTGAACCATTTATGAACTTAATCTTTTATCTCTCCCCAGAGACTGAAGATGTCAAGGAAAGGAGAATAGGATGATGCCTCCCTTGTGTTGGGGGAGTAAGTTTTTATGCTTGTGATTATACCTTCTGAAAAAAAAATATTCTTTTGTAAAAGTTCCTATGTTATATCTAGACCTTCTTTAGGATAAAATTGAACTCTTTGTTTTTTGCAGGGACATATAGAGAGAATCTCTGCTGGTGGCTTTTGCTTTTTGAGATAACCTAGACTGAGATCCTAGAGACATTTAAAAAAAAAGTTTTTATTAGGTTGTAAACATTGAGTGTTTCCTCACAAGTCAGTTCCATTGATGTAATTTTGCAAACTTTTCATTTATTGATTGATTGACTATTTAAGTAAGAATACTTTTTGTATTATTGAATTTTGTACAAGGATTGGGAAATTGTTGGGATTAAGAAATTGTTAATAACTTTAGAGTGAGCAGTTTCAATTGAGTGATGAAGTCAGAAATGAGATTGCAGAGCATTAAGAAGAGAGAGAGAAGAAAGGAAGTGGAGCACTGATTGTATGTGGGCTTCTCAAGGAATTTAGCCAAGAAGAGGAGGAGAAATATAGGTTTAGTGGTAGTGGGGATGATCATACCAAGTCAGAATTTTTTAAGGATGGGGAGACATGGGCATATTTGTAGTCAGCAAGGAAGCAGCCAGAAGACAGCGATTAAAGATTACTGAGAAAGTGAGGATATTAGAGAAGTAATCTGCTGGAGAAGATGAGATAATTGGAAGGGGTAATGTATTAGAGGTAAGAAATGAGACATATTTTCAGACACAGCCAACATACGCATTTGTTACAAGGGAGGACTTTTGTTTTTCTTTCCTTTTTTAATTTTAATTGGAAGGAGAGAATTTGGAGTGGGGGAGGGAGTGACAATGTTACTAAAAAATAAGAAAAGAGGAAAGAGTATCAATGAATCATTAAAAAATAAACAGAAGCAAGCAAAAGGAAGTTCATAAGGGGACACAGATAATTAGGACAGTGCTAGAACTATTATGTTAAGTTTGAATGACACACAAATAAGATATATGTAGTGAAAAAATACACATAATAGAAACTCTCAGTTTCATATAAAATCTCCTTTTGGTTTTTCTTTGTTTATTAAAATGTTCATTTTGTTGATTATAATTAGGTTCAATAATAAAAATAAAATAAGAAAATATGATGTGAGGAAGCTTGATTAGTAAAGAGATGATCTGATTCTACCATTGTTATTCTCCCCAATTTGAAGGTTTTAGGGGTAGGAAAAAATTAGTCTTTTAGTCATTAAGTCTATTGCTTACTATAAGTAATCTTTGGCAATTGCTATTTTTGATGTTAGCTAGGACTAGCTGTAAGTTGAATTTCCAATAGTTGTACTGACCAATATTATATACAATAGGATCATTTCCATTGCTTATTTATTTATATCAGATTTCCAAGATCTCACACTTTATAATTATAACTCATAATGTTTCCTGGATGTTTCAAAATCCTTGAATTATGCAAGATGTATGTGTGTATGTATATACGTACATGCATATGGTTTCATTCAATTTCTCATAATCAGAACAACAAATAGAAGGGCCATTTGAGCTCAACTTTGCCATACAATAGGAAATTAGTCTAACTCTAAATTTACTGTTGATCTTCCAGAAGGAAAGAAAAAATGCAAATAACTTAGAATTAAATGGGGCAGCTAGATGGCGCAGTGGTTAAAGCACCGGCCCTGGATTCAGGAGTATACCTGAGTTCAAATCCGGCCTCAGACACTTAACACTTACTAGCTGTGTGACCCTGGGCAAGTCACTTAACCCCCATTGCCCCGCAAAAAAAAAAAAAAAGAATTAAATGATTGAATTCACTCCATCTTGGCTGCCATTAACAAACTGTACAACCTTAAGTAAGTTGTTTCACTGCTCTGGGCCTGTTTCCTCATCTCATAGCTTGGGTCCCTCTCTATTTAATATTATTCTTCCAAAAGGGATCTTAGGCTCTGGTGTAATATAGTGAAAGGTTAGGATGGAATATACAGATTTTTTTTTTCAAACCTGTTGTTTCATTGGTGTTGGAAACTGCTGGTGAGAAAACTCTCTATAGCTGAGGATCAACAGCTGTTCTCCAATTCATAGTTGAGAGTGGTATCTGACTCACTGTGAGGTTAACTGGCCTGATCAGGGTTACACAGGCAGCATGTGTTACAGATGGGACTTGAACCAACCCAAGTCTTCATGACTTAGAAGCTGTCTTTCTATCCAGTAGCCTTACCACTGAATGGAATTCATGTTAAAGCTGTTGTAAGGGGCAGGCATAACTCAAGCTGTTACTGTGTTAGGTCAGGTTCAATGTCAGACTGAAATGAAGCATTTTTAGGTTCTTTTACAGTTAAAACAAAAAAGGTTTACCTAATTAGGGCATAGAAAGGTCCACAAGGAAAATCCAGGAATTAACTTGGATATGCCCCTCCCTCATCTCTTTATGGAAACACATCTGGCCAGCAGGGCATGGTGGGGTTATTCCCATGGTCTTGGGACATCTGCCAAGTCTGCAAGGCTCCATTTCCACATGGGTGGGCCTTTTTATGCCCTTAAGTGACCAGGAAGTCACATCAATACCACCAGAGGCTACCAGCTGTGTTAAAGGAGGAACATTTTTAGACTTGGCCCCCTGGGCCAAGGAAAGCTTTGTTACCTTTCAAAGCAAAATTAGCTTAATTCATCTTATAGGTGAGGAAAGAATCCTGATAGATACTGGTCTTATCATAGTTATCCAGTTTATTTCCATGTTTATGGTATCGTATCTTAATTTTCTGTGTATCAAGTTCAGGTGTGTAGGATTTGAATCACTTTATAAGTATACCTTATAGTTTCATGTTTTATGGTTGTAAAGCCCTTTGTTTTCTCATTTTATGCTCACAATTACTTGAGATAAATAGTGCAAATTATTGTCCTTATCTTATACCTGAAAGAAACGGAGGCTCGAGAAATGGTACAAATTGCCCAAAGTCACACAGATTCTAAGTGACTAAAACTAGGACTCAAACCCAGGATCTCTTGACACCAGACCTTGTGTTCTTTTTAGACCAGTGGTAATGCATTTAATTACTTTTAATGTATACATATGTACATATGTGTATATGTAGAAAGAATGTGTCTCTATATACATATACATACACATATGTATATATGTGCACACACCTACATATGTGTGTATATACATTTGTACTCCCCTGTCTTCTTTTTAGTGCTGGACACTCTTGTAAATTCACAAAAGATAATGAAATGCATTGAACATCTTCAAACTCCAAACCTTAAAATGAACAAATTATTAATCAACTGTTAAAACATATTGGTGAGAGAAGTTAGCAAGAAGCATATGTTAAGAAACCTGGGAAAGGCAAGAGTTTTTCAGCATGATCTGTCAGGAGAAGAGGGACATGGTGAGTCCCTTTGCAAGGCTTTGTTCACAGCATGCTGCCAATGAGCTAGAGACTGAGGAAATGATCCCTTGGGTCTCTAAGCCAAAAATACATGTATTATACTTGCTGATGATTAAGTAATATAAATTAAAACAGGAAGCTGAAAACATAAACTATCAGTCTCTAGAAAACAAAGGAAGTTTAAAGTTTCCCAAAGTAAACTGCTTCTGGTTAAAGTAGGTTTTTCTGTGACAGTTACTTTTTGGGGGAGAGAAGGGGTGGTAGTATGGGCGATTGCAGCCAGGCACTTTGAACTCCAGTCATTTATTTATTCAAAAACAGGATAAGATGAAGAAAAAAAACTGAGCCAGCAATTATGAGTGGGATTTTCAGGAAATTTAAAAAAATGTTGAGTTTTGCCATTTTAGAAGAGAGATGAGGAGAGAAAAGAACTGAGTCAAGTTTAGGATTAACAAAACAGGACTAATGCAGGAAACTGATTTACTAACAGCATGGAGACAGAATATTAATATTTTAAAGTGGACTCTATATAACTGCATACCAAATAATAGCCTTTATTTATGAGAAGTTTACAGTGGAAGTTTGTTGGTCATTAAGACTAATGTATTTCTAGACATTACCAACAGACAGAGATAACAACTCTGTTAGAGGGTTCCTGCAATTCTCAAGGGAAGGAAAGAAATAATTTTCACCTCTTTTCTCTCTATTCTTCCTAAAACCTTGGCCAACAAAGCACCATTTTCATAGCATTAGATTAGTATGTTTGAAAAAATATGCTTGAGTTCACAGTCTGGGCTTTTCTTAGCAATAGATTTCTCTCTTTTCTATTTCATTGACCCATGGGAAAGATATGAGGGAATGGGCACTCAATATTCTAGGAGATTCTTTTTAAGTAAATTGTATCCTCAACTCTCCCCCACATCTTCAGCCTTGTCCTCTCAACTTGTTCCTTCTCGACTGTCTTTGAATATACCCAAGTTTTCACTATCCTTTATGCATTCACTAAATTTTACCATGCCCTCAAACTATCATTCTTTATCTCTGCTTCCTAGCCAAATTTCTTGGAAAAGTTATTTACACTCATTGCCCTCACTCCTTCCTCTCCCTCATTAATCAACCCTTTGCAATCTGGTTTCTGACCTCATCGCTGAACTGAAACTACTCTCTCCAAGGTTACTAGTAATCTTTTAATTTCTAAATCTAATAGTCATTTCTCGGCAAGACCAGGAAGTCCTTGATTTTGCTGTTGCATTTCACATTATTCAGCACCCTCTCCCTTCTGGATGCTCTTCATTGGTTTAGTTTACTCTTTCCTAGTTGTTTCCTACTGATCCAGCTCATTTCTTCCCTGAGCTTCTGCCTTGCATCATCAATTGACCATTTGGATGTCAAAGAGACATCTTAATCAACATGTCTAACACTGAACTCATTATCTTTGCCCCTAAAACCTATGCTCTTCCAAACTTCCTTAATTCTGTCAAAGGCAGCAACATCCTTTCGGCATCTCAAATTCATAATCTTGGGATTATCTCAGATTCCCATGCCATTTCTTCTTTTACAACATCTCTTATGTTTGACCCATTCTCTCAACTCAGACAGCTACCAAGTTATTTCAAGTCCTCAGCTTTTTGCCTTCATTATTGCAACAGCCCTGCCTCAAGTTTCTTTCTACTCCAAGCCATTCTACACATTGTTGCCCAAAGTAATTTATTTTACTTAAAGGCAAATCTGACCATATGATTCTCCTATTGAATCAGCTCAAGTGGCCTCTAGGATTAAATATAAACTTTGTTTAGCTTTTAAACCCCTATATAATTCAGTCCAAAATCATCTTTCTAGTTTTACTGAACATTTCTCCCTCTTACTCAATGTTCCTGTCAAACTGACCATCTCCAACACCTCTCAATCATAATACTGTCATCTATGGTCTCTGTGCTTTTGCACTGACCATTCACCATGTCTAGAATGCACTCTCTCTTAACCTCGATCTAATATAACCCTTCTCTTCCTTTAAGACACAATTCAAACACCCCTTTTTACATGAAGCCTTTCTTGATTCCATACCTTCCTTTTCCCTCTTCCTACCCCACCATTACTAGAGCCATAGAATATCTTAAACTGGGAGGAGGATGATGCTGCCCTCAATGTAATGGGGAAGTTTGGAAGTGGAGAGGGCTTAAAAGGGAAGGTAATGAGTTCAGTTTGGGGCATGTTGAATTTAAGATGTTTACTGAACATTCAGTTTGAGATGTCTGGAAGACATTTGGAGACTGACGTCTAGCAGAGAGGTTAGGGCTAGATTTGAAAGTCACCAGCATAGAGATGATAATTAAATCCATAGGAACTGAAGAAATCACCAAGTGAAGTAATAAAGGGAGAAGAGAAAAGGGACCAGGACAGAGGCCTGTGAGACACCCCACAATTTGAACATGACCTGGCCATAGATTGAGCAAAGGACATTAGGAGGAGTACCAGGAGAAAATGGTGTCTTGAAAATCTAGAGAGAAGAAAGAGATCTAGGATGATAGTTAACAAGGATGGAATGACTGAGTGAAGGCTTTTTGAGGATGAAGGCTCTTCATACTCCTTCAGCCTTCATCATCAGTCAGTTACCAAGGCCTGTTGATTTTACCTCTGTAACTAACTCCTCTCAAATAAGTTTGCTTCTTTTCTCTGATACTGCTTCAACTCAGCAGTAGACCTTCATTTTACTTCACACTTGGACTATTACAATAGCCTGCTGGTGGGTCTGCCTACCACAAGCTTCCCTTTAATCCAGTCCATATTCCCTTCAACTGCTAAAGTGATTTTCTTAAAACATCTGTCCAATTATGTCATTCTCATACTCAATAAACTCCAGTGGCTCCCTATGACATTGAGGATCAAATACAAAATCCTCTGGCATTCAAAGCCCTTCACAACCTAATCTCTTCTTACTAGACTACTTGCTATCTGTGGGGCAGCTAGGTGATGCAGTGGATAGAGCACTGGCCCTGGAGTCAGGAGGATCTGAGTTCAAATCCAGCCTCAGACACTTGACACTTACTAGCTGTGTGACCCTGGGCAAGTCAATTAACCCCAATTGCCTCAAATATCCTGATGTATATCTTGCCACTGGACCCAGATGGCTCTGGAGGAGAGAGTGAGGCTGGTGACTTTGCACAGCCCCTGCCTCAATTAAATACAATTCATTGTAAGTCATGACATCTCCCCCCTGGTGTCATGGTCCTCTTTGAGAACAAAGAACAACAGTGTGTCTCTAAAGGCCACTAGGTGGCACAGTGGATAAAGCACTGTCTAAAGTTGGGAAATCTTGACTTAAAATTCAGCCTTACTTATTAGCTGTGTGACCCTGGACAAGTCACTTCACTTCTGCCTCAGTTTCCTCAGCTATACAATAAGGATCATAATATCACTCACCTCACAAAGTTATTATGAGATTCAAATGAGATAATATTTATGATGTACTTATTTACAATGCCAGCTTGGCATATAGTAGGCACTTAATAAATGCTTGTTTCCTTTCAAACTACTTTTTGTGTTACTTTATATATTCATTGTGTGTCTATGTGTTTTATAAATATATACATGTATATATTATATCTGTTTATGCATTTATTAACTTTATATTTGTTGTATATAGTTTTATATGTCCTTGGTGTCTCTCCCATTACAATATAAGCTCCTTGTGAATAGAGATTTTTTTTCATTCTTTGTAGTTGTATCCCCAGTGTCCAACATGGTGAATGGCAGATAGTAGATGCCTAATAAATACTAATTGATTAATTGAATAAATTTAGCTTTGTGCAATTTAAATAGGCCAAACTTTGCAAGGGAGAATAATCAGTCAATAAATTCCCACCCACAAAACCTGAAGCAGGTGGCTGGAACTAGTTGTCCTAATTGATGGCATCTACCTGCCAAGCCTTTTGTGGATATTCTCTTTGAAAAACTGCTGAAACTACATTAAGTGGCACTTGCTTCCCAGATCCCAAGCTCAAAGCATGTGAAATAACTTATAATCATAAACTAATATTTCTTTACTTTGTATGTTGTACCTATTTTCAATGCTCTCATGATAGTTGTGATTAAAGCTAAATACATTTTGTTTGTTGTTGTTGTTGTTTTTGTTTTTTTGTGGGACAATAGGGGTTAAGTGACTTGCCCAAGGTCACACTAGTAAGTGTCAAATGTCTGAGGCTGGATTTGAATTCAGGTCCTCCTGAATCCAGGGCCGGTGCTTTATCCACTGCGCCACCTAGCCGCCCCCAGCTAAATACATTTTGAATCCAGGACTAAAGACAGATATTAAAGTAGATGTTGTAGAGGAAGTTACTATTCACATGGACACCATAAGTGATATACTGTAATATGAGGCACCATGGCTAATTCTTGGCACAGAGACCTTCTTCAAATGCATCTTATCAAATGCAATTTTGAGACTCCTTGAAGAAAAAAAAGCCAACCACAGTGGTAAAACATAATCTAAGTATGAGTGGTCTTCAAAGAGCTCTTTTAAAATGTTTACCTTCTAATTAGGTAAAATTTCATATGAATCAATATTTATATAAAATCAAAATATAGAAAAGAAATTGGGCATCTAGGTGGCACAGTGGATAGAGCACTGAACTTGGAGTAAGGAAGACCTAAATTCAAATCTTGCTTTAGAGTATTAATAGTTCCATGCCCCTGAGCAAATCCTTGAACCTATCTCAGCCTCAGTTTCCTTATTTTTAAAATGAGGATAATAACAGCACCTACCTCACAGTGTACTTGAAAGGATCAAATGAAAAAACATGTAAGGTGCTATGCAAACCGTAAGCACTATAATTACCAAAACAACTACAGCATTAAGTGTGATAGGTTAATGGTGATCATTTCCATCTGTTTCATGACTGGAAACCTAGGAAGTCATTAAAGTTCTGACAGTTTCAGAAAATTATCACATTCCCATTGGTTTCTTTGAAAAATCATGTGTAACAAGTTTCTGTGAAATAAATTACAGTTTTATTTTAAGAAATATCTATTTTGGTGGTGTCATGAAAAGATAGAATGGGTAAGTCAAGGGATGATAGTGAGTAAGAAAGGAGGAGGAATGGGAGAGAAAGCACAACTCATTGAGAAAGGAGTAGAAGAATGGACATCCCATGAACTTCATTTTCATCTGAACTGATAAAGGATGATTGAAGATAATGGCACACACACACACACAAACGCATGCAAAGATTTTGTTACAGAAATAGATGAAACTCAAAAGGGAAATAGGAAGGTAGAGGGACAAGTGAGAGGGAGGGGGAATTCTTGAAATTCTAAAATTCACTGCAACAATTAATAAAAGTTGTAGGATGTAAAAAAATACATGCAAATTATCAGTATTCCTGTGTTACCAAAAAAAAACCAACCAACAAAAACAAAACAATATAAAAAGCTAGACAGAGAAATGCCATTCAAAATAATGTCAGAAGGGGCAGCTAGGTGGCACAGTGGATAGAGCACTGGCCCTGGAGTCAGGAGTACCTGGGTTCAAATCTGACCTCAGACACTTAACACTTACTAGCTGTGTGACCCTGGGCAAGTCACTTAACCCTAATTGCCTCACTTAAAAAACACAAAAACCCAAAAAACCCTCACAAAAACACAAAATAATGTCAGAAGCTATAAAATATTTAGGAATATATCCACCAACATTCACCCAAGCATTATATAAATAAAACTCCAAGTGTCCTTTGCAGAAATAATGACAGATATAAATAATTGGAGACATTGCTTGCTAATGGGTAGGTAGAAGTACAATAAAAATGACAATATCACCTAAGTTAATTTCCTTATTTATTGCTATAAAAATCAAACCACCAAATGAATATTGCATAGAGCTAGGAGAAAAGAATAACAAAACTTATATCAAGGTTAAGAATCAAAGGTAATAATGATGAAAATTGAGAAGGAAGAAGGATATCAGTACCAGATCATCATTTGGAACAGGTTAATATAGAAAGTGCTTGATTAGTGGAACAGATTTGGTGCACAATATAAAGAAGCAAACAGCAGTATTCAATAAACTTAAAGGAACTAGTTACTGAAGGAAAGCCTTACTATTTGACAAACTTTTGGAAAAATTGGACTGCAGTCTGACAGAAATTAGGTTAACATCAACATCACACCATTCACCAAGATACACTCCAAATGGATACATAACCTAGATACAAACAGTCATATCATAAAGAAATTAGATGAGTAAGAGAAAATAACTTTCAATTCTAGAATATGGGAAGAATTCACAACTAAACAAACAATAGAAAGGATCAATCTAATTTTGATTATGTAAAATTTGAAAGATTGTGTACAAACAAATCTAATGAAGTTCAAATTAGAAGGGAAACAGGTTTTCTCTGAGAAAAGGTCTCATATTCAAGATTTATAAGAAATTTAGAAAAAAAATTTTAAAATTAGAAATTTTCCCCAATAAGTAAATGGTCAAAGGATATGAACAGGTAGTTTTCAAACTAAGAACTCCAAGCTATCAACAACCCAAATACTATAAATCACTTTTTAGAGAAATACAAATTAAAGCAGTTTTGAGGTTCCACCCTCATGCCTACAAAACTAGCAAAGATGACAAAATTGGAAGGAAAAAATATTGAAGAGGTTGTAGAAAAACACATACATTAAAGCACTGTCAGTGGAGTTTTGAACTCCTCCAATCATTATGAAAATCAATTTGGAACTATACTACTGTAATGATTGGAATGACGCCACCTGCTGGAGACCTACTGTAGAAGAGTTCCACCCATGAAGCGAAGGTCTTTGAGGGCAAGACCAGGAGTCTTTTCTTTGGCGTCAGGAAGTGACGCGGGCTAGTGGGAGGAGGAAGGAAGAGACTGGCGCTCTGTCTGGCCTTTTTCCTCTGGACTCTGGTGGAGAGTGGAGCTAGAAATGCGCTCTCCCTTTAATAGATAGTCCTTTCTCTCTCTCTTTACCAAATTCTTGTTCTCCTTAATAAATGCTTAAAAGTCTAACTCTTGCTAAAGCTTATAATTTATTGGCGACCACTCATTGGATATTTTAGACAGTTTAGCTAGAATTTTAGCCCTAAACACTACCAAAGTTAAAAAACTGAATATCTTTTTGACCTAACTACTAGTCCTAAACCTTAAAAAAAATCAAAGAAAGAGTAAAAGGCTTCGTATATACTGGCAAAGGAGGAATAAGTGGTGGGGGTTCTTAGGTATTCCTGTTTAAAGAATTATACCCTTTCTCACAAAATTCAGTTAGAATAAAATAGCCTTTTATTTAGGCACTAGAGAAAGGGACCAAAAGGGAAGTCAAAGATTTTGCCTCAAGGGGAGATGGTTCAGAGACATGATTCTCTGAGATACATATCTCATTGACCCAGAGGCAGGCTAAAGCCCTTATAGAGGATGGATTATGGGAAGATGAATGAGGTAACCTCCTGATTATGGGAAGTTCCCTTTGGGGGTGGGTGAAAGATTCCCAAGAGTCAGGGAGATAGTCCTGACCATTGGAGTTATCTCTGTCTCCTAGCTCAGGTAGTAGCCATGCCTAATTGACTCTCTTGCAGTAGAATTTAGTCTTCCCCTATTAAGATGTGTCCATGGCTAGTTTAAACTTTAATAGTACCAACCCCTCTGTCATATAACAAAATATTTATAGTAGATCTTTTCATAGATACCAAAAAATGGAACATAAGGAAGGTATCCCTTCTATTGGGAAAATGGCTAGACAAATTATGGAGCATGAATGTAATGGGATATATTATGCATAAATGACAATTTCAGAAAATAACTTGGGAGACATCTATGAATCGAGGCAAAGCAATATGAACAAAACTAAGAAAATAATTTATACAGTCACAACAACATTGTAGAGAAAAACAATTTTGAGTGACTTTAGTTCTTTGGTCAAGGGTGGGTCTTATGACCAACAAGATGGAGAACTAGATATAGTCTCAAATATTGCTGAGCTCTCAAAATTACCCAATACAAAAATTATGTTTAAACTAATTATAACTGTTGCTACAAGGAAAGGCACCAAGAACCCTAAGGGGCAACAACATTATGAATATTATTAGAAAAGGCCAATCCCTAATGTGCTCACTCAATGGCCCTTCCCCCATAAGTCTCTATATGCTTTGCTGGATCAGTAATGGGATCAAAGGGCTTATACTTTAAAATTCACCCAGCAATTCCCTTCTTGTTCCAGTAGTCAATGTCAACAACTACTACTCCTGCCCTCACCCCACTATTGTGTGTAAACAAGTAACATAACTGGGCTCCTCATTCCAATTTATATTAGTGAGGTAAAGATATAGAAAATCAGGAACCTTCCTCTGCCTGGGGCAATAGCATTCTTGATGCAATGCAGTGCAGCAGTTCAAAGTCAGAGAATTTAGAACAAAGGTACCTGGGGCTGGACTCTAGCTTCTGAGTTGAGCTCCATTGGATCTGAAGGAAAAGAAACTGGAACTCAGATGTAGCCAGGTTTGTTCTCCCAGACATCATTTGGAGCAGGGGCTGAGGCTGGAGAAAATGGAATTACCCATTGTGGGAGGAATTTGAGACAGCTTTGAGGTCTAGTCCATGGAGAATCTGTAATTAAATAGAAAGAAGATTGAAAGGGAACGATAGTGGAACAAGTGGCTGAGATGGTGTTAGGGTAGAGAAGAGACTGAAATTGCCAGAGATCTTAGGAAAAAAGTAAATTCAGTTAAAAATCTTGAGCATATGTTTAAGACATGAGGGAAGAATCCTGATTAAACATCTCAGTGAGTACAAATATCTCTGAATAAATGTTGCCAGACAAAGGAAGATGAGTCAATCCCTGATGAGGTAGACAGCACTGTGGATTCCCAAGAGAGCAGAGAACAGTATTAGATTCTTTCAAAATGGCTCAAAAGAAAAAAAAACATGAATCGTGAAGCATAATGTTTGGCCTGCACAGAAGAAATAATTGGCAGGATAGAAAAAATTTGGATCTACTATGGTGAGTGACTTCTAAAAGAGAAAAGAACTGATTAGGAATATTAATACACAGACAAAAAACAATTTAGAAGAAGCAAGAGGCTATATTAAAAGAAAATCAGGTTTCTATGTATGCAAAACATTTTGATCTGAAACACAGGATACATAAAAACAATTTAAGCATCATAAATCTCCCAGAATAAGATTAGTAAAAAAAAAATGAACACAGCAATACAAGAAAAAAAATACAGAATTGCCCAGAACTTTTGAGCATAAAAAACAAAGTGCCAATCAAATGAATCCACCATGCATCTCCAGGAAAAAATCCGATGCTGCAAACTCTAAAACATGTAGTAAAATTACAATGACAGATAACAAATTGTGCAAATGACCAGAAGAAAAACCTTCAAATATAAAAGAAAGGAATTTGAACAATGCAAGATTATTCTACACCCACCATATACAATAGATGGGAGTGGAATAATATTTTGCAACGAGCAAGGAAATCCAAATGCAATCTTAAGTAACATACCCTGCAAAACTGTAACTAATAATCCATGAAAAGAGACTGATTTTCAGTAAAAGATAAGCATTTGAAAGATTTCTCAAAAAAACCCAAACAGACATGAGCAGATCATATGCTTTACAAAATCCCATATAGCAGATATACTAGAAAGGTAAAAAGGCAGGACAACTAAGAAAGGCTTAAATAACATAAGGGAATTACCGCCATGAAGTGGGGAGTTAAAAAGAAAAATTCACCTATGAGGTGAAAAACAACAACAACAAAATAATAACAGAGATACCATTAAGATATTGCTTTATTTCCCACTATGTACTCTTTGATCCAGTGACAAAGGCCTCCTCACCGTCCTATAATCAAAGCATTCCATCTCTTGGCTCCAATTTTCTCTGGCTGTTCCCTATGCCTGGAATGTTCTCCCTCCTTCCTTCTGCCTACTGAGCTCCCTAGATTCTTTTAAGTCCAACTAAAAACACTTTTTTTGTTGGAAGCCTTCCCAATCCCCTTAATTATGATGCCTTCCCTCTGTTAAATGTTTCCTATTTATCCTGCATATAGGTTGCTGTTTGTTCACATGCTCTCTCCCCCATTTGATTATAAGCATCTTGAAGGCAGGGACTGTTTTTTGCCTCTTTTTTGTATCTTCAGTGTTTAACACAATGCCTGGCATGTGATAGGCACTTCATAAGTGTTTATTGATTGACTTTTTAAGGTATCTACTATCTGGCAAACTTTTCTACCTTCTTTCCTAAGCTATTTATTCTTTTTTAAAGTTCTCTATTTTTTTTTTTATCTTTTGTTTCATTTCTTCCACTCAGTTTTGGAATTCCTATGGCCAATCCACTTTTTTTTCCTCTTCTAAGTTCTATCTATAATTATTGTTGTTATTTACTTCCTCTGATATATAATCTTGGGATTCTTTTAATTCATATCATTTTTTAATTTGTAAGGAGCTAAAATTCTAGCTAGTCTGTCTAAAATATCTAATGAGTAATTGCCAATAAATTATAGCTTTAGCAAGAGTTTAGACTTTTAAGCATTATTAAGAAGATAAGAATTTGGTGAAGAGAGAGAAAGAGGCCTAGATGCTACAGCTATCTATCTCAGGGAGCCAGCATTTCTAGCTCCTCTCCCCACTGAGGTCCTCGTGAAAGAGAGCGAGAGAGCCAGCCTCGCCCCTTCTTCATCCCACGAGCTGGGAATATCCCATCCACAAACACACACAGCTCCAAGATAAATTGGCTGGTAGCTTTGATAGACAGTACCCAGGAGCAAACGTCATGTCCTGATGCCAAGGAACTGACCTCCCAAGTCACATGGCTTGCCCTCAGATGCTTTCTCCTCATGGTGGAGCTTTCCTACAGTAACTCTCCAGGTGGCATCACTCCAATTGTTATACATTATAAAAAGAACTTTCTTATGTTTAATCATGTCTTCTAAGTCTTGCATTGAGACTTTTTGCCAGTGCCAGGCTCTACCTTCGAGTAGTCCTTAAATGGGACAGCATTTTCCTGTGGCTATGTCCTGCTCCTTCTGAAGTCCAAATGTTGCTGCAAAGTTATGTTCTGAATAGGGTAGTTGAGTCCTGGTTCTATCTCCCCTGTGGTAATCCCTGAATGTGAGACTGCCCCATGTCCAGACTCTGCCTCTGCAATATTAGCCTGGACTAGGATATGGAGTCAGATCTGGGACCAAGGCTAGCTACTGTTGTGACCTGCTTTTTTGGTTCATCTCCTGGACGTCCCCCAACCCAGGTTCTGTTGGCTTTAGACTTATGTCCTTGTTCTTAGTTAATGGCTGGACCTTAACTTTAAGCCATGTTCCCTCAAATGGCCATGACCCAAGTTTATTTTGGCTTTAGATGCTATTTCCTTGTTCATTTCTCTGTGGGATAGAGAAGCTCACTGGTGTTTTTTGTTTGCAAAAAAAGAAAAAATAGATGTTTCTCAGAAGAGTTGGACTTGCATGGACCTATTCCTATAACCAAATTTGCCATGTTTATATTATTGACTAAAAGTGTAGGTGGCTTTTAGACTGTTAGAAATAAGTGTATAAAACTCCCACGCTTATCAAAGTTGTGAAATAAACACAAGGCTATTAAGTATTTCACAGGGAAAAACCACCCCAGTATTTATCCAAAATAATAAGCATCTTCACACATTATTGGAATGTGCAAACTTCTTGTTAAAATTGAATTTAATTCATTTTATTTTCTCGTTTAAAAAATGTTCCTTTTAAAAAATAGGTTAACAGTTAAAGAATTTGTTGTGCATATATCTTGTGTGTATACATTTCATTTATGTTTATCAGAACTTGCCAATTAAAAACACTCACTCTATTGTACTTTCACAATTACAATGAGTTAGTCTATTATCCATATATGATGGGGTTTTTTTTTGAGATATTGCTTTGAGAGTATCTATTGAAATGTGTGTATATTCTTTCCATCAGAACACTGTTAAGAAAGTATATTTCCAGAATTATTTTTGTTATTTTA
Organism: Dromiciops gliroides; assembly: GCF_019393635.1. NCBI lineage: Eukaryota > Metazoa > Chordata > Mammalia > Microbiotheria > Microbiotheriidae > Dromiciops > Dromiciops gliroides. The sequence goes on along the minus strand of NC_057861.1, from coordinate 516,444,386 downwards.
AATTCCTTATTTTTAGTAAAATTTCATTTAAAAAATAGCTGGGGGCAGCTAGGTGGCGCAGTGGATAGAGCACTGGCCCTGGATTCAGGAGAACCTGAGTTCAAATCCAGCCTCAGACACTTAACACTTACTAGCTGTGTGACCCTGAGCAAGTCACTCAACCCCAATTGCCTCACCCCCCAAAAAATAGTTGCTTGAGGAATATATAATTGATTTCAAAGCACAAATATCAGCATTAGTATTTGGAGAAGACTATATGTATTTGTATTTTCACTTTTATTCTTTGTATTGAGACCCTTTTAGATGTAGACTATAAAGGTGGGTGAGATTGATTGATATTTTACCTCAATCAAGTCACTCTACCTTCCCCAGTTTCAGTAAGTGATAAGATGCTCAATGAATTATAGGCTTTAGACAGTGAAAAAAATTTCCCCCTACTTGTTTGACATTGAAAATAAGAATTTGATTTGGATAGGCTGAGGAAACTTGGTCATTCCCCAGGGACCATCCATTAATTATCAACTTAGAGCTGGAGTCATTCCAAGACATTGGAATATGGAATTCCAGTAAAACTTCTGAAAAGGAATTGCCTGAGGTGGAAGGAGAGGCCTCAGCTTGAACATTACATCTCTTCCTCTCTCCTCCCCCCATCATTCCCAGCAACCTTTTGATCAGAGTAGGACCTTGAGAACTTCAAAGGCAGTAAGTCAGGCATCCCATCTTCCCATTGGTGTCTTAAGAGCATCCTCAGAACAGTTAAAGGCACTGTCTACATTGGGAGCCAAGGACAGACTAGATATAGTTTTGTGACTCCCCAAAGAATCCTAACAAAGAACCTTCATAATATTTAGGGGGACTTTTTGAGAATTCCATAAATGAGAGAAAAGGGCTTCTCTTAGCCAGGAGCTGTGAGCTACCCCTTTGGCTCACAAACTTTCTAAGCTTCAGCTCACTTTTCCCTACATGCTATATATGTCCTTGTGGCAGTGATTCACTTTTGGTGGAGAGAGTTAGGGTAGGTGAGAGGATATTTTGTATGAACAGTTTTTCCTGTATCACTTTGTAAATACTCCTTTATAGGAGCCACTTAAACCTAGCTGACTTGATTCTCAACTGATCATCTTGAAGAATACCATTGGTAGATTGAGCCAATGGCTTTTTACTGTATCACCCCTAAGTCCTCAGTGTATTCATTGAAGCCTGAGGGGGAGATGGAAGTCCTAAGAGATGGGTCTTAAGAGTTTTCTGTGAGAATGGGAATTGGGTGAAAGCTCTACATAGCTTAGACAGACTCTATGGTACCATTATACTAGGTGCTGTCTGAAGGGACTGGAAGTCTCTTGAAGGGATATGATGTATATATTCACATGCAACAATCTAAGAATAGTAAAATTGAGTACATACATTACTCCATATTTTGATTACTATATTTAGTTCTGCATACCATATTTTAGCAAATACATTGGTAAGTAGTAGTATGTCAGATAAGAGGTACTGGGATGATTAAGGGAATTGAGTTTATTTTATTTGAGAATGAATGGAAGTAATTAGGAGTATTTAGCTTTGAGAAAATGGGTTTATGCTAGTTGTCTTCAAGTGTCTAAAAGTTTATCATGTGCTCTAATTGACTCCAGAGGCAGAAGTGGATTAGTGAGTAGAAACAGTAAACAGGCAAGAATAGAATGTAGGCTCCTTCTTAAATGGAAGTCTTTATGAAATATTGGTTGGCAAATTATTGGGTATTGTGGTAAAATATGAAGTTTTTAACGTCGGTTAGGATACTGAAAGATGCCAGTTTTTCAAGGACCACCCTTTTGGGGAGGAGATGAACAGTCCGCCTGCTGCGCATGTCAGACTGCCTGCCGGGTACAGTCCGCCTGCTGCACATGTCAGACTGCCTGCCAGGTTACAGTCCGCCTGCTGCGCATGTCAGACTGCCCTGCCGGGGTTTTTTGACTTCCGGGGTGGAAGAGAACGAGAGTAGGCCTTTTTTGCCTGCTGGCGGGACTCCTGGCGGCGCGGGCACAGTCGGCTCTCCCTCACTCCAAAGGTGGCCTTTTTGGTTTGGTGAGTTTTTTATAAGGAATATAGACTAAGCCTAGATTTAAGACGATTTGTACTGTATTTCTATTTTCCTATCCTTCTAATCAACAACACCTTATATACAATAAAGGCTCTATCTAGAAAACCAGAAGCTTCTTCCATTTACTAGTCTGGGAGATAAATTAAGGGAAAAGTTAAGTAGGGGAGATTTATGATCTAATATCCAATTTTAAATCTCACAGTATATTATAAAGGGGTTTCTTGTTCAGGTATGGCTTGGACTAGTTGGCCTCTGAGGACCTTTCAAGTTCTAAAACTATCATCTTTAAGCTACAAGCCCCTGAAGTGTGCCTTCCAATTCTCAGTAACCTTTTGTAGGGAAAGGGATTGAAGGATCAATATTAGTTTGGAAGGAATAATGTGGTTCCTGCACAATTTGGAAAGTAGTGGTGGAGGGGGAGGTATCTTGGGAGGCATGCAATTTGCCCTTCTTTCCCTCAGTATAAGTGGGCGTGATGCTAATATAATGGATTGGAAGCAGTGTTTTGGAATTGGAATTGGAAGTCAAGCAAAGTATTCTTGGGTTCTTTCCATAATTCTCTCTATCGGTTTGCTGCTCATAGGCAGAGAAACATTTCCTCAAGATGATTTTTTTTTCTCAGGATTCAGAACAGCCATGAGTGAAGATAGAGTACAAATTGAAATATTATGTCTTATTTTTCTCCATATAGTTCCCCTTCTTTGAAAGCTTAGTTATATTTTTGCTGCTAATAGATCCCTCCTGGAGGAATTCCCATGACCTCTCCAACCTGTATTCTCTGACCTGAGAACTTTCCCTCATATTTTACAGAAAAAAAATTGAGACCATTTGCCATGAACTACCTATCCTCTCTTTTTTACCTCCTATCATTCAGATGCCTTCTGCCACTCCTCCTTCACTCCTGTCTCACATGATGAGGTGGTCTTACTCTTTACCATCTGTCTCCTCTACCATCCCTACTCAAACACTTATTTTCAATTTCTACTGTCTATTGGCTCATTTCCCACTGCCTACAAACTTGCTCATGTCTTCTCCATCCTGAAAAAAACAACACTTCACTTGATCCTAACTATCTCCTATGTCTCTTCTGCCCTTTCCAGCTAAATTCCTTGAAAAGGCCTTATATAATAGATGTCTCTACTTTCTCTTTTCTCTCTCTTCTTAACCCTTTATAATCTAGCTTCCAGCCTTATTGCTTCACCAAAACTGCTCTTTAAAAAGTTACTAATGATCTCTTACTTGTCAAATTCAGTGGTCTTTCATCAGTCTTTATTCTCCTTGACCTCTCTGCGGCCTTTGACATTCCTGATTACCCTCTTCTCTCTAGATTTTTAAGGGAATACTCTCTTATGATTCTCTTGCCTATCTGACCACTTCTCAATCTCCTTTTTTAGATCCTTCCAGATCATTTCTGCTAAAAGTAGATGTCTACATGGACATAATTATAGAATACTTTCTATACAAATAAAATCAGATTTAAATAATTGAAAAATATTAATTGTTCATGGGCAGCCAGAGCCAATATGGTAAAATGTCAATTCTACCTAAACTAATCTACTTATTCAATGCCATCCCATTTAAATTATTTTTAAATTATTTTATTGAGCTAGAAAAAATAATAAAAAATTTCATTTGGAAAAGCAAAAGGTCAAGAATAATAGAGGAATTGATGAAAAAAAATGTAAAGGAAGGAGATTTAGCAGTACCAGATCTTAAACTATATTGTAAGACAGTAATTATTAAAACTATCTGGTACTGGATAAGAAATAGAAAGGTGGATCACTGGAACAGAGTAGACATACAATACACATTAGTAAATGATTACAGTATCATTATATTTGATAAATGTAAAGATTTAAATTTTGGGGATTGGACATAATATTTGTTTTAAAAAATGTTGGGAAAACTGGAGAAATTGGGTATAGATCAATATCTTACACCATTTACCAAGATAATCTCAAAATGGACAAATGATCTAGACACAAAGGGATATATAAGTAAATTAGAAGAATATGGACTATGTTACCTATCTGATTTATGGAGAGAAGCATTTATGAATAAACAAGATATAGAGCATTGTGATATGTAAAATAGATAATTTGGATAATGTTAAATTAAAAAGGTTTTTCACAAATAAAATCAATGTAGCCAAGATGAAAAGAAAAGCAAAAAATTGAGAAAAAATTCATAGACAGATTTTCAAATAAAGGCCTCATATCTCAAATATAGAGAATTTTGTCAAATGTATAAGAATATGTCATTCCCCATTTGATAAATGGTCAAAAGATATAAACAGGAAATTTTTGGAGGAAGAAATAAAAGCTATTTATAGTCATATGAAATGACCCTCTAAATCCTTATTGATCGGAGAAACACAAATTAAACCAACTGAGATATCATATCACACCTGTCATGTTATTTAAAATGATAGAAGGGTAAAATGACAAATTTTGGTGGGGATGTAGAAAAATGGGATGCCAATACACTGTTGATGGAACTGTGAACTGATCCAACCATTTTTATAGCAATCTGGAATTATGCCCCCAAAGTTATAAAAGTGTATTATACCCTTTGCCCCAGCAATTACCCTATTAGGTCTATTTCCCAAGGTGATTGGGGAAAAAGGAAATGAACCTATATTATATATATATATATATATATATATATATATATGTGTGTGTGTGTGTGTGTGTGTGTGTGTGTGTGTGTGTGTGTTTAGTGAGGCAATTGGGGTTAAGTGACTTGTCCTGGGTCACACAGCTAGTAAGTGTTAAGTGTCTGAGGCCGGATTTGAACTCAGGTACTCCTGACTCCAGGGCCGGTGCTTCATCCACTGCACCACCTAGCTGCCCCAAACCTATATATTTTAAAATATTTATAGCAGCACTCTTTGTGGTGGTAGAGAACTGGAAATTGCAGGGATGTCCATCATTTGGAAAATGGCCAAACAAGTTGTGGTATATGATTGTGATAGAATACTCCTCTGCTGTCAGAAATGATGAGCTGGTTGATTTTAGAAAAAACATGGAAAGATGCATGAAATAATGAACAGTAAAATGAGAAGAATGAAGGGAACATTTTATCAGGATCCCCATGCCAAGACCATGCCTCTCTTTTCAGTCCTCTCTTTTTACTATATGTTTGTTTGCATGTTGTCTTCCCCATTAAATGGTGACCACCTTGAAGTCAAGGACTGTCTTTTTCTTCCATTTGTATGCCCAGAATTTAGCACAGTGACTGGCACATAGTAGCCACTTAATAAATGTTATAGGCTGTTTGACTGAAAAAAATACATTTGTATTTAATTAACTTCACTAAAAGACATTTCAATTCAGATTATACACAATTATTTAATTTTGTTCTAGAAACTTGATAAACAGCTTCCCTTTCTTGGCAGAGAGGTTGTGAACTATTGATATGTGTTGTTACACATGCTGTCAGACACATGCTGTGTCTTTTCATTTAGCTTAAATGTTTTTGTTGGTAGCATTTTTGTCAAGATAATCCTACATGGAGAAGTGTTGCAAAGTAGCAAGGGTTTAAAAATCATTAAAAAATTTTTTTAAAAACCCTTTTAAAACTTTCTCTAGGCAGAATAAAAACTAAAGTTCTATTGAAACAATTCTAACTCCTCTGCTAGAAATAACCTGGGGAAATCCAGGAAGAAAATGAAACACTAGCCTGAGACTTTGACCTCTTCTAGAGGTATGTGGAATGTTGGAAGCTTGCCAATTCACTATTCGTTGGAAGAGATATATACTCTCAAATTGTATCCTATACTTTTCTATAGTAAAATTTGAAAAAAAAATCAATTCACATATAGACTAAAACGTCTATGCATTGTACAATAGATTTGTGGGGCTATATTCTATGAAGTCCCCATAATAGGCTCTAAATGAGAAGCACATTTATTCTGGCCAAGAGCTCTATTTCATTGTTGAAGCTGTGTTCCAGATGAGATTATGCTAACTACTTTTGCAGAAGTTGGAACACTTTGTGAGAATCTGATCCAGGACAATGAGGGATTCAAAACTTTCTTCAAATGTATGAATGGGAATATTTGCCTCAAGATTTCCCCTAAGAATTGATGGGAATATTATGTTTTCCCCCTGTAGTGCATTTTTAATTGAAAAATTACATCCTGTGTTATGATTACGGAAAGGAGAAATGGTCCCCAAATATCTGTCATTCTGTTTTATTGTGACCAGTGAAGCTTCTCCCCATTCTACTACTGTCCATGTGGCTCTACACAAAGAACTGACAGTGTGGGGGTGAAAACCCATCAGAAACATTGGGAAATGATCCTTTTTATTTCTGTAGTTATTACCTATGCTTTCCTGAACCAAGTTTATTATGTAGTAGGCTGGCTTTTGGAGTTGGGAAAAACAGTATTTCCTCTCAGTAAGCCATCATGATCCTTCTTGACAAACTTTTATTGAGCATCACTGATAGGAAGGGCATTGTGTGAGAAATAATTATTAATAATGAATATCTCAGAGGATCCAGTGATCTCCCCTTCTTTCTTTGTCCTTTCTCTCCCCCCAACCCCACCACAAGGTCTAAGTTCTCCTTGAAATTAGGATTTCTCTGGGTCAAACTGAACCTAAGCTTAGAAACAATCTTGGGTGGAGAGAGATCCTTTGGTCTAGATAGCTGAAGGACCTTACTAATGAGATTGCATAAGCCATAAGTAGGTGGAAACTATTTTTCCCTGATTAGCTTGAGTGTGGCGGGGAGATCTACATTATTTCTCTGATGTCATTTTACCAAGAGTTAAGTGACCCGAGTCACATATCCTTGCATTTCATTTTAATATTATCCATATCCAATCATATCAACCAATTAAATCTGATTGTTGCTAACCAATTAGATTTGATTGCTATGTGATGGACTTCTTACAGTTGGAAGGGTATATGAACCCCACTGCCATTAGGAGTCTTTGGTCTGAGAGAGACGGCCAATTATCTGCTTGCCTTTTAATAAAATAATTAAATTACTCAGAAACTATGTTTCTCATTTTTTAATCATTACAGTTATGTAAAAACTTGTATTCAGGTAGCATTTTAAAGTTTACAAAGTGTTTTTCTCATAATAACCACAATGAAATAGCTTGCAAAAATTGCTTTTTTATGAATGAAGAAATCTCAGAGAAATGTAAGGTGACTTGCCCCAGATCATACAATAACTATAAGACTTGAGACATGAACCTAAGCCTCCTGATTCCAATTTTAGTCCTCTTTCCCTTTACTTCATTGTTTCCATGAGATGAAAGATATGGTCCTTATGTCCCATACCACAGGCTCATTATAACTTGGGGAAGATCCATTAAATAGCATATGTTAAGTGCCAGTAAATGTTATAGGAATTCAGACGGCCGAGAAATGCTGAGGGCTGCACTAGTTGAGAAAGGCTACTGGATGAGGTAGGACTTGATCTAAACCCTTTAAAAAGTAGTATGGGGCAGCTATGTGGCACAGTGGATAGAGCACCAGCTCTGGATTCAGGAGGACCTGAGTTCAAATCCAGCTTCAGACACTTGACACTTACTAGCTGTGTGACCCTGGGAAAGTCACTTAATCCCAATTTCCTCACCAAAACAAACAAACAAAAAACCCCATAATATTTAGATAAATGGAGAAGATGGTGAATGTTTAGTTGAAAACATGATATGAGCAAACTGTGGGCGTGAAAGGAAAGATAAAGTTGAGAGCAAAATGGGTTATATGTGATATAAATGATAAATTGCATGCAACGAGTAGCATAAATGAGACCAAATGTATGTTAGTCCAGGATAAAAAAAGAGATGGTTCTGCCATCTAGTAATGTTAACAATTGGACAACTCAAGTGTTACATTGTTACTGTGAAATATAACCTGGAGAGAGCTGAGAAAGTACTCTGTAGAAGAATTAGGATGGTCTTGGACAATAATAACACAGACACACTTGAGTTGTGATTTGCGCAAGTAAAGTGAGAATTTACACTGGGAGTAAAGATACATAACCTCCACAGAGCAAGATACCACTCCTAGCAGAAGCTCATCAGTTCTATTTTCATTATCATGTTGCTAACTCAATTTCGGATACTCTAACTCCTTCATGCCTCCCATAGCCTCTTCTTCCCTCTGGTTGGAGGGCTGGAAGATGGAGCACCAGACTTTACACAAAGTATTCCTTTAAAGAGGGCAGAAATTGGACATTCAGCTCACTCTTCTTTTCATCTGCAGCTCTGCCTGATTTCAACTACAGGAAACAACATGCCCCCAAGGTACCCCCTGGGGTACCCATCCTACTTTTCTTTCTTTCTTTCTTTCTTTCTTTCTTTCTTTCTTTCTTTCTTTCTTTCTTTCTTTCTTTCTTTCTTTCTTCCTTCCTTTCTTTTTTTTTGTAGGGCAATGAGGGTTAAGTGACTTGTCCAGGGCCACATAGATAGTAAGTGTCAAGTGTCTGAGGCCAGATTTGAACTCAGGTCCTCCTGAATCCAGGGCCAGTGTTTTATCCACTGCTTTTCAACCTCCTTTTGTGTATTATCTTCCCCTTTAATTGTAAGCTTCCTGAGGGTAGAAATTCATTTTCTTATTTGTATCACCAGTGCTTAGCACAGTGCTGGCACCTACTTGGTGCTTAATAAATGTTTATTGAATTAAAGTATCACATTTTAACTAGAACTCTTCTCTAAATGCAATAGTCACTTAATAATGTTAGCCCGTTACATCAATTTATCTGCAATATTTGTTATTTCTCTAGTTATGTCTAAAAGTGGGAAAATCCATTTTCAAAAATAACTGGTTCCACATGTGTCATATTATAAAATAACAATGATTCTCATTTAAAGGTGCTGAAAATACACATATTTAAACAGAGAACTGAGTTTAATCAAAGGATATAAGTCAAAGTTAAAATCTCAAGTGCATTGATCCTATTTTCTATGGAGAGAAATGATTATTAAATAACAAATTATTGGAGAGAATCCTGACCTTTTCCAAAAATTTTCTCCACTTAAACTATTTTATCTAGGTGGACCTGTTGCCCCAGTCAACTAGAAAACCTCACAACAAATTTAATCTAAGGTGAATTCTGGCCCATTGTGTTCCACTCAGGCAGGTTTGGGGGTGGTGGTGGTGGAGGGTAGATCCTTTGTCTAGATTGACCAAGACTCAAGGCAATTTGGAAGTAAATAACATGATCAAAGTTATGTCTCCCCAGATCCTCATTAGAATAGGTCCACCTCACATTATAACATTCATTCTTTCATTACTTGTTAACCAATCCGAGTTGATTGCCACCCTCAGCAATACCCACTATTCCAAGGGCATATAAGCATTGAGTTGATTCCATGAGGGGTCTTTGGCATTTGAGAATGTCACTGACCTCTTTTATTAATTATATGTCAACATGATTAATAAAATAATTAATTACCCAGAAATTATGTCTCAAACTTTTTATATATCATACTATATCAATTTCTGAACCAGTACAAATGAACATTGATATTCTCATTTGAAATAGAGTACATGAGCTTCATATTTCATCATGTAAAGAGGGAAGAAATTATCAGGTACCCAATACAACCCAGGATATTGTCTTTATAGGCTCTTTAAAAATCATTCATTTATAGGTAGGTATGTGCTCTGGGTTAAATACTGCCTAGATCTGGGTTGAAATTTCAAAGGCCAACATCTGCATTTTATCAGATTCTTATATCTAACAGATGGGAATTAGAGAATGGAATGTTTCTGCTAAGAGTTTTTACTAGGTAAGAAGGGGGAAAAGAATGCATAGATTTATTTGATTGTTGGGGGAAGGGAACAGCAGGGAAAGAGAACACAGGAGATGAAGAATTCTTTTGTACCTTGTCAAATTTTATGAAATTACAAAAAAAAATCATGATAGCCTCAGTTCTAAAAACTGCCTTCAGTAATTTGTGCTGATGGGGGAAATATCCTTTAAAATTGAACTAGATCATGTCTTATCTTATTACTTGAAGAAGGAAGCACACAGATTTTTTTTTCCTGTTATTTACATTCTCTCTCCCGGCCCTCTCCATATAGCAAAATTCATTTGTGCAGTGTTAATGTGAACAAAGGAGAAGCTTTCACATGCTTTTATTTATTTGTTAGACATCATTTCATCAGAATTTATTCTATTCCAGAGTCTGAATAACATATTTCCTATCACCTTCAAAAGAACTTCTTCCTCTTTGTTCAAGAGAAATAGAAATTGAAAAGAAGATGAGAATTTAATTTTGTACAAAATGAAAAAATATCTGGAAGCCAAACTACAAAATGCTCTTTGTAGCAATAATGTCCTAAAAGTTGTAGAAATATGTTATCCAAAGTTGTACATTGCCAAAATAATAAAAAAGTCAATACTCTTTGAATTGCATTACAGATTCAATTCTATACCAATCAAATAGATAATGGATTATTTTATAGAAATAAACAAAATAGCAAAATTAATCTGGAGAAGCAAAAAGTCAAGGATCTCAAGTAACAACAAAAAAATAGGAAGACAGGAGTAGGAAGCTAGCATTACCATATCTAAAACAATAATACAAAGCAGTTATCCTCAAGAATACCTGGTACTGAATATGAAATAGAAAAGCTTAATTGTGGAACAGGTTAAGTACAAAAGATCAGAAGCAAATCTAAAGACTAAATAGGTGCCTAACAGAACAATTATTTAAGAAAAAGTACTGGGAGAACTGGATAGCAGTTTGGCAGAAAGAAGGGTTACACCAATATTTCATATCCTACATTATAATAAGTTCCACATGAGTATAAAGTCTAGACATAAAGGGTAATATGATCTACAAATTAGAGAAAGATGGGAGGAGATAAATTTTACAACTATAAACAAGGGCAAAGTTCTTGATCATGCAAAGGATAAATAGGATCATAGGAGATAAGTTGGACAGTTTTAATTACACAAAATCAAAAAGTTTTCATAGAAACAAAATCAATATTACTATAATTAGAAGGCAAATGGGGAGGAATCTCTGTAGAAAAATTCTCTGATAAAGATCTTATATTCAAGATATATAAGTAATTGATACAAATTAAAATAAACAAAAGCCATCCCCCTAATAAATAATGATTAAAGAACATAAACAGGAAGTTCTTATAACATAAAAGGCAAACTATCAACTACTGGATGAAAAGCTGACCAAAAAAATATTATTATTGGAGGGGCTATAGGAAGATAGAAGTTAGAAGGATTGTGAAATTCTACCATTCTGGAAAGCAGTTTGGAACCATACCCAAAAAAGTCACTCAATTGTACAAACTTGTTGGCTAGCAATACATGCTAGTTTATACACTGAAGAAAAATAGAAAAAAGACCCAAATGTATAAGTACTTTTTGTTGTATCAAAAACAACAACAACAACTGGAAACAAAGTGGGTTTCCATGATTTGGGGAATGGTTGAAAAAAACATGATATGTAAATATAATGGAATATTAATTCATAAAAATTCTTTTATGACAAAGGGGCCAGATTCAGAGAAAACTGGAAGGACTTGATCCAGATTGAAATGAACCAAGCTTTAAAAAAACAATTTGTACAATGACTGCAATATTACAAAAGAAAACAACTATGACAGATTTAAGAACTATGATCAACCCAATGATCTATCAGGACTCCAGAAGACTTATGATGAATCATGCTTCCACATGTTGACACAGAGGCAATGGAATAGAGGTGTAGAATGAGCCATTTATTTTATGATGAAGCCAATGTGTGAATTTGGGTTTAATTTGTGGTGGGTATTTTGAGGTGGCTGGGGGAAAGTTATATAAAAATAAGAAAGAAAAGACCTTCAATAAATCTTTAAGAAATAAATGGAAATGAGTAGCAGAAATTTCAGGAGTAGGCTCAGACAAGTAAAGGAGGGTTGGAATTGTTTTGTTATATAGATAAATAGATATAAATATGTGTGTATATATAAGCATATACACACATATAAATCTATGTATATCTATGTGTATATATATATATATATATATTCTAGTACATATAGATAGATATAAAGTTTGTACTAGAAATCCATGGCTTCATAAGCAATCTCCCTCTTCTGTATTAAAAATATTAATGTTTTATATAATGAGCATTATATTTCTTGTCTTCTCCATGGGTGGGGAAGGGGCTAGAGAGAAGAGAATTTTGAGTTAAAATTATTAAAAAGAATGTAATAAAATAAAATAATAAAAATGTTCTTGTTTTTAAAGTTAATGATAATAAAAAGAAAAAACAAGCATAAAAGAACTTCATTTTTAGGTAATTAAGAAAGACTAGGTTTGGATTCAAATGGTGTGCTTTAAATCAGGGTATTTGTAAAAGTTTAACAACTGCATGTCTGAAAAAGAAAGAGTACACACAATAGCTTATTGGGTTTAATCTGATCTGCAATATTGATATTTTATCCATCATGTTCTTTAGTCTAGACAATAAATGAAACAAAGACAAACTAACTGTCTCCAGCATACCCCTGGTTCAAATCTTAGCTCAGCTACTTATTACCTGTATGATGTTGAGCAAATGTCAGAACCTTTTGGTGCTTCAGTTTCCTCATTTATAAAATAAGGGATTTGGATAAAATCAAAGTTGTAACTAGGACAAGGCAACTAAGGTGCCAATGTTCTGTGTGGGGTGTGTGTGTGTGTGTGTGTGTGTGTGTGTGTGTGTGTGTGCGTGTCTACATGGGCAGCACAGAACTTGGTAAATAAGGAAATAGAAATGGATGTCCATTCTCTGGTCAGGACTAAAACTTCAGTTGGAATATATCTCCCTAAACCTACCTTCTACCAACTCATTCAGGAAGACAGGTTATAATCTCTGGGGAATAATCTCTCTGCACAATAATATTGCAATAATTTGCTTGAGGTGCTGACTCCTTGTTATTTCTTTGGAATAGATGTTCTCAGATTTCTTCCAGTTCTAAATCTTTTGAACCTAATAATTTATTTTGATATTCCTTTCTCATCATTAATTCTGGAAATGTTATGAACTGAAGAATGCTTGTAACATAAAAGAACCAGGAAGGTGGTGAAGTCCTTGCAATATTATACCAACTTGCAATAATATAAAAGCATATGAAGGCAAAAGGAAAGATTGCACAACTTTTCTCTATGTGCTCTATGAAGGTGTCATTCTCTCACCTTAGAAAATTGATTCATTTTTCTATCATATAAATATTTGGTCATGGTGAAATCCTGCTGTTTCTTTTTTAGGTTGAATTTACACAAAACTATTTTCTGAGATTTTATTGGGGATAGGAAGGAGAAATTCCCTTCCCTGAAGGCTGGCAGCTTTTCTGAAACTTTTAATCTTAAAATTGTACTTAAATTTCTATATTTTTAGCCAGCACCAAATTATTCTGAGAATTAACTGCTTCCTAATATGGTTTGAAATCTGGCACTACCAGGATCCTTTCATTCCTACTTTTCCCCATTATTTCTTTTGTGATTCTTGACCTTTTTATGCTTCCACATTATTTCCTTTCCTCCCCAGTTTTATAAAGTAATATTTTGGTAGTTTGCTTCATATGGCAATGGATAAGTATATTAACTTAGATAGCATTGTCACTTTTATTATATTGACTCATCCTACCTATGAGCAATTAATATTTCTTTATTTATATCAATCATTTTATTTACAGAGATCTGTAGTTGTATTTATATAGTTACTGTGTGTTTGCATGTGTGCATATGTGTGTATTGGTATGTAGACTCCCTAATATTTCATATATTTCATAGTCATTTTAAATGGAATTTATCATCTTATCACTTTCTGCTGGGTTTTATTGGCATTATATAGAAATTTTGATGATTTATACAGATTTATTTTTAATCCTGAAACTTTGATGTTTATTGTTTCAATTAAATTTTTAGTTGACTCCTCAGGGTTAAAGTGCATCATCATATCATCTGCAAAAAGTGATAATTTCATTTCTTTCTTTACCTCTACTTTTCCCCTCAATATCTTTATCTTGTCTTACTGTTTTAGGCGGAACTTTTAGTACTATGTCACATGGAAGTGGTGACAATGAAAATCTGTTTCACTTTGATGTTATTGAAAAAAATGCTCACTCATCTCCATTACATGTTATGCTAGCTCTTGATTTTAGATAAATACAATTTATCACTTTAAGAAAGGCACATTTATTTATATATTTCTAGTTTTATTTTTGCTTTTTTGGAATAGAAATGAGTTGCATTAACACTAGAAGTTTGTTAATTTCTTGAGGTAACCCAGCCAGTATGTGTCAAGGATAGGTTTTTTGCCCAGATCTTTTGGTTCTCTATTACACCACATTGCCTTTCTACTACATATCATCAAAAAAAAAAGCAGTCACAGTGAATAATTTAATTAGTATTCATGAAAAAGCATTTTTGGTGTGTTTAACAGGAAATGAAGAGAATATGAAGTTTGTCAGACAATTGCCTGATCTTTTTGCTAGGTTTTCAATACTCAGGATCTCTTCCCTAGGGCTAATGAAACTTCATTATATTCAAACTCTGTAGTCACTTTAGTTTGCTGCTTAACTTCCTACTTGATATGACCTTATGAAATGCGTTCCTGAATGTGATTTAACAAAATGAAGAGTAAGAGCTTAAAACACAAAAGTGCTATAATATCTGATCAACTCTGATTGACATCATGAAATGTAACTGCAAATTTTGATGCTTCAGGAAAACAGCACTGTCATCAACCTTTGATTTTCCATTGCAATGAATGAAAGCATCCATGTGTGTTTTTAAACTTACATTTAAATATGTGAAATATTAAGTAATATGCTGGAAAAGCAAAATGTTTTGAATAAAATATTGGTTTCCAGTAAGTAAACCCTTGAACTCCAAATTCTGAAAGAACTGTTAAGTGATTTGTCTTTCACATTTAAATCCCATTACAATTTATTCCTGTTTCTATTTCTGACAGTGGCAAATACCAGATTAAAATGAATTTACTCTTCACCCTTCACCCCACTCCCTTCCATTTGTCTAAATTTCTTTTGAGTTTCATCCCTACTCTGGGTGGCTGGAAGAAGTTAACAATTATTTTGTCTTAAAACCCTGAGGTCTCAGATTGCTTGGGAATTTTTTTTAAAGGTTGCATTAGTGGGGCAGCTAGGTGGTGCAGTGGATAGAGCACTGGCCCTGGATTCAGGAAGACCTGAGTTCAAATCCGGACTCAGAAACTTAGCACTTACTAGCTGTGTGACCCTGGGCAAGTCACTTAACCCCAATTGCCTCACACACACAAAAAAAGTGCCATTAGCCAACTTTATTATCCACTGTACTTAATTCCTACAGATCATCCAGAGTTATCATCTATAATTGATTATATATCATGTGAAGGATTAGCATTAATATTAGTATAAGACTGTCTCTGGGCAACTCCCTCAACTTGAACTTCCTCTTTCTAGTTGAATCCTCAGTGCATGCTGACTACTTTTTGGAGCTGTAGGGGTAACCACTCCCTGCAATTTGTACTCACTTTTGTGGACTGGGCCCTCAGTATGTGGTGACAACAACATGGGATTCTGGGGACACCCTGCAGGTATCCACTATAATATCTCTAGATCATAATCCCCAACTCATATGCTTCCCATACACAATTAGCTCAAAGCAAAGGTATTTGCTCAAATTGTATACTAAGAACAGCAGCTACAAAAACAAAACAAAACAAAACAAAAAACCACAAACCAACCCATATTCCCATGTAATTATCCCTGGCTGCACTTTTTCATAAATATTTAGAGCATCTCTAGGAAAAGTGAACACAAAGTTAAATACAATGGAGGAAATATATGTGACAATAGCTATCCATACCTTTGGTACTGATAGACTTGAAATTCCTTTTTCTCCTAAGGAGTCTCTACAAAACCCTTCCTGGCTGAGTCAGTCAGTAGTCAGTTAATAAACATTTATTGAACACTCACTATGTTTTAGACACTGTGCTAAGTGCTCAGGATACAAAAAGAGGCAAAAAGTTAGTACCTGTCCTTAAGGAGCTCACAAACAAAACAAGAAAAAAAAATATATACATATACACATACACACACATACATATATATATATATATGTGTGTGTATATACATAGATATGAATAAGCTATATAGAAAATCATTAAAAGAGGGGAGGCACTTGAATTAAGAGGGGTTGGGAAAGGTTTCCTTAGTATATTCTTTTATCCCTCTTATTTTCTCATTTCAAAATCATCAGAACATGACAAAACAACTCCCAGGCCCTTTGACTTATTACATTCCTTCTATGGCCCACGATGATGTTAGGGTTCTGTGAGGACCCTTGTATCATCTCTGTATATTAGAATACACTTAGGTCCTATATGAGTGCAGTAATCTTATTTATCTTTTTTATGTTTCTCTTGATTCTTATGTTTGTATTTTGATGTTTCTATTCAGTTTTAATCTTTTCATCAGGAATGCTTGGAAGGACTCTCATTAAAGCAGACTAATGAATTGGGTATGCCATTAAAAAAACTTGAAAAATGGCAAACTAAAATCCCCAATTAAACACTAATTGGAAGTCACAACAATTGAAGTTGAGAAAAAACCCAATATAAGTAGAAGTTGGTTTATAAAAAAAAACTACCAATGAAATGATAAACCATTGGTTAATTTGATAAAAAAGGGAGAGAGAGAAGAAAATCAAATGACTAGTATTAAAAATGAAAGGTAATATACCACTAATGAAGATGAAATCAAAGCCATTATAAGGAGTTATTTTGCTCAATTATATCCCAATAAATTTAAAAATTTAAGTGAATGGAAGATATTCACAGAAACATAAGTTGTCTAGATTAGCAAAAGAGGAACTAGAATATCTAATTAGAGCTATTTTAGAAAAAGAAATTGAACAGGCTATAAATGAACTTCCTAAGAAAAAACCACCAGGACCAGATGGATTTGCTAGTGAATTCTATCAAACATTTAAAGATCAATGAATTCCAATATTAAATAAAATATTTGGAATGATAGGCAAAGAAGGTATCCCACCAAACTCCTTTTATGAAACAAATATGATACTGATATCTAAACAGGAAGGGTAAAAACAGAGAAAGAAAATTATAGACCAATTTCATTAATGAATATGAATGTAAAAATCATAAATAAAATATTGGCTAAAAGACTACAACAATATATTACAAAGATTATACATTCTGACCAAGTGAGATTTTTTTTACCAGGAATGCAGGAATGGTTTAATATAGGGAAATATTAATATAATTCATTACATCAATGATATCATATCAGTAATTAGTTTTTTAAATTAATGATTATAACAATAGATGCAAAAAAGCTTTTGATAAAGTACAACACTCATTTCTATTAAAAAACACTTCAAAGTATTGGTATAAATGGATTTTTCTTTAAACTGATAAAAGCATTTATCTAAAACCACTAGCTAGCATAATTTGTAATGGGGATAAGCAATAAGCCTTCCCAATAAGATCAGGTGTGAAAAAAGGATGCCCATTTTCAATATTATTCAACATTATTTGGTAAATCCTAGCAATAGCAATAAAAGAAAAGGAAAAAAAAGGAATCATATTAGGGAATGAAGTAATAAAACTATCCCTTTGTATATATGATATGATAATATACTTTGAAAATCCCCAACTCAACTAAAAAGTTAGTTGAAACAATTAATAATTTTAACAGTAGCAGGATATAAAGTGCATCTATATAAATCATCAGCATTCCTATATGTCACCAACAAAACTCTGAAAGAAGAGATAGTAAGATATACCTCATTTAAAATTATTATAGAAAGTATAAAATATCTGGGGGTAAAACTGCCAAAACAACCCAATTGACTATATAAACAAAATATTAAAACATTTTATACAAATAAAATCAGGTGCAGCTAGATGGTGTAGTGGTTAAAGCACTGGCCCTGGATTCAGGAGTATCTGAGTTCAAATCCAGCCTCAGACACTTGACACTTACTAGCTGTGTGATCCTGGGCAAGTCACTTAACCCCCATTGCCCCACCAAAAAAGCCAAAACAAACCAAAAAAACCCAAATAAAATCAGATTGAAATAAATGGAAAAATATTAATTAATATTAATTAATGGAGAAATATTCAACACCATCTCAATTAAATTACCAAAATTTATTTTATTGCATTAGAAAAAATGATAAAGTTTATTTGAAAGAACAAAAAGTCAAGGATGTCAAAGAAACTAATAAAGAATGTAAAGGAAGGAGGGTTAGCAGTACCAGATCTTAAACTATATTATAAGGTAGTAATTATCAAAAGTATGTGGTACTGGCTAAGAAACAGAAAGGTAGATCAATGGAACAGATTAGACATACAATTTGCAGCAGCAAATAAACACAATAACCTTGCATTGGACAATTGCAAAGAGAAGATTTTGGGATAAAAATTAGTTATTTTCTAAAAATTATCAGGAAAACTGGAGAGCAGTCTGGCAGAAATTGGGTATAGAACAATATCTTGAACCATTTAGCAAGATAAGGTCAAAATGGATACAAGGCCTATATATAAAGAAAGATATTACAAGAATATTAGAAAACTATGGAACATATTATATATCATACTTATTTACAGGTGAACAATTTCATAAATAAATAAGAGAGAGAGGGCAAAGTTAGGTGCAAAATGGATAATTTTTAATTACATTAAATTAAAGAGTTTTGTACAAATGAAACAAATGTATCCAAGATCAGAAGGAAAACAGAAAATTGGGGAGAAATTTTATAGAAAATTTATCAGATAAAGGTCTCATATCTAAAAATATAGAGAGAATTTTGTCAAATTTCTAAGAATGAGTCATTCCCCAATTGATAAACTGTCAAAGGATATTGGCAGTTTTCCAATGAAGAAATAAAAATAGTTTATAGTCATATTAAAAATGTTCCAAATCATTATTGATGCAAATTAAAACAATCTTGAGCTATAATTCTGCACCTACCAGATTGGCTAAAATGATTGAAGGGTAAAGTGACAAATGTTGAAGGGAATGTGAAAAATTGAGACACTAAATCAATGTTGTTGATCCAAGCATTTTGGAGAGCAATCTGGAATTATGGCCAAAGAGTTATTAAACTGTGTATACTCTTTGACTCAGCAATACCACTACTAGTACTATTTCCAAAGATGATTAGGGAAAAATGAAAAGAACATATATGTTTATAGCAGTTCTCTTTGTGGTGACAAAGAACTGGAAATTATAGGGATGCCCCCAAATTGGGAAATTAGTGAATAAGTTGTGGTATATGATTGTGATGGAATAGTACCATGTTATAAGAAATCTTGAGCTAAGCTGATTTTAGGGAAAAAATAGAAAGAATTGCATAAAACAAGAGTGAAATAAGCAGAACCAAGAGAACATTGTATAAAGAAACAGCAATATTGTTTTAAGAACAACTTGAAGTGAGTCATTTTTACTATGATAAACACGCAAATTAACTACATCCAGAGAAAGAATGGATAAATAAAAGTATGTATAGAATACCTTTATACACACACACACATATATATATTTGAATGGAATAATTGTAGCCATCTTTAAGGTTGGGGGGAAGAAAAAAAACCACATTTACATAACAACTTTATTATATATTTAAAATGAATAGCAAGTTGTACATAATATGTTTTCAATTTCATATTCAATCTTTTAAAAAAAATTATACTGTTATGGAAATGCTTACTTTTTCCCAGAGATGAAAAATAAGACATTTTTAAAGTAACTTTTTTCACTGTAGGATATTTAAAAAAATTTTTTGTGGTTCAATGAGGGTTAAGTGACTTGCCCAGGGTCACACTGCTAGTAAGTGTCAAGTGTCTGAGACTGGAAATTGCTGAGTATATTATTTTTATTACATATGTGTATATATATATAATATATATATACACATATGTATATATACACACATATATAGCTCCTGATTCATGCAACAAATCCTATGAAATGATTGAATTATTTTAATTAGATCAATTCAAATTTACAACTATGTATAAATGTGGTCTGGTCCTTGATTACAAACCAATGGAAATATGCATTGAAAAATTTAAAATAAGTTTTATCTCTTTATTAACTTAATACGGCATCAAAGGATAAGAAAAATGTATTTCAGACTTATTTGTTACAAAGTAATAGTTATAGAAAAATTTGAAAATAAAGATCTCAGGGAATAAGAAAAAGGTGAAATGACAGCACAGTAGGAAGTCACTGACGCTAGAGAGATATTAAGAGTGGAAGGCTAAATCATAAACCATGCAAAGTGTTAAGATAGAGTGAGATGTTCAGTCTTTTTGCTGATTCAGCCTTTCTAGAAAATTGGTAGGAGCTTTGAAAAAGTAGAAAGCATTGTAAGATTCAAGTCACTTGAAAGACCCAAAGTAAGAATAATTTATTCTTGGTGTTATTTATTTTTGTTCCTTTCTCAGTGTTGACTTTTTTGTATTTTAAGCATTGTATTTCCTTCAGTATTATTATTGTAACTCCCAGGAAATTACATTTTTTTTCACAGTAGCAACAAGAGAATGAAGGTTGCTCATGGACTGATATAATATCCAAGAAGGCTTTTGGAAGTTTTGAAACAATGTTGAGCACATACCAACTCAGCAGTTCTCACTGAGAGCAGCAGGAGTTTATGATTCTGTCGTGCAGTATGTTCTGATGTCTGTTTAACTTGGATCTTTGCCCAATGAGCTTTATTTCCTGTACTTCAGAAAGGGAATGAATTCTAATGTGTCTCCATGAACATTCTCTCTCCTTGAACATGACTCCTTGGTGCTCCTATATCTAGGAGTTATTCAAATAAAACTAAGTTCAAACTAAAATGTGTAATTTTTTTGTTGTGGAGGCAATCTCTCTGCACATGCTACTTATGAAAATTAAGAATCAAAACTAAAACCACTTAGCCTGTTTTCAGGAGCACCTTTTAATTTTAGTTTCAATTGGCTTAACAAGGAAGACATCTGGCTTATCAAAAAGAAGAGTGTGATGTCAATTCAGTTCAATTCAATAAGTATTTATTGAGTGCCTACTGAATTCTTGTTAGCATAGGGTGGGTAAGCAGCTTTTGTGTGTAGCTTGATAAAAGAAGGATCAAAGGATGATAGTGAAGTCCTAATTGAGATTAGATAATGTGAAGTTATCATGGACCCAGTTGGAGTTGTATAACTTTCTCCAGCTGCATTAATAAAACTCAGAAGCAAAAGGGGTAGGAGCAAATAAAACAGATGATGAAGGATGAGTAAGAATGAAAGTTTGGCAGAATGTAAGCAGCAGGGGGCAGCTAGGTTGTGCAGTGGATAAAGCACCAGCCCTGGATTAAGGAGGACCTGAGTTCAAATCCTGCCTCAGACACTTGGCACTTACTAGCTGTGTGACCTTGGGCAAGTCACTTAACCCTCATTGCCCCACAAAAACAAAATAAGACAAAAACCCCCACAAATAAATAGATTGCATTTTTAAAAAAAAGAATGTAAGCAGCAGGACAGGGGTATAAGCAGGTCAAGGGTGGCAGATAATGTATGATTGCCTTGGTTAATTTTATGGTTATAAGACTCCATCAGGAGTTATGTGAAGCCTGAACAGGAGTAGAAGGAATGGAGGTAATGAAAGTCAATGTTGGGATAAGGAATGTGTTTAGAAAGGGTGAAGCATTTAATTAGTCAGTAAGCAAACCACGTAACAGGCATTATGATAAGCACTGGAACTATAAGAAAAGGAAAATATAGTCCCAATTCTCAAGGAGCTCACAGTCTAATGGAGAAAATATGCAAACAACTATGTACAAACAAAATATATACAACATAAACTGGAAATAATAAAGGGAAGGCATTGGAATTTAGGAAGATCAGAAAAGGTTTCTCTTAGAAGGTGAGAAATTAGCTGAAACTTGAAGGAAGCCAAGTAAGCCAGGAAGCAGAGGTAGGGAGGTTAAGGATTCCTGGCATGGGAGAGAACCAGTAAAAATGCATGAAGTGGGGCAGCTAGGTGGCACAGTGGATAGAGCACCAGCCCTGGAGTCAGGAGGACCTGAGTTCAAATCCAACCTTAGATACTTAACACTTACTAGCTGTGTGACCCTGGGCAAGTCACTTAACCCCAATTGCCTCACCAAAAAAAAATGCATGAAGTGGCAAGATGGAGTGTCTTGTTCAAGGAACAACAAGGAGGTCAATGACACTGGATCACAGAATAAGTGGGTAGACAGATATCAGTTGGAAGAAGCCTGGAAAGTTGGGAAGGGACAGGTTATGAAAGATGTTGAATATTAAACAGAGGATTTTATATTTGATTCTGGAAGTGATAGGAAGCCACTGGACTTTATTGAATAGGGGGTAGTTTGACATTGTCAGATGAATGCTTTTGGAAGATCAAGTTCATGAATGAGTGGAAGATGGCCTAGAGCAGGGAGAAACTTGAGACAGGAGACCAAACAGCAGGATATTTCAATAATCCGGTTGATAATAGTCTAAACGAAGGTGGTGGCAGTGTCAGAGGAGAGAAGAGGTCATACGTGAGAAAAGGTATAAAGGTAAAAATCAATTGGCCTTAGCAATTGATTGAATATGAGGGATAAGAGAAAGTGAAGCATTGCTCATTATACCTACATTGTGAACATGAATAACAGGGAAGATGGTGGTACTCATGAGAGTAATATGGAAGCAGGAAGAAGGGAGGGTTTCAGGGGAAAGATAATGAGTTCAATTTTGGACATGTTGAGTTCAAGATGTCTATAGGACATACAGATCAAGATGTGCAAAAGTCAGGTGAAGATGAGAGTCTAAAGGTCAGCAGAGTTTAGACCTAGAAAAGAAGATTTGAGCAGTAGACAATGGCAACTGATGAAATATCCAAGTATAATATTGTAGAGAGAGAAAAGAACCCAAGACACAACTCTATGAGACACCCATGACTAACAGCCATGACCTAGATGAAGATCCAGCAAAAGAGAATATGAGGGAATAGGTAAGGACATAGGAAGAGAACTAAGAAAGAGTATTCTCTTGGGGCAGCTAAGTGGCGCAGTGGATAGAGCACTGGCTCTGGAGTCAGGAGTATTTGAGTTTGAATCTGACCTCAGACACTTGACACTTACTTGCTGTGTGACCCTGGGCAAGTCACTTAACCCCAATTGCCTCACTTTAAAAAAAGTATTCTCGGATAAAGCACCGGCCCTGGATTCAGGAGTACCTGAGTTCAAATCCGGCCTCAGACACTTAACACTTACTAGCTGTGTGACCCTGGGCAAGTCACTTAACCCCAATTGCCTTACCAAAAAAAAAAAAAGTATTCTCTCATGAAAACCTAGAGAGAAAAGAGAATCAAGAAGAAAAGGTGGACCAATGGTTTGAAAAACTGTAGAGAAGTCAAGATAGATTATTAGTAACTTTGGAGAGGGCAATTTTTGTTGAATGATGAGATCAGAAGCCAAATGGTGGAAGGTTAAGAAGAGTAAATGAAAAGGAATTTTAAGCATCTGTCATAGACAGGTTTTTTGAGGAGTTAGCCACAAAATGGAGGAGAGATTTGATACTAGCAAGAATGGTTAGGTCAAGTGAGAGCTTTTGGAGGATGCCCTATTTTATAGGAAGTAGAAATGGAGAGATTCAAAATATATGGGACAGAGGAGACAATCTGCTGGAGAAGATAGGAAGTAATGGAATCATTTATGAGTTTGTCTTGATGACAAACCATCCCCCTGAAAGACAGGGGTGAAGGTGAAGGTGCTAACAGAAGGTATCTAGAAGCTGTGAGGTGAGGATAGGGAAAGAAGAGGTAGCTCTTGCTGAATGGCAAAGGAGAACCATGAGAGGTTTTATGAGAAATGAAAAGATTTGGAAAAGCAGCTGAGGTGAATGACTTAGTAAGTCAATAAGGAAGGTAGAAGGATTGCTTTACTTCAGTGAGGGCCTAGTTGAAATTATGTAAAAATTTGTGATGAATCCAGTCAGCACTGTTTCATCATTTTCTCTAGTTTTGTTCAGCATCATGTAAAAAAGAGCAAAGAAAATGGATAGTGGAAGAAATACAAGAATGAGGCATGGTGGGGAAAAATTAGTAACAGGATATCAGGACAAGAGATTTAAGAAAAGAAGACAGACCTTCCCCAATTGAGAAATGGTCAAAGGATATGAACAAGCAGTTTTCAGATAAAGAAATCAAAGCTGTCTATAGTCATATGAAAAAAAAATACCCTAAATCACTATTGATTAGAGAAATATAAATTGAAACAACTCTGAGGTACCACCTCACACCTATCAGATTGGATAATATGACAGAAAAGGAAAATGATAAATGTTGGAGAAGATGTGGGAATATTGTGACCTTAATGCATTGTTGGTACAGTTATGAACTAATCCAACCATTCTGGAAAGCAATTTAGACTATTTCCAAAAGGTGATAAAACTGTGTATACCCTTTGATCCAGAAATACCACTACTAGGTTTGTATCTCAAAGAGATCATAAAAAGGGGGAAAAGACCCACTTGTACAAAAATATTTAGAGCAAAGTCAAGGCAAAGAACTGGAAATGGAGGGGATATCCATTAGTTGGGGAATGGCTAATCAGGTTGTGGTATATGAATGTAATGGAATATTATTCTGTTATAAGAAATGATGAACAGGCAGATTTTGGAAAAAACTGGAAAGACTTAAATGAACTGATACTGAGTGAAGTGAGCAGAACCAGGAGAACATTATACATGGTAATGGAAACACTGTGCAATGATCAACTATAATTGACTTAGCTCTTTTCAGCAATACAACGATCCAAGAAAATTCCAAATGATTCATGGTTGAAAAATACTATCCAAATTCAGAGGAAAAACTCAGTCTGAATGCAGGCCAAAGCATAGTGTTTTCATTTTTTGTGTGTTTTTCCCTTTTGTTCTGTTTCTTCTTTTACAACATGACTAATGTGGAGATATGTTTCACATTATTGCACATGTATAATGTATATCAGATTGCTTGCCATCTTGGGAAGGGGGAAGGGAAGGGAGGGAGGGAGAAAAATTCAGAACTCAAAATCTTTTGAAAAATGAATGTTGAAAATTGTCTTTATGTGTAACTGGAAAAATAAAATACCATGAATTAAAACAAAGAAAAGAGGATAGAATAAAGATGAATTAATTCACTAAGGGTTCAATATGGAGAAGGGAACAGAGTATAGTAATTGCAAAGAAAAAGAAATAAGGGATTGAAATGATAAGGGCAAGACATGATTCATGATGACACATTTCAATTTAGTAATTGTCTGGGGACAGAACTTTTAAGTTACTAATGAAAGAAAGGTTAGAAACATATATATACCCAATTGAGAAATGGTCAAAGGATATGAACAGGCAGTTTTCTGATGAAGAAACCAAAGCTATCTATTCCCATATGAAAAAATGCTCTAAATCTCTAATGATTAGAGAGATGCAAATTAAAACAACTCTGAGGTACCACCTGACACCTACCAGATTGGCTAAAATGACAAAAAAGGAAGATAATAAATGTTGGAGAGGCTGTGGGAAAATTGGAACACTAATGCATTGTTGGTGGAGCTGTGAGCTGATCCAACCATTCTGGAGAGCAATTTGGAATTATGCCCAAAGGGCGATAAAGCTGTGCATACCCTTTGACCCAGCAATCCCACTTTTAGGTCTTTTGCCCAAAGAAATCATGGAAGGGGGAAAGGGACCCACATGTACAAAAATATTTATAGCTGCTCTTTACGTGGTAGCAAGGAATTGGAAGTTGAGGGGGTGCCCATCAATTGGGGAATGGCTGGACAAGTTGTGGTATATGAATACAATGGAATACTATTGTGCTGTAAGAAATGATGAGCAGGAAGAGTTCAGAGAAACCTGGAGGGTCTTACGTGAGCTGATGATGAGTGAGATGAGCAGAACCAGAAGAACATTGTACACAGTGTCATCAACATTGAGTGTTGACCTACTGTGATGGACTATATTCTTCTCACCAATGCAATGGTACAGAAGAGTTCCAGGGAACTCATGATAGAAGAGGATCTCCAAATCCAAGAAAAAAAAAAGAAAGAAAGAACTGTGGAGTATAGATGCTGATTGAACCATATTATTTCTTTTGTTTTGGGTGCTGTTGGTTTTTTTTTTCTTTCTATTTTGAGGTTTTGCATCACTGCTCTGATTCTTTCTCTTGTAACAGGATTAATGCAGAAATAGGATTAATGTTATTATGTGTATATATATATGTGTGTGTATATATATATATATGTATACAGTTATATAGATATAACCTATATCAGATTCCCTGCTGTCTAGGGGAGGGGGGAGGGAGGGGTGGGAGGGAGAAAAATCTGAAATTGTAAAGCATGTATAAACAAAAGTTGAGAACTATCTTTACATGTAATGGAAAAAATAAAATACCTCATACATAAAAAAAACCATATATAAATATTTCTATTTAAAATCAAGGAAAAGAACAGAAATTAATCTGTTATAAATAGATAATACAGAAGACTGATAATGACCTGAATATACTAAATTTCAAGGGGGTTTGAAAAGTCTAGGCAATCTTGAATTAAATTCAAAATCACAGGGCAAGAAAGAGGTCCCAAAAGGTCATTTCTATTTTAGTGATCTCTAATTCAAATTTCTTGTTTAAGTCATTTACATTTATCTGTGTCTCTTCACAAAGACCCATCTTTCCAATTACATGTTCAACTAAACAAATAGCAAAAGGGATTGATTAATACACCTCAGGGAAGTGTGTTGGTGGGTTGAAAGGGTTGGGGTATAAATAAAACCATGCAGCCAAGGGTTTGACATTCCTGAATCATAGAATCAAAACAAATTATCAAGGGTAGAAGGGAACTGAGAGGTAATGTAATCCAACATATCCCTGAACAGAAATTCTTTCTCCAACATTCCCAACAGTCATTCAATATTTGCTTGAAAAAGCAGAATTCACTTCCTCATAATGAAGACTATTCTACTTTTGAAGAAGTCTAGTTATTGAGGAAGTTTTTTTCTTATACCATATAAAAAATCAACCTTTTACATATTGTTTTTAGTTCTGTCCTCCAGGACTAAGCAAAACAAGGTCCCTTTTCCACCTGATAGCTCTTAAGTATTCTAGTTCACCTTGCATATTTCTATTAGTGTGGAGCAAATGACCATATTTTACACTATTATAACTTTGAATACCATGAATTCAAGTAATGAGACCACTTCAGGGGATTTCTTATTTCCACTAATCAGGAGATAGCTGTGCTTGATCACAGCTATCAAGACCCTCATTCCCTAAGTATTTTTAAGAATCCAATTCAAATAAACACTTCTTAAGCATTGTAAATTTAATATAATGTTTGAAATTTAAGCAATTGAAATAAATATTTCTTAAGGGGAGGGAGAGACAGAGACAGAGAGAAAGAGATAGAGACAGAAAGACAGACAGAGAGAGAGAGAGAGAGAGAGAGAGACAGAGACAGAGAGACAGAGAGAGAAAGAGAGAGAGAGAGGAGAGAAATCAGAAGTGTTAACAACTAGAACAATGGGGAGCGATTTTGTAAGGCAGTGGCACCTGTGTTGAGATAAGAAAGATAGGACTTCAGAGAGGCAGATTTGAGGAAGTGGTCTATTCAGAGGGGGTAGATTAAATGTCACATCTGGAAAATAGTCCAGTTTGAACCGTGGAGTAAGGCTGGGGAGGGGGGGGGAGTGGTTAATGAAAAATAATGCTAACAAGTTAGGCTGTAGTCATAAGGCAAAGAACCTTGAAAGTGAGCTTCAGAGTTTATATGCTATCCAGGATATAGGAAAAACAAAAAAAAAAAACAAAAAATCTCTCTGCTTCAGGGAAAGAAGGACAATGAGCCAGCAAGGACAAAGAGAAGAGTTCAAATTCAGAAAAGAGTGGTGGCATAGAAGACAAAGGAGAAGAGAGTGTTCAGGAGGAGGTGGGTGGTCCACAGTATCAAAACCAGATACATGGGGGGCAGCTAGGTGGTGCAGTGGATAAAGCACTGGCCCTGGATTCAGGAGGACCCGAGTTCACATATGGCCTCAGACACTTGACACTAGCTGTGTGACCCTAAGCAAGTCACTTAACCCTCATTGCCCCACAAAAACAAAAACAACCCCCCCCAACCCAGATACAAACAGTATCAAATGCTATTACCTTCTGAGAAGTCAAGGAGGTTGAAGCCTGAGAAAAGAACATTAGAATTATCTATAAGAGTTACTGAAGGAGTCATTAGTCACAGGAATACTATGGAAATTTTCTTTGGGTACCTACACATGTGTTCTGATTTGGATATCATTTCTTGTAAAAAAAACCAACAACCACACACACAATTAAGTATTGGGTAGGAAACTCAAACATTAGCAGGGGACCTATGCAATTTTTATTTCATGAGTATACGTGGATGAAATGTGAGAGAAAGAATATAGGTCATAAATAAAAAGTAGCCTGAAGTGAAGCACATAATTAGCTGCAGCTGCCTGTTGGAATGGACTGACATGTATGCTAATCACACCATGATGAAGAATTCCCCTCAACATGTCATCACCAGCAAAAATTCCCAGATGCATCAATAGGGAAGAACATAAGATGTGAGTTTGCAGAATTCATTAATCTTTAAATTAAAGATATCTTTGGGTGTTTTTAAGTCATAGGAAATCTTTTTCCTTTTTCAGGCTGGTAAGATGTAGCAAAACTTAAAGGCACTTCAGGCCACCCACTCGTTAATTTTAGGTAATTAAATAGACATCATTGCTCTGGGGAAAAAAAACCCAGCCAGAAATCTCCAGATAACAAGACAATGTCTTAATTCCAGGAAAAAAAACTAACCATTTTTGAGAACATAAACATTGTTCAAGGCAAAGGGAACTCTGGGTCAGGTTTTCTGAAGTTTTACAGTTTTATATTGGTTCCTCTGCTTATTAAAAATAATTATGCCCCTCCTTACTTTTTTGTTTTGTTTTGGGTGGGGAATTGAGGGTTAAGTGACTTGCCCAAGGTCACACAGCTAGTAAGTGTCAAGTGTCTGAGGTCGGATTTGAACTCAGGTCCTCCTGAATCCAGGGCCAGTGCTTTATCCACTGGGCCACCCAGCTGACCCCCTCCTTACTTTTATATCTAATTATGTGGCACCAAAACAAAATAATTTCTAGTAATAGAACAAGTAATTTGATAGCATGATTTTATTAGAAAAGTGCTTCATAGAATCTCAAGAGTTGGGATGGGTCTCACTTAGTCCAATCCACATATGAACAAGAATCCCTTCTACAAATTCAAGAGAATTGATTCCCCATCCTTTGAAGATCTCTAGGGAAGAAGAACTTTCAGATAGCTCTAGTTAGGAAATTTGTCCTTGCTTTGAATGTAAATTTGCTTCTATTTTTTGGAGCAGAACAAATTTATTCTTTCACATGACAGCTCTTCTGGTACTTGAAGGACAAATCACTGAACTTCTGCCTATTTCAGTTTCCTCATCTATAAAACAGGGATAATAGCACCTACCTTCTATAATTGTTGTGAGGATCAAATGAGAGTATTTGTAAAAGTACTTTGCAATCCTTCGAGTGATATATAAACACTAGCTATTACTAAAAAGTAATTTGAAGAGTTTGGAAGCATTAATGACAGAGGAGATTAGAAAAGATCTCAGGCTGAAGGTGGTAACTGAACTGTACTTTGAAGGAAATTAGGGATTCTATACATCATCACAAACATGGGGGACCACCTGTGTCAAAACATGGAACTGGTGGATGGAATATAATTCTCAGGTAATAAATAGCTAGTTGGCTAATTTAACTTGAGAGTGCAAGAAAAGGAGAAATATGAAGTAAAACTGGAAAGATAGGTGGAAGACATAATATAGTAAATGTGAGGCTGTCTTATCTTTGCCAGGATAAACATTCCCAGTTCCTTCAAATGATCCTCATCTACCATGAAACAGAAGTGTCCTTCCTATCATGTTACCATTTTGTGAATATTAATAAAACCTGCTTCCCAGTAGTGAACTTAATACTTTAGATGTAGTAGTATAAATACAACAGAAGACAGAAAACTCTCTAGCCCTAGATGCCACACCTCTCTTAAGGCAACCTATGGTTGGATTGGGTTTCTTCTTCTTCTTCTTCTTCTTCTTCTTCTTCTTCTTCTTCTTCTTCCTTCTTCTTCCTTCTTCTTCCTTCTTTTTTGTGGCTGTTATATCTCATCCCTAATTTTAAAAAAAAATTTTTATTGTATTTTATTTCTTTTGTAAAATATTTCCTGGGGCAGCTAGGTGGCGCAGTGGATAGAGCACCAGCCCTGGAGTCAGGAGTACCTGGGTTCAAATCCAGCCTCAGACACTTAACACTTACTAGCTGTGTGACCCTGGGCAAGTCACTTAACCCCAATTGCCTCACTAAAATATATATATATATATACACACATATATATACATATATATATACATATATATACATACATATATATATATTTCCTAATTACACTTTAAATACCATTTCCCCCAATTACATATTAAAACAATTCTTCACATTATTTTTAAAGTTTTGAGTTCCAAATTCTATCCTTCTCTGTGTCCCCTATCCCTGGGATGGTAAGCAATCTGATACAGGTTATACATGTGCAATCATGTAAAACAGCTCTATATTAGTCATTTTGTACAAGAAGACTTGAACAAAAAAATCAAAGGAAGGAAGGAAGGAAGGAAGGAAGGAAGGAAGAAAGGAAGGAAGGAAGGAAGGAAGGAAGGAAGGAAGGAAGGAAGGAAGGAAGGAAAAAAGGAAGAAAAGAAGGAAGAGAGGGAAGGAAAAAAGGAAGAAAAGAAGGAAGAGAGGGAAGGAGGGAGGATGAAAGAAAGAGACAGAAACAAAGAAACAAAAACAAGAAGAATATGCTTCATTCTGTATTCAGACATATAAATTCTTTCTCTGGAGGCAGATAGCATGTTTCACTATGAGTCCTGTGGGATTGTCTTGGATCATTGTATTGCTAAGAATAGCTAAGTCATTCACAATTCTTCATCATGCAATATTACTGTTACCATGTACAAAATTCTCCTGGTTCTGCTCACTTCACTTTGCATCTGTTCATGTAAGTCTTTCCAGGTCTTTCTGAAACCATCCTGCTTTTCATTTCTTATAGTACAATAAAATTCTATCACAATATGCTGCAACTTGTTCAGCTATTCCCCAGGTGATGGGAATCCCCTTGATTTCCAATTCTTAGCCATCACAAAAAGAGCTGCTACAAATATTTTTGTACAAGTACACCATTTATACCTTTTTAAAATATCTCTTTGAGATATAGACCAAACAATGATATTGCTGAATCAATGGACATGCACAGTTTTATAGCCCTTTGAGCATAGTTCCAATTTTTTCTTCAGAATGGCTATATCAGTTCATGACTCCACCAACAATGCATTAGTGTCCCAGTTTTCCCACATCCCCTTCGACATTTATCATTTTCCATTTTTGTCATATTAACCAGCCTGATTGAAGTGGGGTGATATCTCATTGTTTTTTTGGTCGGGGCAATGAGGGTTAAGTGACTTTTCCAGGGTCACACAGCTAGTAAGTGTCTAGTGTCTGAGGCCGTATTTGAACTCAGGTCCTCCTGAATCCAGGGCTGGTGCTTTATCCACTGCTCCACCTAGCTGCCCCCTGATACCTCATATTTTTAAAAAAATATTTCACTTCTCTAATCAACAGCAATTTAAAGAATTTCTTCAAATAACTATAGTTTTGATTTCTTTGTTTGAAAAATACCTGTTCAAATCCTTTGACCATTTACCAATTTGGGAATGATTTGTATTATTATAAATTTGACTCTGTTTTCTATATATTTGAGAAGTGAGCCTTTTATCAGAGATACTTGCTACAAAATTTCTCCCCTTTTTTCCTTCCTTCTAATTTTGGTTATATTGGTTTCGTAAAACCCTTTTTGTTTTATTTAATCAAAATTGTCTATTTTATATTTCGTGATGTTCTCTATATTTTGTTTGGTTCTAAATTCTTTTCTTAGACTGTCAGGCAAACTATCTGACATTTAAATAGATCTGACAGGTAAACTATTCCATGCTTTCCAAATTTGCTTATGGTATTGACTGTTATGTGTAAATCATATATTCAGTTGAACCTTATTTTGGTATACAGTGTGAGATGTAATATACCTAGTTTTTGCTGTATCTTATATTATTTACAAGAGATGTGAACAATTGATTTTCAGGAAGATTAGTGGTTGCCCTGGGTCACATAGTTCATTATTAGCAAAGGTATTCTTCATACTCAAATCTACTGACTACAAATTCAGTTTTCTTTCCTCTACAAAACGTTACCTATTTCTGTTCCCATGACTACCATCCTAACTTGAACCCTTATTTTCTCTTGCCTTGACTATTATGTTACCTTCCATACTTATGTCATTGCCTCCAATATTTCTCCCTTCCAAGCAGCCTACATGCTTCTATCAAATTGGACTTTCTCAAAAACTTCCATTGCTTACAAAATATTCTAAATTAGTCTAGCATTCAAGGCCCTTCCTAACCTAGTACAAATTTGTCTTTGCAATTTCATTTCCCACTATAACCCATCACTCCAACTCAGAAGAAGCACTTATTTTCTGGACATGTTTGATATGTTTCTGCCTCTGTGCACTGGTTCATGTTGCTACTTATGTCTGAAGTGCCTTTCTTTCCATACTCCCCAACAGATATTTCTCTGTTAATTGAAATCAGATCCATCTTTCAAGGTCCCTCTACCATCTCTTCCTTAATTCCTTCATGAGTACTTTTTACAGTTTTTATGAATTTTCATTCTTCATTTTTATTGTATCTAATTGCATAAAAAGTCTTGTTTTGCTCCTCTAGTTCACTAAAGATAGTGTGCTGTGAAGAAGAAAACCCTGGACTTGGAATCTAAATGTAGATTATACTTCTGAGCATCCCCAGCTATATAATCCTTAGGCAAGCCAAGTGACCTCTGTAAATTCAGAATTTACAATGAGAATGAAGAGAATCAAACACATAGGTTCATAGTAGTTAAAGCTGAAACTGACCTTAGAGATAATTTAGTCCAATTCTCTTAGGAAACAAAAAAGGAAACTGGGCCCCAAAGAGATTAAATGACTTACCCAAGGTCATGAAGAGTAGAAAGCAAGAAAAAGTCCTCTTATGTCTGGGAAGGAAGTTTTCCTTCCTTTCCTTTTTTATTATTGTTATACTTATTTTGCCTTGGACTCAGGACATATTTGTCCTTGTAATTTTTTTATGCCTTTTTCCACTTTGTTGTAGTCAAATTGAGATGTAACAAATGGACAGACTACATGCTTTGTTGGTATCTATTACAAAATATCTAGAGGAAGGTTCCAAGGATATTGAGTGGTCCTCCTTTGAAGGAATTTGGGGAAACATGCAAAGGTGTCACATAAGATGTAAAGAACATAAGTGGAATTGAATCTTCCCTCTTGTGGGAGTATGCTCACCCAAAACATCATAGATTCATTGAGGTGTGCAACTTCTAATCAGATCCTTGCCTATCTTTTCTGAAATATGGTCCCCCAAATGAGGCTAACAGAATTACCAGATGAATGCCTTTGGTGCTGATTATAAGTTTCAGTTCCTCTCAATTTGGAATACAGGACTGAGAATAGGCCTGCAGGTGTTTGCCTTGTTCTATGTAATTTGTTCTTCTTATTTTCTGGTTCAGACAATTATTCTCCCCTAGACCCAGGAGTTCAGGGCCTCCAAACTATCTTGGAACCAGTATTGCATGCTGGGAGGTAGTCAGTCAGCCCAGTAGGGAAGTCCTGAGAAGCCAGGGCACTTGGGACTCAGGCCTAAGGTTGCTTTTCGATTTGGAACTTGGACTATGATCTATAGAACTGAACTAAAGTATGAACCTAATTCCCTTCCTCCTCCCAAAGACTAAAATGGTAAAAGGGGGAGGGAGATTATGCTTCCCACATGTTGGGAGAGTAAGTTTGTATATTTATGATT
The DNA here is from genome assembly GCF_019393635.1 of Dromiciops gliroides. Taxonomy (NCBI): domain Eukaryota; kingdom Metazoa; phylum Chordata; class Mammalia; order Microbiotheria; family Microbiotheriidae; genus Dromiciops; species Dromiciops gliroides. The sequence goes on along the minus strand of NC_057861.1, from coordinate 516,410,323 downwards.
ATATCTTTTGAAGAAAATATTTCTTTGTAAAAGCTATTCCAAATATTAGCAACTAAATGAAACTGTGGTACAGAGGCCTAAACTTCAGGGAACACCATTGGTGGATTCTGGAGCCAATGGCAAAAAACCCCTAGATCCTCCTAATCCATTTTAAGATTATGTGAAATATAATCTACCTGCCTTAAAGTAGTGGGGGCCATGACATGCTATACTAGCAAAAACTTTGCAACTTCAAAAATACATCTTTCTACTGGGATGCAGTTTTCCTCCCTACCAATAATTTCCTTCAATAATTATAGCCAGATTATCAACGAAATAGTTAACAACACTTACCATGAATTCCCAGGTTTAATTATTTATTTTATTTTTTTTTTTTTGCGGGGCAATGGGGGTTGTGACTTGCCCAGGGTCACACAGCTAGTAAGTATCAAGTGTCTGAGGCCGGATTTGAACTCAGGAACTCCTGAATCCAGGGCCGGTGCTTTATCCACTGTGCCACCTAGCTGCCCCAAATTCCCAGGTTTAAAGACAAAGTAAACAGACTTTTAAGAAGCCGAGATAAGCTTCTCTAACCCCAGAAGGAAGGCAGTTGGACCCAACCTTCTCTGAAGAGAGGGGAAAGTAGAGGAGGAGACCCAGATGATCACTGGCTTTGACAGTGCCTACTCCTTCTTTTTTGTGCATGATTTGTCCACCTCAGCACCAGGAATTTGGCCTTCGTGGCTTCTTCCCAACAATCCTCCCATCTTCCATCTTCTATTTTCCTTCTTCTTGCAGCTTTTCTTCTTATCCTGCAGTGGGTACAGCAGAGACTTTCCCTCCTTACAGTACTTTAGGATTGGAAGACCTAGCTTGTCTACCAAGATCTGGCCCCACCAGCCCCAAAGTCAGTAAAAACTCCCCAGCGGTCAAGAAGGTAAACATTTCTATCTGGCCAGTAGACCTTAATCTCAAGACTTTGGATCCATCTGGCAAAGCTAACACAGAGAACTATGTTCAGAGCGTTAGACATGATTTCCATGGAGATTACATTTTAGGGCAATGATTGTCTCAGCAAAAGCCAGCTTCTAGCTCAATAAGAGGAAACAGCTGTCATTTGAATATTGGAGTCTCTTCATTCCAATACTTACAGATTCTCTTATGACCATAAAGAATGGAAGGTTTGGGTACTGTGGTTGCTCCACCCCTATTTCCTTCTCTTTAGGCCAGTGTGAAACAACATAAATATATGCTCTTTTTTGTTTCAAGTTTGAAGTTCACTTTCACAATTACACTGCAAAACCACAAGTGGTGTGTTGGCTTTTCAAATTAAACTTGTTTTCTGAAGTAAACTGCATGCCTCAGCAATTCCTTGGCAGAAGAAGGGAGGAGAGAATTCCCTTCAGATCATGATGCCTGATCCTGACATTTTATAAAGGATATGTGGAAAGCTCAGTGCTGGCTTCTTAGAAGATAGTTGTTTTATTTTCCTGTTTCTGCTGTTGACAGTGGAATGTCTGTAGTTTTCTTTAAAGAAAGAAAAACTACTTAAATACAGGGCAGACTTTTGTTTTTCTTATATGCTCATTTCCTCCTTCAATGCAATTTCTAAAGTGGTATATCATGGGAATGCCATAGACAGAGTATATTTTGATCTCAGTACTTGACAGTCTCATACCACAGGGAACAAGAGAGAAAAATCTGGAGTAATTTGGTAAATTCTTAAGTTAAGGATATTCTCCGGCAAAAATTACCTCACCTCACTTAAAGTAAGTGATAAGAGGCTATGCCCTTATATAATTATCAGGTGAATACATATCTTGAGTTCAGTAGGTATGAATAAGGTCCTAGGTACCTCCCTAGATGTGACAGAAAGTCAATTCATTTTGACTGATGAATGTTTTCATGCCCCCCTGGAACCTAAAAAAGACCAGGGAAGAAATTCAGAATCCAAGAGATTTGATTGTCTGGAAGTAGAAAGGAGAGAGAGAGCTAGCTGTCCTTGAATGTTTGTGTCTAGTCTATCAATAGAAAATAACTTTTATTATGACCTTGAGGATGGAAGAATCTCTGAAGAAAAGGAGGGAAAGTGGTATAGATGACTTAGTTCTCCTTCCCAATGACCCTTTCACTGGTTGGAGCAAGAACTGGAGAATTTCAAAGGGCCTGCAGGATTTTGGATTTGCCATGAAATCCTGTTAGGGCAGGTAGTCCCCTGGCAGTACCCCTGGAACAGCCTGGTAGCAGTGTCTTCACAAGGAGCCTAAGCAAAATTGAGCCTAAAATGATTTCTACAAAGAGCTCAGCAAAAGAAGTGAAATCATTTCTTGAGCACCTCACAAAGGGAGAAAAGGATCTCCATCAATGAATTATATGAATTGCCACTTTGTCACATTTGCTCTCCAAGCTTAAGCCCTCTTTCACCTGAACTTGTTATATACTGGTGGGAGAATATGTTAGACTTTTTTAGGGGTAGTGTTTCTCCATTGTTTCTACTATTATATCTCTACTATACTATACTATCACATCTACTATTATCTCTATAATCTACTGTTATACTATAATATCTCAATTGTTTCTACTATTATGACTAATTAATGTCACTGATAATCATGAGTGTTAGGGTTGGGGAGACACATCAGTGGAATATCAGGAACATTTAAAAGACAACTCCTAACCACTAAGGGCTGACTCTAGTAAACACATGACTTCCTAAATAACTATACTCAAAGAGTTTTGAACATCATCAATTTAGAGTGAAGTTTTTAGTGAACTGTAGCAGGATGTCAGATTTTGTTTGTGTTTTTCAATCATTTCAGATGAGGACCTGAGGCAAAGAGGGTTATGTGACTTGCCCAGGGTCACAAAACTAGTGCCTGAGTCTATATTTGAACTCAGGAAGATTTTCTTCCTTACTCCAGTCTTGGCACATCGTGCCACCTAGCTGCCCAGTTTAACTGCATGGAAAAACAACCACCATGCATATGTCTCTCAATTTTGGTATTCCATGCTGGTTATATTAAAAACCTTGCACAGGATATTTATTATTCTTAATAGTACAACTAAGAAGGTATAACAAATCTATAGAGTAATTACTATCTACTGACAGATGAACTAAATTGTGAATAATAATTGTCCCTTAAGCTTTCAAAACTAAAGCAAATCTGACTTGTTACTGAATCTTAATGTTGCTACATGAGTCCAACTTCCTATTCCAGATTCACAGCAGGATACCAACATCTGTGACATTAAAATTGAAAATTAGTTGAAAGCTTCCCTACTCCCTGGAGAGGAATTATCATTTCAGACAGTTTTCTGCCTCAAATAATTCCTTTTATTTAAAGATAACAGATTTTATTGGTACCTTTTATTTTTATTTACATATTTATCCCCGTATCTCTCCTTTTGCCACTTTATGTCAAGTAATTTTTTTAAGAAAGAGGAACAAGAAAAAAATAATCAAAAACAGTTAATATATTTTAAAATAGGGCACCTGGGTGGCACAGTGGATAGAATGTCAGGACTGGAATCAGGAACATGTCTTCCTGAATTCAAATTTGGCCTCAGACACTAGCTTTATGACCCTGGGTGAGTTACTTAACTCTATTTGCCTCAGTTTCCTCATCTGTAAGATGAGCTGGAGAAGGAAATGGCAAACCATTCTAGTGTCTCTGACAAGAAAATCCCAAATGGGGTCACAGAGAGTTGTACTGTACTGAAATTACTCAACAACAATAACATTTCAAAAATTGGCATTGTATGCCCAGGGATCTTCCCCGTCAATTTTGCAGAGAAGCAGTGGAAAGCTATTATTTAACACCTCATCTCTGAGGTCAAGTTTAGTCTTTATAATTTATAACTTTTTATTGTACCAGATTGTTATATCTTACATTTACATAATTTAAGTAATTGTGTATATAGTTTTACTGGCTTTGCTTACTTCACTTTGCATCCATCAGTTTATGAAAGTTTTTCCATACTTTGCAGCATTTATCATGTTTGTTATTTCTTGTAACACTAATATTCCGTTAGATTCATGTTACAACAATTTGTCCAGCTATCCCCCTATCAATGGGCACCCACTTTTGTTTCCTACTGCAAAAAGTGCTGTTATGAACATTTTTGTGTATGGAATTTTAATTTTTGTCAATAACCTCCTTGGGGTAGATCCCTAACAGTGGAATCTGTGGGTTAAAGGGAATGGATATTTTAGCCATTTTGTTTGAATACTTCCAAAATACATTCCAGAATGACTACATGAATTCAACAATCCACGAAGAAAACCTTTTTTTCCACAGCCTCTTCAACATTGACTATTCCCATCTTTTACTATGTTTGCTAATTTGCTGGGTATAAAGAAAGAACTCAGAATTGTTTTGATGTACATGTCCATTATTACTAGTGTTTGGGAGCATTATTTCATATGATTATTAATAGTTTGTATTTATTTTAAGAACTGTTTGCTCATATCCTTTGACCACTTATTTATTGAGAAATGACTATTTCAATTAGTTTTCTATATATCCAGGATTAAAAAAAACTCATCAGGTATTTTTCACAGCACGATTTTTTCACCAATTGAGTCTTTTTATTTTTATTTTTTTAATTTTTTGCGGGGCAATGAGGGTTAAGTGACTTGCCCAGGGTCACACAGCTAGGAAGTGTTAAGTGTCTGAGGCTGGATTTGAACTCAGGTCCTCCTGAATCCAGGGCCTGTGTTTTATCCACTGTGCCACTTATCTGCCCTGCCCCAATTGAGTCTTTCCCACTTTCTACATGCATTATTTTTTTGTGCAGAAGCTTTTCAATTTCACACAATCAAAATTATCCATTTTATTTTTTGTGATTGTGTCTCTATCTTGCTTGTGCCCCCAATCTGTCAGGAGGTGAATAGTATATTTCATCATCAATCTTTTGGAATCATGGGTGGACATTGTATTGATTTTAGTTCTTTCAGCTTTCAGTTGTTTTTCTTCGTGGTTATTATTATTTTTTTTTAATTAATAAAGTATTTTATTTTTTTCCCGTTACATGTAAAGATAGTTCTCAACCTTTGTTTATACAAGCTTTACAATTTCAGATTTTTCTCCCTCCCTCCCCTCCCTCCTCCCTCCCCTAGACAGCAGGTAATCTGATATAGGTTATATATACATACATACATATATATATATATATATATATATATACACACACACACACACATAATAACATTAATCCTATTTCTGCATTAGTCATGTTATAAGAGAAAAAAGTCAGAGCAATGATGGAACACTTCAAAATAGAAAAAAAACAACAGCATCAAAAACAAAAGAAATAGTATGGTTCATTTAGCATCTATACTCTGAAGTTCTTTTTTTTTTTCCTGGATTTGGAGATCCTCTTCCATCATGAGTTCCCTGGAACTCTTCTGTGCCATTGCATTGGTGAGAAGAATATAGTCCATCACAGTAGATCAACACTCAATGTTGATGTTACTGTGTACAATGTTCTTCTAGTTCCGCTCATCTCACTCATCATGAGCCCACGCAAGACCCTCCAGGTTTCTCTGAACTCCTCCTGCTCATCGTTTCTTATAGCACAATAGTATTCCATTGTATTCATATACCACAACTTGTCCAGTCATTCCCCAATTGATGGGCACCCCCTCAACTTCATAGTTATTATTATTGAATACATTTTTCTCCTGGTTCTGCTTGTTTCATTCTTTGTCAGTTTAGAAACATCTTTAAAATTGTCCATTTTTTAATATGAATGTTATAGTATAAATTGTTCATCTTCAACATAGTTCTGTCATATTATTTCATGTAATTTAAGTTTTCTCTAAAATCATCTCATTCTTCATCTCTTACAATGGCTTTCTATCATATTCCTCTAACCACAACTTATTCAGCTATTCCTCAACCGAGAACTATTTGCCACAAAAAAGCTGCTATAAATATTTTGGTATATATATATATATATATATATATATATATATATATATATATATATATATATATGAGTTCCTTTTTTTCATCATTTTTGTATATATTCCTAGAACTAGTATAGTTAGTTAGTCTTTTTTCTTTTAATAGTTTCTAGAGATGGAGTTATTTATTTAATTACTTTTTTTCCCTTGGCAGTTGTTTTCATTTTTTGTTGTTTAGTCATTTTTCAGTTGTGTCTGACTCTTTGTCATGCCATTTGGGTCTTTCTTGAAAAAGACACTAGAGTGGTTTGCTATTTCCTTCTCCAACTCATTTTATAGATAAGAAAACTGAGACAAACAGGGTTAGGTGACTTTCCTAGGGTCACACAGCTACTAAGTGTCTGAGCCTATATTTGAACTCATGAAGATGAGTCTTCCTGATTCCAAGACCAGCATTCTATCCACTGTGCTAGCTAGTTGCCCATATTTTTATTTACTTTTCCTATATTTCTGTTGTTTGGTGTGTTTTAAAATAATCTTGAAGTCAAAGTCAAATAATTTTCTCAAGTCTGTTTTTTCTTTTTACTCAGAAATACTTTAAATGCCTCTCATTGAAATCAATCTCTTTTGTTTTCAGATTTTTTTTCAGATTTTCAAGGTAGATAATTTTGGTCTATATTTTAGGCTCCTTTGCTTTTCAGAATATATTTTCATGGTCCCTTTTGTATTTTCTGGTGGGAGCAGAATAGTTTGTATTATTCAAATTACCATTCCAATATAGTGTAAGACTTTTCCCTGGTCATTTGTAGAATTTGCTGTTTGTCACTCAAATTATTAAACTGAATTGCTATGTATCTTGGAATTTGAAACATAGGTTGTTCTTTTCTTGAGAAAATCTGTTAATTCTTTTGATGAGTACTTTGTTATTTGTATTCAGAAATTATGAACTATTTTCTTGGAGGATTTTTTTTTTGTTTGTATGATGGTATTCAAGTGTTTTGATTAGTCAGATTTTTTCTAGGAGAATCTTTAAGTTGACTCTTTTATATTCTGTCTTTGTGATCAATAACTTTTGCTTATATAGAGAACATGTGGTTTTAAAAACATTATTCCTTTTTGCTTCTACTTTTCTATATTGTCCTTCAATTCAGTATATTTGTTTTTTCAATCAGTTTTCTCTTTCCCTTCTTTGGAGAAATTGGCTGCCATGGATTCAAGTGTTTCTATTCTGTGAAGGTAATAAATTCTGTCATTTGTTTTCTTTTAAATTATCTCAAGATTCTGATTTCTGTGGTAATTTTAGTCTTTCTTCCTTATATTCCTCTGTCACATCCTGTTTCTGACTCCTTTTCCTTTAATAATGGGTTCCCTCCCAGGACTATATCATAAAACTATCTCAGTCTCCTGGAACATGAGGAATTTATTTTTTCCCTGGCCTTGGTCCCTACTTCATGCATCTTCTGGGAGAAGCATTTCAGTTAGCTTGATTCTTGTTTGCCTTTCTTCAGAACCAGAGTAATCACTTATACTGGCCTGTGGTCTTTTTCATTTACTCTTTAGTTGTCTAGATGGGTTGAATTAGGATCTGACAACTTTTGCAAAGTTGAAGAATTCTGGGATAGGTGTTTCAGGCAGATTTTCTGCTTCATTCTGGCTCCCTAAACTATGGGTTTCTCCAGGCAAAAATAAACATGGTCCATGTGCCTTTTCCCATCCTAACTTAGCTGGGAAGAGTTGATGCCCATCTCTTGTTGCAATAAGTCATTGGAGAAAAGGCAGTGTTTTGGTACTAAAAATGTCTGAATCAAGGGAGAAACACTTCAGTGAGTCAAAAAGCACATACCTTTAGGTGAAATTCCTTGATACATTACAGAAACTGGTGAGAGAAGGGTGCTGAATGAGGGTGTTATTAGCATTTTCCATTGTAGGTGACATAGTGGATAAAGCACTGGCCCTGGAGTCAGGAGAACCTGAGTTCAAATCTGGCCTCAGACACTTGACATTTAGCAAGTCACTTAATCCAATTACTTCAAAACATCTGGGGCCATCTCCAGTCTTCCTGATATACATCTTGTCACTGGACCCAGATGGCTCTGGAGGAGAGAGTGAGGCTGGTGACTTTGCACAGGCCTGCCTCACTTAAAAATCCAATTCACTGTAAGTTATGACACCACCTCCCAATGCTATGGTCCTCTTCAAGAACAAAGGACAAACAACAACAAGCAGAACATAAAGTTATAATTTTACTTCCCTTTTTTCTTTCTTGTCTTGTGGATTCAACTGTAATTGTTCTAACTCTGGCTCTTAATTCCACTTTTGAGGAGGGAAGTTGAGAGTTAGTGGAGACTAGAAAAAATATCTAGTATTGTATCTTCTTGGCAACATAAATTAGATAGAAGCTCTGCTGTGAATATCTTTTTTACTCTGCTCTTTCAATGAACATATTCCAAAGCCTAGTCCTGGGGCTTCTTTCTCCTTTCATTTTAAACTATCTTTAATTGATGATTCCATCAGCCCCTCTGGGTTCAATTACCATCTCTTTGGAGATGATTCCCAAATCTGTATAACCAATCCTAGTTTGTCTCCTGAACTATAGTCTCACATTATTAACTATCTCTTGGACAACTCAAACTGGATGTCCCATAGACATCTCAAACTCATTTTGTCCAAAAAAACCCTATAATTATCAAGGTCACTGCCATCATCCTACCAGACTTACAACTTCAGTGTCCTTCTTGACTCCTCCCTCTCATTCACCAACCATATGTAGTTTCCTCTAAATCTTATTGTTTTGAGCTTCATAGTAACTCTAATATATTCTCCTTTCTCTGCACTAATAGAGCCACAATCCCAGTTCAGGCCAACAGCAACTTAAGTTTGGGACTATTTCAATAGCCTTTTAAATAGTCTCCTATCCTCAATTCTTTTTCCCCCTCATCCACCTTCCACTTATGGTGCCAAGTTGATTTTTCTAATGTGTAGATCTGACCATGTCAGATCTCTCTTTTCCCCACTCAATGAGATCCATTGGTTCCCTATTATTTCCAGGATTAAATATAAAGTCCTTTGTTTAACACTCTTCATAGGGGGCAGCTAGGTGGCAGCTAGGTGACACAGTGGATAAAGCACCGGCCCTGGATTGAGAAGGACCTGAGTTCAAAGCCAGCCTCAGACACTTGATACTTACTAGCTGTGTGATCCTGGGCAAGTCACTTAACCCCCATTGCCCCACCAAAACAACAACAAAAAAAATAAAACTCTTCAAAACTTGACCCTTTCTTTATTTGTATTCTTCTTACATTGTGCTCTTCTTCATGTACCCTATGGTCTCCCATGCTCTTTTACTTGAAGTTCCTCAAACATGAAACTCCATCCTCTTTGCATTGTTTATCGACTATGCATTGCTCTGCTTCTTCAGAGCAGAAGCCTCTCCATTTCCCTAACTTCCTTTAGGACTCTGCTCAAGTCCTAGGGTCTGAAAGAGGCCTTTGTAGATCCCACAAACTGCTAGTAGCCTTCTGGCTACTGTATATGTACTCTATATGTACTAGTTATTTACATGTTGTCTCTCCATTATGATGTGTTTCTCGAGGTCAGAGATGGTATTTTTGCATTCATTTGTATTTCTAGCACTTAGCACAATGCCTGTTACACAGTAAGTGATTAATGAATGCTTATTGACTCTCATTCAGTTTTTAAAAACTCCAGTAGGTTGGATATTTTACACAATTGGATCAACGCTATTTCAAGTTATGTTAGTTTTCTATGTATAGCTATAATATTTCATTTTCTATCTTGTTAATTTTATAATCAAACTTTTCTACTTTTAAATGTTTTTATTCTGTTGGTTATTATAATTGTCCTTTTCCCATTGTTATTGTCTTTTTTTTTCAATTTGATGTTCTGCCAATATACATGTTCTATATATAGGACAAATTAATTCTTTCATTGTTTTTCTTCATCTAATTACCTTCAGATGTTTGGATAAGTACAACCAGACCTGTAGATTTTATTTCAATTTGACAGACAATTGAACTCAAACAGATTATTTATTCAGACTTGATCCTATGGAGAATTTTAACTTTTTTTTGACCAATAAAAGTATTAATTTCCCTTTTTTGTCAGTCAATAGCATTTATTAAGCATCTGCTATATTCCCTGCACTGTGTTTAGTACTAGGCATACAAAAAAAGGTTAAAGATGTGTTTTTTTTTTTTAATTCTTAAAGAGCTCACGGTCAAATGATACAGAAAAAGTACAAACAACATCATGATATAGACCAACCAATGGTACAGACAACATGCACAAAAACGATACATGCAGTATAAATTGGAATGAGACTTTACCAACTCCATTAGGATGGCAAGAGAAGGAACTGGGAACTGTTTCCCACTTCAGCAGGTTTTTCTTTTTTTTGGCTGGGCAATGAGGGTTAAGTGACTTGCCCAAGGTCACACAACTAGTAAGTGTCAAGTGTCTGAGGCTGGATTTGAACTCAGGTACTCCTGAATCCAAGGTTGGTGCTTTATACACTGTACCACCTAGCTGCCCACAGGCTTTTCATGATTACAAAAAGTATCAATTTTCAAAAATGATTTCTTCCCTCAGTAGCAATAGCTACTAGGAAGGAGGATTAAATCATCTAGACTATAGTTTACTCTCGAAGAGAGCAAAAGGAGTAGAGGAGTCAACCTAATTAATTTCCCTATGGAGGCTTTCCATTGTTGAGCAGTTAATAGTTTGAAGTGCACAATCCTTTCAAACCAAAAATATGACAAATCAGTTACTGACACCAAAACCACCTCGGAGATAGTTTTACAGATGAGGAAGTCAAAATCCAGAAATATAAAATGACTTGCCTAACATCACTTAGTGACCTGACCTGTCATTTAAGTGGCAAAATCAGAATTAATAGTGTTTTCCCCACTATCCACCCTCATAAATATTCACTTCATCTGATATAGCAAATGCTGTATTTATGTTGCTGTTCAATATAAGCTATCAAGAATATCACTTTTAATTTCATCATTTCATTAAAAACATGGTTTTTAAAAAAAAATTCATCAATATAAGCACCAGGAAAAAGCTTTCTTTCCCTCTGCATGTTTTCTCAGATCTGAGGAAATTCTGACTTAGAAGAGAAGCCTACCTAAATTCACTCTTTCCCAACCAATACTAATTAATTTATCTATAACATTGTAAGGTTCACAAAGTGCAATTCTCTAAAAACTTTGTCAGTTATATAAAATACTATTACTATTTTCCTTTTAAAGAAGAGAAAAATGGAGATTCAAAGAAGTTAGGTGACAAATCATACACAATTATGTGATGTGACCACATTTTAACTGAGGTTTCCTGACTGTGTTCTTTTCACTACAGCATGTTGCCTCACAAATAGAGAAATTTATTTGGTAGTGGAGTTTCAGATAAGGGAAAAAAGAAAAAATACTTTTTCTTATTTTTACCAATAAACATTTCTTTTAAAAATGCATTCATTTAACATCTAACTCTAAGACCCTCTTAAATGATTTTTAAGTGGCTCAATTGTGTTCATACTATTGATTTTCAAATGATCTTGTTTTTTTCCCCTTTTGATTGTCTGACGTAAAATGGCATGTAAAAATCTTCCAAAATCCTTTGAAATAACAAAAATTAGTAATAATGAAATTCAGAAAGAAATAATGGAGCAATTCCATTCAAAGTTATTATAAAGGACATTAAATATCTAGGAGTCAATTTACCAAGGATACAGTTGAGATTTATATAGATACAATTGCAAATCATTCTTTAATGTAATAAAGACTGACTGGGTTATGCAAGTAGTAATACTATCTAAATTAACCTATAGCTTTAGTATTATAATAATCAAACTATCAAACAACTACTTCATAGAATTAGACAAAATGATAAAAAGTATCATTTTGAGCAGCAAAAGATCTAGAATCTCAAAGGAAATACAATAACCTGTCAGAGGTGACTCTTCAAAATGCACTCATGCTCATAGCACAGGTCCCAGAGGGTATCTCTTTCTCACACAAGAGTTCTAGGAGTAACCCTGGGGATGGTAACTACCTAGCTTTGGTGTGCTTCCTATTATCAGTCAAGCAGTACAATTCCATTTTTTAAAAGGAATTTATTGAGAAGATAAAGCAAGAAAACGGGAGCTACAAAAACACCCTCTCCCCCTGCCCCAGTCAGGAATTCATTCTACCATTACATATGTAAGATTCCTGGGGAGAGGGGGTTCATACTTAGAGAAGAGATGTAGAGATGCACAAGTGTAGAGAATATATGTGAACAAGGGATACATCTTGGGGTTTTTTGGGGGGGTTGCTTTGTTGTTTTGTTGTTTTTGTTTTTTTGCAAGGGATACATCTTGACTCATGACCCAGGAAAGTCTTTTCTCCCCTCATAAAGTATCCATGAAATTCTTACAGGTAGATCTTTCCTGGGTTCTAAGGATCAGTGGCTTTATGTAACCCATAACCAGTCATGTGGAGTCATGATCCCTGAAGCTACCCACCTCCACAAGTGATTACTTTTGCATTTTTTATTTACTGGTGCTTAACCTATTATTGGCCATTACTTCTCTGATCACCTCCAATGGGGCTCTGCTTTGTGCTTTACTTACCAGGGGAACATCAGATGGCTCTGATAGGAAATCAGGATTAATGTCATATTATCACCTGGGCGCTCATTCACCTAAGATCAGGAGAACAAACACAAAAATAGCAGAAGCACCAAATAGTCATAGACATACAATGGCCAATGGGCTATAGAACAGGTGCCCTTCCCTTTCCCCTCTCCCACCTAGAAGCTCAAAGCAATCCTTACCTCTCAGCACCAGGAAGAAAAAGAGTATAAAATGGGCCAGGTTGTCCCTTTGTTTGTGCACTCAGTTATGACTCATCATCTCATTAGTCATCATTTCAAAATCAATTAGAAGACTTTTTCACCAACACAAAGACCAACACCTCAGCCACTCATGGCCCAAAGTAGGTTCACCAAAATTTCTACATGTATGTATCAGAAGCAGGCAAAAATATCTTCATATACTCCAGGGACTGAAATATGTGTCTACTTTAACACTGGTCAGATTTACACCCAGCCCTCCCCACTACCCCCATTATAGAAATAAAAGGAATAGGAATAAAGAGCATTTCCAAACCTCAAATTATACTAAGAAACAATAATTGTTGAAATTATTTGGTACTGGTTAAAAGATAGAAAAGTAAATTAGTGGAACAAAATAGATAAGGAAGAATAAGAAACAATAGAACTGAAGAATCCACTTTTTAATAAACATGAGACCATAGACCATGTGTGGTAAAATTCCCTATTTAACAAAAACTATTAAGAAAACTGGAAAAAAATTTGACAGAGATTAGATTTTGGCCAGTGTTTTATGCTACATACCATAAAAACAAAACAAAATAAAAATAAATACATGACCCAGATGTGAAATATCACTCCATGAAAAGATTAGAAAAATCACATTAGATACCTTTAACAAGTATAACTAAGAGAGGAATTTTAACTAGATAAGGAATAGAAAGGATCATAAAAGATAAACTAGACAATTTTGATGATATAAAACAAAAAAGCTTTTGCAAAAGCAACATCAATGCATCTGGGAAAAGATTAAAAAATGTTAACTGGGGTAAAAAATCTGTGCATCTCACAACTTTGGTAAGTGGTTGATACCTAATATACATAGGAAATTCATGCAAATATATGACAAGGAACAATTCTCCAATGGATTAAGTGGTGAAAATATATGAACTATTAAAAAAAGAATCACAAACTATTAACCATATGAAAGATCACTACAAATTATTAATAATAAGAGAAATGTAAATTAATGCAACTCTGAGGCTTCACTTCACAACCAGAAAATTGGTAAAGATAATATAAGATGGAGAATTAGTTGGGGGTGGGGCTGTGGAAAAATAGGTCATTAAAATGCTATTGGTGGAACTATTGATGAATACTTTGAAGTTATAATGATCACACTTAGTCCTACAGGATAGTTAAGACAATGTGCCTCTTCCTTCTTTGCAAAAGCTTAGGACATCCAAAGCTCCTCATGGGAAGACTTCAGGGTCATGTGACCAAGAAGATGGAAAGCTGGACATTTTCTCCAATCTTTATGACCTATCAAACCTCTCCAAAATAGGAATTACATATGAGAGATGAAGTAATTTAAGATCTGTCCATTGTCTAGGACACCAAAAATCCTAATGAAGAAACAATTCAATAAATTAATAACAGAGAAAGAAAATCCCTAACTCACAATGTACTCATTCAGAATCCCTTCCCCCATTATACTCTAGCAGCAGGGTTGTACAAGTCACAAGCTTTCGAACAGATCTCAATTCTACCACATCCTTCATTCCTGTTGCAGACAGCTAAAAGGCAGAAGTTTGTTCAGGCTGGGACATGTTGCTATGTTACTATGCTGTTTGCTCTTCATTCTTGAAGAGGAACATGACATCAGGGTGATGTCATGATTTGTACTATGTTGGATTTAAGTGAGGGAAGGCTGTTCCAGGTCACCAACCTCACTTTCCCCTCCAGAGCCATCTGGGTCCAGTGGCAAGATGTACATCAGGATGACTGGAGATAGCCCCACATGTTTAAGGCAATAGGAGTTAAGTGACTTGCCCAGGGTCACACAGCTAGTATGTGTCTGAGGTGAAATTTGAACTCAGGTCCTCCCAACTTCAAAGCCAGTACATCCACTGCACCACCTAACTGCTCCTCAGTTTGGGACAGTGGTGTGCCAGTATCCTGAGCTACAACAGAGCTTAGCCAGGGACCTGAAGAACAATGGGAAGTGAGGAAAGTGGTATGTGTGTGGTTATGTGGCACACCACTAAGCCTGAGGAAAGGGGCTCAAGATTCAGCTGAGGACAGTTCAGACCCCTCCAGAAGTCATTTAGCAAAACAGACTATGGGCAGAAAAGTTAGCCATAGCAGGAGAAAGATATTCAACATGGGTAATCTTTCTCCTACTATAAGTGAAATAATGTTTCCTTTTGTTAGATGTTAAGCATGTATCACTTTGTTCCAATATTGAACTTAAACTACTAAAGGACTGGTCTAGTCAGGCAGGCCTATGCTGGAACTGGGTGGGGACTATAAATAATATAATATTCCCACTTACCCACTAAATGAAGGATCCTCTGGGAAGTTTATAAAAAAACAACTGACTGGGCATCTGAGTCACCTTGTTAGAGTAAGATTAACAGTAATGGCAAAAAATCCCTTTCCCAGTAGCATGTAATTTCACTATCAGCTACTCTCCAATTTCCCGTCTTCCATCCTGACTCTCTGGTGTATAAATCAGGTCCAGATTCCTTATTTCCTTTTCCCAAGCCTAGTACTACTAAACCCACATAAGAACCCACCTGCCCCACAGATTGTCTTGGAGCACAAACATAATTAAGGCAAACAGTTATTCAGGAAAGTCTTGGATTGGCTGCTTTCTGAAGACAATTAAGCTACTAAACATCTATGAGTTGTACTTTTTCCCCCCTTTTTTCTGGAAGAGAAGATATTGAGGGATTGGATCTGAAGAAGAGATTTTTCTATTGTAGCAGAGGGGTTAGAGAGAATACATGGGGGAGATGAAGGAGACTAACACTAGCAGCTGTAGTAGTTGAAGCACAATTTTACAGACCTACTCTAAGCCTTATTATGACCCTTCCTCTGATTCACTACTTGCTTTATTAAGAAATTTCATCGGGGACTATGCCCACTTGGAGAAGCCAGCAGATTAAGGGTGAATATTTTAAATATGACTACTGGTTCTTTGTATATTAATTATGGTTTGAGATGAGGATAAGATAATTTTCATTACCTCTTGAATTTATGATTTTGCTATGAAGAACATTGATAAGGAAGAAAGCATTGAATAAACTGTATGCAACATATTCAAAGATTCTGCCATCTTGGCACTCAACAGATATTCTTAGGGGCTCAGAGCATTTTGTGAATTTAATTAAGAATTAATATTTTTAAGCTTTTTAACTTTGAGATGCAACGTAAAATTGGGACTTTCTATCTAAGCAGACAGTTGACATGGTCCTTAGGTTCTCTCTACTTACCTTCCCCTCAGGAGAGAGAGAGCAAGTGGAATAAAGCATAGGATTTCAAGACAAGTTCCTGCACTGTGCTGCCTCCAGTACACATAGAAAGGCAGAATCAGGCATAACCAGTTTTACCCAGTGCTTAACTGCCCTTCACAACAATGTTTTATGGGAAAATCTGTAAAATACTTTGGAAACCTATGCAAACATCTATTTTCAACACTAATTTTTCATTTTCTGGTTTTGTTTTCAAAACTCAGTTCTTCTAAGTCAGAGGTGTTAAGCATTATGCTGTAAGGTAATGGCTCCTGTTACAAAAAAATCAATTCTGCCAATTGAAATTTTGCAAGTCACTGGGTAAAAAATAGAGTTAGTATTTAAACAAAGGCAAAATGTGCAGGGAGCAAGGGTGGAAGGCAACAAAGAAGACTGATTTTGTAAATGATAGTGAGACTATATTTGAAAGGACACAGATGAATCCACCTATCCTTGGATTCAAGTCTTAGTGACATAGCTTTGATCTAATACCTTCAGTTCCAGGACTTTATTCATTATGCCCTTGGAATCAAGAAGGAAATCCGGAAGCTTGAGCAACCCTTCTTCTGTTTCCCTTCCCAACTCTCCCCTTCTCTACAAACACCAGCTACTTTTAGGTCAAAATGACCACCTTATCATTTCACCAGAAGAGGCTGGGACACACATGCTTCCAGTGATCAAGAGTTGTTTGTTTTATAAGTGCTAGGTTATCCCCAATACTTAGCACACTGATAGTAAATACTTAATAAATACTTTCTGTTTTTAAAAAAGTGCTAGATTATAAAGTAATAAGTGCTAGGTTATAAGGCAATGTGACAACTAAATGACAACTATTTATCTCTCCCTGGGGCTTCAGTGGGAAGTTCTCTATGCTCCTACCACAGTACAAGCTGGGGGTTCATCTGTACTATTTTTAGGTCTATTGTTTGTAACTTGGAGAATGACTAATATAGACTATTAATGAGACAGAATATTTATTTAGAAAAGAAATGGGTTAATCCTTAGACTGGGATGGAGGAGAGGAAATGCATGATCTCAGCAGCTATTTTTAGCCAAGGAAGTGAAATGTGGGATTCCTGACCTGGGGGCTTATTAGGCCACAGATTTTGTGATTCATCAGGAAGTTTCCATATAATCAACACCATAGGAAGTTGCTAAAATAATTACTGCCACTTCTAGATTTTTCAATTGCTATTTACCAGGTCAATACAAAGCAATCTTTTATGTTTCAGCTAAGTTCCAGCATGACTCAAGTGGGGTTTGAAACCTGTGAATTAATCTTTCCTCTCTTTACCTCATGGTTCACTGGAGTGGTTTTTCTGAAATAGAGGGAATAACTAATGTCAAAATATAGGAATAATACATGCAAAAATGAAACCTTGTAAAAGATAACCAGTTAATCATTACACCAAGGCATAAACTATTCTATTTCAATGAGTTCATTATCCTACTGCTAGTAACTTAGCCCACTTTTCAGCAATTTCCCAATTTTTGCCAGAGACATAAGTGGCCTCCTTGGAGCTCAAAGAATTTTCACCTTTGGACTAGTTTCCACATTTATCTTTGTTTCTTGACAAAGCAGTATCACAGAGTTTATACATGCTTTGTGGTTAGGTTCTTAGACCACAAAGCAAATTTGAACAATATAACTTGGGAATTTAGGACAAACTCTGTGATTATAGAGTGATTTGATCCACCCAAGATATTTAGTTTACCAATGCAATGAGTGGCTTTAAAGGGGCATGGGTGACTTATTTGTACAGTTCCCACTCTCCTCCTATGTGGAATAGAAAAAGATCCAAAGTGTCTCTGCTGTAGTAGGCCAAAGTTCTGGGGGAAGATTGTCAGTCACAAAGAGTATGAGAGTTGGTTTGGGGGCAAATGATCATTCTGACAGCCTGAAAAAAACAATTGTGCTGCCAAGAGATACTGGGGATTGAAGACCTAGCTGGAGGATTAAGGAAGGACAGACCAAGAAATAATCTGGTCATGCAAGACAGTGGCAGTAACAGCAGTCATAGTCTAAGACCCAAGAGGGAAGCAAGTGAGCACCCAGAAAATTTTGCCCTTTCCAGAGTTATCCAGTATAGTCACAGAATGTTAGACTTTGGGTAGAAGTAATGATGGAACTTTACAGAAAGATGATTCTCTGGAAAGGGATCAATTATTTGCTGTTTCTATGTTCTTCCTCTCTCCAATAAACTTGTTCTTTGTTTAATGTCTTCTTGGCTTCAGTGCCTATAGGAAAGCAGAATCTTTAGACAAAGATAGGCAAAATTCCAGTGTTTTCAGGCATTTACTATGGGTTGGGCCTAAGATATACCATTATAAAGAGAGAAAAATTCCGAAGATTAAAAACAAGTGTGTGTATATTCAGGGTTAATGTATTGAGACATGGATTACATAGGAGGGGGCCTTCTGTAATAATTAATTGGTTGGGGGTGTGTGTGAAACTATCTGTCCTGGCTACATATCAGTACAGTACTCCTGGAAACATTAAAGTCACCAGGAGCCAAGGAAATAATGTATACATTTTGTGTTGTGGGGTTAACAGCCATTACAGCTATTGCATAGATAGGCATTAATCCTCACCAGGTGTTGCTGATTTGTGACAAGGGCACCACAGAAAAGACTTTCCAGGGTTTCTGATAAGATGACCATTGGACATTGTACCTCTGTCTTGTACCTCTTTGTAACATCAAAACAACAAAAGTGTATTAAATAGCATAAAATAATAAATATAGGAGATGAAAGTATGCCTTAGGAAATCTATGAAAAAGAACTAGCACTGAAACAAAAAATTCTTAAAATGCTTCAATTTTATGAATATATATTATAGTATAATAACAATATCAAAAAAGACAAAGCACTCAGAATAGGAGACAGATAATTCAACAATTAGAGCCTTAGAAAAGATCATGGAATAATGACAATAAACTTCAGAGTAGTTTAGAAGCACAATAAATGAATTATAAGGAGATTGGAAAATAGGACAGAAATTAACTCAAGAATTTGAAAAAATAGAATAAGTATTGATAGTTAATTAGATGTGATCATTTGAAGAACGCTTCTATCTTGTCTGGGTTAGTGCTTACTCCTTGCTGAGATACTATATGACCAACATACTTGACCAAAATTATGCATAGGTTCACACTAGCATCCTTAGCCAATCCAATACTTTTTACAGTCTCCCATATTCACTGCATATCATTCCAAAGACCATGGAGTCATACAGGAAAATCAACATTTTTTGCAGGTTAGAACTCCAGCTACTCTATCACCAGATTGAACATGGTAGCATCCCTTAGGTCCCTCAGACATTTGATCAAATTGATCAAATCTAGCTGGATAGAGATAGCTGTCTTCTCTTTGTCTTCCTTTGTCAGTGGAATAGGAGAGTATTCTAAATAAGTCTAAATTGAGAACTCCTCTTGAGAACCACCTCTTGAGCTGCTTAGCAGACAATCTAGAATATTTTGAACTCATAGCATTGTACACTCATTCACTTCGATTACTAGATTATAGAGCTAAAGGGAATCTTTTGGGTCATTTAAGTGTTATATGCTTGTTACAAAAGTATTCTATAAGGTTTTAAACTATATATCATGTGTTCTGAATACATATATCAATCATTTATTTTTTTTTTGGTTAGAAGCAGTTAGCAAATTTATTTGGTGAAAGCAGAGAGCAAGTAGGCCAAAGAGGACACGTGGTGGGGGTTGGAAGGCAGGATGTTGGTAACCCTGACAATGTAGTTAGTTAGTTGATTCAGGGGTGAGAGGATCATTTTTACACTGAGAAAGTTAGGGGATTCTTTGTGGAAAGGGGGCTTTTATTCTCAGCCATTCAGCACCATCCAGACTAGCTCTTCAAAACTGTTGCTGTCCTCATGCCTTGCCACCAACACTTCCACTTCTTCCTCTGTCATCTTCTCACCCAGAGTGATGAAGACGTGCCGTATTTCAGCCCCCATGACTGTGCCATTCCCTTCCTTATCAAACACCCAAAGCCCCTCTACATAGTATTCCTATGTGCCCTGGTCTTTATTCTTTGCTATGGTCTGCAGCATTGGCAGAAAGTGTTCAAAGTCCAGCACCTTCACATTCATTTTATCACTCTTGGGATTCCCTAAGACCTTGAGGACCTCAGCATTGGTGGGGTTCTGGTCCAGGGCCTTTATCACGTCCCCACACTGGCTGTGTAAGATCTTTCCATCCCTCGTTCAGTCAAACAGCTGGAAGCCCTCCTTGAACTCAGCAGTCTGATCCTCCCTGAAGTCACACATCTTGGTCATGCAGCTTGGTTGTAGTGCTGCTGCTGCTGCTGCTGCTGCTGCTGCCCCCACCTCTGCTGCTGCTGCTGCTGTTATATGTAATGGCTCCACCCCATTTTCCTTATTTTTGACAAGGAAGTTTTAAGGTTTTCATATCTCCCCTATAGTGATATGCCCTGTATTTTGTTCATTTGTATGGAGTTTTATTAGTATAATTTCTAAACCATTTTACTGTACCCAGAATGTATGTTTAAAATGGTATTATGTGGGGGATAATTGTTTTAAAGGTGTTCTTCCCACTAACTTTTGGTTCCATGATGATAGCAATTCCCCTAATGTATTCAGCCACAAAATTCTTTTTGATATCTTTATGCTCAAAGTATCTTGCTCCAAAGAAACATCCTGGTCCATTTCCATCTAGCCATTTCTTCATAGCATAGCAAACCTGTTTTTGTGGTGGGTTTTGTTTACTCATTTCTTCAGTCTCTCCACTGGTTTTTATCTTTTCTTGTGAGAATTTCTTTCTTTCTCTTTTTCTCCCCTTTATTGTCCCATTACTTTATTTTATACATTTCTTATTATTCTGAGGCAATGAAGGGGAGCTGGTTTTAGAAATGACCACTCAGCCATCTTGTCCGAGAAGCCTGAATTATTTATTAGACCCTTTTCCTCTATGCCAAAAGAGAGTTTTCTTATGCATTTATTTATTTCATGTTCCAATAGGTGGGGTACTTGCTTAGGTTTTGCTATTTTCCTTTCCTATGAATTTTTCCCCAGTGTAAACTATACTTCATGGGCTGTTATTTGATAAATTATCTCTCCTTCTGCAGAGTTCTCCCTATATGGAAGAAAGAAGTGTAGTTAAAATAAGAGCTTTCTTATTTCTGTCATTTATAAAAACTATGCCCCTGGCATTCTAGTCTTCTGTTCTCTCAATACCTTCCTAGAGTGCCTTTATCTAGGACTTTGCTCATGTTTTTCTCTATCCCTGGAATAACCTCCCAATGTAGAGTCCTAGCTATGAAAATAATACACATGTTTTTAGCTCATTAGGTTTGCCAAGCACTTGACTTATGACAGCTGAGACTCAAATAGGCAAGTAAAGTAACTTTCAAAGTTCAGTAAGGGTCAGAGTAGGAAATGGAATAAAAATCTTACTGAAATCCCACCCAGGAATTTGTTCTAATCCTCATAAACTTTCAAGTAAGAATTATGTATAACAGATAAATTAATCATTTAATGAAGTAATAACATGATGAATTAGTAGAGAAAGAGAATAAGAACTTCTGGTGGCAACTGAAATTCCGAAAGTTAGGAGAATGTGGATCTAGAGAGAAAATTTCCTGACAAATAGGAAGAAAAATGATTGCAGGGATGGAAATAGTTAGAAATGAGTCACACAATTAGTGACAAAGGAAAATTTCTATCATGGTGCAATATTTCTATTCTTTATGTTTCCTTCAGGAATTGATACTTCTAATAGTGAGACTTTCCTGAAAAAAGGGGAGGCAGCCAAGATCTACAGGGTAATAATATTAAAACTGTTTAGAAAAGAGAACCCAAAATAGCTTTAATTCCATGAGGAATACAGAAACTAAAACAATACTAATGAAATATAAAAGTCATAAATAAAAGAATAAAACTCTAGAATAGAAAGAGAAGAGAGTTAATGAATAGAACAAGGGAAAGCAATCATTTACAAAAAAGCCACATGAAATTTTATCAAAAACCCAATAAGCAAAGAAATTGAAAGAAAGAGAAGAAAAATGGATTTTACTTGGCCACTTAACTTAAAAGGAAAAAAGAGAGGGGAAGAATTATAGAACTAACTAAAAGGAAGAAAGAAAAAAGGAACCAATATGGCAAGTAAAACTCCAAAACAAGAAAAGGAATAACAATAGAAAGGAAGAATGGGACTTTAAGGTGAAATGAAATGAGCCTATGAGAATAGGATACTTTAAAGTAGATTAAACAAAAATAACTGGAGATAATAATATACTAAATGTATTAAAGAGAGCCTAATTCAGAAAAAATAGCATTAGATGAATGGAAGAAAATATAAACCTAACTCATAACTTTATATGTGGATGGATGAAATAATAAAAAGAAAAATTGCTGGAGAAACTAGTACTCAAAGACTTATGGTGTCCCCTAAACAATTTTGCTAAAGAATATATAGCACTTCTTAGAACGTTTATATAAGTGGACCATGTATAAGGGCACAGAGATACTGAAAATAAAATGTAAAAAAGGAAGACATATTAAATGCATACTTTATAGACTATAAGTCATCCCTTATCCTTTTTAATTTTACCCCAATATATACCAATTATGTGACATGTTCTTTCTTATTTATATTTTATACTTTTCTATATATTCTTTTTTTTTCAGGGCAATGGGGGTTAAGTGACTTGCCCAGGGTCACACAGTTAGTAAGTGTCAAGTGTCTGAGGCTGGATTTGAACTCAGGTACTCCTGAACCCAGGACCTGTGCTTTATCCACTGCGCCACCTAGCTGCCCTCTATATCTTCTTCTTGTATAAAACCAATGCCCAGCATTCAGGATTCATGGCCCTTTACCATATGGCTCCAACCAACCTTTCTACCTTTTTTTCACATAACCCACATAACCCACTTGATTCCTGTATGTTTCCCAAACTCAAATTCTACCTCCCATATAAGTGAACTTGCACAAGCCATCCCTCACACTTGGAGTCAACTCTTCCCTTATCTGCCCCTCACACAATCCATAATCCAATCAGACATATATACTTGCTGTTCTTTATACACAACATTCCATTTCCCACCTCCCAGCCTTTATACAGGCTTTCCCCACAATACCTCTCCTCACTTCTATGTCTTTGAATTCATAGTTTTCTTCAAGGCTCAGCTCAAGAAAAAACTATTTTATGAGTCCTTTCTTAATTCCCCAGTTGCTAGTGTCTCTCCTCCATATGCTGTATATACTTGCCCATAAACAGGTTGTATCTCCATCATAGAATATGAGCTCCATGAGGTGGAGGGTCTGTCTCACTTTTATATTGGTACCCAAGGACCTAACACAGTATCTAGTGGGTCTTTAAAATGTGTGTTCATTGATTGAGTATACCTTTCAGAATTCCCACCCCTTTCAATCTTTGTCTTCCTTAAAGGCTCAGAACCTACCTTTATTGTTATTAATTCTCTTGTCCTTCTCAGAATTCCTTGAATTTCATTATCCATGTAAATTTATAAGTCTATCTCATGTCCCCTTATTAGTATGTAAGATCCTTGAGAGCAAGAGCTTTATTTTTGCTTTTGTATACTCAGTGCCTAGCACATTGCTTTGTACTGTGAGATTTAAAATTGGATATTAGATCATAAATCTCCCCTACTTAACCTTTCCCTTAATTTATCTCCCAAACTAGTAAATGGAAGCAGCTTTTGGTTTTCTAGATAGACCTTTTTATTTATAGTTATGATAGTCACAAGGTGATGTTGGTTAGAAGGATAGGAAAGTAGAAACACAATACAAATCGTCTTAAGTCTAAGCTTAGTCTATATTCCTTATAACAACTCACCAAACCGACAAGGCCACCTTTGGAGAGAGAATCTGTTCCGCGCCGTCAGGAGTCCTGCCAAGCAGGCAAAAGGGCTCCTCCCCTTCTCTCCACCCCGGAAGTCCCAAAAAACCCCCGCAGGCAGTCTGACATGCGCAGCAGGCGCACTGTACCTGGCAGGCAGTCTGACATGCGCAGCAGGCGGACTGTACCCGGCAGGCAGTCTGACATGCGCAGCAGGCAGACTGTTCATCTCCTCCCCAAAAGGGTGGTCCTTGAAAAACTGGCGTCTTTCAGTTATCCTAACCGACTGTTAAAAACTTTCATATTTTACCACATTTCCCCCCTTTGCTTCCTCAAGAAACGGAATGTTTCCTTGATGGAACAGTAAAAAGAACATAATAACTTTTGCTGACTATGGCCTCTGCTTCTGCTGTTGTCCGACTTGCCGGCCTGCGTGGTCGGGAGCTTGAACCTGGAGGAGCTGAATGAGATGCGATACGGCATCGAGATCTTGCCGCGGCCTGTCATCGGGGGGCAGAGCCAGTCTTCTGAGGTCGTGATTGTCTCCTCCAAGTACAAACAGCGATACGAATGCCGTTTACCAGCTGGAGCCATTCACTTCCAGAGGGAGCATGAAGAGGAGGCCCCTCCTTATAAAGGGCCTGGAGTCCCTGAGTTGCTGAACCCAATGAGAGATGCACCCTGTCTAGTGAAAACCAAGGACTGGTGGACATATGAATTTTGTTATGGACGCCACATACAACAATACCACATGGAAGATTCAGAGATCAAAGGTTCTGTTCTCTATCTTGGATATTACCAATCTTCCTTCAACTGGGATGATGAGACTGCCAAGGCCTCCAAGCAACACCGCCTAAAACGCTACCACAGTCAGATCTATGGAAATGGCTCCAAGTGTGACCTGAATGGTCGACCCAGAGAGACTGAGGTCCGGTTTCTGTGTGATGAAGGTTCAGATGCTTCAGGTGACTACATTGATCGGGTAGATGAGCCTCAGTCATGTTCTTATGTGCTGACTATTCGGACCCCTCGACTCTGCTCCCATCCTCTTCTTCGGCCTCCTCCCAGTGCTGCCCCCCAAGCCATCCGATGCCATCCAATCACAAGAGGAATACATGCAAGAGCAGACACTGAACTGTCACATGAGGGGAGACATGCATGAAGTCAAGGTATGGCCGAGGGAACGGCTTTTGACTAATGTTGAGGTTGGATTCTCTTGGTTTAATATTTTATTTTATTTTTCCCCACAATATTGTACAGATGGCTGGAAGTATTCATCCCACCCATCTCACTTCTATACCTGGCTTCTATGCTCCCTCCTATATGCCTGATGCCATGGACATCTCAATCCCATGCATCTGATTAAGTCTGACTCAGTTTCTTCCAATATGTTCGGTGGCATGGACATATATTCCATCCACCTATTTTAAGCCTGGCATACTGCATGGACAGTATATATTGCTCAAGTGTGGGAATGCTCATATCCCATCATTTCTCTGTTCTTTTATGGTAACCCCCATAATTATCTCAGATGTCATGATAAATAACAGTGTTGAATTTGGCCTTGACATCTGTTACCAATTATATTAGATTTGTAATTTCTCATAATGGCATGAGGATAATTAGGCAGATGATGCAAAAAGTGATGAAACAAAGATAAAAAATTATTTTTAAAAATTAATATCGCAGCAATTGTCTTCTCAATTACTCTCCATAAGGGGGGACTATAATAATAATGTAATTTTAAAGAATGGTTCAATTTTTGTTTTATTGTATGTTTCACGTGTTAACAACTAAGATTCTGTATTCCCTTAGACATGTTTTTGAGAACTTTCATTGTTTGATTTGATTATTGACAAAGCTATTTTAAAGTTGTGTTAAGCTCAATTTTGTAGGAAATTTTCCTGGCTGATTACCAGCATCCACACATCAACCCCTGAAAAGACTTCCATTCCACGACTACACCTAGAGGACATCTGAGAAAAGACTTTCAGAGACTTTAAATGAACAGTTTTGATTTGTTCTTTTTGTTGGTTTTTTTCTCTTTCTGTTATAATATACACCATCTGTAACATGTATTCTCTGCAGAGGCCCTCCCTTTGCAAGACTAATGTCAAAGCGTCGGTTCATGAGGACAAAAAAAAAAAATTGCCCCTCTGGACAAAACTTTCCTCTCTTCCTTTTCTATATTGTTGTTCACATATTATTAGTTAGCAATAGTTATCATATTGTTTTTACTGTTCCGTCAAGGAAACATTTTGTTTCTTGAGGAACAACAGGGGGGACTGTAACGATTGGAATAACGCCACCTGCTGGATACTTACTGTAGAGGAGTTCTGCCCATGAAGGGAAGGTCTTTGAGGGCAAGACCAGGAGTCAGGAAGTGACGCGGGCTAGTGGGAGGAGGAAGGAAGAGACTGGCGCTCAGTCTGGCGCTCTTTCCTCTGGACTCTGGCGGAGAAGGGAGCTAGAAATGCGCTCTCCCTTTAATAGATAGGAATCTAGACCTTTCTCTCTCTCTTTACCAAATTCTTATTCTCCTTAATAAATGCTTAAAAGTCTAACTCTTGCTAAAGCTTATAATTTATTGGCGACCACTCATTAAATATTTTAGACAGACTAGCTAGAATTTTAGCCCTTAACAGTACCTAGCAGGGATTGAATTCAAATGAATTCACGGGACTGAAGGCCTTTTGCTGTCTTAGACAATTTTACTCTAGTGGAAAATTATTCACTTTTGTCTTTGTATCCCCAGTGACTCCACTAAATCCTACTCTGATAACAAATCATAGTGTGGAGGTAACCTGGATTCTGGAAGGTCATGCCAGCCGTGCAAAAGCTCTAGAAGGTTCCATGATTTAAAATGCTTCAAGTATAGCCTCAGTAACTGTTTTCCAAGAATTAATTAGGCCAACTATAGATTATATTTTAACATAAAGAAAAAAATTTGTTACTTACATGGGAGTTGCCCTGAGTCAACTCTCTGTGGACAAACTATCCATTTTTTAGTTCAGAATTGGTTTAAAAACAACATCCCTACCACCACCACCACCATCGGACCAACAATAACATATGACATACCATTGAAACAATTGAATCCTAACATATTTTACCTAAACAATTAACAATAAAATGGTGAAATGGACAATAGAAATCATGTGGGCAATTACTATAATAATTTTATCAAAAAGTTTAACCAATGTAAATTAATTGTCATAAGGAAATCAAAAGAGCCCAGAAAGGTCCTTACTAAGCAGATATCTGACTTACTTGCCAAATGAAAGAGATGACTGCCAGAGGCAGCAGAGGGTTGGAATATAAGATTATAAAATCTTCTAAAAAGTGGGATGAATATAAAGCATATTGTCCCATAAAACAGAGAGGAGTGGAGGGTCAAATCCATTTAAAGAGAGTTTTGCTGGCTAAACATAATATTATCTTGGTGATATTTATGAATGAAAATAGAAGGAGGATTTGTTATTGTTGAATTGTTTCATACATGTCTGACTCTTCATAACTCCATTTGGGTTTTCGTGGCAAAGATACTGGAGTGGTTTGCCATTTCCTTCTCCAGCTCATTTTACAGATGAGGAAAGTGAGGCAAAGAAGGTTAAACAATATGCCTAAGGTCACACAGCTAGTAAGTATCTGAGCACAGATTTGAACTCGGAAAGATGAGTCTTCCTGAGTTAAGGCCTGGCCCTCTATTCCATGAACCACCTAGCTGCCTCAGGAAGGGGGACTACAAACAGAAAAAATGGAGAGGATTTACAAAAATTATTTTAACAAATTGTTTTTTCTATCAAGAACAGTGGAATCACAACACTTTGACCTTAACATCACATTCCCAGATGCTGTTCTGAGGATTAAATGGCACTACTAAGAACAAAGATGAGAAAAATTAGTCCAAACAAACCAAGCATTCATAAAGAAAATTTGTGCTGGAGGTAATACAATTATAACAGAATATGAAAGTTTTTTGAAGGTGAGAAAGATAGAAAAGACATGAACATATTTCAGACTGATTATTAATGAAAAAGGCAACCCAGAAAAAATCATTAACTACTGACTTGGAGTATAGTGGTAGGAGCCAAGATGGCAGAGTAGAGGGAATACTACAGCTGAGCACTCCCAACAATCCCCTCCAACCAACTTTAAAATAATGCCTAAAATTGAATTCTGGAGGGGAGGGCCAACGAAAGGTTGAGGTGAGACAATTTTCTAGGCCAGGATAACTTGGGAGGTTGGAAAGAGAGATCTATGACACTGGGGTGAGGGTTGGCCCAAGGCCCATGGGGCAGCAACATCAGTGATAGGCCTTGGAGGTGGCAAAAACAGCAACAGCTTCAGATACTCTCAAGCCAGAGATGATAAGGGGACCAAGCAATTGGTAAATGAAATGCCTTTGTTAGCCCTGGGAGCAGGACTGAACACTGTTTGGCAACTTCATTGCCAATACCAACTTCCAGGTTAAAATTCCAGGGAGGAGAAGAGTGTTTACAATCCCAAGGGAACAGAGGCTCTGAAAAGCAGCACCTCTTGTGGCTGTAAAGGATCAGGGACCTGAGCAGTATCACTTTTGGTAGCAAAAGATCAGTTACTGGGTAAAGACCAGGGCTTAGACCAGGAGAGCAGCAACCACACTTCTCCCCAGATCATGCCACCTTGGAAGCACTGCAAACTTCCAAACTCCCAGAACTAGTTCTGAAAATAGCAGCATGAAGAAACCTAAAGCTTGGGACAATATCCCTCCTTACCTTTCCAATCCCAGGAAAAGAGACCAACTTTAAATCCAAAGTCAAGAAATACAATGGAAAAATGAACAAATAATTTAAAAAGAACCTGATCATTAAAAGCCACTACCATAACAGGGAAAATCAAGATACAAACTCAAAAGATAATGATGTCAAAAAAGCTAAAAGCAAAGTCTCAAAAAACCCTGTGAATTTGTCGCATGAGCAAAAATTCCTAAAAGACCTAAGAATTATTTCTAAAATGAAATGAGTGGTAGAGGAAAAATTGGGAAAAGAAATGTGAGTAATTCAAGAAAGTTTATAGAAAGAATTATCTTTGTAAAAGAGTCACAACACTATTGAAGAAAATAACACCTTAAAAACAAAATTGGCCAAATGGTAAAAGATATAAAAAACTTCACCAACCAAAATTACTTCTTAAAAAGCAGATTTGGCCATATAAAAAGGAGAGGGATTCAAAAGCCCATTGAAGAAAAAATTCCTTAAAAAAATCAGAGAAGGGGGTGGCTAGGTGGTGCGGTAGATGAAGCACCAGCCCTGGATTCAGGAGGACTTGAGTTCAAATTTGACCTCAGACACTTGACACTTACTAGCTGTGTGACCCCGGGCAAGTCACTTAACCCTCATTGTCCTGCAAAAAAAAATCAGAGAAGAAAACTGATATTGTTTGAATATAGACTGAAACATGCTAATTTTCACTTTTTTCATACTTTTTGAGTCTTGTACAAAATTACTAATATAAAAATATTTTATATGATTGCACATGTATAATCTATATCTCCTTGCTTATTGTATCAGGGAGGTGGAAGGGAAGGAAGGATAGAATTTGGAACTCAAAAGTTAAAAGAAATGTTCAAAATTGTTTTCACATGAAATTGGGGAAAAATAAAATATAAAAAATTATAATTGAGCAAGTGGAAGCTACATTGAAAAAAATTATCAATTACCACCAGAAAGAGATGTCAAAATGAAGACTTCTAGGAATATTATAGCCAAATTCCAGAGCATCCAGTTCAAAGAGAAAATACTTCAAGAAGTGAGAAGAATTCATTCAAATATCATAAAGCCAGAATCAGAACCACACAAGATTTAGCAGCTTACACATTAAAGGAGCAGAGGGTTTGGAAAATTATATACCTCTCCCTATCCCTCTCTGCCTCTCTGTCTCTCTCTCTCCATCTATCTATCTATCTATCTATCTATCTATCTATCTATCTATCTATCTATCTATCTATCTATCTATCTACACACACACACACATACACACGCACACACTCACTTCGGTATAGAAATCTATCTTACTCAACAGGGAAGTAGGAGGGATAGGGGATAAGAGGAAGGGGTAGGTCAAAAAAGGGAGGGTAGATTACAGGAGGCAGTTTTAAAAAGCAAAACAAAACTTTTTGGTAAAATTTTATTTTATTTTCCAATTATATGTAAAGATTGTTTTTTAACATTCATTTTTGTAAGATTTTGAGTTCCAAATTCTTCTCCCTCCCTCTTTATCCTCCCCTTCCCAAAACAGCAAGCAATTCTATATCTATATATCAAGATCTAGATCTAGATATGTACACATAGATATACACATATATCTGTATATTTGTGTATAACACAATACATATATACATATATGTATATATATGTATATACACACAATCATGTTATACAAATTTCCATATTAGTCATGATGTAAAAGAAGAATCTGAATAATAAGGAAAAAATATCAGAAAGAAAAAATAACAACAGCAAAATGAAAATAGTGTTCTTTGTTCTGCATTTAGACTCCTTAGTTCTTTTTTCTGGATGTGGAGAACATTTTCCATCCTAAGTCTTTTGGAATTGCCTCGGATCATTGTATTTCTGAGAAGAGTCAAGTGTTTCACACTTGAACATCACACATCATTGCTGTTACTGTGTACAATGTTCTTCTAGTTCTGATCACTTCGCTCAGCATCAGTTCATGTAAGTCTTTCCAGTTTTTTTCTGAAATCCCCCTGCTCATCATTTCTTATAGTACAATAGCATTCCATCACACTCATAAACCACAACTTGTTCAGCCATTCCCTAATTGATGGGTATCTCCTCAATTTCCAATTCTTTGCTACCACAAAAAGAGCTGCTATAAATATTTCAAAACAGACTTTTGAGGAGAGACAGGATAAAAAGAGAGAAAAGGTAAAGAGAAGAAAATTGAATGAAAAGAAATGCACAGTAATCATAACTGTGATTATGAATGGGATGAATTCACCCACAAAACAGAAGGAGATATCAGAATGAATTAGAAAAAAGAATCCAACAATATGTTGTTGACAAGAAACACACTTGAAACAGAGAGACACATGGTTAAAATAAGGGGCTGAAACAGAATCTATTATGCTTCAGCTGAAGTAAAAAAGGCAGGGATAGCCATAGTGATAGACAAAGAAAAGCATAAATAGACCTAATTAAAAGAAACAAGCAGGGATATGACATCTTGCTAAAAGGTAGCATTGACAATGGAATAATATTAATACCAAACACATATACACCAAAGAGCACAAAATCCAGATTCTTAAAGTAAAAGTTAAATGAGTTACAGGAGGAAATAGTAAAACCATACTAGTGGGGATACCTCAACTTCCCCTCTCAGAGCTAAATAAATCGGACTATTATATAAATAAGAATCAATTTAATGAGTAGAATATAATTTCAGAAAAGTTAGATATGATAGACCTCTGAAGAAAAATAAATGGGAATAGAAGCTATATAAATTTTTTCTTAGCTGTACATGGCATATTCACAAAAATTTCTATATATTTGGGAAAAGAGATGAACAACAGTAATATTAAGTGCACCCTTTTCAGATCATAATGCAATAAAATTCATTCATTAAGGGGATGTGGAAGTATAGATTAAAAATTAATTGTAGGGGGCAGCTAGGTGGCACAGTGGATAAAGCACTGGCCTTGGATTCAGGAGGACCTGAGTTCAAATCCAGCCTCAGACACTTGACACTAGCTGTGTGACCCTGGGCAAGTTACTTAACCCTCTTTGCCCCACCAAAAAAAAATTAATTGTAAACTAAATATTATAATCCTAAAGAATGACAGATCAAAAAACAAATCACAGAAACAATCAATGATTGCATTAAAGATAATGGCAACAATGAGGCAACATAGCAAAATTTATGGGATCCAGAAAAAGTAGTACTTAGGGGAAAATGTATGTCACTAAATATATATATATATATATATGAGATAAAGAACAGATAAATAAATTGGTAATGTAATTTAAAAAAAAAGAAAAAATTGCCCCCCCCAATTAAACACTAACATGGTAATCCTGAAAATCAAAGGAGAGATGAATAAAATTAAAAGTTTAAAAATACCCATTAAATTAATAAATAAAACTAGGGGCAGGTTTTATGAAAAAAGCCAATAAAACAGATAAACTATTGGTTAATTTGATTTTTTTAGGGGGTGGGGTGAGGCAATTGGGGTTAAGTGATTTGCCCAGGGTCACACATCTAGTAACTGTCAAGTGTCTGAGGTCAGATTTGAACTCGGGTCCTCCTGAATCCAGGGCCAGTGCTCCATCCACTGTGCTACCTAGCTGCCCCCTAGTTTGATTTTTTAAGAAGAAAAAAGAAAAATAAATTATCAGTATAAAAAAATTAATGCACCACCTATGAAGAGGAAACCAAAGCAATTATTAGGAGTTACTTTGCCCAATTACATGCTAGCAAAATTGACAATCTAAGTGAAATCAATACTTATAAAAATTTAAATTGCTCTGATTAACAGAAGAGCAAATAGACTACTTAAATAACCTCCCTTAGAAAAAGAAATTGAACAAGTTATTAATTAGCTCCCTAAGAATATAAATCCTCAGGACCAGATGGATTTACTAATGGAATCTACCAAATATTGAAGGAACAATTAATCCTAATACTATAGAAACTATTTGGGAAAAAAAGGTAAAGAAAAAGTTCTAACAGATTCCTATTTTGATACAAATATGGTTCTGATATCTAAGGTGGGGAGAGTAAAAACAGAGAAAGAAAAGTATAGGCCAATTTTCCTAATAAATGCTAATGAAAAATTTTTAATAAAATACTAGCAAAGAGATTATGCAATACATCACAAAGATCATACAAAATAACCATGTTTGATTTGTACCATAAATGCAGGACTGTTTATAGAAAAACTATAAGCATAATTGACCATATCAATAACAAAATTTACAAAAGTCATATGATTGTCTCAATAGATGCAGGAAAAGCATTTGACACAGTACAGCATCCACTCCTATTAAAAACACTAGGAAGCATATGAATAAATAAATCTTAAAATAATAAGTAGTTTCTGGGGGCAGCTAGGTGGCACAGTGGATAAAGCACCAGCCCTGGATTGAGGAGTACTTGAGTTCAAATCCAGCCTCAGACACTTGACACTTACTAACTGTGTGACCCTGGGCAAGTCACTTAACCCTGCAAAAATAAATGAATGAATGAATGAATGCATAAATAAATAGTTTCTATCTAAATCTAAGAGCATTATCTGCAATAAGGATAAGCTAAAAGCCTTCTCATTAAGATCAAGAGTAAAGCAAGCAATTCCATTATCACCATTATTATTTAATATTGTATTAGAGGGGCAGCTAGATGGTACAGTGGATAGAGCACCAGCCCTGGAGTCAGGAGTACCTGAGTTCATGTCCGGCCTCAGACACTTAACGCTTACTAGCTGTGTGACCCTGGGCAAGTCACTTAACCCCAATTGCCTCACTAAAATAAAAAAAAATGTTGTATTAGAAATGGGTGGCTATAGCAATAAGACAAGAAAAAGCAATTGTAGGAATCAAAATAGGAGGAGAAGAAACACCACTATCACTATTTGAAGAAAATATGGTGATATACTTAGAGAATCTACTAAAAATTAGTTTAAACAGTTAACAGTTTTAGCAAAGTTGCAGGATAAACACACACAAGTCATCACTATTTCTATATATTACCAACTAAAATCCAGAAGGAAGAACTAGAAAGAGAAATCCTATGTTAAATAATTGTGGACAATATAAAATACATGGGAGTCCACCTGCCAAGACAAACTCAGGAACTATATGAACACAATTACAAAATAATTTTCACACAAATAAAGACAAATATAAGCAACTGGAGAAATATTATTGTTCATGGGTAGGCTAAGCAAAAATATTAATAAAATTCACCTGGAAAAATATCAAGGGAATGAATAGGAAAAAAGTGAGAAGAAAGGCAGCCTAGGAGTACCAGATTACAAACTATTTTACAAAGCAATAATCATTATAAAAATTTGGTACTGGCTAAGAAATAGAGTAGTGGGTCAGTGGAATGGATTAAGCACACAATAAATACATAGTAGTAAATGACTATGGTAATCTGTTGCTTGATAAGCCAGATATCCCAGCTTTGGTTGCAAGAACTCAGAAACTGACAAAAAATACTGGGAAAATCGGAAAGTAGTTTGGCCAGAAACTAGGCATAAGCCAATATCTCACACTGTATGCCAAAATAAGGTCAAAATAGGTAAATGATTTGAACATAAAAGGTAATATCATTGGTAAATTTAAGGAGCATGGAAAAATTTATCATTCAAATTTATGGATAAGGGAAGAGTTTATGACCAATGAAAGATGAATAAGATCACTGGAAACAAAAATTGATCATTTTGATTACATGAAATAAAAGTTTTTGCACAAATAAAGTGAAGGCAGCAAAAATTAGAAGGAAAACAGGAAAATGGGGAAATATTATAGCAAGTTTCTCTGATAAAGACCTCATTTCTAAATATGTAAGGAACTAAGACAAATGTACAAAAATGAGAGCCATTTCTGATTGATAAATGTTCAAATGGGTATTTTATGAATAGGCAGTTCCCAGAAGAAGAAATCAAAGTTACTAATAGTCCCATGAAAAAATGCTCCATGTCACTATTGATTAGATAAATGTAAATTAAAACAACTATGAGATACCACCTTACACATATAAGCTTAACTAATATAACAGAAAAGAAAAATGATAAATTCTGGTGGGGGTGTAGAAAAATAGTGCACTGTTGGTGGAGTTGTGAACTCGTCCAAACATTATGGCAAACAATTTGGAACTATTCCCAAAGGGTTATCAAATATTTTTGCCTCAGCAATACTAGTACTAGGTCTGATCCCAAGGATATTAAAGGACTGGAGAAAGGACACATATGTACAAAAATATTTATAACAGCTGCTTTTGTGATAGCAAAGAATTGGAAATTGACAGACTGCTCATCAACTGAAGCATGTCTGAATAAGTTGTGGTATATAGTTGTGATGGAATAATGTTGTGCTATGAAAAAAATGCTAAGCATGATAATTTCAGAAAACTCGGGGAAGGCTCATATGAACTGATACAAAGTGAAGTGAGCAGAGCCAGTAGTACATTGTACACAGTAATTGCGATATGGTAAGGATAATCAGTTGTGAAAGACTTGGTTACTCTTATCAATAAATGATCTAAGGACCTATGATTGCAAAAGACCCATGATTAAAAACAAAGCTCCAGAGAGAGAACTGATGAAATCTGAGTACAGATTGAAGCATACTTCTTTCACCTTCTTTATTTTTCTTGTTTTTTAAAAAAACATGCCTAGTATAGAAATATATTTTGTATGACTTCATATGAATAATTGCTGTTATATTTCTTGCCTTCTAAAGAGTTGGGGAGGGACATGAGGGAAGAAGACAATTTGGAACTCAAAAATTTAAAAAATGAATGTTAAAAATAAACAAGTAAATATGCCATTTTAACCAACTTTGTAAGAGTAAACCACATATAAATTGAAGTCATTGTCAATTAGTAGAGAACAAGAAGGATTTTGTAAATCATATTCAGCCAGCAGAAAAAAAACAAACTTAAATCAGAAGAATACAGTATAGCCTTATAAGCTCTTTTGTGATACAACAAAATCATTTTAGATTCTTGCAAAATATAACTAACTATTCGATGACCCTCTGATAATAAGTATCAGGACAGATATAAAACAGGGAGATTAGATAGATAGATAACAGGTAAAGAAATAGAAATATAAATATCTCTAGATAGGAGATAGATATGTGAGATAGATAGATAGATAGATAGATAGATAGATAGATAGATAGATAGATAGATAGATAGATAGATAGATAGATGATAAATAGCTAGATGATAGAGTAATATACACATGTACATATAGATTGATATACATTCCAGAGATATTTCCCACTGTTATACAGGAGAGCCATTTAAGAATTCAGCTTGAAAAGAGGTTCTCTGTAGCTGATGAGGTCCTCAAGAGACTCCTTTTAAAAAAATGACACTATGCTTATTTTGTAAGCCCTAGAACATTGCAGAACCACTTGAATAAGATCTGTAATCACTCAAAGATGTTTGGCTTGTTCATCTGCAAAGGAAAAACCAGGTGAATGAAGAAAGTCTACATTCAGATTTTATATATAGATTCTAGCATGATTTCAGATGGAGACAGTATAAACTTTGTCCAACAGTACATGTATCTGGGACACATAGTACACATGAACTGTGAGTTGAGCCCATAGTTGAACTAGAAAACAATGAGTTGAATGACAATCAAGAAATTTCAAAGTTCTTATATTGACCCTAAGCTCTTAATGAAAGCAAAGACCCATCTTTTCAATACTTTTCAATAACTACATCCAAAGAACCAAATATGTGTGTGTCTATCTATATATCATCTATTTATCTATCTATCATCTATCTATCTCTATCTATCTATGTATCTCTATCTATCTAATAAAAAAATAGGGGTATTACATGAAAGAAACAGGAAAGGGCTTATGGAGTAGGGGGAGAGATAGGGGAGGAGCAGGACGTGAAAAAACCTTAAGCTCATCAGAATTGGCTCAAAGACCTTAATCTCATCAGAGCTGACTTGGGAATAATGTACACACTCATTTGGGTGAAGTAATCTATCTAACCCTGCAGGAAGGTAGATAGGGAAGAGGATCAGGAGGGAGGGGTAAAATAAGAGAGGGCAGATAGCAGGAGGGGGCAGTCAGAAGCAAATCCCCTTGAGGAGGGATAGGGTGAAAGAAGATATATAATAGATTAAATATCATGGGAAAGGGAATAGGATGGGGGGGAGTTAATAATAGTAACTGTGAAAAAGAGAAAAGGGGAAAAAATTGTACAAAAAATATTTATAGCAACTCTTTGTGGTAGCTAAGAATTGGAAATTGAAGGAATGCCCATCAAATGGGGAATGACTAAACAAGCTGTAGTATATTATTATAATGGAATATTATTGTGCTATAAGAAATGACAATCAGGATGATTTCAGAAAAGACCTGGAAAGACTTATATGAACTCATGTATAGTGCAGTGAGCAGAACCAGGAGAACAATGTGCACAGTGACAGCATTATTGTTCTATGAGCAATTATGAATGACAACTACTCTCAGCAATGCAATGGTCCGACAATCTCAAAGGACTAATGATGAAGCATAATATCCACCTCCAGGGAAAGAACTGATATTGATTGAATATAGACTGAAGCATGCTATTTTGCATTTTCTTTTGTTTACTTGAGTCTTTTTTATATAAAATGACTTATACATAATTGCACATGTATAACCTATATTTGATTGCTTACCACCTCAGGGAGGGGGGAAGATAGGGAGGGAGGGAATGAGAGAGGGATAGAATTTGGAACTCAAAACTTTAAATAAATAAATAGAAAATTAAAAAAAAAACAGAGGTTATCAATACTATTATTTAATATAGGATTAGAAATGCTAGATGGAGCAGCTATGTGGAATAGTGGATAGAGCACTGGCCCTGGAGTCAGGAAGACCTGAGTTCAAACCCAGCCTCAGACATTTGACACTTACTAGCCCTATGACCCTGGGCAAGTCACTTAACCCCAATTGCCTCAAAACATTCAGGACCATCTCCAGTCATCCTGATGTATATCTTGCCACTAGACCCAGTTGACGCTGGAGGAGTGAGGCTGGTGACTTTGCACAGCCTTTCCTCACTTAAATCCAATTCACTTCAAGTCATGACATCACCTCCCCATGTCATAGTCTTCTTAAAAAATGAAGGACAAACAACAACAACAACAAGAAATCCTAGACAAGAAAACAATTTGAGAGAATAAGCACAGGCAAGGAGGAACAAAACTCTTGGTTTTTAAAGATTATATGATGTCTATCTAGAGAAGCCAAAAGAGTAAAATAAAAATTAATTGAAACAGTATCTTAAAATTGCAGTGCATAAAATTGATCCATATAAATCATCAGCATTTCTATATATTGCCAATAAAACACAGCAGAAAGTTATAGGAAATTGAATTCTTTTAAAAATAACAATCTAATGTATAAAATACTTGGGCAGCTACCCACTAAGATGCACATGGGAATGAAATTACAAAACACTCTTCATAGTCATAAATTCTTGGAGAAATATTAATTGTGTATAGGTAGACTATATCAAAATAAAAATGTCAGTACTAACAAAAACATATTACTTTATAGTTGGAAAAAATAATAACAAAATTCACGTAGAGGAACAAAAAGCCAAGAGGAATGACAAAAAGAATGTGAGAAGAAAGGGGACCTGACAGGACTAGATGTTTGTGATACAAAGCTATATAGTCAGCTCTGCCATAAAGGGACATATGCATTCCTAAAAAAGCATAGCACTTTGCAAATAAATCCACAGAGCTCATGGCAAAAATGGTATCAGAGCACAGTGCTCAAAAACTTCATTAGTGACACATTTTTAAAAGATAGTAACCTAATAAAATAGCAGCACAGTTTTATGCATGTTAAATTATTAAGAAATACGTAAATACCACAATAAATAGTAGCTTCAGTAGTTCTGTCTTTCACAAACTGCATAAATAATTTGGGCAGGTGCCACAATACTTGGAGGCCATGGGGGAAGAGGTATAGGTTGCAGAGTGGAGGGCTGTGGGTCTGTCCTTCTCAGCTCACAGTTCCTATTGCACCAGGAAATATACAATGGCACTTTACTTTGACAAAATCCTAAAATTTGCTTCTGAAAATGGGTGGTAGAAAGGTTTTAGCATGTGGGTTGTTGTGAAATGATGTAGTTTTCTTCATTATCACTGTTTCTCATGGAAGAAGAAATCACATAGAAGAAAACTTGTAATTGGCATTATGCTCAAAAAATGTTCCCTAATATGTTAATCACATTGAAACAAAGTCATAGTTTTGAAATATGAATTATAGCAGAATGAACTGTACTCATCAAAACTATTTGGTATTCTTTAGAAAACAGGTTTATCAGAGTTAAGAGATCAATTATACAACATAAAAAAGCAAACAGATATAGTAGCATGATGTTTGATACACAGAAAGACTGCCACTACATGGCTAAGGACTCACTAGACAGCAAAACTTGGAAAACTAGAAAGCAATCTGGCAGATGTTAAATATAGACCAAAATTTCACACTATTATATAAAGATAAGCTCCAAATGGATATATAACTTAAATATAAAAAGTAACATTACAACAAGCAAATGAGAACCTGATTATGCCAAACAAGGGATAGAGGATCACAGAAGATAAAATGGACAATATTGATTTTATACAATTTAAAAGTATTTGCATAAACAAAACCAATGCAATTAAAATTAGAAAGGATACAGTTAAAAGGGAAAAAATTCTTTGCAGCATATTTTTCTGAATAAGATCTCATGGTGAAGAGGGACTGATTCAAATTTATAAAAATTAAGAGCCATTCCTAAATAAATGGTCAAAGAATATTAGCTGGTGATTTTGAAAGGCAGAAATCTAAGCCACATTTAGCTATTTGAAGAGATGCTCAATATCACTAATAAGTAGATTAAATATAAATTAAAATAATGCTGATATTTAATCTCACAAATACCAAGTGAAAAAAAAGTAAAATAACAATTGTTATTAAGGGCTGCAGTCAAATTGACATACTAGTGCACTATTGGCAGAGCTGTAAATTGACCTAGGTACTCTCAAAAGCACTTTGGTGTTTTGTTTGTTTTGATTTTTGGTTTTAGTATTTTATTTTGTTTTTCTAATTACATATAAAGATAGTTTTTAACATTCATTTTTGCAAGATTTTGAGTGTCAAATTTTTCTCCCTCCCTTCCTTCCCTCCACCCTCCCCAAGGCAGCAAGCATTCAGATATTGGTTATACAGTATAATAGTGTTAAACATGTATCCACATGAGTCATGTTGTGAAAGAGGAATCAACAAAAATGAAAAGCCATGAAAAAGGAAAAAAAAACTAAAAAAGCAAAAATACTTTGGTTCCATCTTCATTCAGACTCCATAGTTATTTTCCTGGATATGGAAAATAGTTTCCATCATGTGTCTTTTAGAATTGTCTTGGATCATTCTGCAAAGCACTTTGTAACAATGCACACACTCACTAAATTGTGCATATCCTTTGATCCTGAGTTACCACTACTAGGCCTATACACCAAAGAGATCAAAGAAAGAGAAAAGAGACCTATATACGTGAAAATGTTTATGCAGTTCTTTTTGTTATAGCAAAGAACTAGAAAATAAGTGAGTACACATCAATTGGGCAATGGCCCAACACATTATAGTAATGGAAATTATGAAAAGGATGATTTCAGAGAAACCTGTTAAGATTTATATGACCTAACACAGAATGAATTAAGTGGTACCAGAAAGATAATTTATAAAATAACAATATTGTGAAGAAAAAGCTCTGAAGGCCTTATGAACTCTGATCAATGGATGAATGGTTATGATTCCAGATGTCCAATGATGAAGCAATGATGAACTTCCTACCATGGAGGTTGTGTATTCCAGATGCAGAAAAAGTTGAACACTTTCAGAAAAAACCAATGCAAAAATTTGTTTTGGTTGAGTGCACAAATTTGCTACAATGTTTTTTTTTTTCCCTTCAATTTGATGGGGTTGGCTTAAGAATTGAGTAATTAAAAAAGAAAAAAGAGTCACTGAAGAATTTGTAAAATGCATTGCAAAGAATAGAAAGGAAGACAAGAAAGAAGCACAAAGAGGACAGTTTTAAAAGTTACATGTTTAATGTGTATATACAGATATATATATATATTTGAAGATAAACATTTTTATTTAAAGTTTTGACTTTCAAATTCTATTCCTCCTACCGTTCCTCTCTTTCCCCTCACCCTCCCTGAGGCAGTAAGCAATCAGATATAGGTTTTACCATGTCTTGGATCATTGTATTTCTGATAATAGTTAAGTCATTCACAGTTCTTCATTAAACAATATTGCTATTACTGTGTGATGATGTTCCCCTGGTTCTGCTCACTTCACTGTATATCAGTTAGAATTTATTATATATTTAACAAGAAAAGCTTGCTGTAAATAGAGACCTGATACATTTGTCTTTTTCTTTTCTACTGTGTAAATGGAAATAGTAATATCAATTGGTTTTTGTCAAAGTCAGAACAAAAATTAAGGAGAAAAATGAATAGGTTACATGGCAAGAACAAGGATCAACAAGTAAACAGTGCCGACTTTCAACCTCACAAAGTGAAAGTGAGAGAAAGCTTCCAACTTATTGCATGGACCCTTTGTAGTCAATGTTTGGGATAGCATAGATAATAGTCACATGGGCAGCAATGAAAGGTTTAAATCTGTATCTTTGGAGGGAACTCTCAAGTCAATAAGATCACAGATACATTTCAGTATTGATATTTCCAGAGCTCAGCACAGTGCCTAGCAACTAGAAAACACTTTATGTGCTGGTAAATTGAATTGAAGATGAAAAGTTAAAAAAAAAACAGCACAGAATTGTATCTATTCACCCATTGTGGAAAATTCTCACTTTATATGGCACAGTGAAAGAATATAGGTCTGTAAAAAGATGTATGGGGGGCAGCTAGGTGGCACAGTGGATAAAGCATTGGCCTTGGATTCAGGAGGACCTGAGTTCAAATCCAGCCTCAGACACTTGACACTTAACTAGCTGTGTGACCCTGGGCAAGTCACTTAACCCTCATTGCCCTGCCCCCCAAAAAAAGATATATGGTTACTTTAATCACTTAAATTTTTTGTAAAGAAATTTGATATAAATATTCAGACTCAGGTTAGAGTTCTGTATATAGAGAACATAATCAGCATGTTTTGATTTTAAGAAAAGGAATTTTCCTACTAGAAAGACTATAGCCCAGAGCAGAGACATAAATAAGCCAAGGAAACTTCTTACCTCTTAACATCTGGAATTACTTAAGCCAAACCACAATAAACCAAATCATTATTTTCCCAAGTAATTATTGACAACATTAATTACTAAAATTAATAAAAGTAGCTGTGAAACATGAAGTATGGAGACTAGAAATTGGTGTACAATAAAGAATAATTATCAGAAAGGGTTTTTTCGTGAGGGCAGTGTCATGGAGAAAGATGAGTGAGTTTTGAGTGGGAAAATCATTCAATGATTCTGTCCATAAGTCCTCTTCCTTGATATATTTTTCTAATATCATTTTTGAAAACTGATTACTGTGAATTTAGAACTTATATTTCTAAGACTTCTTAAGCTTATTTGAACATATTAATTTACTTATTTCCCCTCCTATTACATACTGAGCTCTTTGAGAGCAGGGGCTGTCTTTTACCTTTCTTTGTATCCCCAGTGCTTATTGGTATACAAATGCCTGAAACATAGTAGGTGCTTTAAAAATGTTTATTGACTGACTGACTGTCATAAGATTCTTTCATTGCCATGAGAAATCACAGAAGGAAATGAAATAGCACACTGCAAAAAGTATAGAGTTTCAAACTGCAGCACAAAAGAGGAGGAATCATGAGAGATTTTTTTTAGAAGGATACAATGATAATAATGATTTAAGGGGAGCTTAAAGGACCAGGAAAAGCAAAGATGGAAGAATTGAAGTGATGTACCATGGATTAAATCCTGTGACCTCCATTTGTGGGACAGTTACAGAGTATAAAGTTGTATATTTTTAATGAAGAGAGGTACTCAACAAAAATGAATAGGTGGTGCACCCCTACAAAATCCATGCGCAAACAATGTGTGATTATTATGTTCTACCAGCAGGAGAGGGGTTACAAGTTAATGGGAGAATTGGTTGATAATGGAATTTATTCTGGGGAACTGAAAAGTGTCTGGGGGGGGGGTTAACTCCAGCAGCTTTTGTGCATTGGGAGGCTATCTTTTCTGACATAAGTGCTATGTTTCCATGGCTAATATTCAAATCTTTGAAGAAAGGATATATGAGTTCTTAAGTGCAATTTATACTTGCAGAAGAGGGACATAGATCCAGAGATGGTATAGCTTGGCCTTTGGTAAGAAATCATGTTATGGTGAGGGGAAGAAGTAAAACTGGCACCATGGGGCAGCTAGGTGGCACAGTGAATAAAACACTGGCCCTGGATTCAGGAGGACCTGAGGTCAAAGCTGGCCTCAGACAATTGACACTTACTAGCTATGTGATCCTGGGCAAGTCACTCAACCCCAATTGTCTCACTAAAACAAAACAAAACAAAAAACTGGCACCATGATTTCAGACACTGGTCATTTGTAGCACATTGTGCCACTTTTGTTTAAAAATGAGTAGGGGAGGGGACAGCCAGAAGTAAAACACTGTTGAGGAGAAATAGTTTAAAAGAAGATAGAAAATAGAGTAAATATCATGGGAAGGGAATAGGATGGAGGGAAATAGTTATGATGATTGAATATAATGGCAAAACATATGGTACCTACTTTGCTGGGCTAATATGAAGAAAATTCTTTCTCAAATTTAAGGTACTTTATTTAGGTTATGATGAACAGGATACTGTCAGAAAAACCTGGAAAGACCTACATGAACTGAAGCAGAGTGAAATGTACTGTATACAAAATAACAGCAATAGTGTAAGATGATCTGCTGGGAAGCATGTGGTTATTTTCAGCAAGGCAATGGTCCAATATAACCCTGAAGGACTTATGAAAATGGCA
This sequence comes from Dromiciops gliroides, assembly GCF_019393635.1. Lineage (NCBI taxonomy): Eukaryota > Metazoa > Chordata > Mammalia > Microbiotheria > Microbiotheriidae > Dromiciops > Dromiciops gliroides. Next base: position 516,366,727 of record NC_057861.1, on the reverse strand, counting down.
ACCCATCTACAGAGAAAGAAGTGATAGTATCTGAAAATAGATGGAAATGCATTTTTTTCTTTCTTTTTTTTCTCTTTGGTGTGGCAATTGGAGTTGGGTGGCTTGCCTGGGGTCACGCAGCTGGTGGGTGTTGGGTGTCTGGGGACAGATTTGGGCTCAGGTGCTCCTGGTTCCAGGGCTGGTGCTCTGTCCACTGTGCCACCTAGCTGCCCCTGGAAACACATTTTTTTTTTAAAAAAAATTTTCTCTTTGACAATTCCTCAGTCTGAAGTTTTGGGAGTTTTTTGACTGTTTTCTCTCACAACCTAGCTAATGTGGGAATGTTTTCCATGGCTACTCATGTATAACTTATTTTGAAATGCTTGAGTTCTAGTGGGTGGGGGGTGGGAATGGAGGAGGAAGAGAAGTTGGAACACAATTTTTTAAAAAAATTGATGTTAAAATTTGTTTTTACATATATTTTGGAAAATAAAATTCTATTCAATAAAAAAAATCAACGTGAGGAAAAAATAAAATAAAATAAATTTCTCTCATGAACTGATATTTCCAGAATTGAGAAAGAGTAGAAAAGAGGATCAAACAAGATAGTAAGAAATAGGTCAGAAGACAGAAGCCAAAGCTAGTACTTTGGAATCTTTGATCACACAAGGGACACAAAAAGAATAAAGATGGAACAAACAAAAGTTTAGCCTATGAATGAGAACCAAAATTTTACAGTCATAGACTATGCAAGATGAAGAGGACAAAATTGTCCAACCAATCCATTCATTTTCTTTTTTTGCTTTGAATAGAATTTTATTTTCCAAAATATATGTAAAAACACATTTTAACATCAATTTTTTCAAACTTTGTGTTCCAACTTCTCTTCCTCCCTCCATTCCCCACACACCCACAAGAACTCAAGCAATTCAAAATAAGTTATACATGAGTAGTCATGGAAAAATTCCCATATTAGTTAGTTGTGAGAGAAAACAGTCAAAAAAACCCCCAAAACTTCAGTTTAAGGAATTGTCAAAGAAGAAAAGAAACAAAAAAATTTTAAATGTGTTTCCATCTGTTTTCAGATACTATCAGTTCTTTCTCTACAGATGGGCTGCAATCTTCATAAATCCTTCAGGAGTATATTGGATCATTGCCTTGCTGAAAATAACCACATGCTTCCCAGCAGATCATCCCCCACTATTGCTGTTATTTTGTGTGCAGTACATTTCACTCTGCTTCAGTTCATGTAGGTCTTTCCAGGTTTTTCTGATAGTAACCTGTTCATAATAACCTATATATAGTACCTTAAGCTTGACAGAGAATTATCTTCATAATAGCCCAGCAAAGTAGGTACCATATGTTTTGCCATTTTAATCAATCATCATAACTATTTCCCTCCATCCCACTCCCTTCCCATGACATTTACTCTATCTTCTTTTTACCTATTCCTTCTCAAAAGTGTTTTACTTCTGACTATCCTCTCCCCTGCTCTGCACTCCTTTTTTTTCACCCTTCCTTCATTATCCTCCTCCCCTCCTACTTTCCTGCAGGGTTAAATAGATTACTTCTCCCAATTGGGTATGAATGCTATTCCCTCCATGAGCCCAGTCTGATGAGATCACAGTCCCTGAGCTAATTCTGTGTTCTAAATTTTTCTTCCTCCCTCCCTCCTCAACCCTCCCTATGAGATCAAGGAATTCAATATGTCATGCTTGTGCAGTAATGCAGAACATCTTCATCTTCCTTGAAAGTATTTTGCTTTTTACTGCTCTCTCCCCCAATCTGCCCTTCATATTCAGTTCAGACCTGTGTCTTCTGTGAATTAATTCCTTACTGAGATAGTTCTTATGAGTTTGAAGTATTATCTTCCCATGTACAAATGTAAACAGTTTGATCTTTTAATATCCCTCATGAAGTCTTTTTCCTGTTTACCTTTTTATGCTTCTCCAGGATCTTGTATTTGAAAGTCAAATTTTCTATTCAGTTCAGGCCTTGTCATCACAAATGCCTGAAAGACCTCTTTCTCATTGAAATCCCATTTTTTTCCTCTAAAAAATTATACTCAGTTTTGCTGGGTACGTGATTTTTGGCTGCAGTCCCAGTTCCTTTGCCCTCTGGAATATCATATTCCATGCCCTTCATTCCTTTAATGTAGAAGCTGCTAGATCTTGCTTTATGCTTATTCCATTTATCCATTTTCAAATGGAAGAGTTAGTGTTGGGAAAGGAACTAGATCACAATTTTCCTGATTTTATAATTTTTATATCTTTGAGTTATTTATAAGTATTAGTATTTCTAGGTTTAGTATCTTTAGGAATGAAGTTTCAAAGTGCATTCCAGAATAGGTGGACAAATTTGTGGCTCCACCAATAATATATTAATGTGCTTGTTAATCTGATGGATGTAAGGTAGAAACTCAGAGTAATTTTTATTTTCATTTCTTTAATAACTACTAGTGATTTGGAGCATTTTCCCTAGTTTCTTTTAAAACTAGGTGATTTTTTAAATAAGGGAGACTTGGACATGACAATTAATAAGAAAGAAACCATTAGTCCAGTCATTTCAGTCATGTCCAATGCTTTGTGACCCCATTTGGGGTTTTCTTGCAAAGATACTGGAGTGGTTTGCATTTCCTTCCCAGCTCATTTTACAGATGAGGAAACTGAAGCAAATAGGATTAAGTGACTTGCCTGGTGTCACATAGCTAGTAAGTATCTCAAAGGATTCAAATTCAGGTCTTACTGACTCCAGGCCTGGCACACTATCTACTGTACTACCTAGCTATCCTAAGAAACCAATAATCAAGAAGAAATTGAAAATTAGAGAGGATGGATGGTTAAGGGGGAGAAAGTAAAGCCCAAAGAATGGAAACTAATTGTTAAAGGTCACATAGTTAGAAGGGAAAGGCTGAAATAGAAATCCTCTGATTCTAAATCCAGCAATCCACTACTCCCCATAAACCAAGAAGCCTCCTCATTTATCATCTCTATATAGTCAAACTCCTTAAATACACCTAAAAATATTTTTTTCCATCTAAATTTATGAAACAGCTATGGTATGACTCTCATTGCTTTAACTGAGGAAAGGAAAAGGAATAAGCATTTATCTATGTAAACTATGAGATGCTAATACCTGTGCTAAGAACTTTATAAATATTATTTCATTTGATCCTCACAAAAACCAAGTAGAATAAGTACTGTTATTATCCCCTTTTTACAGTTGAGGAAAACGAGGCAAATGGAGGTTAAATGACTTGACCAGGTCTATACAGCTAATAAGTATTTGAAGCTGGATTTGAACTCTGGCCTTCCTAACTTCCAGTCTGGCATTTTATCCACTGATGAAGGAAGGGTGTAGGACTGGCACCATGATTTATGAAACAGAGAAATTTCTAGCACAATATGCCTCTTTCATTAAAAACAACAACAACAACAACAACAAAGAGTCAGTCCTATGCATGGAAACCCCAATTTCACAACGAAGAGAACCAGGTTGGCCAATTAATCCATTCATTTTCAAGTGAAGGAAGTAGAGTGCTCTGGTACTGGAGTAGATCCCAGTTCTCCATTTTCTGAATTGATTTTGTATGAGCAAACATTTTTAAATTTCTCTGGTTTTGTAGTTGCATGCTCAATTCATTGATATGTTCTCTATCTCATTTGTTGATAACAACAAAAAAGAGATATACATTTTCTGCCAGTTGTTTCTGCCCCATCTTGATTTTTATATTTTTAACTTGATATTTAAGTACCCCCACCCACTACCACTATATCCTTAACTCCCTCTAACCTTGTAAAAGTTTGAGAATCCAAGAAGGTAAACTTCACAAAGACAGGAATGTTCCCAAGTATTTTTACTTCCCTTTCAACTTCCCTCTTTTTTCTCCACCCCCTCATGTTGAAGGGATTTTTTTTTCCATGGGAGAAAGGGAGAACATATTTTCCAGCTCAAGTTTGGACCCTCAGCTGCTCCCTCTCAGCTTACTGAGCCACCTCCTTTTCCATCCCTAAACCTGATTTGACCTTGAGTCATATCCATGTAAGTCAAGGATACAACGAAACCACTCTTTGGTAGGAGCTTACCTGCCCTCTCCACTTATTATCCTGTTCCAGTCTCTGCCTCAGAATAGATCTACCCTCCCACCCCAATCAGACCCTGTTTCTGCCTTCTTCCACAGGGAAACAGCCCCTTGTGAGAAGCCTTTTAAATTTTCCACCCTAAGGTGATTGTCCCCCTCCCAAGTGAAACCTCCCTGTCCTCAACAAAGCACCACAGTCTTACACTAGTTAAGAGTCTGGACCTTAGTGATTATCTAGTCTAATTCCTTTATCTTATAGTTGAGGAAACTGGGACATCCTGAGCAATGTGATTTTTTTTTTCCTCAGGTGATACAGCTATTTGGAAGCAAAGTTAGAACAAGAACTCCTCTCCTATGTGCTAATGTTCTTTTAATTAAGCTATTGCACATTTCACATGATAGAATGGAAGGAGTTAGAATATTATTTTTACCAGACCTTTGAATAGGAAGTGACCATCCATATGGCCAAAGTTATCTCTCTAATTTTTCTCTTTTGGCTCATTCCCAAACTCTTGTCCTCAGATTCCCTTATTGTGAATGAAATCATGCTCATCTTTTTCTGAATTTAGTTTCTTCTGGCTCAGGATAATCTGAATTGAAAGAATAATAATGTAGGGTGTCTGGGGCTTGCAGTTTGTGGTGTTTCAAGAACTGTCCTTTCAAAACAGAAAGAGAACAACACCCTGGGTACATTTTAAACCACAGAAGATGGATGGGAATGGGGCAAGGAAGGTAGTTAAGAGGGAAGGCAAAAGCTAGAAAGAGGGTGTGGCATTTTTTAATAAGGCCTTTACTGTCAGCATGTTGGGATAGATAGAAGCCAAAAGTCATATGCCAAGAAAGTAAGCCTAGTCCCAGACATTCTAATGGGCATGTCTATAAACATGCCTATATTTCCTTCAACCTCAAACAACCCCTATTTGATCTGTCCATCCCCAATAACTATCCCATTATATCTTTCCTCCCTTCAGTTACTAAATTCCTTGAGACAGTCATAGATGTCTCTACTTCTTTTCTTCTCATTCTCTTCTTAACTCTCTGAGGTCTGGCTTTGGATCTAATCATTCAACTGGAACTGTTCTCTCCAAAGATGCCAATGACCTCTTAATGACCTAATCTAATGGCCATTTCTTAATCCTCATGCTTGTTGACCTCCCTGAAGTTTTTGAGACTGTCAATCACCCTCATTTCCTTTATATTCCTTTTACCCTAGGGTTTTGTGACATTACTCTCTCCTAGTTCTCCTTCTACTTGTCTGACTTCTCCTCAGTCTAGTTTTCTGGATCTTCATCTAGGTCATATGTATTAACCATGGGTTTCCCCTGCAAGGCTCTGTCCTGGGCCCTATTCTTTTCATCCTCTATACAATTTCACTTAGTGACCTCATCAGCTTCTAAGTATTCAATTATTAATTATCTCTATGCAGATGATTATCAGATTTGTCTAGTTTTAATTTTTCTCCTGGCCTCTATTCTAAAATCTCCAACTGCTTATGTCAAACTTGCTATCTTAAAGATATCTTCAACTCAACATGTTTAAACCTCTCATTTTGTAGATGAGGGAACTGAGCTAGAGTGAGGTTAAATGACTTGTACAAGGTCACACAGTATGTGTCTGAAGTAGGGTTTCAAAACATATTCCTGATGGCAAGTCCAGTGTTCTGTCTACTATTCCATCCTGTCAATTACTAAATTGTAAATTATAGGGGATTTATCTCCAGAAAGGGGTATTTTTGGAGGCAACTAGGTGGCGCAGTGGATAGACCACTGGCCCTGGATTCAGGAGGACCCGAGTTCAAATATGACCTCAGACACTTGACACTTACTAGCTATGTGACCCTAGTCAAGTCACTTAACCCCAATTGCCTCACAAAAACGGGGTATTTTGGTTTAGAAAGTCTGCAGGATTATGAATAGAACTATAGACAAGTAGATTGACACTATTTCCAGTACTGATTGATTATAGATTTAACATCTGCCCTCCTCTTCCCATGTTTCCCACCTCACAGAGAACAGAGAAAAGGAAAGAGGGGTAGGAGAGACAAATATATCACAGTTTTCTATTAGAGATCATTGGACAGAAAAGTTCACACCAAGCAGTCTGCTTCACACATGACTTCAGTATATTACATTAGGCTGCCAGAAAAAAACAAAAAACAAAAAACAAGACAAACAAACAAAAAACCCTTTGGCCACAATATTGTTCTGTCTGTACTTTAAACCCCAGCTAATTCGTTTGCTTCCTATCTCCTCCTCTCACTTGAATCACCCACTGTAACTAGAATACTAATAGTATGCTTAGTGTCCTTCATTCACCTCAGTTAGCCTTTTCTCCAAACATTTATCTTCTAGGTAAAGGGGAAATGGTATTGTTGCTTTGAGGATCACTTGATTCCTACATCTCCCAGAAGCCCAGATTCTAAGGACTTTCTACCATCCCCCCCATTCCAACACATTCAAACCACCTTGTCTCTGATATTCTATAACATTCTACCTTTTAAAACCAGCTGTGGACATTTGATGTCTGGAATTATATATTGCAACATCAACATAAACATCAGAATTTAGTAGAACAAGAGTGATTAACCCACCATCCCAGGAAATCATCATTAGAATGATTATACATGAATTGTAGATGTAAAAGATTTGGATAGCATAGCATACTTGATCAGATACTTCAGTGATTACAAATCTAAATTATATGCAGGTCATAACTTATGTATATGTCACAGCAGTACATGCATATCTAGAGGATACAAGAAAATATGAATAGATGTGTTACTCAAATTTCAAAGCCTATTGGCACAGGAATCTCTGCTTATTGGAGGAAATTAATGGAGGGTAGAGTTGGTCAGAGACAGCCATCAATCTTCACCAGTGATGAAAGAATTCCATATCAATGGCGTTTGGAATTGAGGTTAAAAGAGCAAAGCAAAAGTAAAGAAATAATAACATTGGTAGCCCTACAAAATAAATTCTGCAGAAATCCTAACATGCACAAACAGCAAAGTTATACATAATTAACAGAATAACATAGGTAAAATTCATTAGGACATGCAAAAGTACAAGGTGCTCCATGAGTCTTAATGCTATTTTAAGCTAGTATAAGTTACTTTTACTTTGGGGGCACCTTTTATGAGCAAGAAAATAAAAAACTGTCGTTCAGTCATTTTAGTAGTATATGACTCTTCCTAACCCCATTTGGGTTTTTTTTTTTTTTTTGGTAAAGACACTGGAGTGATTTGCTATTTCCTTCTCCAGCTCATTTTAGAGATGAGGAAACTGAAACCAAAAAAAGGTTAAGTGACTTTTACAGGGTCACAAGCTGGTGTCTAAGGCTAGATTTGAACTCAGGTCTCCTCACTCCAAGTCCAGCACTCTATCCACTGCACCACCTACCTGCCCCAAATAAAAGACAAGTAAACTCAAAACATGTAGTATTTTACACATGAACCGAGGACCATATGCAATTATAAGTAAGGTACATATTGCATGGGTAAGCATCAGCATTGTCATCTGACTGTACATGTGCTGATTTCTTCAGTTTTCCCTGGATATGGTAAGTTCCCTGAAGTGGTTATCAGTCAAATGGCCTAGCTCTCCTCTAAGCTGCTGACCTCTCTGCACCTATACCTAAGCTAGTTTATGGTATGGAAAGATCATAACTTGTAGAGCTGAAGCTGGAAAGCAGTGTTGCTGTGCTTGGTGAGATATGTAGATACCTTAAGAATGTCTATAGCTGAAGCACTTAGAAGAAAAGTTGTTGCCTTTATAATCCATCCTTTCCTACTGTGTGCACTACTCATTCAAATACATTATACAGAGTCTTCTTTGCTTAAAACATATGTCTCTAAACTATTGTCTGTGTCAGGCTGCACAATTGGCAGCTGCTCTCTCTGACTTGGAGTTTACTGTGATCCTGAGCTGTGTGTAAATATCCATTAATCTCTATGTACTCAGTAGAGAATCCCTCCAGCTCAGCTATAGAGAGTGAGTGCTTAAAGAGGATTGTCTTTGAAGGGTACCTTTCAGTCTTTGGGGCTTTTTTGTAAACACCCAAGTTGCCCAGGATTTCCACAAGTAGGTATAAATTAGCTTTCCAATAACCTGTTAACTTGTATGCCTCAACAATGCCAAGATTTCCTAGGAAAACTGTCCCTTACACTGTCCCTTTGTTGAAATTCATGGGAATCCACTCAACCTCTTCTGAGTCGTAAGTTCAACTTTTCTCTTTTCCATGAGATATACTAGTCATGAGTATCTGCAGTTTCTCCATCTTCATAGACTCTCAATATTAACATGTTTAAGACAGGAATTATTCTTGAATCCTTCTAGTGTTAAAGCAAGTGTTATCATTTTAGTAGCATTGTACCCATTTACAAGAAAAAGCTCATGGTAGTTCCATTGAGATCATTATTCTGGTCAGCATGCCCAGTATGATACAGTTTGTGGGTCCCTTTGAGGGTATTAAAATGTAATTCTAAACTTCTGATGTCATAGGTCTAGAGAAAGAAGGTATATTAGAGCTATCCAATTCCCCCCTCCCCACCCCCCATTTTTACACAGGAAGAAACTGTTTCCTAGAGAGGTTAGGTAATTTGTCCAAGTTTACATAGATAGTAACTAAAAGTAGCAAACTGGGGGGTTTGAATTAGGTTCTCTATTTCCAAATTCAGCACAATTTCTTTCGTGCCATGTCATCATTTGTACTTTTGGCTTGCATATGACCATCTTCTCTAGAGGATCAAAAGATAATTTTGCTTTTCTGAGTTTCTCTTGAGTGGTATTTGTATGTCAGACTGACATAGGCTCCATTCCCTTGTCTTATTACCTTTTCAAAGGAGCACTTTTGCCCACTGGTCTCTCTTTTGTCATCTCCTTTTAAGGAGAATACCCAGGCCATCCAAGTCTCATTCTTCTCCAGGATGCATTCTGGAATCCCTTTATCACACTCCAGCTTCTCATTAAAAAAATAATAACAAAATCCATTTGTAGGAACAAAAGGTCCAGAATACCAAGGAAAATAATGAAAAAAATGTGAAGGAAACAGGACTAGCAATATCAGATTTTAAACTATACTGTAAAGCATTAATCACCAATACTATTTGGTCTAAGTTTAAAATTTTAGAAAGTTGCTCAGAAGAACAAATTAGGTATACAAGATCCAGTAGTTATCAAATATGGTAGAATATTTTTAAATAAACAGAAGAACTCCAATTACTCAGGTACTGGCTCTGTATACTGGCTATTTGACAAAAGCAACTGGGAAAGCTAGAAAGCAGCATGGTAAAAAATAAGACTAGATCAACATTGTACACCATAAACTCCAAATAGATACAAGACCTAGATGTAAAAGATCATATCATGAATACAATAGAACAGCAGGAAAGGAAATACCTTCCACAGTTATGGAGAGAAAAAGTGTTCTTGATAGAGGATAGAGATGTTCACAACCAATAAAATGGATAGTTTTTATTACATAAAACTGTTCAGCTTCTACAAGAACAAAATAAATTCACTTAAAATTATAACAGAAACAGTTAATTGGAAAAAAATCTTTGCAGCAAGTTTCTGTGCTAAAGGTCCAGTAACAATATGTGAATAATATGAATTAATATGAAAATGAAGAAAATCTATCCCTCAATGAATAAATGGTCAAGATATGACTAAGGAGGTTTCAAAAGAAGAAAATTAAGCTCTCAATATGCATATTAAAATTTTCTCCAAATTACTAATAATGAAAAATGTGAATTAAAACAACTCAGGTTATATTTCACACTCACCAGAATAAGAAAGATGACAAAAAGGGATAATGAAAGTTCTTGAAGTAGTTGGGGAAAACTTGTACACTGATATGCTGTTGGTGGAGTTGTAATTTGGTCCAACCATTCCTAAAACCAACTTGAAATTATATCCAAAAAGACTGTATCTAATGACTTAGTGATACTATGTTTATATTGTAAAGGGATCAAAGAAGGAGGGAAATAATCCATATGTACAAAAATATTTGTAACAGCTCTTTTTGTTGTAGCAAATAACTTGACACAAAATGGGTACTCAACAATTTAGGAATAACTGGACAAATTATGGCATATGACTATAACTAAATATTATTCTGTTGTAAGAAATGACAAATGGGATCAATTTGGAGAAACTTGGGAAGTTTTGAAAAAACTAATGCAGAATTAATGAACATAGCAAGAGAATAATTTATATAATGATGACAACCTTTTAATGGAAAATAAGTGTGAAAGACACTATGAACTATTATCACCACAATCACCAGTGTTTGGCAGGAAATTGATAGCCTAGAGATGCTGAATGAGACATAGATTTTCAGGCTTGTCCAATGTGTGGATTTGTTTCATGTGATTATACTTATTTGTTAAAAGGAAGGGATTTTTCTAGGTGGAGAATGGGAGAACCAAATTACTGATGCTGGAAGGAAGCGGGGGGTGGGGGGGGAGTGCTTAGGTCATAGAGAAGTTAAGTTCTTTTCCTAGAGTGATTTGTATTTTTCAGAAGTGGTACTTGAACATGTTTTACCAATTCTTACGTAGTGTTCAATTCTCTATCATACTCTGCCCTTTAATCAAAAAAGTGGTATTTTAAAATCAATCATCCAACCATTCGATCAATCTCACCAAGCACTCCACCCTCCTCCATAACCACTTACCCTCTTCAGTTGCACTCAAAGCAACTGAAACCAATGAAGAGATAGGATTTGAGAAGCTTCCTACCACCTCCGGCTTCTTCCCATGCCATAAAGTTGGCCCTTTTTAAACACAAGGGAGATTAAGGCTGACATATTTTAGATGTAAAGGTGTATATTAGGATGAGGTGGTGGTAGAGGTTGACTAATGAACCCAGTTTCTATAGATCATGTGCAGTAAGTTCTGATGATGAACTCCCCCTATTCTCAAAAGCAGGCCTAAGTATTATTTCTAGCCTGCTTACCATGTGAAGAAGAGCTTTTCAGGTGTTCACTAAGGCAGAACTGAAAATGCTGGTCTGCTGTCATTGAGGGCATCAGCAGCCATGGCAGTGGGACCACAAGCTGAGAGGGACTGTACCTCTATTTTGTTCTTCTGAACTACTGAGTACAATCAATCATTATCTCGGAGCACTTTAATTTCACAAATCTAAGATGTCGAAATTGGATGATGTTCTGAATGTTGAACCATATCTTTCCTCTCCATTGGAGCTGTTCAAAAGCATAACAGCACAAGTAGAAATTGTCTAATCATTAAAAGCAGAAAAAACACCATAGGATGAAATTGATTCTCTAAAACAATTATTGTCCCTAAAAATAAGTTCTAAAGACGTGACAGGACAGGTTTGATGTCAATTCCTCTCCCACAAACCCAGATCTGATAGTAGCAGGGAGCCTGGGACAATTGAAGGTAAAGAGGATTTTGTATATGATTCTTGGACTATGTAGACCATCAGTGCCAAAGGCATTAACTGTAATAAGCTTATGGTTTAGTTCGAAAACAGCAAGATCAATAAAGCACTGAAAGATTGTATCAAGAGGGTCATAGGAAAAAAAATCACATCATTTCCTGAATAGGGCTATCTTTTTCTCTCACAGACATGAGCAACAGTCTTGAGGCATATGAAAATAAGAAGTCATTCTATCTTTATACAGGGTGATAGCCCTCTTCTGCAACAATGCATATAGGTCAGATTACCCCATTTATTTTCACAAAGTAGATGACTGATGATGAAAAATACCTCTGGAAAGAGCTAACACTTAAGCAAATATATGGCTATACAGAAGAAAATGCAAAGGATATCATAGCCTGAATTTTTTATGTAAATAAAACTTTAATCTTATTTTTGACCTGGAAATACATGGGATCAAGTCCCATGGTTTCTACAAGAATGTAGAAAAATTCCAAAAGTATGTCACCTATAATTAAGTAAAGGGCATCTTTGGCTTCACTGACAGTGATTGCATTGGAAAGATTAGCTTTGCTGCTATCCATTCAGCAACTCATTCCCACAGATTTTTCAGACAAGACATATTTTGAATGTCTTATTCTATGTGCCATAGACCTGGGTCTTTATTTTAGAATGACAAGATATGTGGCCCCAAAGATCGGCTCTCCCAAACCAGCCTTCCTTCAGTCAATCTTTTCCCCAGCTTTGCAGAGAGCCCAGACTAGAATGACTGCCAGTAACCCAAACTCTTCAATCTTCCTCACTGACACAGAAAAGCAGATAAAGAACAAGGTCAATAAATATGCATTTTCTGGAGGTAAAGACACCATAGAGGAACACAGACAGCTTGGAGACAGCTATGACATTGATGTACCTCACCTTCTTTCTAGAAGATGATGATGAAATAAGCAGATAAGACAGGATTGCACAAGTGGAGCCATGCTCACAGGAAAGCTAAAGAAGATGCTAATTAAAGTCTGGCTGCTGCTGATTAACAATCATTAGGCCTGGTGCAAAGGGGTTAAAGAAGAAATAGTGAAATAGTTTATGACTCCAAGGAAGATATCACATGAATTTCCTTTTTTGGAATTTATTTAGTATTTTATTTTTCCCCAATTACATGTAAAACATTTTTTTGACATTTATTGTTAAAACCTTGAATTACAACTTCTCTCCTTTCCTCCCTCCCCACCCATTGAGAAGGCAAGCAATTCAATATAGGTTATACATGTGTAGTATTGCATGACTGTCAATAACATCATATACACATCTTGGTTTAGGCACAAAAAACATCAATAAATATTTACCTAATTAGATTATTATCACCCATAGTCACCTATCGATTTTGCCTATACTTTCCCTGACAAGCGGTGATTTTATCTCACTTTATTATCTGTACTCCATACGCTACCACTGTTTCTTCCTGTGAATTAACATGTACCAGCTTAATGTACACAAAAACAACATAGAAAAACCCATACTGTACATCATGTAGGCAAAATAAAATAAGTCCAGAAGTTCATTTCACTATAAAATAAATGAAAGAATCTGGATCCAGTGTTTGAAGAAAGTTGATCATCCATTATGTGCTAATCTAAGCATTTCAATTCTCAGCAAGTTGAGAAAAGCATGGTTTATTAGGTAGACAATATTTTATATTGACAATACATCTATCTGTGCTTATATTTGGTACAGATACTAAAAATGTCCATTTACAAACTTAGTGTTCTGAATCTATTCTTTTATATCTAACTTTGGGCAAAAATGGAAACAGAATCAAAATCTCATTCCTGTTGAGCTAAAAAGTGGCTTAGGAAATTGCTATCGGTATTTAATAAGTTTAACTCTACTACATGCTGCCTGTGCAGAGAAGCTGCCTTTCCCTTGTACTAATGAAAAACCTCATGATAAGTTTGACCAGGAAATATCATCTCAGTTATGAGCCATGTTGTTCAGGGTTACCCAAGTTGGACAGGTCATAGTGAAGAGTTATGACAAAATGTGATCCACTGGAGGAAGAAATGGCAGACTACTCTAGTATCATTGCCAGGAAAACCCCATTTATAGTATGAAAATGATAACAGATATGACACCAGAAGACAAGTCCATCAAATTGGAAGGTGTCCCCCATGTTACTGGGGAAGAGCAAAAGAAAACTATGAGTAGCTCCAGAAAGAATGAAGAAGCTAGCCCAAAGCCAAATGGAAGCTCAGGGGCAGATGTGCTTCAAGATGTCTTTAGATGTTACTAAAGGAAAGTCTGATGTTGTAAAGATAAATACTCTAAAGGACCATGGAATGTAAGATTTATAATAAAAAATATAGCTGTAGTCAAACAAAAGATGGAAAGATTAAACATTGACATCTTGGGTGTCAGTAAACTTAAATGGATGGAAATGGGTAAATTTAATTCAGGTAATCATTACAAATATTACTATGGGTAAGAATTCCTTAGGAGAAATGAAGTAGCCTAATAATCAATAAAAGGGTAAGAAAAGCAGTACTGGCATATAATCTCAAAAATGACAGAATGTTATCTGTTTAAATCCAAGGAAAACCATTCAAAATCAAAATAATACAAGTTTATGCTCCAACCAGTGATGCCGAATAGGCCAAAGCAGATCAGTTCTATGAAGGCCTACAACATCTAGAAATAATACACACACACACACACACACACACACACACACACACACACAGATGTCACATTTATCATAGGGGATTGAAATGCTAAAGTTGGAAATCAAAAGGTAATTGGAAAAACACACAAGTTTGGTACAAAATGAGGCAGGGTAGAGACTAATAGAATTTTGTGAAAAAACTCACTGGTCACAGCAAACACTCTTTTTTTTAAGAACCCAAAAGGTGACTCTACATATGGGCATCACTAGACAGTCAATATAGAAATCAGATTGATTATATACTTTGCAACCAAAAGTGATCTGGTAGATAGAGTGCCTGAAGAACTATGGATAGATATTCATAATATTGTATAGGGGGCTGCAACAAAAACTATTCCAAAGAAAAAGAAGAGCAAGGAAGCAAAATGATTATCTGACGAAACTTTACAAATAGCTAAGGGAAGAAGGAAAGCAAAAGGGAAAGGAAAAAGGGAAAGATATACCCAAATGAAAGCTGTATTCCAGAGAATAGAGGAAAGATAAGGAGGTTTTCCTAAATGAGAAATGCAAAGAAATAGAAGAAAACAATAGATTGGGAAAGACAAAATATCTTTGAATACAATTCAAGATGTTTCATGCCAAAACGGAGACAGCTAGGTGGCACATTGGATAAAACACCAGCCCTGGTTTCAGGAGGACTTGAGTTCAAATCTGGCCTCAGACACTTGACACTTACTAGCTGTGTGATCCTGGGCAAGTTACTTAATCCTCATTGTACCCCTCCCCCCCAAAAAAAGAAAGAAAGATTTTCATCATTTGTTTTTATAACAAATTTTTCTCCCTCCCTAGCTTCCCTCCCCCTCTCCCCAAGACAGAAAGAAATCTGATACAGGTTATACATGTATAATCACATTAAACATATTTTTGTATTAGTCATGTTGAGAAAGAAGAATCAGAACAAAAAGGAAAAACCTTGAAAAGCAAAAACTAAAAATAGAAATAGTATGGTTCAATCTGCATTCAGATTCCACAGTTATTTTTTCTGGATGTGGAGAGGATTTTCCATCATGAGTCCTTTGGAATTGCCTTAGCTCATTGTATTTCTGAGAAGAGCTAAGCCTATCAGAGTTGATCATCCCACAATGTTGCTGTTATAGTGTACAATGTTCTCCTGGTTCTGCTCACTTTACTCAGAATCAGTCCACGTAAGTCTTTTCAGGTTTTTCTGAAATCTGCCTGCTCATCATTTTTTTATAACACAACAGTCTTCCATTACATTCATATGCCACAACTTGTTCAACCATTCCTTAATTGATGGACATTCCCTCAATTTCCAATTCTTTGCCACCACAAAGAGAGCTGCTATAAATATTTTTGTACACATGGGTCCTTTTCCCTTTTTTATGGTCTTTTTGGGATACAGACCTGGTTGAGGTATTACTGGGTCAAGGTTATGCACAGTCCCATAGCCCTTTGGTCGCAGTACCAAACTGGTCTCCTGAATGGTTGGATCAGTTCAGAACTCCACCAACAATTCATTAGTGTTCCAATTTTCCCACATCTTCACCAACATTTATTATGTTCCTTTTTTGTCATATTAGCCAATCTGATAAGTGTGAGGTGGTACCTTAGAGTTGTTTTCATTTGCATTTCTCTAATCAATAGTGATTTAGACCATTTTTTTTTCATATGGCAATAGATAGCTTTGATTTCTTCATCTGAAAACTGCCTGCTTATCCTTTGGCCATTTTTCAACTGAGGAATGACTTGTATTCTTATAAATTTTATTTAGTTCTCTATACATGTTAGAAATGAGGCATTATCAGAAACACTGGCTGTAAAAGTTCTTTCCCAGCTTTTTGCTTTCCTTCTAATCTTGACTGCAATGCTTCGGTTTGTAAAAAACCTTTTTAATTTAATCAAAATTATCCATTTTGTATTTCATAATATTCTCTATCTCTTGAGGTAAACTATTCCTTCCTCTCCTAATTTACTATGGTATCACCCTTTATGTCTAAATCATGTACCCATTTTGAACTTATTTTGGTATAAGGTGTAAAATGTTGGTCTATGCCTGGTTTTGGGCCATACCATCTTCCACTTTTCCCAGCAGTTTTTGTCAAGTGGTGTGCCTAACCTATTCCACTGATCCACCATTTTATTTCTTAGCCAGTACTAAATAGTTTTGATGACTGCCATTTTATAGTATAGCTTTAGATTTGGTATGACTAACCCACCTTCCTGTTCTATTTTTTATTAGTTCCCTTGATATTCTTGACCTTTTGTTCTTCTAGATGAATTTTCTTATTATTTTTTCTAACTTTATAAAATAATTTAGGTAATCTGATTTGTATGGCACTGAATAAGTAAATTAATTTTAAAAGAATTGTCATTTTTATTATATTAGCTCAGCCTATCCATGAGCAATTGATATTTTTCTAATTATTTAGATCTTATTTTATTTGTGTGAAAAGTGTTTTGCAATTGTGTTCATAGAGTTCCTGGTTGGGTTTTATTTTTTTTTGGCAAGTATACTCCCAAATATTTTTTCTACAGTTTTTTCAAATAGAATTTTTCTATCTCTTGCTGCTGAACATCGTTGATCATGTATAGAAATGCTGATGACTTGTATAGATTTATTTTATATCCTGCAACTTTGCTAAAGTTGTTAATTGTTTCAAGTAGTTTCTTTTAGTTGATTCTCTAGGATTCTCTAACTATACCATTAAAAAAAACTCTGGTCATAGCAACTTGTTCCATAACTTCCTGGAAAATAGAGGGAGAAGAAATGGAAGGAATGTCAGATTTTATATTCTGAGAACAAAAGATCCCTGAAGATGGTAACTGCCCCAATGAAATTAAGACACTTGATCCTTGGAAGGAAAGCTATTGCAAATGTGAAAAGCATATTAAAAAGCAGAGACTTCAATCACTTTGCTGACAAACCTATTTTTTTTTCCACTAGCAATGTATGGCTTTGAAAGTTAGACTATAAGGAAAGCTGAGCACTACAAAGTCAACACTTTCAAATGGTGGTGCTGGAGAAAACTTCTGAGAGCCTGTTGTACAGCAAAGAGATCAAATCAATCAATACTTAAAGAAATTAATTCAGGCTATTCTTTGGAAAAACAAATACTGAAGCTGAAGCTTGAATACATTGAACACATAACAAAAAGACAGGCCTCATTAGAAAAGGCCCTGATGTTGGGAAAGATTGAAGGCAAAAGAAGAGTTTAGAAGAAGATGAGATGAACAGATAGTATCATGGAGGGACAGCTAGGTGGCACAGTGGATAGAGCACCGGCCCTGGAGTCAGGAGGACCTGAGTTCAATTCCAGCCTCAGACGCTTGACACTTACTAGCTGTGTGACCCTGGGCAAGTCACTTAACCCCAATTGCCTCACCAAAACAAACAAACAAACAAACAAAACATATAGTATCATGGAAGCAGCAAAGTTGATCTTGGATTTACCTCAGGAGATTGTCGAAGACAGAAGGGCCTGGTGTGCTACTGTCCATGAGGCCATGAAGAATCAGACATGACTGAACAATTGAACAATAATAGGGCCTCTGCATTTTTCTTTCTCGCTTTTAGGTGAAAGAGTATTGGATTAGACTGTGACCTTGTAAGGTCTAAAAGGATAGAAAAGCAAGCTGCTAGAGGGTCTAGGAGCAATAGTTAATGGCAGACTTTGTGTACAACCGAACTTAGTGAAGTCCTTGGTGACCTGTTTGACCTAGCAAATGGGTCAAATAGAAACGGATCAATGGATCAAAGAATGATTAATCCATTTGTTATACTGTATTTGGAAGTCAAGTTGGTGGAGGCAGATGATTTGTAAAAAAAATTCTCCAATTTTGAACCCTTTCTATCTAGAGACTGAGGTAGTTTATGGGAGGATATATTCCTAGGTGATGAGGAGAATAATTTTTATTTCTGTTCTTAATATATCTTCTCAGTAAATATACATTTGTAAAGGCTAATTAATGTTGATTGGCTAAATGATACTGTGAAACAATGCCTGGAGCATATTTATATAAAGGAACTAACTTGTGATTGATTTGTAGGAAGAAGACACTGAATGGAATTTAGGCTAATAACACTAGAGAAAAATACCCCAACCCTTCAGGCACACCTCTAGAATTCTCAGGAGATTTAATCTTGCTCTAAGAGACTTGACTTATTAGTGTAAGTGGGATTTGAGGCAAGGATCCCTAGAGTTTCTAAATGTTTTTATATGAACTAATACGGGGTGAAATAAGCAGACCAGAAGAAAAAAATACTATAATATAATATTATTAAAATAAACAATTTTGAGAACTTTTATAAAGTGATGAAAAATTAAATGAGCAGAATGAGAACAATTTATACAACTACAACAAAACTATAAAGACAACTTTGTAAACTGTAAGAACTATAAGCAATACAATAACCATCCATATGTCCAGAGGTATGAGGATGAAATATATTATTTGACTCTTCACAGT
Organism: Dromiciops gliroides; assembly: GCF_019393635.1. Lineage (NCBI taxonomy): Eukaryota > Metazoa > Chordata > Mammalia > Microbiotheria > Microbiotheriidae > Dromiciops > Dromiciops gliroides. The sequence goes on along the minus strand of NC_057861.1, from coordinate 516,348,117 downwards.
GAGGTGATTGATTTATTGTGTTTTTCTACAAAGTCAATGTGGGCATTTATTTTACTTGACTATGAATACTTGTTATAAGGAATTTGTTTCTCTTTTCTCTTTTCTTCAGTGGAGTGAGGGATGAGGGTTAAGGGAAGGATTCTCAATGAAAAAAAAATCTCCAAGTCACTAATAATTCAAGAAATTCAAATTAAAGCAATTCTGAGTTTCTACCTCACCTAAATCAGATTCACAAAGATGGGAAAAGAGGACTAAAATGATGAAGAGGTACACTGATGCATTGTTGACCGAGAAATGAATTGGTTCTGTACTTTTAGAATCCAACGTGGAATTATGCACCCCAAATTATTACTAAACTGTGCATACCTTTTGACCTAGCTATACCTTCCCCAGACCTATTCCTCAAAGAGATAATAAAGGATAAACACACAAAATGTTTATATATATATATACTCTACACACACACACACACACACACACACACACACACACACACACACATATATATATATATATATAATCAGCTCTTTTCATCATTTCCCCAAAGTAGAAACTAGAGGGGTGGTATGTGAATATAATGAAATGCTATTATTTCATAATAAATTATGAAAGGCAGTTTTAGAGGAAATTGGGAAGCCCTTTATGATCTGATGCAGAGTAAACTTATAAAAACTAAGAGAACAATTTGACATTGACAATGACATTGAAGAGAAGAACAATTTTGAAATACATTACAACTCTAATTGGTGCAATCATAAGCCGTGAATCCAAAGGACTAAATGTGAATCATGCCATCCACCTCCTGTCAGAATGGCAATTGACCCAAAGTCTCGAATGAAACAAGCTGTTTTGGACACGGCTGATTTGAAATTTGTTTTTCTGGCCTTTTTATTTGTTGAAGGGTGTGTGAAATTATCTTCTACCCTCACATCCTGTATTAATGAAAGTGCTCTGGATTTGGGAACTAAGTCTATCATCAATCAATGAACATTTATTAAGCTCTCACAATGTGCCAGGCACTGTTCTAAATACTGGGGATACAAAAGCAAGACTGAAACAGTTCCTGTGTAAAGAGTCCACATTCTAATGGGGACAGTGACATAAATAATATAACAACATATGATATGTATATATTCATAATATGTACAAAATAAATACAAGGTGCCAGTAGGAGATGCACTAGTGTCTAGGAGGAGCAAGAAAAGCTTTGTGGAAAAGCCATGATTGAGCTGAATCTTGAAGGAAACCAAAGATTCTAAGAGGTTGAGGGGAGGAGGGAAGGAGCCTACTGGGAATAGCCAATACAAAGGTATTGGGACAGAACAGGGAGCATCATGTGGGCAGAACTATGATATGTAAGAAGTTTTGTCATTTAGGAAGGAGCCAGGTTATGAAGAAATTTAAATGCCTGAGTAGCCACTGGGTTTGTTGAGCAGAGGGTAGGGAGGGTATGAACAACTAGACAGTATACTTTAAGAAAATCACCTGTGCAAGATGTACAAGCATGGGGAAAGGCTTGAGATAGGGAGGACATTTCCTGAATTTTCCCCTAGCCTACTAGGAAGCTGTCGTAGATAATCTCAGGGAAAGGTGATGGCCTGAAATTAGGATAGGAGTTGTCTAAGTGGACAGGAAGAGATTGTATGGGAGAGATGTTGTGGGAGAGATGACCAAGATTAGGCAACTGGTTAGATAGATGAGGGTGAGAATGAGTAGTCAAGGATGACATTGAGGTTGTGAACCAAGGTGACTGAAAGACAGTGGTGCCTTTGACTACGACTGGGGAGTTAGGAAGAGTTGGTTCCCTTGAGGAGGGAGAAGAGGGTAATTATTTCTGTTTTGGATATGTTAAGGTTTGAGCTGCCTATAGGTCATATAGTTCAAAATGTCCAACAGACAGGATCTTAGGAGAAGGAATAGATCTGGAAATCATCTGTACATAAGCAATAATTGAACCCTTGTAGCACATGAGGTCACCAAGTGAGAGAATGTTGAAAGAAAAGAGAAAAATATCCAGGACAGAGGACCTGGTTTTAATTGTCATTTATTATCTGTGAGACTTTTGGATATTCACTGGCCCCTCTCTGAGCTTCAATTTTAGTAAGCAGAACCTCTGAGAGGACAAGTGATAAAAATAACAACAACAACACTGTGAATTAGAAATACTGAAAATTTAAGAACTCAGATCAATGCAAAGATCTGCCTTGATTCCAGAGGACTGATGATGAAGCAAGATACCTACTGCTTGACCAGGATGAATGTAGGATGAAACATATAGTTTTTGATCATGACAAATGCAAGAATTATTTTGCACCTATTTTTAAGGGAGTTTCTTTTTATTTTTTTTTCCAGTAAAAGCAGAGGCAGAGAAAATAAAATGCAGTCTGCTGTGGCAGTCTGATCCTCTTATGAAAAATTAGAGCCTCATTACCTTCAGAGACATATCTAATCAGGGTGTCTGATATTCAGGTTGGAAAACAAGTAGGTCGTTAAATTTCTTACTTTTCACCCCTATCTTCCATCTCTGGTATTCTGTTATTGAGTAAAAGAATCCAAAAATCTAAAACAATTCAGAAATAATGATGAAATTACATTTATATTGTGTGTGTGTGTGTGTTTAAAAGAACAGGAACAAAATTGTCTATGCCATTGATTATACTGAAAGTGAACTTTCCAAAACTCATCTCTGGTCTGCTTCCCCCTGGAATTTAGAAGAGTGCTTAATCAATTCTGACTCTTACTTTATCATATACTTCCTGTTTTCCTCAGAAAGATTACCATTTAAAATGTGCCAGAGAGAAATTTTCTATATTGAGTTACTTTCCAGGAAGAACAGAGGTTTCAGATAACTGGGAGAGTTCACAAAACAGCTGCTGGAGCCCATGTGTCCTTTAACAAGCTGAATTTCTCTCTAGTCTAATTTACTTTCTGGGAAGAAGAGTCAGACCAAGGATAGATTTTGGCTACAAGTGTCCCACATGATTGGAAATCCATATATGGTGTGTATCCATATTAATTAAATATATAATTGGGCATCTAGTTGGCATAGTGGACAAAGTTCTGGCTTTAGAGTTAAGAAGACCCGAGTTCAAATCCAGCCTCAGACATTTGACTTGATGGAATGACTTGAGTGAAGGTCTTTTGAGGATGAAGGAAACATGGGCATATTTTTAGGCTGTACTAGCTGTGTTACCCTGGGCAAGCCACTTAATCCCCATTGTCTCAACATTTATGACCAACTCCAGTCATCCTGATGTGTATCTTGCCACTGGACCCAGATGGCTCTGGAGGGGAACATGAGGCTGGTGACTTTGCACAGCCCTGCCTCAATTAAATCCAATTCAGTGCAAGTCATGACATCACCTCCCCATGTCACAGTCCTCTTCAAAAAGGAAAGACAAACAACAACAACAACAAATATATAATTAATGAAAGTGGCTTTAATTACATTACAAATTTATCCAAGTCTTGGTATCCAAGTGTGGTAATAACCAGTCACATATAAGGTCATATGTGCTAACTAAATCAATGAAGTGGGTTTTTTTAGTTTTGTTTTATTTTACCAAACTTTTGATATGGGTTGAATAACTGTGCTCAGATGTATTGCATTTGGTCCATTGGGCAAATTTTAGTTTTTTGGGACTTAGATACTTTAAGTCTTTCCAGTTAGGTTCTTAGTAGGGTATTGGATCCGTATTACAATAGTATCTTGCAGATCTGAAGAAGTTAATAAAACTTCTATTGGTGTCACAGCATCAGGGAGTTAGCTAGACACTTAGATAATTCTTTACCTTGTTGTTACAATGAAAATTCTTGAAGATGTAACTTGGAAAATGATGGATTATGCCACTTGGAACTCATATGACCTTGGGCTATTTCAGCCCTCTGAAGTTTTCCCTTTATGTAAAATGTATTAGAAGACCTCTAAGATTCCTTCAACCTTTAAAAACCTTTGATCCTATGAGAAAAGGTGGTTCAATTTTTGTAGCAAAGCATAAAACTGACAATCAACAGCATAATGACCAGCACATAATAGATGCTTAATAAATTATTATTGGCTGAAGTAAGCTCAAAAGAAACACAAAATGCACAAATTAGAGACATCTCCACTCTAAATGTTCATATGGACCCATTCGGCCCAACCTGTGGTAGTATTCCAACCTCATATTGGTCTGATCAGCCACACTTGGACACACGGAACTTGACTCTAACTTAGTGATGTCATTTTGATCCGCTTTAAGAACAAAGGACAACCACCAACCTTTGACAAAGGGTGAAAGATCTGAGGTATGGAAATAGTAGGTTTTCATGGAAACTTGATAGAAATCCATCAATTGTTCAAATACTGTTTTCACACCAAAATTCTAAGTGTCTTCTACACACACACTTTTCCTTAGGAGAGTTCTGTATAAATAGCAAAAACTAATGGTTTTGAGCTTTCCAACATAAATTTCCCAGACTCTTTTTTGATTTGTTTTGGTTTTTTTTGGGGGGGGCGGCGCAATGAGGGGTTAATTGACTTGCCAGGGTCACAAGCTAGTTAAGTGTCAAGTGTCTGAGGTTGGATTCGAACTCAGGTCCTCCTGAATCCAAGGCTAGTGCTTTATCTACTGTGCCACCTAGCTGCCCCTCCTGCATAAATCAATGTTTATTAAACATGTTTCCTTCTGTATTCTAAACTGTTGAAGCCTCAACTTCTTCATCTGTGAAATGAGAGAACTAGGTTAGATGTTCCCTGATGTCCTTTGAATCTCTAATATCCTAGACATTCTAGGTTTTTTCCTTGCTTTATATTGTGCTGTGCTAGATGTTAAGTGCAGAAGGAAGAACACACTTCTCTACCTCCTAGCTGTTGCTTTTCTTTACTGATGTCAAGTGTGTCACACCTTCTGAAGTGCAAATTCATCGTTTTTTAATAAAAATCAAACCACATAAATATCTGCAGATAAGTACCTGGCATAATAATAGCTAATACTTGAATTCTTAATTTAAATTAGGATTAAAAGTGATACAAAAATATTTTAAAACCAATTTTTACTAGATGGGTACAGTTGTTAAAGCAACTTGAAGTCAGGAAGATGAGTTCAAATCCAGCCTCAGACACCTACTAGATGTTTAACTCTGGGCAAGTCACTTGACTTCAATTTCCTGAATTGTAAAATGGGAAAGGGACTTACTTTATAGGGTTGTTGTGAGGATCAAATGAGCTGTTATTTGTAAAGTGTTTTAGGACATAGTAGGTGCTTAAATAATACTGATTCCTTTCTCCTTTCATTACATAGAACTGAAAAGTTTTTTCATGTACAAAATTAAAGCATCTAAAAGAAGGAAAATATTCACACCAAATATTTATGAAAAGATCTGATATCCAAGTTATGTAGAAAAATTGACACAAATGTACAGTAAGAAAAACCATTACCCAAGAGAGATTTGGTCAATGGTAGGAAGAGCAAGTTTTCCACAAGAAGAAATGCAAGCCATTAGCAAATTTCATGAAAGAACAACTCTGAGTTGGAGTGATTACTAAACCAGTTGTGGCACCATGGGATGTCATGAAATATTACTGTGCCTTATAGAAACAATGAAATGGTGACCACAGAGCCATGGGAAGACATATACAAAGTGATAAAAGTGAAACAAGCAAAAGCAGGGGGGAAATGATTACAACAATGTAAATCTAAAGAACAATAACAAAACAATAGAAATCAAATAGTATGAAATCATAATGACCAAACTTGTCCCAAAAGGTTAAGAGAATATACCATTATCTCCCAGAGGTGAGGGGCTATTGCTATAGAACTTTCTATATAATTTCAGCAGTGAATAAAAATAAATAAATAAATAAATATGTTCCAGGTATTGTGCTAAATGCTACAGATCCAAAGGGTAGAAGATAGACTCTGTTTTCAAGGATCTAATTTGAAAAATAACAAGCAAAGAAATATAAACAAAAACCTACATACAGGAAAAATAGGAAATAAGTACAGGAAGGAAGACCCTAGAAATAAGAGGAATTATGAAAGGTTTGCTATAGAAGGTGGGATTTTAGCTCAAACTTGAAAGAAGCCAGAGAAGCTAAGAGATGAGGAAAAGGGGAGCATTCCAGGCATGGAGGATAGACTGAGAAAATTCCCAGAAAAGATAGATGAAATGTCTTGCTCATGGAAGGAGACCAGTTGTCACTGGATCAAAGAAATTGGGGAAGGAGCTATAGACACTGAACAGACTAGTAAAGAGAGATTAGTTAATGAAGGGAATTGAATACCAAACAGAGGACTTTGTACTTGATCCTTGAGTATGAGGGTGACATGATTGGACAGATACTTTTAAGAAAATGACTTTATGGGGCAGCTAGGTGGTACAGTAGGTAGAACACTGGCCCTAGAGTCAGGAGGACCTGAGTTCAGATCCAGCCTCAGACACTTAACACTTAGTGGCTGTGTGACCATGGGCAAGTCACTTAACCCCAATTGCCTCACCAAAAAAAGAAAAAAAAAAGAAAATCACTTTAGCAGTTGAATAGAGGATGGACTGGAGTGAAAAACGCAATTCTGTCAGGCAGACCCGCCAGTAAACAGTCCAAGTGTGAAGTGGTGAAGGCCTGCTGCTGGGTGGAAGCACTATCAGAGAAAAAAATGGAACTTATTTGAGAGGTGTTGTAAAGGTAAAAATCAATAGGCCTTGGTAACTGACTGATGATGATGGTAGAAAAAAAACTGAGGATGTGGAGATGACATTTAGGTTGAAAGTCTGAGGGACTGGGAGGATGGTGCTGCCCTCAATATAATGGGGATGTTTGGGCAGTGGGGAGGGTTTACAAGGGAAGGTACTGAGTTTCAGTTTGGGTTGATTTAAGATGTTTACTGAACATTCAGTTTGAGATGTCTGAAAGGAAGTTGGAGATTGTAAGACTAGAGTCCAGCTGAGGAGTTTAGGGATAGATAGGTACATTGAAAGTCATCAGCATAGAGATGATAATTAAATCCATAGGAGCTAATGAGATCACCAAGTGAACTAATAAAGGGAGAAGAGAAGATGGACCAGGACAGAGGCTTGTGAGATACCCCACAATATGAACATGACCTGGACATGGATCCAGCAAGGGAGACTAAGAAGGAAGAGTTAGATAAATAGGAGGAGCACCAGGAGAAAATGGGGGTCCTGAAAATCTAGAGAGAAGAAAGAAATCTAGGATGATAGTTAACAAGGATGGAATGACTGAGTGAAGGTTTTTTGAGGATGAAGGAACATGAGCATATTTTTAGACTGTAGATAGGCAGAGATTGAAGACAAGGGAGGGGAGTGGAGATGACAGAGAGGGCAATCTGTTGAAGGAGACAGAATGAAATGTGCAGGAAGAGGAGTTTGCTCTGGAAAGGGGTAGGGCTGCCTCTTCATGTGATACAGGAATGAACCAAGAGATAGTGGCAAGAGGCATCTGAGTGATATGAAATGAGGAGGGAAGAAGCAGGAGTTCTGTCTATCTGTCTGTCTATCTGTCTATCTATCTAATCTATCTAATCTATCTATCTATCATCTATCTATGTTAAAGTCCTCTAATATGAGAGCAGGAGGTTGGGAAGGATACAAAGATTGTCACCAGGTACTGAGATCTTTGAGGAAGGAGGAAGAATGTCCTGGAAGTATGCAAACAAGAGCTACTTGAAACTCTTGGTTATTTTTTATTGAATTCTCCCCAGCCCCTTCCCCACAATTTTTTTTTGGTAGAGGCCTTCTGGGAGGGTGAGGAAAGAATAATTTCAGTAATGCAAAAAAGATACTGATAAAAAATTAAAAGAAAACTGAAGTTATTCCCTTACAACCATCTGATGGGCAAAAAATGGTATGATGACAAGATAAAAGTAAATGTCACTTGAGTTTATGAGAGGACACACACTAATTCCTTTGGTGGTAAAGCTATGAACTGGTCCAATCATTCTATAAAACCAATTGAGAATTAAACTATAAAAGTCACTAGGTGGGAGCAGCGAGGGTGGCACAGTGGATAAATCACTGGCCCGGGATTCAGGAGAACCTGAGTTCAAATCTGGCCTCAGACACTTTAATGCTTACTAGCTGTGTGACCCTGGGCAAGTCACTTAACCCTCATTGTCCCCCCCCCAAAAAAGTCACTAGGTTACCTTTGAACCAGTAATAGCAATACTAATGAAGCCCCTATTTGTGCATTCAGCAAGGGAGCCTAATACAAGTTCCTGGTTAAATCTAAAGCAATTGGTCATTGGTTCCTTTTTTTTAAACATTCCCTTCCTTGGGGCACCCCTCTCCTTTTGTGCAATCACTCAGAGTGAAACAAAATTTAGTTTATCTTCATCTGGTGACAAAATCCCTTATAAAAGTACAGCAAGAAAATAAAGAAGGGTTAAAAAGAAGAGGAAATTCCCAAGGGTGGTGATGTCAGTTGGCCAAGCAGCAATGATGCAAGAAACAGAGAGTGGAGAAGGGTTGGGTGTCCCCATAGCATAACAAGCAGGTATATCAAGGAAATAGCAAATTATGTGTAGGCTTGATCACTCCTGAAATGGGGCCCGTGAGCCAATAAAGCTTCAACTGCTTGTAATTATTTGGTAGTAGTATTCAGTTATTCCATCTTTACCATTCCTCCTGTCTTTGAAGAGAACAAAAGTGCCTTTGATTCTTCTTTCCCTTGCAAATCCCATCCCTGTGATTGTTCAGTTCCTCCTTCTACTTGATTCAAAAGGAAGTAAGTAGAACTTAGAGAACAGTTTACCCATGACTACAATAACAAAAGGAAATGATATTGAAAGATTTCAGAACTCTGATCAATGCAGTTACTATTCAGTACTTTAAAAGGTGTTTTGGGGAGTCGAGCCTCCTGTCTCTAGCAGAGTAGCAGTAGACTATAGGTGCAGAATGACATGTGAATTTCCAGACAAGGACAATGTATTTTTCTTCTGCTGTACTTATTTGTTAAAGGAAAATTCCTACAAGGTGAGAGAGTCATTGTGAAGTGATACATTGTTAAAAAGAAATGAAGAAGGAAGGAGAAGAACTGCAGTACTGTATGTAGATTGCCTTCTAACGCAAGTGTAAAAGGGGTTCGGATATATAATAGGAGTGGTAGGATCAATGGAAGGTATTTTTTTACGTGGACAAATCATGTAGGTGGCACAAAGGGAGCATTAAAGAGATTAGGAATAGGAGACAGGAAGAGATTAGGATTAAGAGAGCAGACATGATAGAGGATGCGATATGCTGGAGAAAATGGGATGGTGTGGAGTTAAAGATATATAGAGGACTTTACCTTGGAGGAGATATTAGGAGACATTTGAGTGATGCACAGTGAGGAAGGAGGAAAATTAGGTGCCAGCAAATGGCCTCAATTTAGCTCCTTATTTGAGAGGGCAGGGAATGGAGGAAATGGAGCTGAAGGAGCTTGGAGGAGGGGTGAAAAAGTTTGTATTAACCACTATTGCAAATGAGAGAGAGAAAAGATTGTTATGTTAGTTGTTTTCATTGTGTCCCACTCTTGATACTATTTGGGGTTTTCTGGGCAAAGATACTAGAGTGGCTCACCATTCCTTCTCCAGCTCATTTACAGATGAGAAAACTGAGGCAAACAGGGTTAAGTGACTTGCCCAGGGTCACATAGCTAGTAAGTGTCTGAGGCTGGATTTGAAAAATCAGGCCTTCTGGCACTCTATCCATGGCATCACCTAGCTGTCAGAGAAGAGATTAGGGACACACAAAAACCATCATGCATCATTAATAGCCAGTGGACATCTTTATCAAAGAAAGAAGTTATATTGTTTAGGAAAGAATTTATACTGATTAGGATTATGAAGGCATACAGAAGCAGAAAAGAGAATGATCTCACTGAAGCACAGTCCTCTCTCAAGTAGTCTCAAGAGCTGCTGGCACTGGAAGTCAAGGGACACAATGTGGATTAGCTCTAAGACTAGTTTTCTCTCTGTTTCTGTTTCTCTTCCTGTTTTCTCTCTGACTCTGTCTGTCTCTCTTCTCTCTTGGAGTATCTCCTACAAACTGAATAAGTTCCTTTTCACTTTTTTTATATCTTCTTAACTCGTTCTCTCAGCAAAATCAGGAGTAATGTCTCCTACTCTTATGTGGCACACAGAAAACAGACTTGTCCCTTCACAAATCAACCCAAGGCAGGTGAACTGAGTGAAGCCTGCTGTTGTGATGTTCCCATAAAATTTTAAAGGAAATGCCAAGGAAGCACTAGCACTGATTAGTGACATTCATGAGCTTTCTCTGGGAAAAAAAAGTTTAATGTGCTCCATATGCCTAGTGATTTGCAACTAAAGCCTAGAGAAATGATCATAACAATTTCTCTTCTTTTTCTTGATGACTGCATGACTATTCTTTGATCATTTAGTGGACTGTGGGTTTTTTTCTCCTCCAGAATCATCAGCCCTCCTTTAGCTTTTTACAATTTATTTTCCTAAGGCCGAGAGCCTGTATTGTATCAAATTATATTTATATTTAATTCTGAAACTCTCCAGCTCTATAGTCAAACTATGGCCTTGGTGCTATTTGACCCCACATATGTTGCCCTCTCCCTTCCCTCACCCAGCCAAGGACTAGTCAATCTCTTATGACTCCCCTTCCAGATGTCAGTCAATAGAACCATCAATGTTCTTTGTCCAGAGAGTTTTGTCTTTTTAATCTAAATGTCCTTTGAGACCTAGTTCAAGTCCTACCTCATCTAAGCAGCCTTTTCTGAAAATTGAAGTCAATAGAAATCACTCCCTCTTCTGAACTCCAAGAACTGTGCAGAATCTGTATCATTCATATGAAAACTTATCTTTTCACGAATATGTCTTGGTCCTCAACTAGAATCTATTATAACACAGATAAAAGTACTTTGTAACCTTTAAAGCCCCAATACAATGTAAATCTTTAGGAGACATCATTGTTAGGAGATCCTGACTTTTGCTATGTATCAACTATCCAATCAATTAACATGTATGTATTGAGCAATTGCTGTGTATAATGTGAAATAAGGCAGGAAGCATATGTGGAAGTCAGATGTGGAGACCCTTATATGTCTTTCTGAAGAGGTTGTATTGTGCTAGATGATTCACTGATGAAATCATATAATTTAGTTATGTTGAACCATTTGATAGTTCCCAGTATTTTGGTGATAAAGACTCTCTTCTCTGGGTTTTCACTAAATGGCTGTAGTACTTTCATAAGCAGGTGCCAGGTCACATCTTTATGGAAGTTGCTTCCCAGGATGATGGCATTGAGGATGGGGCTGGAAGATGCCAATTCCCAGAGCTTTCCAGTACTGCTGGAAATTGTTTGCAGTTGGTTAGTGGTTGGTGTTGGGAGTAGGAAGGAAGATGGACCCCTTTTCTACAATGATTGCTCTCCTCAATGATGGCTAAATTAAGAGATTATATTTTATCCTTCTAACAACAGAGAATCACTGAATTTTTTTTCTTTCATTTGAACTGGATAGAAAAATTGGCAAACATGCATTAGGAATATTATTTTTCCAGTGATATGAAAGATTAATTATAAGAAGTAGAGATTTGAAGCAGAAAAAGTAGTTAGGAAGTTATAATCCCGGGGCAGCTAGGTGGTGCAGTGCATAAAGCACCAGCCCTGGATTCAGGAGGACCTGAGTTCAAATCTGGACTCAGACACTTGACACTTACTAGCTCTGTGACCCTGGGCAAGTCACTTAATCCTCATTGTTCTGCCCAAAAAAAGAGGAAGTTATAATCCCTCTAAGGTTACCTTCCAACCATTCTGTCTGTATCTTGCATGTCCTTATTTATTTGAATGTTGTCTCCTTCATTACAATGTTATCTCCTTGAGGGCAGGGACTATTTCTGATGCTTTTGTATCCTTAGTGTTTAGTATGGTGACTGGCACATAGTAATTACTTATTGATTCATGATAAGACATGCCAAATTATTGAACTACTATAGGGGAAGTATGAGAAAGGAAAAAAAAATACCCATGCAAGAGATACTGTTAAAGTAGAATTACTTGGCAATTGGTAGAATGGCCTTGGCAACTGGATGGATGGAGTAAGAGACAAACAGTAGTCCGAGATAAAACTAATGTTACAAGCTTACATACTTGGAGGCTGATTGGTGCTCTTACAGAAATATTGAAGGATGGAGAAGGAGCCAGTTTTGGAGAAAAGATTAATTCAGTTTGGGCTATTTTGAATTTAAAATGTCAGTGGAAAATCTGAGTGGAACTTTCCATCAAACAATTGGATAAACAGGATTAGGGTTAAAGGGAGAGAGAAGGGTTGTATACATAGATTTGAGAGTCATTTACAAAGAAGTCAGTGATAATTGAACCTCTTAGGACAGACAATATCACTAAGGAAGACAGTGTAGAAAGGGAAGAGGGCCTAGAAAATAATTTTACAGAATATTCATACTTAGGGGGTCACAAGGAAGTTGAGAAGGAGATAAATAGAAAGGGAACCAGGAGAGGGAAACATCATGGAAGCCAAGGGAAGAAAGGAGAATGTAGGAAGAGAGAGGTGTCCAAGCCTTCAGAAAAGTTAAAGAAGATGAAGACTGAGGAAAGGTCATTGTTGCCATTTGAGAGAATAATTCTGCTAGAGTAGACTTGTTTGAAGTAATTTTATTTTATTTTGTGGGGCAATGAGGGTTAAGTGACTTACACAGTTAGAACATGTCAAGCATCTGAGGTCAAATTTGAACTCAAGTCCTACTGATTCTAGGGCTAGTGCTTTATCTACTGCTCCCTGAAGTCAAATTCTAAGTTCTAGTAAATGGATAATGAGAAAGTACAGTCAATAAAAGTAACCTATTCTTGCTAGAAATTTAGCAGTCAAAGGGAAAGTTCTGTTTAGGATTCTCTTCCCTTGTCTTTCTACATGCTCTCTTCTGGTGATCTCATAAAGTTCACTTGGGCTTAATCATCATCTCTATGCTGATAACTCTCAGAACTGTAAATACAGCCCTACTGTCTCTCCTAAACTCATCATACATTTCAAACTGCCTACTGGACACTTTGAACAGAATGTCCTGTAGGCTTCTCAAGCTCAATATGTTGAAAACATTATTCCTTACCTATACACCAAAATCACCATTCTCTGGAATTTCATTATCTTAGTTGAGGCCACAATTGCCTCTCTAATTATCCATGTTCACAACCTTGACACCATCTTCGACTCTTTGGATTTATCCCACATATCCATTTGATTATTGTTTCTATCTGTACAACATCTATTGCATCTGTTCTCTTCTTTCTAGTCAAATGGCTACCCCTTAGTTGAAGCTTTCATTAACTTTTATTTCAACTATTGCAGTGGTCTCTTAATTGTTCTCCCTCCCTCAAATCTCTCCTCATTCTAATCTATCCTCTGCATAGATGTCAAAGTGATTTTCCTAATGTGAAGATAGAACCATGCCACTTAAATTCCAGTGGTTTCCTATCACCCCATAATCATTCAAATAGACATTTAAAGTCCTTCAAAACTTGGGTCCCAATATACTTGATCATACTATTACCACTAGCTATTATCTTATCATCGCCTCTCTTTTTTTTCAGCTAAACACCTCAAGAATTAGACTATATTCAGTGTCTCCACAACTTCTCCCCTCTGTTATTTTTTCCAGGGCAATGAGGGTTAAGTGACTTGCCAGGGTCACACAGCTAGTAAGTGTCAAGTGTTTGAGGCCAGATTTGACTCAGGTCCTCCTGAATCCAGGACAGGTGCTTTATCCACTGCACCACCTAGCTGCCCCCTTCTCAACTCTCTTCTAAACCTTTTGCAATCAGACTTCTGACCTTATAAGTTCCAACTAAAATTCTCCCTCTCCAAAGAAAGCAATTACCTCTTAACTGCCAAATAAATACTAACTTGTCTTGGCATCTGCAGCATTTGACACTGTTGATCACTGTCTCCTCCTAAATACTCTCTCCTCTATAGGAAACATTTTCTGACATTGTTATCTTTTGATTCACCTCCCCTTTGTCGCACCATTCATTCTTGGTCTTTGTTGGTTCTTCATTTGTTTTATACCTACTAACTGTGGATATCATCTAAGTCTATTCCCAGTTCTCTTTTCTGTATATAATATCTCACTTGGTGATCTCATTATTTCCCATGGGCTCTATGCAGATGTTTCTCAAATCTATATATCCATAACACATATATGTACATACATACATACATACATGTGTATGTGCCCAAAACATCCATATATTCAGAACTCTCTTGAGCCAAAGTCATGCATCAGCAACTGCCTTTGGGATATCTGGAACTGCTTGTTTCTTAGGCATCTCATATTCAGTATGCTTACTCATAATAGCACACTTGGTGTACAACTTGGCCACCTTCCTTTGCATTTTTTCATTAATTCCCTTGATATGCTTGACCTTTTGTTCTTCAAGATGAATTTTATTAATATTTTTCTAGCTCTATAAAATAATTTTTGGTAGTTGGATTGGTATGGCACTGAATAAGTAAGTTAATTTAAGCAGAATTATCATTTTTATTATATTAGCTCAGCCAACCCATGAGCAATTGCCATTTTCCCAGCTGTTTAGATCTGACTTTATTTGTGTGAAGTGTTTCATAATTGTGTTCATATAGTTCCTGGGTTTATCTTGGCAAGTAGATTCTCAAGTATTTTATATTATCTACAGGTACTTTAACTGGCATTTCTCTTTCCACCTCTTGCTGCTGGTCTTTGCTGGTCTCATATAGAAATACTGATGATTTGTGTGGGTTTGTTTTATATTCTGCAACCTTGCCAAAGTTGTTTATTATTTGTAGTTGTTTAGTTGATTCTTTAGGCTTCTCTAAGTATATCATCATATCATCTGCAAAGAAGGATTGTTTTGTTTCCTCATTGCCTATTCTAATTCCTTCAATTTCTTTTTCTTCTTTTATTGCAAGAGCTAACATTTCTAGTATAATATTAAATAATACTGGGGGCAGCTAAGTGGCACAGTGGATAAAGCACCAGCCCTGGATTCAGGAGGACCTGAGTTCAAATCAGGCCTCAGACACTTGACACTTAACTAGCTGTGTGACTCTGGGCAAGTCACAATTGCCTCACAAAAAACTAAAAAACAAAAATAAAAACAATATATTAAATAGTACTGGTGATAATAGGAATTCTTGCTTGGTCCCTGATTTTACTGGGAAGGCTTCTAGCTTATCCCCATTACAGATAATGCTTGCTGATACTTATCTTTTTAGGGAAAGCTCCATTTATTCCTATGCTCTTTAATGTTTTTTAATAGGAATGGGTGCTAAATTTTGCCAAAAGCTTTTTCTGTATCTATTGAGATAATGATACGATTTCTGTTGGTTTTGTTATTGATATAGTCAATTATGCTTATAGTTTTCCTAATGTTGAATCAGCCCTGCATTCCTGGTATAAATCCCACTTCATCATACATAGTGTATTATCCTGGTGATAAATGGCTGTAATCTCCTTGCTAATATTTTATTTAAAATTTTTGCAACAATATTCATTAGGGAAATTTATCTATAATTTTTTCCTCTGTTTTGGCTCTTCCTAGTTTACATATCAACACTATTATTTCACACATTATCTTTTTTTCAAAACCTTCCCCCTTTCCAAATATCCCTATTAATGACACCACTGTCCTGCTAGTCACCTAGGCTCACCACCTCAGTGTCATTCTTAATTCCTCACTCTTACTCACCTTACACATTAAAACCATTGCTAAATCTTGTTATTTCTGCTTTCACAGTATTTCTCGTATATGACCTCTCCTTTCCACATAAACAGTCACAAGTTCATCTCTCCTATCTTGGTTTTCTAATCGGATTTCCTGATTCCAATTGATTCCAATACAATCCAATATTTTATTAAGTACTTACTATGTGTCAGACACTACCTAAGTGCTGGGGATACAATTAATAAAAACACAGACAATCCATGCCCTCAAAGAGTTTACAATCTAAAGGGGGAGACAACACACAAAAGAAGGCAGGAAAGTAATGGTGGGAGGGGATGGGGATAGGGCACCAGAGGATACTTTGTTGTGGACATTTTGTCCCATGAAATTGAAACCAGGGAGAGTATCAGATGCAAAGGTGAGTCCAGTTTCTAGCCTCTATAAAGGAAAGCACTGAAACGAGTTTGGTACTATATACTTTAGCCTTCCAGTCAAAAAGGAGAGGAGGCTGAGGGAGGTGTTATCAATCAACACCTTCACTCAGTTGCCGAGGTGAATTTTCTAAAGCATAGGTCTCATGATATCACCCCTTATTCAGTGAGCTCCATTAGCTCCCCATTACTTCCAGAATAAAATGTATAGATTTCTGTTTGGCATTCCAGCTGCCTTCCCCTCTCAGTTTATCTCCCATTTACTCTTTTCTTTTGTTTTTTTGTGGGGCAATGAGGGTTAAGTGACTTGCTCAAGGTCACACATCTAGTAAGTGTCAAGTGTCTGAAGCTGCATTTGAACTCAGGTCCTCCTGAATCCAGGGCCAGTGCTTTATCCACTGTGCCACCTAGCTGCCTCCCCCTCCATTTACTCTTTATATGTCTTGAATGTATGTAGTTATTTACATGGTATATCTTCCATTGCAGCTTTTTTTCTTTGTGCCTTTAAGCTGGTTGTCCAAAAGCCTAGAATATACTACCTCTGTACCTCTTCCTCATAGAATTCTGTTTTCTTCAGGACCCAATTCAAACACCAGCTTCTATATGAACCATTTTCTTGTTCCCCTAGCTACAAGTACCTTAATGTTAAATTTATTTTACATATATTCTGCATCTATCAGTATGATGTATGTATGTATTTATGTATATTAGTAAGTTTTTAATATGATTTTCCTACATGTAGCCTATATGGGCATTGAATGTGTGAATAAGTCATTGTGCACTAGTAGTGTGTACCACACCAAATTCCTACCCCTCTATCCTCTTTTTTAAAAATATAATAAACATTTTTTATTTATAGTTTAGAGTTCCAATTTTTATCCCTCCTTCCCTTCCTCCCCTCCCCCTCCTTGAGGCAATCAGCAATCAAATATGGGTTACACATGTGTGATTATGTAAAACATTGCCATTTTAGTAATCTTGTACAAAAAAAACTTGAATAAAAGAAAAAAAGAAAAGAAAATGAAAATAGCATGCTTCAGTCTGTGTTCAATCAATATCAGTTCTTTCTTTGGAGGTGGATCCTCTAACTTGATTCATCACCTTATTTTTTTCCCTTGGATAATAGAAAATCTGAGAATATGTTATAATATTTCTTCATAAATTAATAGAAATGTACACTCTATCTCATTAATTAACTCTCAAACCACATCCCATTTAATAAAATGAACCAGATAAACCTCTTTTCCCAAAAGCTTCCTATCATCCCCTTTTTACCTATCAAACCATCTAATTGCATGAGCTTAAATAAACATGTTACTATCAATACATTTATTAACAGTAATAACAAATAATAACAGTGCAGCAAACATTAAAAAGAAATATTTAAGTATTTGTACATTGTATCATAGGGAGAAATATCACAGCCAGATTCACCTCTAACCATTGCCTATAACCACTGCTTTCTCCTCAACTCTGCAAACCCATCATATTCAGTTCCCTCAGAATGACCATTAGCATTTCTCAAGGATTCTTTTTAGAGTTTCTTCCCCAAAGTCTAAGCATTAAGCTCAATATTCTCAATTTTCTCAGGAAATGATTCTTCAGACTCTTTCTCTTTGACAGTTAGCTCATTCATTTTCTCAGGAATGCCTCCTCACAAACATGACAGTTTTAACAGTTTCCAGATGTCAGTTAAACTTCCTCTATCCAAAATTCTTTTCCCTCTTAAAGATGCAGTAACAGCATCCAAAGTCTTAGTGGGGAGGGGGTTATAAAAGTTGAGGTTACATATGTACATGTTGCCTCTTCCCATTAAGATTATAAACTCCTCCAAGGCAGGGACAATTTCGTAGTGCCTGTAACATAGTAAGTTTTAATAAATATTTGTTGACTGATTGATTACCTTTAAAATAACAAAATTACAACAGAAATGGAGAAAGATAAAGCAAGTTGTGGGTGTATATCTGTGTATCTGTGTGCATATGTGCACATGTACGGAAGACCATGTTTGTTGGGAGTGACAAGAGGGATTCTAAATGAGAATGGATATGACTGAGGGCATGATTGGTATGATAAGCCTCTGAGGGATATAGGAATTGCAGTCAAGGGCATTAATCCAAGGTTGGTCTTGATAAGGAGATGACTAACTTTATCCAGACACTGGAACAAAGCATAAGAAGATAAGAGATCTAAAGACATTTTGAAGTATGGAGGAAAAAATGAGAAAGAGAAGGATCTCAGATACCATGGCCTCAAATTTCCCAGAAAAATAGCAGACAAGGTTATATAATGAGAGATAAGGTATGACATGGTATTGAGACTTGAGATGAGAGGGCAGTGCTTGGAAAAGCTATTGTGAGAAGTTTGATAGGACTTCACTCAACTTAATAAAATAATTGCCACAAAGAATTAAAGGCATTTGACATTAGATAATGACATAGTGAACTTAGTCAGCATGACTTCTTGACTTCCTTTGATGGCATTGAGTGATTAAATAGTAGAAACTAAAAAGGATAACAGTGGCGAAGGTTCATGGTTGAAGATTAGGAGCTGTGAACAGAAGAATGAGAATGGAGAAAGGCATTGAAAGATCAAGAGCAATGTCTTTTTGAATTGGTTATATACAGAGGGATATACTATTCATCAAGAGCCTATTGACAGAAACTACTACCTCTTTTCAGACCATGGAAGAAGGAGCCTGACAAATCAGTTTCACTTGTGGGGCTGGTCAAGTCTCATTCCCTCATACAAACGTGTGTGTGTGTGTGTGTGTGTGTGTGTGTGTGTGTGTGTGTGTATTGGGGAAAATATTTAAAGAAAGAATGAGAGAAAGTAATCATTACTATGTGTTTCCTCTTCCTTATTTTCTATCTGAAAGGAAACCACAAAAGGAAGCAATGTATTATTGATAGACTTTTAGCCAATCATTTGACAATATTTTATTGGTAATTTTTGTCTTTACATTCATTTCTAAATTTATCCCTCCTTATTCCTATACCCAGGGATCCATTTTTTAAAAATAAAGATTGACAAATGAGAAAAAAAGTAGTTTTCCAAACATATCAACTATATCTGAAAGTATAAACTATAGTGGGGGGGGCAGTTTCTCTTTTTAAAGAAATTTAGAAAAAAAAATAAATATACCTTATCTTGAAATTACTGGGTATACTTCATGACCAGTATGCCTTGAAATGAAAATATCTTCCATTTTATAAGTATTTGATAAATACTGATGAATGAGACTGTTGACTTAGAAAATACTAGTTTAATTTCTTGGCTTTGTAGTTTGTATTTGTGAAAAAACTAAGTCCCCATTTTCAATCTTCTGGAAAATCAAAGTGTTTTTGATCAGTCAATTCTACTTCTTTTCCAAGCCTTCTTTCTGTCCATTGAAATATTTACCATAGAAGAAAAATCAGACAAAATTTGTGTAAAGCTTACCCTTCAGTCTCCTGGAGTCAATACTGCCATCTGTGTCTCTTCTTATGTTTAAATCTAAATCTCTCAGAGAAACAGCCTTTTCAAACTGACAGCTGAGAACATGTTGGAAACCTCTCTCTCATTTTTTATTTGTCTCTGTTTCTATCTCTCTCCTTGTTCCTCCCTCCCTTCCTTCCTCCCTCCCTTGCTTCCTTGCTTCCTTGCTTCCTCCCTCCTTCCCTCTTTCCCTTCCCTTCCCTTCCCTTCCCTTCCCTTCCCTTCCCTTCCCTTCCCTTCCCTTCCCTTCCCTTCCCTTCCCTTCCCTTCCCTTCCCTTCCCTTCCCTTCCCTTCCCTTCCCTTCCCTTCCCTTCCCTTCCCTTCCCTTCCCTTCCCTTCCCTTCCCTTCCCTTCCCTTCCCTTCCCTTCCCTTCCCTTCCCTTCCCTTCCCTTCCCTTCCCTTCCCTTCCCTTCCCTTCCCTCCCCTCCCCTCCCCTTCCCTCCCCTTCCCTTCTATTCTCTTCCATGCTTAAGGGTTATTTCAGCTCAAATTCATAGGTTCAGGGAGTTCAGGGCTTCAGAGAGTAAAATCTTCAATGAAATCACATAATACCAACTTTAGAAAGAGCACATTTACACTAAGAGTGTGTACACTGACGGGTGAGTGTTTCCGTTTATGTTTCAAAATTTTAGTTTACAACTTAGAGTAAAATGTGGTTGTAATATCTTTCTAAATTCCAGGCCTATTTCCCTAAAGCATATTATCCCTTCAGAATATTCTAGAAACTAGGTTCCCTGGATAACATTAGAAAACAATGCAGAAGATGATTTAACATCTACTCCTGACTCCAGTCCTTCTATATATCACAACCACATCCAAAACATATGTTTCTTTGTTTCTCACCATTCATTCTCGACACAGCTGGAATCCTTCAGTAGACACTGTTTATTGAATGTGGCAGGAAAAAAAAATGCCTCCCATCATCTGGTAACCATTTCTCTTTTGCAAAATATCCCTTCATCCATTTTCTTCCTTTTGAATTTACAGAATGGAGGTTCCTTATGAACTAGGAGTTCTAAAACCCCAAATATATGTTCCTCCTGTAATTTTTGACTAGCTCACTTTCTTTGATATATATAGTCGTTGTATACCAGGCCTATACTTTGAAAAAAAATTGCAGAATAGGGGGTTTTATTAACTGGAAATAACAAGTTAGAAAGTAAAACCATGTTACAGAGTTTAAAGAAAAATCAATTTCTCACAAAATACAAAGATTTCTAGGGATATAAGACAAACTTTAAAAGATTATTGTCAAATTCCTCTGTGATTCCACTCATCATCACCGTGACTTCACAAATCAAAAGAATTCCTCAGCTACTTATGTGTGGTGTTTGACATCCTCAGTGCTTAGCACAGTACTGGGAACATACTAAGGATTTAATAAAATTGGGGTTTTTCCCTTAAGTAATTCATTATATTTATCATGAATGAAACTCTAGCTTTTTAATAAACTTACCACAGAATAAAGAAATCTTCATTGCAAGCAACTAGAAGGTCATATAATCCAACCGATACCAGAAAATAATACCCCCAAGGCTACTCATTTTACTGGAGAGTGCTAGAAGTTAGGAATATTATTATTTTTTTTTAATTTAGGTAAAGCCTAAGTGTGACTCTCTGCAATTTCCATGGTGACTAGTTTCCCCTAATTATGACCTCCAAGGCCAGAGTAAGTCTCAACTTCTTTAACATGATGGCCCTCCATACTTAGATATCTCTAGTAGGCCCCCTAATTCTTCTCTAGACTGAAAATAACTAATTTATTCAACTGATTTTCATACATGAACTTGAGGTACTTCACCATCCTCTTGAGTCTTCTCTGGACATGGCCAAGTTTATCAATATAATTTCCTAATATATGCTCTCCCCAAATTAATCTCAATATTCCACATGTGGTCTAATGAGGATAGAGTATTGTAGGATTATCACTTTTCTCTTTCTGATCATTGTCTCTCTTAATGCAGGCTTAGATTCCATTAGCCTTCTTGGCTAACTGAGGCAGTATGGTGTAGCTGTAGAGTATAGAAATAGAATATAGAATATAGAAGAACTTATCTAATCCTTCCTCAGATGCTTATTAGCTATGTGATGCTGGGCAAGTCATTTTAGCCTCTCACTCTATTTCTCTGTCTGTAGAATAGAGGTTATCTATAGCAATTACCTTACAGACTTATGGTAAAGATCAATTGAAATAATGTACAGTGGAGGCAGCTAGGTGGTGCAGTGGATAGAGCACCGGCCCTGGATTCAGGAGGACCTGAGTTCGAATCAGGCCTTTGACACTTGACACTTACTAGCTGTGTGACCCTGGGCAAATCACTTAACCCTCATTGCCCTGCAAAAAAGAAAGAAAGAAAGAAAGAAAGAAAGAAAGAAAGAAAGAAAGAAAGAAAGAAAGAAAGAAAGAAAGAAAGAACAGTATATATAAAGCATGCTGCAAACCTTACATTACTGTGAAAATATTTGTTGTTGTGTGTCCTATTATACCATTAATTCATATTGCACTTGTGGTACACTAAAATTCACAGATATTTTCTACACTAACTGCATTCTAGGTACACCTCCTTCATCTTTTACATGGGAAGTAGAGATCTGTTATATTTCTCCTCTTCTCTTCACTTACATAGTCATCACCCTAACTCTCAGTTGGATTACTAAAATAGCTTCACCTCTCACTGGAAGACTAAAATAGCTCACTAATTTTAAATCCCTGCCTATATTCTTTTCCTATCACCAATCAATATGCCACAATGATACCAAAATTATATTTCTTTTTTGGGGGGGTCAATAAGGATTAAGCCCAGGGTCACACAGCTAGTAAGTGTCAAGTGTCTGAGGCCAGATTTGAACTCAGGTCTTCCTGAATCCAGGGCTGATGCTTTACCCACTGAGCCACCTAGCTGTCCCCCAAAATTTATATTTCTTAAGCACAAATTTGACTATATCATTTTCTTGCTCCAGTGATTGTTTCCTTTAGCATCAAGTATAAACTATTTTGTTATTTAAAGCCTTTTACTATGCTTTTGGACTTACTTTCAAGACTGATTACATAAAATTTCCTTTCATATACTCTACATTCTGGCCAAACTGGACCCCTTACTTTCATCATTAATATTTTCATCTCCCACTTCCCCCACTTTGCATAGGTCACCCCACCCCATGCCTAGATGCAATTTTCTCTCATCTTCTCCCAGCCTTCTCAAAATCCAGCTCAAACTGCCACTTCCTACATGAGACCTCCCCTATTACATCATTCCCAGCTATTTGTGTCCACTGAAATTACCTTGAATTTACTTTTTATGTATTTTGTTTCTTCTTATAGGTGTATATGTCATTTACCTCAATAGAATTCATTTTTTAAAAAAATTCAATTTTATTTTATTTTTCAGATGAAGATCCTCCAAACTAAAGCAGAAGTAAGAAAAACAAAACCTCTGTCACAAACATGTATAGTTAAGCAAAACAAATTGGTCATGACCAGAAAAAAAATGGTTTCCATCTGCATTCTGAGTCCATCATCTCTATCAATGGGGCAGCCTATTTCATCATGAATCCTCAGAAATTTTGGCTGGTCATTGCAATGATCAGAAATTTTAAGTCCTTTGAAGTTGATTGTCTTTACAATATTGCTGTTATTGTATAAATTGTTCTTGTTTTAATTCACTCTGCAGGACCTCATATAAGTCTTTTTAGATTTCTCTGAAATCACCCTTTCATCATTTCCATTCATTGTTTTATCATTCTCCAGTTGATTGGCACTCCCTTAGTTTCTAGTTCTTTGCCACTGCAAGTAGAGCAGCTACAAGTATTTTTGTACATATCAATCCTTTTCCTCTTTCTTTAAAAGATTTGGGGGACAGAGTTCCAAATTGCTTTCCAGAAAGACTGGACCAGTTCACAGTTCAACCAACACTTCATTAAAGTGCCTGTTTTCCCACAGCTCCTCTGGCATTCATTATTTCCCTTTTTTCAACTTTAACAATCTGTTTAGTGTGAGACAGAACAGCAGCATTGTTTCAAGTTGCATTTCTCTAGTTATTAATGATTTAGATAATTTTTTCATATATGTATTTTATTTCCTATGAAAATTACCTATTCAAATCCTTTGATCATTTGTAAATTGATGACTAATTCTTATTATTTCTCTCAGTTACCTTCTTTTCTAATTTAAATTACATTGGTTTTCCTGTGCAAAAACTTTTTTTTTTTAATTTTAGGTAATCAAAATTGTGCATTTTACCTTTTGTAAATCACCTCCCCCCACCTTGTTTGGTCATGAATTCTTCCCATATCCCTAGATCTAACAGTTATTTTCTTCCTTGCTCTTCTACTTAGCTTATGATGTCACCTTTTATGTGCAAATCATGCACCCAGTTGAAGCTTATTTTAGTGTTGGGTATGGTATTTGGCCTATAACTGGTTTCTGCCGGACTGCTTCACACTTTTTCTAAAAGGTTTTATTGAATGGCAAATTTTTGCCCCCTAAACTGAAATCTTTGGTTTGGCCCCAAACTAGGCTGCTGTGCTCATTTCCTTCTGTATGTTGTGCACCTAAAATGAACCATTAACGAATTTCTCTATATTTCTAAACCAGTACCAAGTTGTTTTAATGATTACTGTTTTGTAGTATTTCCTTAAAAAGTATTAAAAATCTACAAGACTTAATTGTTTCAGGGAACTGAGTCTCAGGTAGGTGGCACAGGTTTCTGGGAGGCAAAGTACAAAAAGCTAGGAGAATTAAGGCTTCTTACTCATACTAACATAAGCAATACAGGGGCAGGGAAGATAGGCCCAATTGATTCGATATTGTATCTTTTCTGAATATTCTATTCCTGCTATAGTGAAGTGAGTCTTTCCTTAACTGTTTTATCTATGAGTGTCTCATTTCATTCAAGTCTCAAACCTTAAACACCCGAACAATCTGAGTTAGGCCTGATTTACTACCAGGACAAACCTGGACAGTTCCCTCGACTGTTCCTATGACTTATATGGACAATGGAGACAGATCTGGGGAAGGGAATGACTAACAATTTGAAATTCTTTCTTTTTTTGGAGGGGGGGGCAGAAGGGTAAAGAAGGTGTGTGAGGAAAAAAGATGGCTCAGCTTCCAGGTGGGATTAGAGTCTAAGTTCAGAGTTTTCTAGCAAAGGTAATACTTATAAAAGGGAGAAGAATGGACTCCCTATTGACCCCAAATTCTTTCCTTTTTTGAATGGGTCTCAGCAACAGAATAATAACATTTGTCTAGAGGAATATATAATTCCTGAAGAAAGTAGGACTCAAAAGAGAGGGAATGCAAGTTATTTTGACAATTCACAACCTTTGATACAACATGTTTTGCATTTTCTATAGAAATTTTGTATTTTCAACATTTCTTGTATTCAAAATATTACTAACCCAAATACTTTTGTGGAAGCTGAGAAACATTTTATTTTTTCAGTAGAGCCAAAAATATATTATATCTTGATATTCCCAGGGGATACCCCTGATGGGGGAGAAATAGTAAGCCAAATTCTGGTGTTCTCAGGGGAAACTCTGAGTTGAGACATGAGTTATAGCACATGTGAGTAACTACTCTTCTCCCTTCCCAATTTAAACTAACCTATGCAAATTCAGAACTGAGGTTCTCAGTCATGAGTTAAATCTGGAGGGTTTGCTCTGCTAGGATGTTTGCATCTGTTACAGGGAGACATATTCAAAGCCAGAGAAAAGGTAGTACCTTCTAGGCATGTTATTCTGACCCCAAACTTCCAGATTATAACCTCTATACCTAATAAATATCACAGAATCTCATTGTTAGAAGAGATCTCAAAAGCCGTCTAGACCACTTTATATGTGAACAAGAATCTGCTCATATAGGCTTTGCTTCAGGACCTTCAGTGAAGATGTCTCTACCTCCCCAGGTAGAGTATTCCACATTTGAATAGTTCTAAAATGATTTCATCTTATTAAACTCAACCTGACTTTTCAGCCTGGCAAGATCATTTCAGTTCCTGACTCTATAATCCAATGAGTTAATTATAACAACTAGGCTTTTGCAAATTTGATAAGCATAACATTTAGGTCTTTATTTAAGCCACTGATAAAAAGGTTAAGCACTGGTGGGCAGGGGAGGGGAAGCATAGATCCTGAGGGCATTTGTACTAGAAAACTCCAAGTCCACATTAACTCATTGACTAGTATTTGAACCCAGCCCTCAACTAAGTCTTCTTAGAGTTGTTAATTATAGAAATGGTTATGGACTTGAAGTTCAAGGTATTCTCCAACAAGGCAGGAGAAATTTTTTAAAAAAGGTATTAAATGTACAAACATGAATCACATATGGAAAGATTGATGTTTTTTTTTCTCAAGCATAAAAGGGAATGCTAAGTAAAAAAAAAAAATAGACTGAATTCAGTCCCACACCTCTTCCACTCCCTAAGGCTCCTAATTAGCCAGTTCACATTTTGTTTATGCTTTACATAGTCCAAACAAATGCTAAGTGTCATCTTTCCTGGGAACCTACCTCTGCTATGCAAATGATTCCTTGTCTAATCTTGCTATTGCTACCCTAACCACAGCTATTGCAGTAAATACTGCCCTTGTTGAATATCATTCTGGCTTTTCAAGACCTTGCAATACTTGCAAGGTTGATAATAGGGGAAAGGGAATACAAAAAGAGAAGTAAAGCCAAATCAATAAAGATATAAAACTTATCCTTCTCCCCTCCCTAACCCAGCCCATGTCCACACCTCCATATTATTGTCAGGAGCACCATCAACTTATCACTCTGTTCCTCAACTTCAGTGTCTTCCTCAAATCCTCAATCTCACTTTTCCCACATGTCCAATTTCTTGTTGCCAAATCTTGTCATTTCTATCTCTATGATATTTTATATATATCCCCTTCTCTTGACTCACACAACCATTAATCCAGTTCCGGTGCTTTATCACCTTATGCCTGAACTATTACAACTGCCTTTTAATCATTCTTCTTGCCTCAATTTTCTCCCTTTGAAATATTCTACATCAAGCTATCAAAATGTTTTTTTCTAAAGTGCAGGTCTGATCATGTCATCTTGCCACTTCCTCAATTTATTAAACTTCAGTTGCTGCCAGTTACCTGAAAGAAAAAAATATAAAGTCCTCTGTTTGGTATCTCTTTATAACCTGGCCCCTTCTTTCAGTCTTCTCACACTTAACATCTCTTCAGGTACTCTCTAATCCACTGGCATTCTTACTGTTCCTGAAACACAATACTCTATTTCCTTTCTCTGTACCTTTGCACAATCTGTTTCCCAATGCTTACCCTCCTTGTCTCTCCCTCTTAGATTCTCCCTTTCTTCAACATGGCTGAAGATTTCTATAGGAACCCTTTCTAGCCCTACTCTCCATCCCCATAAATTCAGTATCTTCCCTATTTAGATTACCTTCCATCTACATTATATGTGTGTGTCTGTGTATCTTTGTGTATATTAGTTATATGAATGTTGTCTCTCCCATTTGACATGAGTTCTTTGAAGACGGGTGCTGTTTTTGCTTTCTTCATATCCTTAGTGTTTATCACTGTGCTTGGCACATAGTAGTAAGTCCTTAATAAATTCTTGTCAGTTTGCTAACTGGCTATATGTACTTGTGTATATGTGTTGTCTTCCTCAGAAAATATAAACTCCTTGAGGGAGAATGCTTTATTTTTGTCTTTGTTTCTCCAGTGCATGACAAAAAGATGGTTCTGATATAAATTTTCTTGTTTGATTCATCTTCTACAGAAAAAATGTTGGAAACTGAGGCTCAATAAAATTAAGAAGGTTGAAATAACTCTGATCCATGGGTAAAAATAAATGACCTAATAATTAACAAGTTCAAATATTCACTAATCATTATATTCTAATCTCTTTTCCTTTGTTAATTTACCACTTCATTCTCCCCTTGGATATGCTTCTAACTTTCTAGACTTCAACACCATGCCATAGTTGTAGTCTCACCATGGAATTTCTCCATACCACCTGGGCATGCCTTACCTTGAAATCCATTATCCTCTGTGGCCTTCTTACTCTGGAACATCCTTCCATTAGGCCAACTCTTTTCTCCTGTTGTTGAGCTCCTCCCTATGCCTCCATTTTGGAGATGGACACGGATGGGTCAAACTTCATCCTCCTCCCAGGTGTGCTTCTGACTTTCTAGATTCCAATACCTCACTCTACCACCCTTAGCTCCCTTTTGTATATTGTCTTCATTTATTGGAACATAAACTCCTTGAGAGCAGGGACTATTTTTTGCTTGTATCTATATCTTCAGTGATTAGCACAATGTCTGGCATATAGTAAATATTAAATAAATGCTGGTGGGCATAAGGGTATTGAGCGAAGACTAGTACCTCTGATGTGAGGACTTCTGAGTCCTTTTTCAGAGCTGCTTTCTATGTTTGGTGAACATCTGCCATCCAACTCTTACTCATGGCTCCAAGAAGCTGTAACATGCTAATTTTGTCCTAACAATTGACATCAAGAAAACACAGGCTTTACACTAGCCAGGACCACACCATTCATATGTGGAACCATGGGTTATAACAAATGGAGAAATTTTGAATACTTTGGATAAGTTTATTTACCTTGGCAGTATATTTTCCAGGCATGTACACATAGATGGTGAGGTGATTGCATATATTGCCAGAGCTAGCTCATTGTTTAGGAGGCCCTGAAGGAAAGTATGGGAGAGAAGAGGATTTTGCTGCCTACCAACCTGAAAGTCTACAGAACCACTGTGCTGACCTCATGGTAGTGTGCCTGTGAAACCTGGACACTATACCAGTGAGTGAGATGTCAGGAAGCTGAATTGCCTCTATTTGAATTATCTTAGGAAGATTCTGAAGATCACTTGGCAAGATAAGACACCAGGCATTGAGAGCCTTCCTTGAAATGAACTGTCAAAATTCTACTATAGGGAGTGCAATTCCAATGGGCTGGCTACATTGTTCAAATGACAAATATATGTTTGACTAAAAGACTATTTTATGGAGAACTCACTCAAGGGAAGCACTCACATGATGATCAAAAGAAATGATCCAAGGACACACTCAAGGTCTCTCTGAAGAACTCTGGAATTGATTGTGAGATATAAGGACACTGGCACAGCATGACATGCCCACATCAAAGAAGGCACTTTGCTCTAGGAACAAAACAAAATTGCAGCATCTCAAAAGAAACATGAAATGCACGAATTTAGAGACATCTCCATTCCAAATGTTCATATTGACCCGTGGGAGAGCCTTTCAAGCTCACATTGTTTTGAGCAGCCACAGTGGGACATACTCTAACTTGACTCTGACATAGTAATGTCATCTCAGTCCTCTTTGAGCAGGAAGGACAACAACCAACCAACAAATGCTGGTTGACTGCCTTCTTCCCTTATGTTTTAGCAAGTGGTAGGGACCACTTACCTTCTTGATTCTTACTCTGATGTTGCTGAACAGTATTAACTAGATTACTCACCAGTAAATTATCAACTCAATTGCATCCTCATTGCCTCTAAACAATACTTCCCTAATTGACTTTCTACTTATCTCCCCACAGCAGCTATTTGAAACCTTTTCTTCTATCAAGTCTTCTACATCCTGTTCCCCTCTCCCAGAGAATCTTGCCTCATTTTTCAAGAAAATAATGGGTTCCATAATACCTCTTCTCCCCTACTCACCATCACAAAATCCTTCATATCACCCTCATCTCTTCTTTTCCGGAGATAAAAAGATCTCATCACCAAGGTCAATCCTTCTATTTATGTCCCTTCCTCCTCCCATATCCTCTGGCAGATTGCCCTCTCATTATCTTCTTTCTTAATCTCTTCTTATCTACTTTGTCCTTTTTTGTCACCTAAAACCATGTCCATTTCTCTATCTAAAATCTTTTACTTGATCGCATCATTCACTTATCATCACATATGATTTTCCATATTAAATTAAAATGGGTTGCACAAACAAAACAAATTCAGCTAAGATTAGAAAGCAAGCAAAAAGCTAAGAGAAAATTTTTACAGCAAGTGGCTCTGATAAAGGTCTCATTTCTAAAGTATATTAAAAAATTAGTCATATTCATAAAAATAAGAGCCATTCTCCAAATAATAAATGGTCAAAGGATAGAAGCAGGCAGTTCTCAGACAAAGAAATCAAAGCTACCTATAATCATATGGGGGAAAATGCTCTAAATCACTATTGATCAGAGAAATGCAAATTAAAACAACTCTGAGTTACCAACTAACACCTGTCACCTAATATGACAGAAAAGGAAAAGGATAAATGTTAGAAGGCATGTATGGAAATTGGGATATTAATGTATTGTTGTTGGAGTTTTGAGTTGATCCAACCATTCTGAAAAGTTATTTGGAACTATGCCTGCCAATGGGCTATAAACCAGTAGAACATTTGATCCAGTAATACCACTACTAGGTCTGTATCCCAAAAAGATTAGGGGAAAAAAGGAAAAAACCTATATGTACAACAATATTTATAGCAATTCTTTTGGTTGTGGCAAAGAATTGGAAATTGAGGGGATTCCCATAAGTTGGGAAAGTACTAAACAAGTTGTGGCATATGATTGTAATGGAATACTATTGTGCTATAAGAAAACACTAACAGGATGCTTCCAGAAAAAACCTGGAAAGACTCACATGAACTGATACAAAGTGAAATGAGCAAAGCCAGAACATTGTATATAGTAACAACACTGTGATTCACCAACTGTGAATGACTTAGCCATTCTCAGCAATACAATGATCCAAGGTAATTCCAAAGGACTCAAGATGAAAAATGTTACCCAACTCCAGAGACAAAACTGATGTAGTCTGAATGCAGATAAAAGCATAATTATTTTTCACTTTATTTTTGTGGGGGATTATTGGTCTGTGTTTTCTTTCACAAAATGACCAACTTATAAGCATATTTTTCCATGACTGCACATTATAACATATATCAAATTGATTACTGTCTCAGGGAAGGGGAGGGAAGATAAGGTAGGATAGAATTTAGAGCTCAAAATTAAAAAAAAAGATTGTTAAAATAATTTTTACATGTAATTGTAATTTTTACATGTAAACTCCTCCAGAAAATTATCTAATCAATCAATGAGCATTTATTAAGGGCTTATAATGTACCAGGCATTGTGCTAAGCACTGAGTATACAATTTTTTAAAATTACACTGTATCTCTTTTTAAAGGTTCCTGTTCAAATGGGTCAGACAACATGTAAATAACTGGATACATATAACAATACATATATACATACATATGAGTAGATAGAAAGTAATTTCAAGCATCAGAGAGAGACAACCAAAGATCTAATGCAAAAGGTTGAATTTGAATTGAAACTTGAAGAAAATCAGAGAAGCTAAGAGTCAGAGGTAAGGAAGCAAAACATTCCAGGCCTGAAATGTTCTGGCTGTAAAGGCACTAAGATGAAATATGGAGCATAACATGTGAAGATACAGCAAGGAGACTAGTTTTGTTTCCCTGTGGAGTGCATGAAATAAAACATAAGAAAATTAGAAATGTAGGAAGGGATCAGACTGTGAAGAGCTTAAATGCCAAACAGAGGCCTTTATATTTGATTCTGAAGGCATTAGAGAAACACCAGAGTTTACTGAGTTGTGTATATGTGAAGAGAAGGGGGAGTGATGACATGGTCAGATATCAAATTTAGGAAAATCATTTCAGTAGTAGGAGACAAGTCAAGTAGATCACTTAGAAGGCCACTGAACTTGTAATGGGCCTTGCTTGCCTATGTATCCAGGTTGCCTAATGTGGAGGCACCCTAATATGTAGATAGATATAGCCTTCTTGAATTGGTTGCATAGCTTTAAAACTGGCCATACTTAGTAACTCTCTCCTTCTTAAATCACAGTTCATCCACAGTGTGGGACCTATGGACTGAACCAGTGACAAAGAAAGGACTTCTTTTCTCTGTTCTCCCTTTTTACCCCAGCTCCAAGAAATGAACCTGGGGGTATTAATTTCTAATTTGTTTCATTTTTTTCTTCTGTTTCAGGTGCCAGTGGTGATTCCCCATTGTATCCAGGAGTTTGAGCCATGGCAACCATGGAGCCAGATGTTACAGCCAGCCAGCCCAGTAGAGAAGCCAAAGTCCTTTGTCTCAAGCCCAGTGAAGGTTTTTGGACTATACACTATAGGAACTAAGATAAACCATGAATCTAATCTTCTTGTCAGAGACTGAGGTGATGGTGGAATAGGAATTATGGTGCTCATGTGTTGGGGGAGTAAGTTTATATTTTTGTGATTCTACCTTTGAAGTAAATATTTCTTGTTAAAGCTAGTTAATCTGACTGTTAATGGATTAAATGGAACTAAAGGATGGGGGGGGGAGAAACACTCCTACATTTAATCTTTGGTGGGGCATGGAACCATTGGCAAAGAACCTAGACAGACCTAAATCCTATTAAGAGTACCAGAGAAAGGGGCAGCTAGGTGGCACAGTGGATAAAGCACTGGCCTTGGATTCAGGAGGACCTGAGTTCAAATCTGGATTCAGACACTTGACACTATCTGTGTGACCCTGGGCAAGTCACTTAACCCTGATTGCCCCACACAAAAAAGTACCAGAGAACTCTGAGGGCAAAAATGAAATATAACATACTTGGCCTTCAAGTGGTAGGGGCAAAGGTAGACAGTGTTTCAGACTATTTCAGGAAAGAGCTGATAAGGCCCTGTACTAGTATGTACTACTATGGGAGCAAAAAAGAGAATGATAAATGGCCTCAGTTTTAGAGAGTTACGTATGCAAGAGTGGAAGATGGAAGGTAATCTCAGAGAGAAGGCTCTAAAGACAGAGAAGTACCTATAAAGGCCTAATGCAGAAGGTAAGATTTGGCCTGAACATTGAAGGAAGGTAGAGAAGTTAAAAGACAGAACTAAAGAAGGATAACATTTCAGGAATGAGGGATAGCCAGGGCAAAGGTACAAAAAAGGGGAGGTGGCATAGGGAAATACTAGAGAGAAAGAGAAGGAAGGTGACATAAGGAAATACTTCAGCCAAAAGGGTGAGGAAACAATTGTGGCAGGAGGTTTGAGGAAGGGCAAAAACGTTTGGAATTACCTTACCAGTGAGTGGGATAGCGAATTAGGGAGGTATAAAAATTTTGCTTTGCTATACCTAATGAGATTATATAACATAAATTTATAGCACAGCTCCATTATTTTCTCCAGGTCTATTCAACAGAAAATGAGTAAGAGTAAGAGAAGCATATAGTGGGAATGAACCAGGGTCAAGGTTTGGCAAGGCTTGGTCAGCAATAGGATATGGAGAAATAGATATGTAGATGAAAACGGGGACAAAAATGGTAGGGACTTAAAATAAACAGAAGAGATAAGAAGAGGGTGGCAAGAATACACAACAGCAACATACATATTGCTAAAGCCTAGCTGGTAGAATCTTAAGCATAACCTTGCTGGCATGTGAAATGAGCACAATTGTTCCATAATTTGAACAATCCTTGGCATTGCCCTTCTTTAGCTTTGGGATAGAAATTGGTCTTTTTCAATCTAGTGACTATTGATGAGTTTGACAAATTTGCTGCCATATTGAGTACAGCACGTTAACAGCATGATCTTTTATGGTTTTAATTAACTCAGCTGGAGTTCCATTACTTCTACTAGCCTTATTATTAGCTATGTTTCCTGAAGCCCACTTCATTCTGCAGAATGTCTTACTCTAGATCAATAACCACAGCATTGTGGTTATTGGTGATTTTAACATCTTTCTTGTATAGTTCTTTTGTATATCTTTTCTTGTATAGTTGTTTATTGCCTCTTCTTAATCTCTTCTGCTTCTATTAAATTCCTACCATTCTCTTTTAGGCCCCAGCAGTATGTGAACCAAGAATTATCAGTAAAGCAGGCTGTTTTTTGAAGAGGCAGAGGAACAAGAGCCAAAATTGCCAATATTTGCTGCATAATGGAGAAAACAAGGCAGTTCCCGAGAAACAACTATCTCTGTTTCATTAACTACATTAAAGTCTTTGACTGTGAGGATCACAACAAAATCTGACAAGTCCTCAAAGAGATGGGAGTACCAGATCACCTTACTTGTTTCCTTGAGAAACCTGTATGAACATTAAGAAGCAATTGTTGGGGGCAGCTAGGTGGCGCAGTGGATAAAGCACCGGCCCTGGATTCAGGAGTACCTGAGTTCAAATCCGGCCTCAGACACTTGACACTTACTAGCTGTGTGACCCTGGGCAAGTCACTTAACCCCCATTGCCCTGCAAAAAAAAAAAAAAAAAAGAAGCAATTGTTAGAACCAAACGTGGAATAACTGATTGGTTTAAGTTTGGGAAAGGAGTACAACCAGGCTGTGCATTGTTACTTTATTTAATTTATATACAGAGTATATAATTTTTAAAATTCCAGTTTGAATGAATCAAAAGCCATAAATAAAGTTGTCATTAGAAATATAAACAATCTAGGACATGCATATAATACCATTCTAATGGCAGAGAGTGAAGAAGAATTAAGAAGCTTCTGGATGGGAAGCAGAACCAACATGGTGGAGGAAAGGCAGTGACTTGCCTGAGCTCTACCAAGACCCCTCCATATTCTTTTTTTTTTTTGTGAGGGAATTGGGGTTAAGTGACTTGCCCAGGGTCACACAGCTAGTAAGTGTTAAGTGTCTGAGACCAGATTTGAACTCAGGTCCTCCTGAATCCAGGGCCAGTGCTCTATCCACTGCGCCACCTAGCTGCCCCCATATACTTTCAAATAATGCCATAGGACAATTCTTGGAGCAGCAGTACTCATAAAAGGACAAGGTGAAATAATTTTCCAGCCACAGACAACTTAGAAGGTTGGCAGGCAAGGTCTATTGTACCGTGCTGAGAGGGGACTACAGCCTAGCGCAGGATGCACTAGCACAGACCCAACCCCAGTGCAGACCCAGCCACAGCCAGAGCCACAGCAAACTAGAAAGCAGGCCTTGGGAGTTTTTAAATCATCTGAAGCAGCAAATACTTCTGGAACTCAGCCAGGAAAATGACAAATGTTATAGGGGATATTGGGAAAAATAGACATTATTATACTCTTGGTAAAGTGTAAACTGATTTAAACATTTTGTAGAACAATTTGGAACTATGAAAAAAGGGCTATAGGACCATATATACTCCTTTTTATTTATTTATTTATTTATTGAGGCAGGGCAATGAGGCTTAAGTGACTTGCCCAGGGTCACACAGCTAGTAAATGTCAAGTGTCTAAGGCCAGATTTGAACTCAAGTTCTCCTGAATCCAGGGCCAGTGCATACTCTTTGATCTAGTAATACCACCACTAGGTCAGTATCCTAAAAGAGATAAAAACCAAAAAGTTGAATTCTAAATTGAGGAGATGCCCATCAATTGGGGAATGGCTGAACAAATTGTGGGATGAGATTATGATGGAACACTATTGTGCTATAAGAAATGATGAGCAGGATACTATCACAAAAACCTGGAAAGACTTACTGATGCAAAGTGAAATGTATTGTATACAAACAGCAATATTGTAAGATGATCAGCTGTGAATGACTTAGCTCTTTTCATCAATACAATGATCCGGACAATTATGAAGGACTTATGAAAAATGCAGTTCATCTCCAGAGAAAAAAACTGTTAGTGTCTGAATACAGATTGAAGCATAATTTTTTTAGTTCTTTTTCTTAAGTTTTCTTGTCTGTTTTCTTTCATAACCTGACTGATGTGGAAATGGTTTACATGACTACAAATGTATAGCATATTAAAATGCTTGCATTATTAAGGGGGGATGGGGAGGGAGGAAGGAAGAGAATTTGGAACACAAAGTTTTAAAAATCAATGTTAAAAATTGTTTTTACAGGGGGAGGCTGGGTGGTGCAGTGGATAGAGCGCCGGCCCTGGATTCAGGAATACCTGAGTTCGGATCCGGCCTCAGACACTTGACACTTACTGGCTGTGTGACCCTGGCAAGTCACTTAACCCCCATTGCCCCGCAAAAAAAAAAATTGTTTTTACATGTAATTTGGGAAAAAATAAAATTCTAAAAAAGAGAGATGCAGAAAGAGACATACATTATTATTATTATTATTATTATTTTAGTGAGGCAATTGGGGTTAAGTGACTTGCCCAGGGTCACACAGCCAGTAAGTGTCAAGTGTCTGAGGCCGGATCCGAACTCAGGTACTCCTGAATCCAGGGCCGATGCTCTATCCACTGCACCATCTAGCTGCCCCAACATACATTTTTAGGTATGGCCACTGTATGGATTCATTTTGCTTGACTATACTTACTTGTTAAAAGAGTCCTCCCCCTTCTTTTTCTCAGTTAATGGAGGAGAGAAATAAAGAGGGAAGCAAAATTAGCAATAGTGATGAAAAATAGAATGCCATTATTATGTTTCTGTAAGTGCACAGAAGAAAACCAAAAGGATATTCAGAAGGAAGCAAGGACAAGCAGGGCAGTTTTGAAAGTAACTTGTAGAATTTATTATGTGTGGTTTTTTAAAAGTGGCACGAAATGGAAATTCCTAGTTTCATATAGAATTCTCTTTTTTGTATTTCCATTCTGTGTTTATGGAATTTTTTCCATTTTCCATTTTTTTTGTAAAGTTCAGAATAAAAAACATATTTTTTTTTAAAAAAAGAAGCCCCTGGATGAAGGTGAAAGAGAGTGTAAAAGCTGACTTGGGAGCAGCTAGGTGGCACAGTGGATAAAGCACTGGCCCTGGATTCAGGAGGACCTGAGCTCAAATCTGGATCTAGAAATTAATTCAGGCTATTCACTGGAAGGTCAAATACTGAAGTACAGCCTTAGCCACATAATGAGAAGATGGCACTCATTGGAAATAACCCTGATGTTGGAAAAGATTGAAGGCAAAAGGAAAAGTAGATGGTAAAGGATAAGATGGATAGAGAGTATCATGGAAACAACAAACATGAGTTGGATAGGCTTTGGGAGATAGTAGAGAATAGAAGGTCCTGGTGTGCTATGGTCCATGGGATCACAAGGAGTAAAATACAACCGAATGACTGAACAATGAAAAACATGGAGGATGGTTTTTGTACATTGGCTGATTTCAAAACCAATGTTATGAAGAAAGTATAAAGAAGCAGGAGTATGCTAACCACTGAGGAACTAGTCTAGGCAGAATATCTGTGGTTGGAGAAACATGTTGAAGAAGACAGGTGATTAGATTGTTCAAAGTTTTCCCTCCTGGTTGTGAAATGTAGTGATGTTGTGTCCTGTGAAGCTGTAGTAGGTTCACCTCAAAGAAGGCAGGAGGAAGTGAAGGTGTAGGTAAACCCCTGGGGTATACAGGTAGGTAAAAGGTAGAAGTGCGAGGTGGTCTAATTAAAGAAGTCCCTCAGGACGAAGATGGAAATTAGTTTCATGGCTGTGTTTGGTTACAGGTATGACTGCTGGAGTATCAGAGAAGGCCCTGTGATGAAGACAGGGATGTAACAGGAAAGTATTCAAGTATGTCAGTTTTCAGAAGGGCTGGTAATCAGAAATTGCTTTTCTTTTTACCTCTGTCTAGAGTCAGTCAGTCAATAATCATTAAGTGCCTACTATGTTCTTGGCACTGGAAATACAAAGAAAGGCAAATGAAGGTCCCTGACCTTGAGGTGCTCACAATCTAATGAGGGAGACTACATGCAGGTGTTACTGAAAGAAGGGAGAAACTCTGTATTGAATGACTGATGGACCATTAAGAGCACAGAGTTGATATTGTAACCCCTCCTCTAAAAACTGAGGTTTTGGTCTCTGCTTCAGGCAGCTAAGGCATTTTAGAAAACTGGAAGGCTTACTTTCAAAGCTGTCTTTAAAAGACAGCTTTCTATCTCACAAAATCTATTACAGAGAAGTCTATTAGCTACATGGTTGCATTCAGTGGTAATCAGAGTATTCTTTTCTCAAGGCTCTCTAATTGACTTTCTGTCCATCTTGAAATGCATAGCAAGCAAACAGCAGACCTGTTTGAGAGTCATGTTAAAACAACAACTATTCCCTACAGAGAGTAGAAGAGACCAAAATGCAATTACTTTTAAGCTTCCCATGTATAAAATTATGGTCATGATAATATATGACATGAGCCAAAGCATTTGTTAGGACATTGTCTTCAGATGGTTCCTCAAAATACCATAATCACAACTCTGTCATCAAGAAACAGGCAGCATCTCCTCTAAAATGCACATGGGTGTGGCTTGAAAAAACTGCTACTGCACAGAAAGTAGGGGTATAAAATGTTACAGTGGAAAAACACTGGCTTTGGAATTAGAAACCTGGGTTTACTATCTCTCCAAGCCTTGGTTTTGTTATCTATAAATTAATAATAAGAGCTGATATTTATTTAACACTTTACACATGGCATTTAATTTTTGATTCCCACAACAATCCTATAAAATAGGACTGCTATTATTATACCATAAATTAAGCTTTCTGTAGGGGGAAAGACTTAGATATGAAGGTTAAATGATGATGAGAAATAGTGGATGTCCAAAGTGAAATTTGATAGATGACCCTCAAATCCAGGCCATCCCTTTGTTTACTGAGGCGCTCCAACTCAATGAGGGATTAGCCACAATTGAAGATCTCTTTTAGCTCTAAATCTTGTGATCCCATAAGTGTGATTATTTTGCCTTTTTAAGGTAGATTTGACAGGCAGAGATATATAATGGAGAGTTTCTCTTGAAAAGAAATGTGTATTGGGGTGGAGGAGAGGCTGGAGCAGGATTTTTAAAAAAATAAAAAAATAAAATGCAAGGGTAGCAATCATGTAACTCAGACAAATTAAAAGCAAAAATAGACCTAATTAAGAACTACATTATGCTAAAGGTACCATAAACAATGATAATTAAAATAAACAGGTTTTCTCTTATAAAGGCCTTATATTTCTCAAATACATTTGAGTAAGTACTGAAATCCAATTTCTAAAAATAAAAGCCATTTTCCCCAACTGATAGATGACCACAGGAAATAACAGGCAGTTTTCAGAAAAAGAAATCAAGATTATCTGTAGTATACAAATTCTCTAAAATCCTAGCTTCTCAAACCGTGGGTTGTGACCCCATAATAGGGTTGTGTAACTGAATGTCAGAGTTGCAAAAAATTTGGCAGTAAATATTTGATTTGCATACCTATTTTATATACCTATATACCCAGGGTCATGTAAAAATTTCTCAGGTTGAAAAGGGTTGTTGAATGGAAAAAGTTAGAGAAGACAAACCAAAACTATTCTGAGGAACCATCTATCAGAAATGACAAATGCTAGAGGGGAGGGGAGAAAAAATAGGTATAGCAATAAAGTAGCTAACTGGTCCAACCATTCTGGAGAGCAATTTGGAACTATGCCCAAAAGGCAATCAAGCTGTGTATAATACCTTTTGATCCAGCAATTACCATTATGGTCTGTTTTCCCAAAGAGATCAAAGAAAAAGGAAAAGGACCTATATATACTTATAGCAGCTCTTTTTGTGGTGGCAAAGATTTGGAAATTGAGGGGATGCTCATCAATAGGAAATGTCTGAACAAGTTGTGGCATATGACTGTGATGGAATAATATTATGCTGCTGGGAAATGAGAAAAGGGGTGGTTTCAGAAAAACATGGTAAAGGTCTCTATGTACAGATGCAAAATGAAGCGAGAAGAAAACGTTGTTATCATTGTGCATGATAATAGCAATATTTAGTGATGATCAACTGTTAAAGACTTGGCTACTCTTATAAAACAATAATTCAAGATAATTCAAAAGCACTCAAGATGAAAAATGCTATCTACCTCTATAGATATGAACTCTGAGTGCAAATTTTAGTATATTTTCTCCCCCCAACCCCCACTTGTTTTTTTTTTTGCTTTTTTTGTAATATGACTAACATGGAAATTTTTTGCATGATTTCCCATGTATAATTGCCTTCTCAGTGGGTAGTGGAGTTTGGGAGTTAGAGAATTAGGAATTCAAAATTTAAAAAGAAAAAAAATGTTTAAAATAAATTTTAAAAAATAAACAATTTGGGAAAGAAAAAGAAAAGAATTGTTTCTTTAGGGCAGGCTGTATAACTTTGGGTGAACATGTGTGTTTGGAGAAGTTTTCATTTAATTCAGGTTCTTATGCTTTGGTCAAAAGATTTGAAAACAACTTGATAAAGGGCCTTTCTGAGTAAATCCTCTAACTAAAGATTGTACTACAGTGTCAAAAGTGTCTTTTTCTTTGCAGGGGAGATGTGATATTCTAGTCCCTAGCTTCTTAAACTGTGGGTCATGACTCCATATGGGATCATGTAACTGAATGTGGGGGGGGGGTCACAAAAATTTGGCAACAGTCAAAGGTTAAGTATACCTATTTTATATGCCTATATATCCAGGGTGGTGTAAAAATTTCTCAGGTAAAAAAGGGTCAAGAGTAGAAAAAGTTTAAGAAGCGCTATTCTAGGGGGCAGCTAGGTGACACAGTGGATAAAGCACCAGGCCTGGATTCAGGAGGACCTGAGTTCAAATCCTGTCTCAGACACTTGACACTAGCTGTGTGGACCCTGGGCAAGTCACTAACCCCCACTGCCTGAAAAAAAAAAAACAGTGCTATTCTAATCAACTAGAACAATTGTTGTACCACACTTCAGAGGGCAGTATTCCATAGTTAGATTTGGATACATTATTTGGCCTGGGTTCAAATACTGAATCATGTCACTGTGGGACATTGAGCAAGTCATTTATCTCAGAGGCTCAAGTTTCTTCATAAATAAAGGAAATTAATGATTTTTTAAGATCTCATCCCACTTTTCTCTAAAATTGATGTTCTACTACATAGCTATAAAATTCTCAAGTTGGAATTTTCAATATTGCTTCAGGAAGTAGTGAGTTTACATGAATTAAGCAACAGCTAAAAACAATCTTAGTGATATTAGAAAATCATTTCTTAAGGGGTTAGACTGACTGCAAAAGCTTAGTTCTAAAATAATATAATTTTTAAAAGAAAATTTGTATGTTTTTGTTCAGTTGTTTCAGTTGTGTCAACTCTTCATGATCCCATTTGGGATTTTCTTGGTAAAGATACTGGAGTGAGTGGTTTGCCATTTTATTCTCTTGCTCATATTACAGATAAAGAACCTGAGGCAAACAGGGTTAAGTGGCTTGTTTAGGTTGCACAGCTATTGTCTGAAGTCAAATTTGAACTCAGGTCTCCCAATCCACTGCATTACAATCTCATCAGTGATACTGTAGAAAAAAATCTTATGATTAGATTGACTATGGAGATGTCTCCCAGTTCTAAAATAATAAGAATTTATGACCACATTATTTGAAAAGGAAAATTTGTATAGTGCCTTATAATTTATAAAGTGCTTTCTTTTTATTCTTAAGTTTTAGTTGCTGTCTTTGATTTTATAGCATGATCATTTCTCATATATGTGTGTATATATGTGTACACACACACACACACTTACACGCACATATAGCCACCTTCTACCACCACTATGTAACTGATACTTGTTTGTCACAAAAGGAACAGTTTAAACAGAAAGAATAGGTACGATGATTGTGCCTAATAAGCTAAAGTTTCTTTCTCCTATAACCCCACACTTTTTTTTTGCTGAGAGATCAGCTCATATTTAGTCAATCAATAACCCTTTACTTTTACATTATTTTGACAAAAATCATGCCACCTGTTCCCACTGCCATGCTTCTTGCTACATTATCAGACTACAAAAAGAAATGTTCCACATGTTTCAAGAGACCTATTTTCATGATTAATCATGCGACTTCTTCCACCCATGACTCTTCATCTTTTGAGATTCCTATTTGTTTATTTATACAGGTGGTTTATTACCTTTGTTTTTTCCCCCATTAATGAGGCAGCATTTGTTTCTGGGCAGACATCCACCTTCTCTCTCTCTCTCTCTTTCACACACACACACACACCACACAACACACCACACAGAATGCCTGGTGGCCTCAGTTTAGGTCATTGTAGCTACAGGTTATTTATGTTCTTGGTCAGGACTTGCAGATAGACTTCATGGAGTGTGCTGAAGAAGCTGGAATCTTCTTTATTACCTGTCTTTATATGTCCTATAGCTGAGTTCCCAGAGGAGGTTTGTCTGATTTCTTGAAGCACCACTTGCGTGAGAAGGGTGATTGGCTTCTTCTCCAACTCTGTGGGTTTTGTCACTCACTGCTGGAACACAATGGGTGACAAAGGATGGAAGAAGATGCCTAAGTTTGGAAAGGGAACCTTTAGGGGAGGCCCTTGAGGCAGTGATGAGTACAGTTGGTGGCCCTTCTTCTTCTGGCATGAAGTTCTCTCAAGCTCACAGGCTTTGTGAGCTGTCTCACCAGTGAGGCAAAGTGAGGTGCAATGGTGTTCTTGGTGAACACTGATGGCTGTGATGTCAGCTGGAGCTTGTGCAGAAAACTGACACTTGGAGTCCTTCCGGTTTCTTTCTCTCAGATATTCCCAGAAAAGAAATCAAAGTGATACAGCTGGTCAGACTAATATAGGAGGCTGGAATCCTTGGTTTTGATGTTGCTTCTGATTTTTTTGATGTCAAAAACAGCATAGGGTAAAAGCACTGGCCCTGGATTCAGGAGGACCTGAATTCAAATCTGGCTTCAGACTCTTGACACTTACTATCTGTGTGATCCTGGGCAAGTCACTTAACTCCAATTGCCTCATCAAAACAAAACAAACAAACAAACAAACAGGAACAGCATAGGGTATTGTGAAGAATACTGGTCTGTAATTAAAAGACTAGGAATCAGCATAGAATAGTGAATTGAGCACTATATCTGTCTTGAATCAGGAAACCTTGAATCAAGAAACCTGCCTTGGACAATTACTAGACACTTAACTTCTCTGAGATTCAATTTACTCATCTGAGAAATGAAGATAATAAAGCCCTACTTCACATGGTTGTTAGGAGGATCAAAGAAAAGAATATAAATGTAAACTATTATTATTGGCTGTAGGATCTTAGGAAAATCATTCATTTTCTCTAAGCTCATTTTTCTCATCTGTAAGATGGGTGGGTGGGTAATATTGGTTTTTACTAGATTGCCTATAAAGGCCTCTGTTTTTCTGAAGTCCTCCCTTATTATGCAATGATTAACTTGTTTCTATCATGTCCATTTGTGGAGCTCCTTCAGATAATAAAAATCCATATGTAGAGGCCACTGACGATGACACTGACAGTCTTCACAAATGTAATGCTTGGCTTGGGCTGCTGCCCTTCTACCTCCCATAGACCTTAAGTCCCGATATCTGTGATACTGAGGGCTTAGTAATTAAGGTGTTTTCCCATTCAGGCTCTAAGTTAAATCCAGCATTAAAAAGGTAAAATATTAAGATCTATAGGTACATAACCCTTAATAGGGTTAAGAATCAAGTCAACTGGACTTCTAGGGGGGTGGAGCCAAGATGGCAGAGGAAAGGCAGTAACCTTTCAGAGTTCCCAACACAATCACTCCAAAAATCTCCAAATAATACCATAAGATAATTCCTGGAGCAGCAGAACCAAAAAAAGGATGGGGTGAGATCATTTTCCAGCCAAAGACAGCTTAGAAGGTCAGCAGGAAAAGTCTGTTGTACTGGGGCTCAGATCTGGGCCACACCAACACAGATCTAGCCCCAGGCAGGCCAATCCAGAGAAAGATACCTCAGGAGCTTCTGAATCAGCTGCAGCTGTAGATACATCTGAAACTCAGCTCATGGTCTGGTGAGAGGGTTGAGTGGTTGGCTGGGGGGAGATTACAGGATCGCTGCTGGGCACTGAGGTGTAACTCAGTTGTCTTGCCCCTGCTAGGAACCAGGAAGCAGCCTTGAGTGGTGGTCCCAGGTGGGAGAAGGGTGCAGGTATGTCTGAAGCTAACAACCATAGTGAGACAGAATTCTGTTTCTGGGTTAAAGAGCAGAGGAAGCCTGGGGCTATTTATGACCAGAACACAGGCCAGGAGAGTTAAGAACCTGCCTCTACCCTTAAATTGAGCCAACCTGGGACCCCTGAAGCTTGGGACAGTGCATCTAGAGGCAGGGCCCCACTTTAAGAAGGAGTTAAGAGTCAAGAAATAGGCTAGAAAAATATGAACAAAAAGAAAAAAAAAATGTGGACCATTGAAAGATCCTTTGGTGACAAGGAAGATCAAAATACACCCTCACAAGAAGATAAAAAAGTCAAATCTCCTAGATCA
Source organism: Dromiciops gliroides (assembly GCF_019393635.1). Lineage (NCBI taxonomy): Eukaryota > Metazoa > Chordata > Mammalia > Microbiotheria > Microbiotheriidae > Dromiciops > Dromiciops gliroides. The sequence continues at coordinate 516,304,385 of NC_057861.1, read as the reverse complement.
AAGCTTCAGAGGAAAAAAATGAATTGGTGTAAGGCCATGGAAGCACTCAAAAGGACTTGGAAGATAAAATAGAAAAGGTAGAGGAAAAATGGAAAGAAAAATGAGAGTGATGCAGGAAAGTCATGGGAAAAAAGTCAACAGCTAGAAAAGCCAAATGGAAAAACTCTCTGAAGAAAATAATTGCTATAACAATTAGGATAGAGCAAATGGAAGCTAATGACTTTATAAGAAATAAAGACACAATTAAGCAAATCCAAATTAATGAAAAAATAGAGGGCAATGTGAAATATTTCCTTGGAAAAACAGCTGACCTGGAAAATAGATCCAGGAGAAATAATTTGAAAATTATTGGACTACCTGAAAACCATGATCAAAAAAGAGCTTAGACATCATCTTCCAAGAGATTGTCAGAGAAAATTGTCCTGATGTTATAGAACCAGGAGGTAAAATAGAAATTAAAGGAATCCACTGATTACCTTCTGAAAGAGATCACAAAATGAAAATGCCTAGGAATATTACAGCCAAATTCCAGAACTCCCAGGTCAAGGAGAAAATTTGCAAGCAGCCAGAAAGAAACAGTTCAAGTTTGTGGAGCCACAGTCAGAATAACACAAGATCTAACAGCTTCTACATTAAAAGATAGGAAGGGCATGGAATATGATATTCCAGAGGGCAAAGGAATTGCGATTACAACCAAGAATCACCTACTCAGCAAAACTGAGTATAATCTTTCAAAAGAGAAAATGGGACTGTCAATTAAAAAGAGGATTTTAGGCATTTATGATGAAAAGACATGAACTGAATAGAAAATTTGGCATTCAAATACAAGACTCCAGAGAAGCATAAAAAGGTAAACAGGAAAAAGGAATTATGAGGGATGTTAAAAGGTTAAACTGTTTACATTCCTACATTGGAAGATGATACTTCTAACTCATATGAACTTTCTCAGTATTAAGGCAGCTGAAAGGAATAAATTTGGGACAGTGGGCACAGGTAGGAAATTGATTATGATGATATCTGTAAAGCAGTTATTGTTTCTTTATCTTTTTTGTGGGGCAATCAGGGTTGGGGGGCATGCCCAGGGTCATGCAGTTGGGGAGTGTCTTATGTGTGAGGCTGGATTTAGGCTCGGGTCCTCCTGAGTCCAAGGCTGGTGTTTTTGTCTACTGTGTCACCTATCTCCCCATCATGACATCTTTAAAATAAAATTAGGGTGGAGCCAAAATGGTGGAGGAAAGACATTAAACACACAGAGCTCCTGATACAATTGCCCCCCAAACAGCAATAAAAGAAACCCTAGAGCAGAAAAAAACACACAAAAATATGGGCTCAGATTATTATCCAGCCACAGATAGATTGCCAGGGTGCCATACTGGACTATGAGTAAAGTTCAACCCCACAGTTGTGCCAACAGAGACCCCATCAATGCCACCAGAGGAACTTACCTCAGAGACTCTGAATCAGCTAAGCAGCAGTGTCTTCTAGAACTGAGCGTGCGCGGTCGGATAAGAGGGCTGAATGGCTGGCCTGGGGGGAAGTGCAAGGGTATCAGCAGAACCTAGGGAAGAATGTGGCTGTGCCTCCCCAGCATGGAACCAGGAAGAAATCCTGAGTGGCAGGAGGCCCAGGTGAGGGAGGGCACAGGCTCATAAAAGCTAAAGAACCATACCTCAAAACGCTTTGCTGGTTGGTTGTTTAGTAAGTAGGCTTGAGGTTATCTCAGACCAGAGAACAGGCCAGGTAAGAGTAAAACCTGCCCTCCCTAAAACCCAAAACCAAAACACCTGGGACCCTCTGAAGCTGGGAACAGTAGTGTAACCAAAAAACAGGGCCTCCCAGTGGACAGTTTAAAGTCAAGTAAAAGATGAGCAAGCAAAGAAAGTTCAGAATTCTAGAAAGCATCTTCAGCAACGAGGAAGATCAAGGGGCACCATCAGATGAGGAAATCAACCACAGAGCCCCTACATCCAAAGCTTCCAAGAAAATATGAACTGGTTTCAGGCCATGGAACCTCTCAAAAGGGACTTTGAAGAGAAAGTAGGAGAGATAGAAGGAAGATGTACAGAGAGAGAAGAAAGAATGAAGGAGAAATGAGAGCGATGCAGCAGAGTCATGAGAAAAATGTCAACAGTTTGAAAGCCAATGGAAAAGGAGATAAAAACTGTCTGATGAAAATAATTGCCTAAGAATTAGGATTGAACAAATGGAAGCTAGGACCTTATGAGAAACCAAGACACAGTAAAGCAAATCCAATTGAATGAAAAAATAGAGGGCAATGTGAAATATCTCCTTGGAAAAACAGCTGACCTAGAAAATAAATCTAGGAGAGATAATCTGAAAATCATTGGACTACCTGAAAACCATGACCAAAGCAAGAGCTTAGACACCATCCTCCAAGAGATTGTGAAGGAAAATTGCCCGGATATTCTAGAAGCAGAAGCTAAAATAGAAATTGAAAGAATCCACTGCTCACCTCCTGAAAGAGATCCCAAAAGGAAAACCTCCAGGAATATTATAGCCAAATTCCAGAACTCCCAGGTCAAGGAGAAAATATTGCAAGCAGCTAGAAAAGGGAATTCAAATACTGTAGAGCTCCAATAAGGATAAAGCAAGATCTAGCAGCTTCTACATTAAAGTCCTGGAGGGCATGGAATATGATATTCCAGAGGGCAAAGGAACTGGGACTACAGTCAAAAATCACGTACCCATCAAAACTGATTATAATCTTTCAGAGGAAAAATGGGACTTCAATGACAAAGAGGACTTTCAGGCATTTGTGATGAAAAGACCTGAACTGAATAGAAAATTTAACTTTCAAATACAAGACCCTGGAGAATCATAAAAAGGTAAACAGGGAAAAGAAATCACAAGGGACATTAAAAGGTTAACCTGTTTACAGTCATACATGAGAAAATAATACTTCCAACTCATAAGAACTTTTTCAGTAAGGAATACACAGGGGACACAGGTCTGAACTGAATATGAAGGAATGGTATTTGTAAAGCATTCATTTTCTCTGTATCCTTGTCCTTTGTGGAGCAAATAGGGTGGGTTGTCTGGTGTCTGGAGCCGGATTTGGGCTCTGGGCCTCCTGGGAGGGTTGGTGCTTTGTCCACTGTGTCACCTAGCTAACCCATGATGACATCTTTAAAATAGGGGTGAGGGATAGAAGGAATAGACTGGGGGGTGTAACGATTGGAATGATGCCACCTGCTGGAGACTTACTGTAGAAAAGCTCCGCCATGAGGTGAACGTCTCTGAGGGCAAGTCCACGTGTCTTTTCTTTGGTGTCAGGAAGTGACTTTGCTGGTGGGAGGAAGAAGGGGGAGCCTGGCACTCTGACTCACTCTCTTTCCTGTGGACACTGGCAGAGAGCAGAGCTAGAAATGCGCTCTCCCTTTAATAGATAGATGAATGTAGGCCTTTTCTCTCTCTCTTTACCAAATTCTTATTCTCCTTAATAAATGCTTAAAAGTCTAACTCTTGCTAAAGCTTATAATTTATTGGAAACCACTCATTAGATTATAGATAGTTTAGCTAGAATTTTAGATCTTAACAGGGGAGGGGGAGGAGAGAGGTGGAATGGAGAAAGGTTGCTCACATGAAGGAAACAAGAAAAAGGCCTATGGAGGGGAGGGGAAGAGGGAGGAAGATAGGGGGAGTGAGTGAACCTCACTATCATCAGAATTGGCTCAAAGAGGGAATAACATACAAACTCAAGTGGGTATAGTAATATATTTTTGCCCTGAGGAAAAGTGGGAGGAGAAGGAGATGGGGCGGGGGGGGGGGGGGGAGAAGAGGGGAAGGAGGGAAGGGAAGTTTGTGGGAGGGAGCTGTAAAAAGCAAAACACTTTCGAGGAAGGTGAAGGTATTCTGCATAACACAACATGTATGACATATATTGAATTGCTTGATTTCATAGGGAGAGTTGAGATGGGAGGGAGGAAGAAAAATTTAGAAAACAGAATTAGCTCAAAGGCCTTAACCTCATCAGAGTGGGCTCAAGGAGGGAATAACACACACACCCAATTTAACCCTACAGGAAAGTAGGAAGGGAAGAGGATAAGGAGGGAAGGGTGAATGAAGGGAAGGTAGAGCGGGGGAGGGGGCAGTCAGTAGCAAAATACTTTTGAGGAGGATTAGGGCAAAATAAGATAGACAATAGAGTAAATATCATTGGAAGGGAATGGGATGGAGGGAAATAGGATGATTGACTACAATGTCAAAATGTATTGTACCTACTCTGCTGGACTATTGTGAAGAAAATTCTCTGTCAAGTTCAAGGTACTATATAAAAATTATGATGAACAGGATGCTATCAGAAAAACCTGGAAAGACCCACATGAACTGAAGCAGAGAAAAATGTACTGTATACAAAATAACAGCATGAGTGTAAGATGATCTGCTGGGAAGCACGTGGTTATTTTCAGCAATGCAATGATTCAATATAACTCTGAAGAACTTATGAAAATTACAGTCCATCTACAAAGAAAGATCTGATGGTATCTGAAAACAGTCTGAAACACATTTTTTTTTGTCAATTCCTTAATCTGAAGTTTTGTTTTTAATCTGTTTTTTTCTCACAACCTAGATAACGTAGAATTGTTTTCCATGACTACTCATGTATAATTTATATTGAATTGTTTGAGTTCTTGGGAGGGGAGGGAGGAAGAGAAGTTGGAACACAAAGTTTAAAAAAAAATTGATGTCAAAATTTGCTTTTACATGTAATTTGGAAAATAAAACTCTAAAAACAAAAAAAATTAAATTAAATTAAATCATGAGAGGATTGCACTGGGAGAAAGGGAAGGAAAAGGGGGAATGGGGCAAAGTATCTCACATAAAAGAAGCAAGAAAATGTTTAAGGAGTGGAGGGGAAGATAGGGGAGGAGCAGGGGAGTGAATGAGCCTTATCTCATTAGAATTGACTCAAAGAGTGAATAACATACATACTCAAATTGGGGTAGTAATATATCTTGCCCTGTGGGAAAGTGGGAGGGGAAGGGGATGAGGGTCGAGGAGTGAAGGGAAGAAAGATTAGGGGAGGGGCAGTCAGAAGCAAAAAAAAATTTGAGGAGGGAAAGGGTAAAATAATATAGAAAATAAGAGTAAATATCATGGGGAGTGAATAGGATATACAGTAATAGTAACTAGGGGCAGCTAGGTGGCACAGTGGATAGAGCACTGGCCCTGGAGTCAGGAGTACCTGAGTTCAAATCCGGCCTCAGACACTTAACACTTACTAGCTGTGTGACCCTGGGCAAATCACTTAACCCCAATTGCCTCACTAAAAAAATAAAAAATAAATAGTAACTGGGGAAAAATTTTGAAGCAGAGGCAAGAACAATGTAAGATGATGGTGGTGGTGGTGGTACTTACTTTGCTGGGCTATTGTGAATAAAATTCTTTGTCAGGTATAAGTTACTATATAAATGCTAGCTATTATTGTTGTTGCAATAATCAACATCACGGGTGTTTTGCAAGGAAATCTTCCTTTAAAGAACTATATAAATGTAGCTTACTATTGTGAGTGAGATTTTCCCCTCCTTAGATATGTGATTTAACTATGGTAGTAATCACTATTATAGAGTACAATGGTGATTTACTTAATTTTGAGTGTTCTCTAGTCTCTTAGGTTAATAATAATATAGTACAGAGCATAGATATGCATATTTTTTAGTTGATTTCTTGTAAACTTGTCTTTAACTGATGTCCCTCTCCATGGTGGTTCCAAGGTACATCATGATTAACCACAACACTAAAAATATCCTTTCTAAGCTGAAGTAGCCTATCAGCATTGAGAACCCTAAACATAACCCTGTTTGGTTGACTGACTTGACCAAAACCCCGACTTGGTTGTCTGCCAAGCAAAACTATGTCCATGTCCCTGTCCCCTCCCTGTTCCCATGAGCCATGTGGACACCCTTGATCATGACTACTATGTCTCAATTTCTTTTTTCTGTATCATTTAGATTGTATAATGGGAGGGGTTTGTCTAAATTTAGTAGTGTATAAATACTTAGAAGCCCTGTAAGGGTATCAAAACCCCTGGATCCTTAGACTTGGGGTCTTTCAGGTTCTATCCCTGACTGATCAGTTTTATTGTGATATAGGCCCTCTCTCAATAAACCTATCTTTCTATGGCATGGAGACTTCGCTTTCTTTTTCCTCATTGGACTTAGAAATTTTTGCAACACTATAAAAAAAAAAAAGATGAGCAGGACTCTATCAGAAAAATCTGTATTGAGTTACATGAGCTGATACAAAGTGAAATGTACTGTATACAAAATAACAGCAATATTGTAAGATGATCTGCTGTGAATGACTTAGTTATTTTCAGTGATGCAATGATCCAAGACAACTCTGAAGGACTTATAAAAAATGCAATCCATCTACAGAGAAAGAACTGTTGGTATCTGAATACAGATGGAAATATATATATATATTTTGTTGTTGTTAGTTACTTTTTGCAATTAAAAAAATTGGAATGTCTGCTATGTTTTGCATTACTGCACATGTATAACTTTATTTTTTTGGCAGGGCAGTGAGGGTTAAGTGACTTGCCTAGGATCACACAGCTAGTGTCAAGTGTCTGAGGGCCGGCACTTTATCCACTGCGCCACCTAGCTGCCTCCTCATGTATAACTTATATTTAATTGCTTGAGTTTTTAGGCGGGGTATAGGGAGGAAGGATGAGAATTTGGAACACAAAGTTTTTTAAAATTGATGTTCCAATTTGTTTTTATATGTAAGGTGGGTAAAAATTCTAAATAAATAAAGAAAATCCCATGGAGAGCAAAACAAAACAAACAAAAAAAGAATCAAGTCAACTTTGCTACTAGTCCTGCTCTGGTCTTGTATCAGTAATAAAACTTGTAATTTGTTTCTTGTAAATAAGCCACCACCACCTTGTACTTCAGTTCTAGTAAGTATGGTCTCTGTGCCCCCAACTTAGTACCCTGTTCCAGTTACCTGGTTCCTTTTGCAACAGAGGTAGTGCCTTGCTCCTTCCAGTATTCCCAGGATCTGGAGTCCTTGTGGCTAGATCTCTGCTTTCTATTGCCCGATTTTCTATTAATTAGTTACCTTCCTGGACTTTAATCTATAAAACACTAATAGGATAGAAGCTAAGCTCTATCTAGCTATTAGGAAATAAATCTGCCTATTATCTACAACCATACTACTCTGATATTAATCTCCTTCTTCCTTAGATTTCTGGGTATTGCCAGATATTAAGACATGACCTTATTACCTTTCCCATATTGTGCCATCTGCCTAGTGTCAGGGTCCTATGACATCCTGACTCAGATCCATCCAATGGCCATCTGATCTGAAGTCTTAGAAGAGAAATTCATTCATTCAATAAACTTTCATTCTAAAATAGATTTTGGTTGCTACATTTTTTCCATTGCCTAGATTTGCTATTTTCCTCCCTCTGTTCCTTCCAAAGAGTCATCCTATATAACAAAGATTTTTTTAAATAGAAAAAGAGATGAAAAAAAAAACTGATCATTACATAAAAAATCTGACATATACAATGTTCCACACTCATTCCCTGCCCTCAACATATACACCTCTCCAAGGAGTGGGGATAAGTGTCTTCTCATATCTCTTCTTTAGGGCAAAGTTTGTTCTTTATAATTTTATATATTCATTTTTATTTTGTGGTGGTGGGTCTTTCCACTTACATTGTCATAGTCATTGTATATATAATTGTCCTGGCCTCTGCCTGAGTGCATGTAATTCTTTCCATGGTTCTCTGTATTCATCATATCCACTTTCTTACAAATACCATTCATATATCACTATCCTTTCTTTGATGCATTGCTATCTACTTTGTTTCAAGTTCTTTGCTATCACAAAAAAGTTTGGATATAAGTATTTTGGTCAAATATGGAGCTGTTTTTTGCATGTGTCAGTGACTTCCTTGGCATATATGTCTTGTAGTGGGTCAAAGGAGTATAGGAACATTGGCCATCTTATTTGCATAATTTCCAAGTTAATTTCCACAGTAGGTTGTAATAATTTAAAGCTTCGCCAACAATGAATTAGTTTAGTAGCTCTCAGATTTTTGGTCTCATGAGCCCTTTCACTCTTAAAAATTATTGAGGACTCTTTCCCAAAGAGCTTTTATTTATGTGGGTTATATATTGATATTTACCATATTAGAAATGAAAACATCTCAGTATTATTATGAAAATAGTTTTTACTTGTGGACCTCTGAAAGGACTTCAGGGGTACCAGGACACATAGTTTGTCTTGCATTTATGTGTCAATAAGCATTTATTAAGCACCTACTCTGAGCCACACACTATCCGGGGGATACTAAGACACAAAGGAAATAGTTCCTTACTACTAAGGGGGGCTTAATATCCCATTGATGAAAAAACAGCCTGAATATGGTAAGTAAAAACAAAATAGAAGAAAAAAATAAATACAGATTGATTTTCCTGGTGAAGGTGAGACTGGGGAATCAGGACAGCCCAATATAGTTTATACAAGCTGAGTGTAAAAAAACCCCAAATAGAACAACAATAACAAACAACTAGGCATTCTGGCCTGGAAAGCAACTTGTACAAAAGCTTTGTGCAGTCTCTACACAATGATAAAAGGAATGCACGTTTGGGGAACAGCAAATAGGGTCAATTTCTCTGGAATGTGGAGTGTATGAAGGCAAAGTAATCTTCAAAAAAAGCCTAGAATAATAAATTAGGGCCAGATATGAAGACCTTTAAGTGTTAAACTGAGTATACATATTCTATTATAAAGGCAACTGGAAGCCTTTTGGAGCTTCTTATGCAGGAAAATAATATGTCACAGACTGTGCTTTAGGAATTCCTTTGACAGTGTATATGGAAGATGGATTGAAGAATAGATAGACTAGGAAAACTATTGCAATAGTCCAGTAATGGGGTTTAAGAGCCTGAGGTAAAGGGACAGTCATGTGATTGTGAATAAGGGAATATATGTGGAAGTATTATTGATAAGACTTGATAACTGATTGCATATGGGGAATGAAGAGGAGGTAGATCAAATTGGTCTTACATTTTGAAAATCTTGGTTAGTTCTTTGACATGGCATGATAGGAAGTGGAAAAGCTTATATTCCATTGGCATATTCCCTGATAACCCACACTTACCTCTATGTCAAAGATTATGATGGAGTAGCCAAATGCAGAGCCCAAGTTGAAAAGTGACTCCTTCTGACTGATGAGGTTTTCTACTTACCATTTGGGTATGACATTGTGCTGATTGCTTCAAGTCCTGGAGCAGTTCAGAGTTTTCTGGAAGAGAACGATAAACACCCAAATGTTCAGATTTATCATCCACACAGGGCAAAAATCCAAGTGGATGAAGAATGCATATTGCCCACATCATGAGAGGGAGTTGTGGGATGGACAATCTATAATGCCTGACTAATAAGGTATGTATACTTGGAAAAGAAAGGTCAACTAGAAATGAGCTGGACCTAGAATTAAACAGGAGGAGAATGAATTGAGTCACAATCAGGAAAACTTCAATGCTCTTTTGGTTTCCACAAACTTGCTCCTGACACAAAGGTGCATTTTTCAAAGTGCCAAATATCTGACTGAATTATATGATTATGAACCAGGAAAACAAAAGTATTTGAAGAACTAAAAATACATATTACATAGAGAGCAATAAAGAAACTAAGACAGTTGTAGGCACTGGAAACCTACAACATAAAATCTGAATGAATAACTTCAAGAACGGAAATAAGGATATTGCCTGGGAAAAGTATGATAGAAAATAAATGTGATGGTTACTAGCAAGGGAGATAGATGATAGAACAGCCAGAAAGCTCTACTGCTATGAGAGGAGGCCTTCCAAATATCCAATGGATCCTCGTAGCAACTTATAGGAAGACCTAAATAAGATTTGTTCAGGTTGGATATGCATGGACAGTTGTGATGTGAATCATTATAAAGGACAACTGAATTAATGAAATCACATAACTATTTGAGTATGTGAAAGGTTTATTAGAAGTGGGATTTCAGCACTGGCTTTGGATTCAGGAGGACCTTAGTTCAAGATCCGGCCTCAGACACTTAACACTTACTAGCTGTGTGACCCTGGGCCAAGTCACTTAACCCCAATTGCCTCACACACACAAAAAAAGAAGTGGGATTTCAATTACTTAAGTCACATCTATCCTATCCTTCAAAATAATCCAATTGTACATATTGTTCCAAATTTGATTTTTGCTATCGTATTTTCATGACACATGTTGGCCAATAGCATAATGTTAATGATGGTGTGATCCCTCTGACACGGAGTCAAAAGCTTTCATGCCCCATCTGCCCAGGGGTCAGTTTTGATTTGCCATAAAGGGGGTGTAAGCACCTCGCTAGAGATGTTACCGACATTCTTTCATTCAAATTTCCATTACACTAATTTTAAATGAAAATTCTGATTGGAAACAATCTAAACAGCTAAGCCATATAAATACAAGAGTTGAATAGAAAAGGAATGTCTTTATTACTGCTATATTCTGTCCCTTGTCAAATCACTTCTGGAATATCTGTATAATTCTAGACACACACTTTTGGGAGGTTCACTGGAATTTTGTAAAATGATGTCTGCTTATTAAATTATGGAACCATCAATTTGGAAGTGAATATAATCCCCAAGGCTTCCAGCTATTATAGCCTATTTCTTTATAGAAGAATGTTAATTTCCAGATTGTTCATGAATTTGTGCCATATGGACTTTGTCAGCAACCCATTATCTGATTTGTTAATGATAGCAAATGGAGAAGAATTGTAAGGCAGGGAAGATGCAATCTCTTCCTGGAATGTACTTGATCTAGTCATAGTAATTTGAGAGAGGATGAGGTTTCAATGTGGCAAAAGGCATTAAGAGTAAGCTATAAAAGTGTGGCAGCACCCAGTGGTCTCTTTATAATGCATAAGTTGCCTCTAATTGAGATAGACTGAGCATAAAAAAATGCCACAATCCTCTGGGACACCAAATAGATAATCCTTAGGAAGACTGATGAGTGCAGGGTTCAGAAGTCCTTTATGGAAGAGATCTCTGCAAAGTAGGGAGGAGATTTCTATCAGTGATTAGAGCACTGTTTTAAATACAACTATTCATGACTTGGCATTGAAAACTAGGTTTGAAAACCTATACTTTTACCATTTGTCAAATTGTGAATGGTTCTCATTTTTATGCATTTGAATCAATTTCTTAAATATCTTGAAAATGCAAAAGAATTTTGCCAAGTTACTAATTTCCCTTATGTTAGCTGCATTGATTTTGTTTGTACAAAAAGTTCTTAATTTTAGGGGCAGCTAGGTGGTGCAGTGTATAGAGCATCGGCCCTGGAGTCAGGAGGACCTGAGTTCAATCCGACCTCAAACACTTTACACTTAATTGCTAGGTAACCCTACCTAGGCAAGTCACTTAACCCCATTGCCTCACCAAAAAAAAAAAACTGTCCCAAAAAACAAATGAAAAAACAAATAGTTCTTAATTTATATAAACAAAATTAGGTATTTTATCTTCTGTGATACTTCCTATTTTTTCTTCTGTTGTGAACTTTCCCCCTCTCCAGAGATATATAAGGTAATTTCCTCTTTCATCCTTTAATTTCTTTATGATGTTACCCTTCATTTATAAGTCACTTATAAGTAATTTATAAAATGAACTTGGAGTTCATTTTTAGCATACTGTGAAAGATGTTGTTATGTACTTAACATCTTCCAGACTACTTTCCAGGTTTTCCAACAATTTTTGTTGAGTTGTGAATTCTTAATCCAGTAGCTAGGGTATAAGTGATTATCAGTCACTATACTACTATGTTCATTTGCTTCTGGATGTTCATATATATATAAAAATAATTTCCCCTGATGAGACTTTCTATTATCCATAACAAATACTTTTGATGATTGTTGCTTAGATTCTCATACTATTAGACCTTGGTATTTTCCTTTTTTTTTTTTTCATTATTTCCCTTGATATTCTTAACATCCAGATGAAATTTTCCTACAGATGAATTCTTATTTTTTCTAATACTATAAAGTAATTCTTTGGTAGTTTGGTATGGTATTGAATAAGTAAATCAATTTGGGTAGTATTATCAGTTGACTTTATATATACATATATAATCAATTGATAAAAATTGATCAATTATTCATGTTTGTCTTTATTTCTGTAAAGAGTGTTTGGTAGTTGTTTTCATTATAGTTACTGTATTTCTTGATAGACTCCTAAGAAATTTATATATCCTATAGTTCTTATAAACGGAATTATTCTTTCCATCTTTTCCTGCTAGGTTTTGTTGATAATATTCAGAAAAATGCTGATGTTTTATTTTGAATTTTATATCTTGCAACTTTGCTGAAGTAATTATTTCTCTCTTTTGTTGATGAAAGTATTTAGAGATACATTTTCTCTTAAAGATTTCTTTTCCTGATTTCCCCAAATTTTATTTTATTTTTATTTATAGTTTTGAATTACAATTTTATCCAAATTCCCTCCTCCCCCCCCCTTCCCTGAGATGGTAAGCAATAAGATATGGGTTATACATGTGCAATTATGTAAAACATTACCATATTAGTCATTTTGTAAAAGAAAACTTTAATAAAAGAAAAAAATTAAAGAAAGTGAGAAATAGTATGCTTCAGTCTGTGTTCGATCAGCATCAGTTCTTTCTTTGGAGGTGGATAATATGCTTCGTCAATAGTCCTTTGGGATTATCTTGGATCATTGTATTGCTGAGAATAGTTGTCATTCACAGTTCTTCATCAAACATATATTGCTACTCTGAACTTCTCTAACTTTTCCACCATGTCTCCATGTTGGGTACCTTCTCCAATCTCCCCTCCCACCCCTTCCTCCTTTTTTTTAACTTCCTTGTGTGTTTTGTGTCCCCCTATTATATTATAAACTACTGAACTTTTTTCATATTTGTATCTCCATGCTTACTACAGTTCCTGGCACATAGTAGGCACTTAATAAATGTTTATTGACTGACAATTCAACATAATTCATTTTCTAGGATATCTTTCAACAAAATGTAGTTTTCCTATTTATCTCTTTTAGTCAAGTTCTTTTGTTGTTACCTTTGTCTGACATGAAGATTGCTAACGTCCTTTTTGAGTCTCAGCAGAAGCATACTGATTTTACTCCAGTCCCTTATTTTAACTGTGTATGGATAATATATTTCAAATCTGTTTTATGTCCTCTGGGCATTGAGTACCTGTATTCTTTTAAGGATCACAGGGGAAGTTTAGGTGAGGAAACTGCACCTATTTATTTTGCCTTCTGTGGTCTAATTAAGAGCATAGTCAGATAATATTCCTAGTGAGCTCTTTCAGCTACAGACTCAGGCTCAGATCTAGGGAGACACATCTGCAGGCTTGCCCCAGATTGAATCTCCAGTTTCTGGAGGTCAGTTGTTGGCCCCAGTTCTTTTAGCTACCTGGAAAGCTTTGCAGATTTATATAGTACTGTCTGCTTAACCCTGTTCTGAAGCAAGAGGCTGTGTCAGAGATTCCTTCTCAGAGTCAGCAGTACAGCACAGACCCTGTTCTGACCGCTATAATTGGGTCTGAGATCCCCTCATTGGAACAAAGAGAAAATGCCAAGGCCCTGTTCTGGACATGGAGCCTGAATCAGAAATTGCCTCTCTCTTATTAGAATGACAATGCTATGGGGTCTTATTATAACTATAAAGTCTGGGTCTTTATTTTGGCTCACCCCTATTCACTTGCCTGTGGATTGGAGGTGATAAAAATTTGTGATCCTGGGCTCGAAAAAATGACACACTGTGCTTTCTCAATAGGTTTCTTGATTACTACAGGGTCTGACATTCTTCTTAGATCTTTAAATTGTTATAGTAGGAGCTGGTTTGTGCTACTCCTTCCCACTCCAACATCTTGGCTAAACTTAAGTGATTCTAGATAGCTACTTTTTCTTATTCTAAGAACTCTTCATATCCTTTGACTATGTACTGGGGAATGGGTTTTGTTCATATGGTAGTTTTTAATTTTGATACATTTTGGAAATCAGATAGTTATCAGAAATATGTGGCAAAGATTTTTTTCCCTAGATAAATGTTTCCTTTCTACTTCTAATTCACTGATTTTGTTGCCCTGCATTTTGTTTTTTCATAAAATCCTCTGTTCCTTCCCCTTAAGAGCTATTTAATCTATCAAGTCACCAGAAGTCAGTCAGATCTATTTTCCCCAATAATTTATTCAAGTAAACTTTTTTCTTTTTAATCTGTTTTTAAAAAAATCCAAATTTTCTTTTGAATTTATCAAGCTCCTGTGGAGGAAAGAGAGAAATCTCCTATTATTACTCTATTAGTATCAGTCCTTTTGCAATTCACCTAGCTTTTCTTTGAAAACATAGCCATTACATCATTAAGCTATTAGAGGGCGGAGACTATTCTTTTTTATTTTTATCTTTTGTTTCCAGTGCCTGGTTCATAGCAGGCACTTAATAAAAGCTTATTAATTGATTGCCATATTTAATGGTGAAATAAATATTTAATATTATTATTTTTCATTGTCATTGATGCCTCAAGGACAATGTAATTTTCCTATTTGTCAGTTGTGTCTTTATCATTTTTTTCCTACCACAGCTGAGATCTTTAGTGAAAAACCTACTTTTTAAAGTCAACTTAAGCAAAATAGATATTGCTTTGTGACTTCATTATTACTCTGTATGTTTTAAATGCATATCTTTTGTGCATCAATTTGTCAGCTTAAAAAATCTATTCCTCCATCCTTTTCTTTCTTACTGGGTATCTTAATCCACTCACTAAGTTTTTATTTCCATCCAGAAAATGCAGAGATACATATGTATGTGTAGATTTTAAAAAAATTTCTTTTTTTTAGTGAGGCAATTGGGGTTAAGTGACTTGCCCAGGGTCACACAGCTAGTATTAAGTGTCTGAGGCCAGATTTGAACTCAGTACTCCTGACTCCAGGGCCGGTGCTCCCATCCACTGTGCCACCTAGCTGCCCAGATTTTAAGACAGTTAAAAAAAAAAAATCACACACACAAAAAAATCCACAGCCACTGTGATTTCACTTAACACCAAATCTAAATGTTGTCTCCCTACCTTACAGAAACTC
Organism: Dromiciops gliroides; assembly: GCF_019393635.1. Classification (NCBI taxonomy): domain Eukaryota; kingdom Metazoa; phylum Chordata; class Mammalia; order Microbiotheria; family Microbiotheriidae; genus Dromiciops; species Dromiciops gliroides. Next base: position 516,289,276 of record NC_057861.1, on the reverse strand, counting down.
TCCTCCCTCTCTGCCAAATCCCAAGATCCCTGAGTTCACTTATATTATTCTCTACTGTCTGGTCCCTCTCTTTCCAACCTCAGACAAAAGTGTAATACCTAATCCTTCCATGTTCCCTCCCCTTACATTCATTCTTCTCTTTCAGTGTCATGAATTTGTAACAGTCCTTTTTAAGAAGTGTTGATTTCACTCCAAACTCTCTTTTTTTTTTCCTCTCCCCTTCTAAGATTCTCTAAAATCTGTTCCTAGGAATATAATGCTCCATGAGAAGCAACAAAGTACTGTGAAAAATGTTCTGTATTATCATAAGGGGTTAGGATGCATGGTCCTTTCCTTTGACTTTTTGCTTGTCAATTATCACTTTCACCATCATTCTATCCACTTTCTGAATCTGTGACCCTCTGTCCAATCATTTTAAAGTCATACCTTCCTGGAGTCCTAATCATTTCCTCCCTCTAGTTCAGGAGTTCTTAATCTAAGGTCCTTGAATTTTATTTTAATATATAGCTTGATGCCATTAATTCAATAGCATTAGTGTATTTTAAAACACTATGCATTTAAAAGCATTAGTTTGAGAAAGGTTCCATAGAGTTCACCAGATAGCCAAAGGGAGCCATGACATACAAAAACAGTAAGAACCACTTCTTTAATAGGAGTTAGTAGTGTGAAATATATGACCCAATATTGTAGAAGTTGATTTACTGTACTTTCTAATGTCCTTTCTGACACAGCTGAATTCATTCCAAGACACTAACCTCATACTCTCCTATTTTGGTTGGCTAATTCATGATATTGTCAGATCTTTCCTTTTCTACTAATTATATCAATTTCCATTCTTTCTTTTTTCTATATTTTTCTTTTCTTTCTTTCTTTCTTTTTTTATTTTTTGGTGAGGCAATTGGGGTTAAGTGACTTGCCCAGAGTCACACAGCTAGTAAATGTTAAGTATCTGAGATCGGATTTGAACTCAGGTACTCCTGAATCCAGGGCCGGTGCTCTATCCACTGCACCACCTAGCTGCCCAATTTCCATTCTTTCTTTTGTGACTTGCTCCCTAATGTTCTATGCTTAAATAAAGAAAATAAAATAAAAATTCTTCATTTACCTTTCTTTCAAGTGCTAATCAATCAGTCTTTACCTGATTATCTTTCCCTATCCTCTCCCTTATTCAATATTGTTGTACTACTTAGAATATTAATTTACTAATGAAGGGATGGCATTTTCCCCTCTTAAACAAAATTATAGGATCCTAGATCCAGAGCTATGAGGAACCCCACATGTACTGTATTCCAACTCGGTTTTTTACAAATTCTTTGGCTTATTGCTATTTTTTGTCTTCTTGCTGTCCTCTTGGGCAATGTGTAATTTAAAAAAATAATAAGATGTAATTTGGAAATGGCAACTGAGCCTAGTCCTAATGAGCATGGACTTGTTATGCACAAAATATGTTATTTTGTTCTGAGGTGCCATATGAACTTCTTTGCTCTTCAGAATATTGCATTCTAATTTTCCCTTTTTTCCTAGTAACACAAATTAATCCTACAGTATCAGGTATACTGGTATCAGAGGACATGATTTTGACTCCCAGATCTCCTCCATATTAGCTATGTGGCCTTGGATATATTAACTTCCCTAGGTCTCAGTTTTCTCATTTCCTGTAACATTAAGTGATTGGACTTGACGGTTTCTTAAGATCACTTTCAGTTCTAAATCATAGGATCTGATTAGTTATGTTTCTACCATATCTTGAAAGAGGTTCCTGATTAGTAAACTTAAGGAAGCTTATTAAAAGAAATTCCATTAAGTTTTAAAATTTCTTTTTTTAAAGACTTTATAAAGTTAACACTAAAAAGATTCAGATACAAACTCGTACTATAAGACTATGCTTTATATAATTCATTTAACTGAACCAGGAATCAATTAAATATAAGATCTCAGTGATGCTCCAACTAGCCCAATCATATTCTGTCATTCTGCCCCAACTCTGTTGCTTTAATTATCTACTGTCAAGGGGATAGAACCCCAGGACAACTTAAAATTAAACCATTTGACCGGTTTCACTTTTCAGTCCTTCATTGTAACCTTATAATGGATTAGGAGAGTGAGCCTTCCTGATTACTTTTCTAAAGGTTGAATTTCTGTAAAAGTTAATCTTAAAATGTTGGCAAGATATCCCAATTTCTTTTTGAATGGAATTCTGAGATGAATCCTGCAATGATAAGGCAAATACTTAGCTTGAGTGTTAGTTTTTTTTTTCCTTATGCTATCCACAAAAAAAACAAACAAACAAACAAACAAAAAAGAACCATACAGATGTATCTTGGTTTCTCAAAGAAATTTAAAAGGACTCACAATCTTCTTGAAGTTAAGCAGAATGGGTGAGACCTTGAGAACTGGAGTCTGAAGATCATTGCCTGATCCCTACACAGCTGGTTCTTCTCCCTTACACATCATTTGTTACCCAATATCCTGCCTTCTGAGATTCTTTCCCCATTTTTCCCATTAGTAAGATGGCATTTAAACTCTATTTTATATGTTTTCAGTCTTCTGATAAAAAAAAATGTGTCATGGGAAGGAAACAAATAGTCAAAATGATATCCACAGGATTTGTACATCTCTCTTGCAGCTTAAAGAGGTCTTATTGCTAACAACAACAAAAAAAGATGATAATGTTTATGACTAGGTACCTAGTCTCATTTCCAAACACTTTAATGATGTCTTATGGAGAGAATAATATTCTCATTTCAAGTGATGATGCATCTGAGGCCTAACCAAAATAAGATACCATAACAGTCCAAATTGGAATGAGGCTTCTAGTTAATTAGTCCATTCAATCACACCACTTCACATCAAAAGCACCATGTAACTAATCCAGAAACACTTTGACATCTCCATTATATATCATCACTTTGACTTAATGTCAGGCAGTAAGTTTTGGTAGCTCTATGATAATCCCACTCCAATGTCAAATTTTCAGTCTCTCCATAACTATTGGCACCTTCAGTAATGAATACAAAAATCCCCAGGCCTCCCCATCCCCCAAAAACTTTGACTGACTCTAACATTTCCTCAAGCTACCATCATACATCTTTTTTCCATTTCATAGCCAAACTTCTCCTTATCTTCGCTTTCTCTCCTCTCATTCACTTCTCAACCCATTGCATTCTGGATACCCATCTCATTCAACTCAAATTACCTTCTAAGTTAGTCTTGTTGGTCAGTGTTTTCAGTCATATGTCATATCTGACTCTTTGTGACCCCATTTGGGGTTTTCTTAGTGAAGATACTGGAGTGTTTTGCCACTTCGTACTCCAGCTCATTTTGCAGATGAGGAAACTGAGGCAAACAGAGTTATGTGACTTGCCCAGAGTAACACAGTTGGTAAGTTTCTGAGGCCAGATTTTAACTCAGGAAGATCAGTCTTCATGACTCCAGGCCTTGCACTCTATCCACTGTGCCACCTAGCTGCCTAAGTTGCTAATGATCTCTTAACTGCCAAGCTCCAGTGCACTTTTCTGAGTTTCTTTAGCCTTCTTGATAACCTCTGCATTTGCCACTATAGATCTCCTGGATATTTGCTTTTATCTTGTTTTCAAGATACTGATTTCTTTTGGTTTTTCTCTTTGATCTGCCTACTCCCTACTCAGAAACCCATGCTGAATATGATGAATATCATCTGTTATATATCTCATAAATCTAGGTGTACAAAAAAGTTCAGTCCTGGGCTGCCTTCTCTCTCTAGCCTTTCTCTATGCACTGATCTCACAAGCTCCCATGGGTTTGGTTATCATTTCTCTTCAGATGACTTCCATATCTATATATCCAGACCTAGTCTCTCTCCTGAACTCCTTCTTATCCTGTTGACTACTATAAACAAAACATTCCCAACAGGACATCTTATAGACATCTCAAATTTGAGATGTGGAAAACAAAGCTCAAAAATCTTTTCCCCAAAAACCCACTCTTTGCTTTCAAGAATATTACCATTCTCCCAGGTTTGAAATATCAAATCATATTTGACTTTTCACTCTCTCATCCTTTATATCCAATTAGTTGCCAAGTCTTGTCAATTCTACCTCCTCAATATCTCTCACATATGTCTCCTTCATTCACATAGCCTTCACCTTAATTAGGTTGTGTCACCTCTAAGCAAGATTATTGCAAAAGCCTCCTAATATGGTACTCTTCCTTGTCTCTCCTTTCAAATCTATCATCCACATAGCTGCCAAATTCATAGTCTTAAAGCATAGGTCTGATCATGCTACTCCCTTGCTCAGAAAAGTCCATTGATAATGAATCAAATTTTTGTATTTGGCATTAACCATCTGACTTTATATATATATATATAGATATAGATATAGTCCACATTTTCAGGCTTATTACATGTTATTTAACTTCATACACTCTACATTTCAGTCACACTAACCAACCTGTTATTTTTCATTCCCTCAAATCCTTCTCCCATCTCCATATATAGACTTTCTATACATAGGCTGTCCCCAATATTTGAAATCCATTCCTTCCTTACCTCCACCTTTATACTCTCTAACTTCTTCAAAGCTCATATCAAGTACCACAACCCTCCATCTGCTATGTCCACTAATTATTTTTTACTTTGTATATGTTTTATATTTAATAAATATATCCATGCATCTTGTTTTTGCTAATGAAGAATAATGAGAGAAGGGTCTGTTGTTTTTCTTTGTATCCCTAGTGCTTGGAAGAGTGCTTGGCACACAGCAAGGTGACTAATGTTTGTTGACTGATTGATCACTAGCAATTATAACACATTAATACTAGACGGAAATACTATCCTTTTCTTTGCCCATAATGATTTGTAAATATTCACCAATAAGGAAGTTATGTTGTTGTTCAATTGTTTCAGTTGTGTCTAATTCTTCATGACCTCATTTGGGGTTTTCTTGGAAAAGTTACTGCAATGGTTTTCTATTTCATTTTACAGATGAGGAAACTAGGGCAAAGAGGGTTAAGTGACTTGCCCAGGATCACACAGCTAGTAGGTATTTGAGGCTAGATTTGAACTCAGTAAGATAAGTCTTAATGATTTCAGGCCCAGCATTCTATTTACTGCACCACCTAGCTATCCCAAGAAAGTTTTAATGGCCCTTAGTTAAAAGAAAAACAAACAGAAAAAAACCAAACACCTCACTTTGGAAATATGCCAGGTATTTTGAAATCATGAAGTACAGTTCAAGTTGGTATCTCAACACAAAGGAAGTAACTTTATGTGAATTATCCTCCATTTTAGCAACTGAACATTATTTTTCATAAGACTATTATGTTATATCAATGGGAGATTTCATAGAGTTCTTCTCGGTAAGATGTGTTTAGAATATTTATTATGTGTATAGGACACACACATTGGAGAGAAATTTTCCATCCAACATTCAAAGTCCTTGCCTTGTATCTCTCCTTGCCTCTGTCTTTTTCTCTCTCTCTAATCCTGTGATGTTCTCAGTCAGCACTTAGTCAATAAACATTTAAGAGCCCATTATGTGCCAGGCACTGTGCTAAGTACTGGAGATGCAAAGAAAAGTAAAATATAGTCCCTCTAGGGACTCAAAATCTAATAGGAGAGACAATGAGCAAACAAATATTTACTGACAAGCTATATACAGGACAAAAAGGAAATATTTAAGAGAGGGAAGGCACTACAATTAAGAAGGATTGGGGAAAAGCTTCCTGAATCAAATGGAATTTTAGTTGGGACTTAAAGGAAGGCAGGAAAGTCAGTAAGTAGAGATGAGGAGAGATAGCATTTCAGGCATGAGCCAGGGAAAATGCCTGGAAGCAAGTGATGGAGTGTCTTGTTTGTATAACAGTTAGGAGGCCAGTGTCACTGGATTAAAGAGTACCCAGTTGGGAGTGCGGTATAAGACTAGAAAGGTAGAAGGAAAATTATAAAGGGTTTTGAATACTAAACAGATGATTTTGTATTTTATCCTGTACATGATAGGGAGCCATTGGAGTTTACCAAGTAGGGGTGTGTGTGACATGGTCAGACCTTTGCTTTAGGAAAATCACTTTGGATTCTGAATGGCAGATGTATTGGAGAGGGAAGTAGGATTTAGTAAGGTAAGGCAGAGAGAGGTGAGAAGCTAACATATTATGATTTGATAAGAGGATTTTGGAGTTCTTGAACATAGAGGAGGTACATTTGCGGGTGAGATCAAGTATATGACTACCTCTGTGTGTGGCTGAAGTGGGGTGGAGGAGTAGGTCATGGGAACTGAATAGGTTGAGGAGCAAAGTGGTTAGGGTTGTGGTGTTTAAAATCTAATGTGGGTTCTAACCTGCCCCCCACCAGTTTTGGGGGAGAAACTGGCTAAAATTACTGATAAATGCAGCAAGAGTTTAGGCTTTTAAGGATTTATTAAAGAGTAGAGGCAACCACATGGGATCCTGTAACACCAGAAAAGTCTATCTACTTTCTATCTACTTTCCTCTCTTTTTCTGTCCACCTTTTCTCTGTCTCCCACCAAGCTGAAGTCTTGAATGAAAGAGGCCCTCTCTTTTCTGTCTCTGCTGCCATGCACAGGTTCCTGAATGAAAAGAGAGAGCTCCATCAAGCCAGTCTCAGCTTCCTAGTTCCTCTCTCCCTCCCCAAAAGGGGAGGTCCTTCAAGGTGATTGGTGAGAGTGGTCTCCTGTTGATGGTGTAATGTGGTCTCGATTTAATCATTCTTAAGTAGGTTCTCAGTCAGTTTCTCAGTCTCACCCAATTCAATCAATTCCAAATCAATCTTCAGGTGGGGCCCCTGGGTGTCTGCCAAATACCAGTATTTTATCACAGGGTATTTGAGAAATATTCAATAAACTATTACCATGATATCATGGATTCATATTTAGAAATTCACATAAGAATTTCATTTTAGACTTCCAGTGCCAAGATGGCAGAGTAAGGAAGCAACCCTTTGGGGCTCTCCCAAATTCCCCTCCAAACCAATAGAAAACTGGCTCTGAATTATTCCATGAGCAGGGAAAACTCCCCTCAAATATTAGAACCAGAGGGCAAAATAGAAACTGAAAGAATCCGGTGATCACTGCCTGAAAGAAATCACAAAATGAAAACTTCCCAGAACATCATAGCCAAATTTCAAAGCTCACAGATCAAGGAAAAAGTACTGCAAGCAGCCAAGAAGAAATAATTCAAATACTGTGTAGCTACAGTCAGAATTACATAGGATTTGGCAGCTACCACATTAAAGAATTGCAGGGCTTGGAATATAATATACTGGAAGGCAAAGGAGTTATGTTTACAACCAAGAATCACCTACCCAGCAAAATCAAATCTATTATTTTTGGGGAAAATTGATATTTAATGAATAGAGGATTTTAAGCATTTCTGATTAAAAGGCCAGAGTTGAATTAAAAATTTGACCTCCAAACACAAGACTCAAGAGAAACACAAAAAGGTAAAAAAGAAACAAGAAAAATTGTAAGAAATTCAATAAGGTTAAATTGTTTATATTTCTATATGATAAGATAATATTTGTAAGTCTTAATGACTTTATTATAAGAGTAATTAGGAGTATATGCAGAGAGAGGATGTGGTCATAAGGTGATATTTAAGGGATGATAATATTTTATGTCTTTATTATGAGAATATTTAGAAGGAATATATGTAGACAGAAGGCATGATTATAAGGTGACATCGATGGGGCAACACCCCAAAAATCAAATTAAAGGGTTAAGAACGAAATTGCATGGAAGGAGGGGGGAATTTGAAAGGGGTGAATTGCCCCCCACACATAGACACACAAAGAGGCATGAAAGAACTATCATGATGGAAGGGAAGATGGGGGGATGGGCAAAGATTAACCTTACTCTCATTAAACTTGTCTCAAAGAGGGAATAAAACAAAAACACTCAATTGGATATAGAAATCTATCTTACCCTATAAGGAAGTTTAAAAAGGGATGGTGATAATAGAAGGTGGGGGGTGGGACTGATACAAGGAAGGCGATATTGAGGAAGGCAGTGATAATAAGTAAAACACTTGTGAGAAGGGAGAGGGTGGGATGGATAAACAGATGAAAAATAGCAAGGAGAGAAATAAACAGTGAGTCATGATAATTATAAATGTGAATAGGATGGACTCCCCCATTAAATGAAAACAGATAGCAGAATGGATTAAAAACCAAAATCCTACACTATGTTATTTATAAGAAACATATTTAAAGCAGAGCAATACACACAGAGTAAAGGTAAAAGGTTGGAGCAGAATATATTATGCTTCAGCTAAAGTAAAAAAAGCAGGGGTAGCAATCCTTATCTCAGACAAAACAAAGGCAAAAATAGATCTAGTTAAAAGAGATAAAGAAGGAAACTATATCTTGCTTAAAGGTACCATAGACAGTAAGTCATATCAATACTTAACATGCACCAAATGGTATAGCATCTAAATTTTTGAAGAAGTTGAATGAGTTACAGGAGGAAATAGATAATAAAACTATCCTAGTGGGGGATCTTAACCTTCCCCTCTCAGAACCAGATAAATCTAACCAAAAAATAAGCAAGAAAGAAGTTAGGGAAATGAATAATAAAATTCTTGAAAAATTAGATATGATAGATCTCTGGAGAAAATTGAATGGAGATTGTCATGAAAATTTCTAAGTCACAGGGTTAGATGAAGAAAAAAAAACAAAGAAAATAGGTTTATTGAGAGAGGGATTGTGTTTCACAATAAAGCCAGTCTCAAGTCTAGGACCCAAAGACACCAAACCTCAGGATCCATGAGTATTTATACACGATAAGCTCCTCCCACAATATTAACACAATCTAAGTGGTACATGTGCAATAAGTATGAAATAGAGAGAAAGAAACCATTAGTTTGTCATCATCTGATTGGCTAGTGCAGTGGATTTGGGTTTTTCACCTTCAAATGATGTTGACATAAGGGTTTTCCACTAAGTTGATGGCCATTGTCTGTTTAGTATGACTGATCCATCATGCTGATATTGAAACCTTTCTCTAACTCTAATTGGTCCCTTTCAGCTCAGAAGTTACTATTTTTGGTATTTGACCTTTAAGCTTGTTGGTAGATACCTAACCACAATTGGAATTGAGTTGATGGCTATCAGTTATGTGGTTTCTAGATCAGTTTACAATATGACATGTATATAAGCTCTACTAATATCTGCTTTACTTACTCCATTATTATTTTCTTAAACTACTAAAGAATACTTAAACATGTTAAATCACATTTTGTAGTCTATAAACTGATTATTAACATAGTTAAATCACATATCTAATAGATATAAGGAATATACCTTCTCAGCAGTATATGGAACCTACACAAAATGTATTAGGGCATAAAAACCTTACAACCAGATGCAGAAAAAGCAGAAATAGTAAACACATCCATTTCAGATCATAATGCAACAAAATTACATTCAATAATGGACAATTGAAAGAGAGATTAAAAATCAATTGGAGGGGGGCAGCTAGATGGCGCAGTGGTTAAAGCACTGGCCCTGGATTCAGGAGTACCTGAGTTCAAATCCAGCCTCAGACACTTAACACTTACTAGCTGTGTGACCCTGGGCAAGTCACTTAACCCCCATTGCCCCGCCAAAAAAAAAAATCAATTGGAAATTAAATAAGTTGATCCTAAAAAACAAGTGGATCAAAGAAGAAATAATAGAAACAGTTGATTTCATTAAAGAAAAGTACAATAATGAGACAACATATCAAAATTTATGGGATGCAGCCAAAGCAGTACTTAGGGGAAAATGTATATCCCTTATTGGTTACATCAATAAAATAGAGAAAAAGCAGATCAATGAATTGGGCATTCAACTAAAAATTTAGAAAATAAACAAATTAAAAATCCCCAACTAAACACCAAATTTGAAATCCTGAAAATAAAAGAGAATAAGAAAATTGAAATTAAGAAAACCATTGAATTAATAAATAAAACTAAAAGCTGGTTTTTCAAAAAAGGCAATAAAATAGATAAACCATTGGTTAATTTGATCAAAAAAAGTAGAAAAGAAAACCAAATTACTAGTATCAAAAATGAAAAGGATGAACTCACCCCCAGTTAAGAGGAAAATAAGACAATTGTTAAGAACTATTTTGCCCAATTATATGCCAATAATTTTGACAATTTAAATGAAATGTATGAATATCTATAAAAATATAAATTACTCAGACTAACAGAAGAAGAAATAAAATATTTAAATAACCTAATTTTAGAAAAAGAAGTTGAACAAGCCATCAATGAACTTCCTAAGAAAAAATCCCCAGGACCAGATGGATTCAGAAGTAAATTCTACCAAATATTTAAAAAACAATTAATCCCAATATAAATTATTTTTAAAAATAAGTGAAGAAGGAACCCTACCAAATTCCTTTTATAAGAAAAATATGGTGCTAATACCTAAACCAAGAAGAGCCAAAACAGAGAAAGAAAATTATAGACCAATCTTGCTAATGAATAAATAAAATGCTAGCAAAAAGATTACAGCAATACATCACAAGGATCATACACTATGACCAGGCAGGATTTATACCAGGAATGCAGGGCTGTTTCAATATTAGGATAACTATCAGCATAATTGACCATATCAATAACAAAACCAACAAAAATCACATGATTATCTCAATAGATGCAGAAAAGACCTTTGACAAGATACAACACCCATTCCTATTGAAATCACTAGAGAGCATAGGAAAAAAAGGAGCTTAGTGATAAGTACTATTTACATAAAACCATAAGCAGGCATTATCTGTAATGGGGATAAATTAGAAGCCTTCCCAATACAATCAAGGGTGAAGCAACAATGCCCATTATCACCTCTATTATTTAATATTGTACTATGAATGTTAGCCATAGCAATGAGAAGAAAAAAAATTAAAGGAATTAGAATAGGTAATCAGGAACCAAAACTATCATTCTTTGCAGATGATATGATGTTACGCTTAGAAAATCCTAGAGAATCATCTAAAAAACTACTTGAAATTATTAACAACTTTAACAAATATGCAGGATACAAAAGAAATCTACATAAATCATCAACATTTGTATGTATTACCAACAAAGTCCAGCAACAAGATAAAAAGAGAAATTCCATTTAAAATAACTGTGGCTGACTATTAAGGGGGAGGCAGAGCCAAGATGGTGGAAGAAAGACAGTGACTTGCCTGAGCTCTACCCAAGACTCCTCTAAATACCTTAAAATAATGCCATAAGATAACTTCTAGAGCAGCAGATCCCACAAAAAAAAAAAAGGTGAAATGATTTTCCAGCAAAAGAAAACTTAGAAGGCCAGAAGGAAAGGTCCATACCTATTTTCTGCCACACTGTTTTTCAGTTTTTGCAGCAGTTTCTGTGAAATAATGAGTTTTTGTTCCAAAAGCTTGGTGCTTTGGGTTTATCTTATACAAGTTTACTATAGTCTTTTACTACAGTGTAATTTGAAGCTTTTCTATTCTACTGATCCAATATCTCACACTGTATACTAAAATAATGTCCAAAATGGGTGCATGATTTACACATAAAGGATGATACCATAAGCAAATTAAGAGAATATGGAATCATTCATCTGTCAGATTTATGGGCAGGGGAAGAATTTAGGACCAAAGACGATATAGAGAATAAAACAAATGTAAAATAGATAACTTGGTACCCATAAAGCAAATGAAAAAGAAAAAAATATCAAGTTATTTTAATCATATTCCTTGCCTATTCAACTCTCTGTCAATAATAACAAAAAATTGTATTTTATAACTTTTTCTTCTTATTGAATTTAGTCAAACGAGGCTCTGCGCAATTCCATACATTTACCTTACCAATTATAGAAGAGTAGAATCTTGTTAATATCTCAGACTATTTTAATAATACAGAGGACCAAGCTCATCCTTTGTAGATCTCTTTTAGGCAGTCAGCTCCACTTAATATTGAAACTTATACCTCCCTCTAACTCATTGTGTAATATGAATATCCCCATCACCTTTCACATAAATCTTATCAAACACTTCTCTGACACAATCCAAGTCACATAATCAGGCTACATTGGATTGGTAGATGATTGATCTTGGTTTCCCCATTTTATCTATTGGTAATTTTGAAATATAACTGATGTATAGGGGACAGCTAGGTGGCGCAGTGGATAAAGCACCGGCCCTGGATTCAGGAGGACCTGAGTTAAAATCTGGCCTCAGACACTTGACACTTACTAGCTGTGTGACCCTGGGCAAGTCACTTAACCCTCATTGCCCTGCAAAAAAAACAAAAACAAAAACCATCTAACTGATTTACAATACAACTAATTTTGTTTTGTGCTATATTTGCTGTTATTATATTTCTTTCTTTTTTCTATGTGACACTGAAAGCACTAAATGTGTCTTTCAGTACCTCCCTTCCCCAATCACTTTACAGTTACAAAAGAAATCTCATAAGACTTTGAGAACTGGCAGCCAGAAGTAAGAGAACACTTGAGTTCAAATCATACCTAGGAGGGGCAGCTAGGTGGCACAGCGGAAAAGCACTGGCCCTGGATTCAGGAAGACCTGAGTTCAAAATCTGGCCTCAGACACTTAACACTTACTAGCTATGTGACCCTGGGCAAGTCACTTAACTGTGTTGCCCTGCAAAAAACAAACAAAACCCAAATCACACCTAGGGAGATTGCTATCTGGTTGAACTTAGGCAAATTGTTTAACTATTATGGTCTTTAGTGTCTTCCTCTGTAAAATAAGGAAGTGGGATTAAATATCTTCTAAAGCCTTCTAAAGTCCTTTTTGCTTCTGAATCTATCTTCTCTGTGAGAGGTTTAGTGCTAATGAAGAACTATATGCACATTGTAATAGAAAAAAAACATATGCTTTTGGAAATGTATACTTCCTGAAGAGGGGTATGGAGAGCTGGAAAAATTGAAAAGCCCTTTTCTGGAGACACAGAAGAACTAGAAAATTCAGATTCAAAGAGTAGTTGAACTCCTAAATTGAAGGTTTAGGAATCTAGTTTGTACCACCTATGTTATGTAACATGTAGACTAAAACAAGGAAGCAATAATTAGAATAAGCCCTACAAAGTTATCCTCTATGGAGGGTAAACATGGGCAGTAATGATGGGGAATGTGATAGTTAGGTCCTTTGTTGGAACTAGCTTGGTGTTATCTTTAACTGAAAACTGAAACTATCAGAAAATGGCAGATTAGACTTGTACTCATTTACTGCTTTTTGAATGAATATATGCAAACCTACATCAAATTTCTTCTATTTCAATTAGATTTCTTGTCCCCTTTTCACTATATTATGTAGAAAAAAATGTCATGACCTATTTTACTGACTTCTTTCCCCTGAAGGCAGAAAGAGTTTTCCTTAAGATGCAAAGAAAGGAATACATGATAAAGTATTTAGTTTAATTTCTCTTTCATTGTACATTGCTTCTGAACATCTAATTGTTTTTCAGTTTTCTAAATCAAATGCCTCCACAAAAAAACACACCAAAAAACCCCTCAACACTGCTGAAATACTAGATTAAATATATTCCAAGACATCTGTTCAAATTATAACACTTTTGTATACTTCTGAGGTGTCTGACTAAAAGGATTTCATTTATTTATGGGAAAAATAATGTATTTTGTGTTAAGAATGGTCTTCAACCATTAGCTTAATATTTTGGAGGGTGAATATTTATGAAGCTGATATAAGAATATCTCAGAAGAACTGGGAAGGTTACTTGTCATTTTGCTTCTTTCTATAAACATTGTGAATATTACACATTTCTTGCTAAACTATTAAAAAGCATGAGAAGAATTAATACACTGCCTTGAGCTAAACAATCAAAAGTTTTAGGGGTGCACACCCCAATATAATTTCTATGACATTTTGAGGTGATTTAACTTTTTTTTTGAATCTTACAGTTTTAATTTAATTTAAATCTCAAAGTTTAAGTTTGTATCAACGACTTCATTTTACAGATGAGGAAATTGCAAGGGATGAAATGGTATTCTCAAGGTTAAAGCCTTACAAGGTTACAGAGCCTGAATTGAAGCCAAGACTTCTGATTCCAAATCCACTTCTTTTTCCATGACACCACACAGTGAGTATGCTATCTTGTTCTTTTTAGAAAATTTTTTATTTAATTTTATTTTTTTCTATCTTGTTCTTTTTTGTTGTTGTTGTTGTTGTTTGTCCTTTGTTTTTGAATAGAATTTTATTTTCCAAAATATATGTAAAAACAAATTTTAATATCAATTTGTTTAAAAAAATGTGTTCCAACTTCTTTTCCTCCTCCATTCCCACCCACTAGAACTCAAGCATTTCAAAATAAGTTATACATGAGTAGTCATGGAAAACATTCCCACATTAGCTAGGTTGTGAGAGAAAACAGTCAAAAAACTCCCCAAACTTCAGACTGAGGAATTCTCAAAGAGAAAAAAAATTTTTTTTTTAAATGTGTTTCCAGGGGCAGCTAGGTGGCGCAGTGGACAGAGCACCAGCCCTGGAACCAGGAGCACCCGAGCCCAAATTCTAGCCCCAGACACCCAACACCCACCAGCAGTGTGACCCTGGGCAAGCCACCCAACCCCAATTGCCTCACCAAAAAAAAAAAAAAAAAGAAAAGAAAAGAAAAAAAAATGTGTTTCCATCTATTTTCAGATACTATCACTTCTTTCTCTGTAGATGGGTTGCCATTTTTATAAATCCTTCAGGGTTATATTGGACCATTGCCTTGCTGAAAATAACCACATGCTTCCCAGCAGGTTATCTTACACTATTGCTGTTATTTTGTATACAGTACATTTCACTCTGCTTCAGTTCATGTAGGTCTTTCCAGGTTTTTCTGATAGTATCCTGTTCATCATAACCTAAATAAAGTACCTTAAACTTGACAAAGAATTTTTCTTCATATTAGCCCAGCAAAGTAGGTACCATATGTTTTGCCATTATACTCAATCATCATAACTATTTCCCTCCATCCTATTCCCTTCCCATGATATTTACTCTATTTTCTATCTTCTTTTAAACTATTCCTCCTCAAAAGTGTTTTACTTCTGACTGTCCCCTCCCCTACTCTGCACTCCCTTTTTTTTCACCCTTCCTTCCTTATCCTCTTCCCCTCATAATTTCCTGTAGGGTTAAATAGATTACTCCTCCCAACTGGGTGTGAATGTTATTCCCTCCATGAGCCAACTCTGAGGAGTTTAAGGTCTTTGAGTTATTCTATGTTCCAAATTTTCTTCCTCCCTCTCTCCTCAACCCTCCCTATGAAATCAAGCAATTCAATGTCATACTTGTGTTGTTATGCAGAACATCTTTAGGATCCTCGAAAGTATTTTGCTTTTTACTACTCTCTCCCCAATCTGCCCTTCCCTCCTTCCCCTCTCTGCCCCCCCTTATCTCCCTCCCTTCCCTCAGGGCAAAAATATATTACTATGCCCACTTGAGTATGTATGTTAGTCCTTCTTTGAGTCAATTCTGATGATATTAAGGTTCACTCACTCCCCAATTCCTTCCTCCTCTTCCCCTCCCCTCCATAAGCTTTTTTCTTGTTTCCTTCATGTGAATAACCTCTCCCCAGACCATCTCTCCCCTTCCCCCTCCCCCAGTCTATTTCTCCTACACCTCAACCTTATTTTAAGGATGTCATTATGGGTTAGTTAGGTGGCACAGTGGACAATTCACCAGCCCTGGACCCAGGAGGCCCCAAGCCCAAATCTGGCCCCAGACATAAGACACCCCACAAAGAACAAAACATAACATCCCTTTGTATTCAGTTCAGACCTGTGTCCTCTGTTAAATCCTAACTGAGATAGTTCTTATGAGTTTGAAGTATTATCTTCCCATGTAGGAATATAAATAGTTTGATCTTTTAATATCCCTCATGAAGTCTTTTTCCTGTTTATCTTTTATGCTTCTCCAGGGTCTTGTATTTGAAAGTCAAATTTTCTATTCAGTTCAGGTCTTTTCATAACAAATGCCTGAAAGTCTTCTTTCTCCTTGAAATTCCATGTTTGCCTCTGAAAGAAGATGCTTAGTTTTGCTGGGTACATGATTTTTGGCTGTAGTCCCAGTTCCTTTGCCCTCTGGAATATCATATTCCATGCCCTCCAGGACTTTAATGTAGAAGCTGCTAGATCTTGCTTTATCCTTATTGGAGCTCCACAGTATTTAAATTCCTTTTTTCTAGCTGCTTGCAATATTTTCTCCTTGACCTGGGAGTTCTGGAATTTGGCTATAATATTCCTGGAGGTTTTCCTTTTGGGATCTCTTTCAGGAGGTGAGCAGTGGATTCTTTCAATTTCTATTTTAGCTTCTGCTTCTAGAATATCCAGGCAATTTTCCCTCACAATCTCTTGGAGGATGGTGTCTAAGCTCTTGTTTTGGTCATGGTTTTCAGGTAGTCCAATGATTTTCAGATTATCTCTCCTAGATTTATTTTCTAGGTCAGCTGTTTTTCCAAGGAGATATTTCACATTGCCCTCTATTTTTTCATTCAATTGGATTTGCTTTACTGTGTCTTGGTTTCTCATAAGGTCACTAGCTTCCATTTGTTCAATCCTAATTCTTAGGCAATTATTTTCATCAGACAGGTTTTTTTGGTTTTTTTAGTGCAGCAATTAGGGTTAAGTGACTTGCCCAGGGTCACACAGCTAGTAAGTGTCTAGGGTCGGAGGCCGTATTTGAACTCAGGTACTCCTGATTCCATGGCCGGTGCTTTATCCACTGTGCCACCTAGCTGCCCCCATCAGAGAGTTTTTTAATCTCTTTTTCCATTTGGCTTTTCAAACTGTTGACTTTTTTCTCATGACTCTCCTGCATTGCTCTCATTTCTCTTTCCATTCCTTCCTCTCTTTTTCTATATCTTCGTTCTATCTCTCGTACTTTCTCTTCAAAGTCCCTTTTGAGAGTTTCCATGGCCTGAGACCAGTTCATATTTTTCTTGGAAGCTTTGGATGTTGGAGTTTTGACCCTATTATTATCTTCTTCTTATGAGGATGTATTGTGGTCTACCCTTCCCCCAAAGAAGTTTTTGATGGTCTTCTGCTTTCTCTGCCTACTCATCCTGGCTTACTGTTTCTTGGCTTTTTACTCCTTAAAGTGTGGTGCTGCTTCCAGGACACACTATTCATGCTACAGCGTGGCCCAGGGGATGATTGGGCTTCTTCTCAGCCTGCCTGGCTTGTGAGTAATCACAGCCGCTTTCTCTTTGACCCGGAAACAGAAGTCTGATTGAACTCTGGTTCTCTATGGTTGGAAGCTTGGCGTGCTTTTACCCCTCCCCCACTGAGCCACCACCACTGGATTCAGCCCACGGGTTCAGATCCAGGGCGCTTTGCCCCCAGTCCAGTAGATACTGCCTCCACTTCACCCTGGCCTAGCGCCGAACCCCCTCACCAGTCTGTGATCAGAGCCTCGGAAGCTGCTGGTGCTGAAGACTCTGACATGCGCTGGAAGCACTGTCCCTGGCTGGGTCCGGACTGCATGCTGAGCTGTTCAGCCTGATCAGTAGGTGATCAGAATTGCCCTCTTTTGCGGAGAAATAGTCTCACTCTGTTCTTATGTGCATTAGGCTGTTCTGGGTTTTGATTTTTACCACATTATTTGGCCGTGAATAGACGGGTTTATCTGGAGCTTGTGGGAGTCACAGCCTCTCCTCCACCATCTTGGCCTCTATCTTCTTAACTATTTTTAAACATGCTATATCCAAAAGTTTAAAGAATTTGAAGGACCTGGGCCCCAAACTCAAAAGAAATTTTAAAGGGTCATCTGAACATAATAAGCTTTTCCTGCACATTTATAGGATGGGTGAGTGCCTATAAAATCATCTTTTTGATTCAAGTAATAGTTTTACTATCTTGTTTAGCCCATGATATGATCATCATATCTTTATTATTCTTGATTATGAAAAAGTTGAAGGTCCTCTTTGATTGAGATTCTTAAATTGTGTGTGTATATGAGATGGATCCCTTTGTATTCATGTAAAGTTTATGAACTTTGCAGAATTATGCATCTTTAAAAATTCATAAAATATGTAGGATTCCAAAGGAAACAAATTATATTGAAATATTATATTGTTTATATGCATGAATACATAAATATGTATATAGAAATATACAGATATATACAAATATATGTATATTCTAATGCACAGACCCCAAGTGAAGAACCCCTATTCCAAGATAGTGTGGTATGATAGAAAGAACACTAGACTGTCATCAGGGTACCTAGATATGACTGAGTAAACTCAGTAACTTATAAGCTAAGTAGCCTTAAACAATTCACTTAACCTTTCTGGGTTTCAGTTTCCTCATTTGTAAAAGAGGAAGTTGGACCAAACAATTTGTCAGCTTTCTTCTAGCTCTTATGGGTGAGGAGTATATATATATATTAATACTTGGGAAACATATATTATTATGTATTACATAATATTAACATATTATACTATATAGAAAAAGGTCTCTATGACTTGAATTCCATCAAATTATGAATCAAAAATTAGGATTAACTATATATATATATATATATGCTGACTCCCAAACCATATCAAATTTATATACTCATTTGTTCAACTAATTTGAATGGTCCCAACCATTGACTTTAAAATATTCTACCTTATGTATAAGAACCATCTGAAAAACTGGAATCTGGAATATGGCAAAAACTAAGCTTAGATGACACCTTAAATTGCATTCCACAATAAATTTAAAATGAATATATGACCTGAATATTAAAGATCACACTATAAAAATGACAAGAGAAACAGATCACATACTTTTTTTGTTTGTTTGTTTTTTGTTTTTGTGGGGCAATGGGGGTTAAGTGACTTGCCCAGGGTCACACAGCTAGTAAGTGTCAAGTGTCTGAGGCTGGATTTGAACTCAGGTACTCCTGAATTCAGGGCCAGTGCTCTATCCACTGTGCCACCTAGCTGCCCCCAGATCACATACTTTTGATAACTATGTATGGCATATGGATTCTAAGTCAAACAAGATTTGGAGGCAATTACAATAGATAAAATAGATAATTTTGATTGCATTAAATAAATCACAAACAAAATTAATGCATCTAAGATGAGGGAAGTGATCAAATGAGAAAAAATTTTATATTAAATATCTTAGATAATGATATAGTATCCAAGATATATAGATAACTGATAGAAAAATAAGACCCAAATCATTCTCTAATAGGTTAAGTAGTCACAGTTCTCAAAAGGACAGAAAACCATTTAAAAATGTAAAAGAATTATCTAATTCTCTAATAAGAGAAGTGCAAAATTTATAAACCCTGAGGTTTCACCTCACACCCAACAAATTGGCAAAGATGACAAAAGAGAAATAGTCCAATGTTGAAGTGCTACGATAAAATGGACACACTAAAGAATTGTTGGTTGAATTGTTAATTAGTTCATAGCTTCTGGAAAACAATTTGGAACTATATAAAAAAGATGGCCAAAATGTCCAAACACTTTTCCCCACAGATTCTACTGTTAACTATACCCCAAAGAAGTTACTGACAAAAGAAAGGTTCTATATAACACTAAAATATTTGTAGCAGGATGTTTTGAGGTAGCAAAGAACTGGCAACAAAGTAAATGCCCATGATTTGGGAAATGGCTAAACAAACTGTGATACATGAATGTAATGGAATATTATGTATATTGATGGATATGATGGAATATTATGATGAATGTAATGGAATATTATGGATAATGATGGATATGATGAATTCAGAGAAGCATGGAGTTACATGAATTGATACGATGACATAAATATAGCCAAGAAAACAGAATACATGATAACAACAATATAAGTAGAAATAACAATAATCATAAAACAATAAAAAATAAATGTTGCAAAATTATAAAGAATAAGTTTGACCCAAAGTAGTTTGAGAAGACACCTCTTCTATTCCTTTGTGCAGTTTGGAGGAAGGGGGAGGGGGAACTCAGGTGTGGACTGTTGAATATAATTTTTTCTATGTATTAACCCACTTTGCTGATTTTTCTCTCTTATTCTCTTTTTTTCTTTCTTTCCCACCTTCCTTCCTTTCTTTCCTTTTTTCTTCCTTCCTTCCTTTTCTCTCTCTTCTTTCCTTCCTTCCATTCTTCCTTCCTTCCTCCCTTTCTTACTTCCTTTCCTTTTTTTTTCCTTCCTTCCTTCTCTTTAAAGAAAATTTTCTGGGAGGGATGATTCTCTGGGAGCAGTAAGAGAAGGGATACAGAGGGAAATCTTATTGATGTAAACTCCTTCTAACAAAGCAACCCTCTAATGATATTTTAATATCAATAAAAATTATATTTTAAAAAGTTCAAACAAATAATCAAACAAAAATTATACATAGTGTAATTATTTTAACTTGTATTTTTTGAAATTTTTAATCAATAGTAAGCTTTTAATGTGAAAATATTCTTCACACTGAATCAGCAATTCATTTCACTTTTAATTGCAGATTTGTTAAATGCTTTGGTTATTCTAGAAGGCTTTTCGCCAAAAAGGACACACAGTGACAAATTGTAAGGTACATTTTTTTATATCTCCCAAGTGGCAAAACATAATATACTCAGAAAAATAAAAGAGATGGATAATTGGATATTTCAGTGAATATGGTCCTGTTTAAAATTGTGCCAATTTGCATTTATATAGTTTTCTGGTCACACTATATACACAGCATTCTACAAAAACAAGCTAAAATAGTCCCTAAGAGTTGGAAAAACATTCTCAGAAACTGATAAATAAACTGTCAATGAAGATAGTTTGGATTTTTTCCACTGCTATTTTTGCCACTAAATAAATAAGAGTAGGTGAAAATATTAGTAGGAGTTAGATTGTGTCTACACTTAGCAAGCTACCCCACTCTCTTGTAATCATTATCTCAAAGTTTTTCTTTAAAAAGAATGGAAATATTCAGTGCCTGCCAAGAAACAGGTCATTAAGAACAAATAAAAGTAGACCATTGCTCAATAACCAAAAGTTGTTTATTTTTAACTGTGTTATCATTATAGCGATGAAGTCAAACTACCTAAAAACATCACTCTTGTTTAAAATGAGCTATTTATGGGAGTGGGCATACTGAGACCTACTTTTGCATTGAGCTTCTAAACTCTAAGTATGGCAACATAACCCGATAGACTTCCTTTGATTCTTTTAAGATCAATTAAATTGTAACAGTCAGTCAACAATTATATATTAAGCAGTTATTACATACCAGGCACTGTGCTAAGCACTGAGAAAACAAATACAATAAAAAAGAAAGACAGTCCTTGCTGTTAAGAAACTTATATTCTATAGAGGAGAGTTGACATATAAAAGGAAGCTGAAATGGAGATGGGGAGGGGGGGTGGGCAGAGACAGCAATAACGTCCAGTGTGCAGCCTGATGAGAACTGAGTAGATGGATGGTCTAAGAACTCTTGAAATGGGGTTTCTGAAAGGAGTCATGCAATCAGAAAGAGCAACTGAGGGAAAATATGAGGTGTGAATTATGGGACTGGGATGATCTTTTAGGACTGGGGGTTTCTGAGGCATGGTGGAAAAGTCCAGAGTGTAGCCTGATGAGAGATCAAAATACATCTAGTTCACCATAAATAGTGGCCACTAGACTGGAAAAGATCACAATCCTAAAAAAAGGGTAATGGCAAGGAATGTTCAAATTACCAAACAATTGTGCTCATTTCCCACACCAGCAAAGTTATATGCTTAAGATTCTGCAATTTGGGTTCCATCAAAATGTGAACTGAGAATTGTTAGAAGAACAGGTTAGTTTTTGAAGAGGCAGAGGAACTGGAGATCAAGTTGTCAACATTTGCTGGATTATGGAGAAAGCCAGGGAGCTCAAAAAATATCTACTTCTGCTTCATTGGCTATACTAAAGCCTTTTTGTGGATCACCAAAAAAAATGTGACAAGTCCTCAAAGAGATGGGAGTAGCAGATCATCTTAATTGTCTCCTGAGGAACCTGTATGTGGGCTAAGAAAAACCATTAGAAGTGAACATGGGGGGCAGGTAGGTGGCACAGTGGATAAAGCACTGGCACTGGATTCGGGAGGACTGAATTAAAATCCAGCCTCAGTCATTTGACACTTACTAGCTGTGTGACCCTGGGCAAGTCACTTAATCCCCATTGCCCCACAAAACAAAAACAAAAACAAACAAACAAAAACCAAACAAACAAGAAGTGAACATGGAACAACAACTGATTGGTTTAAGATTGGAAAAGGAGTATGAGAAGACTATATATTGTCACCTTATATATTTAATTTATATGCAGAGCACATCATGTGAAATGGTAGGGCAGATGAATCAAAAGCCATGATTAAGGTCACCAGGAGAAATATCAACAATCTCAGATAGGTAGATGATACCACTCTGATGGCACAAAGCAAAGAGGGATTAAGAAGCCTCTTGATGGTGATGAAATAGGAGAGCATAGAAGCTGGCTTCAAGCTTAACATCAAAAAATCTAAAATCTTTGAAAGTGGTCTCATCACTTCCTGGCAACTAGAGGGAGAAGAAATGGAAGCAATGCCAGATTTTATGTTATTTGGCTCAAAAACCACTGCAAATGGTGACTGTAACCATGGAATTAAAAGACATTTGCTTCTTGAAAGGAAAGCTATGGCAAATCTAAACAGAATATTAAAAAGCAGAGACATTACCTTGTTGACAAAGGTCTGTATAATCACAGCTATTGTTTTTTCCAGTAGCAATGTATAGCTGTGGGAATTGGACTATAAGTAAATCTGAGCACTGCAGAATCAATGCTTTCTAATTCTGGTGCTGAAGAAGACTTTTGAGGGTCCCTTGGACAGCAAGGA
Source organism: Dromiciops gliroides (assembly GCF_019393635.1). Classification (NCBI taxonomy): domain Eukaryota; kingdom Metazoa; phylum Chordata; class Mammalia; order Microbiotheria; family Microbiotheriidae; genus Dromiciops; species Dromiciops gliroides. The sequence goes on along the minus strand of NC_057861.1, from coordinate 516,266,486 downwards.
CAGTACGTCAGTCGACACTTAAAGAAATTAATTCGGGATTTTTATTGGAAGTTCAAATACTGAAGCTGAAGTTTAAATACTTTGGCCACATAGTGAGAAGACAGAACTCATTGGAAAAGACCTTGATGTTGGGAAATATTGAAGGCAAAAGGGAAGGGGGATGGCAGAGGATGAGATGGATAGATAGTGTCATGAAAACAATGAACACAAACTTGGACATACTTCAAGAGATATTAAAGGATAGAAAGGCCTGCAGTGCTATGGTCCATGGGATCATAAAGAGTTAGACACAACTCAACAACTCAACAACATATCCATGCCATGAAGTGAGGACCCCAATAACACTGGGTCAAAATAATCAAACACCTACTGCATATATTAATATTCTTTTCATATCAGTTTCTAGAAACCAGAGAAACTAAATTAATAATCTGGACTTAATTTAGCCATAGTCTTATAAACTTAAATACTAGTGGGGTCTTAATAATGCAGTATTATTCTCATAAAATTGATAGATCCATGATCTTGCCAATTTTATCATGATGATTACACCTGTGCACTTCAAACAAATGTACACCTTCTCACTCTGTTTCATTGTTATTTATGTTATAACCATAGGTTTAGAGTCAGAAAGGACCTTAGAGGTCATTGTGTCACCTCTCATTTTATAGATAAAGAAACCAAGGCTCAGAAAGATTTCTCTTTGGCAAAGATTTTCTATTGAAAAAGTGGAATTCAAATCCAGTCTTGTTGACTCGAAGTCTAACATTCTATACATTATACTAATCAAGACTTTAGCATGCCACACTATCTCTTGGATTCTCTATGACAGAACCAACAAATGTGCTGGTGACTTTTCTTGTTTCCTTTACAACATCAATATACTACAAGGGCTATCTACATGCTGTACCTCATTCTTACTATATGGCTAGTCTAGCTTTCTTTTAGGGTCATTTATGTTCTCAATGTAACACAGGCTTGCTATTGTGAAGAAAATTCTTTGTCAAGTTTAAGGTACTATATAAAAGTTATGATGAACAGGATGCTATCAGAAAAACCTGGAAAGACCCACATGAACTGAAGCAGAGAGAAATGTACTGTATACAAAATAATAGCATTAGTATTAGTGTAAGATGATCTGCTGGGAAGCATGTAGTTATTTTCAGCAAGGCAATGATCCAATATAACTCTGAAGAACTTATGAAAATTGCAATACACCTACAGAGAAAGAACTTATGGTATCTGAAAACAGACTGAAACACATTTTTTGGACAATTCCTTAATCTAAAGTTTTGTTTTTATCTGTATTCTCTCACAACCTAGCTAATGTAGAGTTGTTTTCTATGACTACTAATGTATAATTCACATTGAATTGCTTGAGTTCTTGGGATGGGGGTGGGAAGGGAGGGAGGAAGAGAAGTTGGAACACAAAGTTTTCAAAAAAAATTGATGTCAAAATTTGCTTTTAATGTAATTTGGAAAATAAAATTCTAAAAAAATTAAAATAAAAATGGACAGATGGATGGATAGATAGATAGATAGATAGATAGATAGATAGATAGATAGACAGATAGATAGATAGATAGATAAATGTAACCCAGGCTTCTTTGGGGATGTCCAACTTGCTTAACATGGAAGTTTCCTTGAGGGGCCTTTGGAGCATGTCTGGATTGTCTGACAAGGGAGACCTCTGCATCCCCTACCACATTGTTTGGTGTAGCCTTCTGTAATTGGCTGCCTACATCTTTAAAATTAGCAGGACTAAATCAATCTTTTCAGTTCTTTCTTTACCTTTACTCTCTGCTATTTTTTTGATTTACCCTTTTAAAAATATTTTATTTTATTTATTTAATTTTTAATTTGTGGAAAAAAATAAACATTTCTATAACACAGTATAACAAAAATAGATGATTGTACATGAAACAAAAGATCTATTATGTACAACTTGCTATTCCTTTTAAATTTAAAATGAAGTCATATAAATGTTTTTTCTTCCCTTCTCCTCCCCATACCCTAGAGATAGCTACCATTAGACACAAATGTGTGTGTATGTGTGTGTGTGTGTGTGTGTGTGTAAAACAATTGTGTAAGGAATTAATTGTGATTTGTGGTTTCTATGACCCCATCTTTGGCTAAAATTGGAAGCCCTGGCACGCACCCATGCACACTGACCCCCTGGCACTTGCCTGTGCGAGCTGACCTCATGCCCACCTGCCCACCTGCATGGGCCTGGCCAAATTATACTGTAGGGAGGCTCTGCCATGATGAGAAGCCTGGTGAGGGCAAGTCAGGTGGTTTTTGGTGTCCAGAAGCTAGTCGGCTTGCATTTGTAGAGCTGCCTGTTAGTTTTATCAATCAGGGCTGCCAGCCAATTAGCTTGGGGCTGTGTGTGTGGACAGACCTGTTTCCTGTGGGAGAGGGGGATTCTGGGAGAGAGAAAGGAGGAGAGCACACTTTGGCACACATGAGAGAGGGAGAGGGACACTGCACATCTGATTCTCTTTGGAACTGCTGATTCTGGGTGATGGTGAGTTTGCGGGTTGTATTTTTTTTTCTTTCCCCTATTCCTTTTTTCATTGTTCCTAGCTTTATTAACCTCAATTGTGTTTTAAACTTCTTCCCATTAATAAACCCTGTTTTGTTTATTGAAAAGAGGCTGTTAATCTCCTTTCTTACCCCAATATTATGGTGTGCCACCCAATTAAGTCTCCCCATACTAAATTTTGGCCCTTACAATTGTATACATATTTCTATTTATCAGTTCTTTCTCTGGATACAGATAGCATATTTTTTCATATGTCCTTTGTAGTTAATTTGGGTATTTATAATAGTCAAAATTATTTATTTGCTCAAAGTTGTTCTTAAAACAATACTGTTGTTAATATAAACAATATTTACATGATTCTCCTCATTTCACTCTTCATCATTTTGTTCAAGTCTATACATGTTTTTCTAAAATCATCCAGATCATCACTTCTGATAACACAGTAGTATTCCATCACAACCATATACCACAACTTGTCCAGCTATTCTGATGGGCATTCCCACACATTCAAGTTCTTTCCCACTACAAAGTGAGTCACTATAAATATTTTAGAACATAGAAGTTCTTTTCTTTTTTTCCCTAACCATCTTATGAAATAGATCCATTAATGGTATTACTGGGTCAAAGGGTATAAAGAGCTTAATATCTTTTGGGGCAAAATTCCATATTGCTCTCAAAAATGGTTGGATCCAATTCCACCAATGATGTATTAGTGTCCCAATTTTTCCACATCACTTTTCCTTTCAATCATTTTAGCCAATCTAAGAGGTATAAAATGATATCTCAAGGTTGTTTTAATTTGCATTTCTCTAATCAATAATGATTTAGAGCATTTTCTCATATGACTATAAATAGCTTTGTTTTCATCAATGGAAAACTGCTTGTTCATAACCTTGCACCATCTATCAGTATGGGAATGACTCATATTCTTATAGATTTGACAAAGTTATTTATATATTTGAGGGATGAGAACCTTTATCTGAGGAATTGTTTATAAAAATTTTCCCCCCAATTTTCTGCTTTCCTTCTGATTTTGGCTGCCTTTGTTTTATTTGTACAAAACCTTTTTATTTTGTTGTAATTGAAATTATCCATTTTATACCTCACTCTGCTCTCTATATCTTGTTTATTTTTAAATTGTTTGCCTATGCATATCTGATAAATAATATGTTCTATGTTCTTCAAATTTTCTTGTAATATCTCTTTTTATATCTAGGTCATTTATCCATTTTGACTTTAACTTGGCAAGTGGTGTAAGATACTGAGCCATGGCCAATTTTTGCCCTACTTATCCCCAAATCTTCAGTCTTTACATTTGTCAAATACAAATTGACTATATTTATTTGCTGCTATAACTGTATGTCTACTTTGTTCCATTGATCTACCTTTCTACTTCTTAGCCAATATCACGGTTTTGATAATTACTGCCTTATAATATACTAAACTGCTAAACCTCTTTCCTTGACATTTTTTTTCATTAGTTCCTTTTATATTCTTGATTTTTTGGTCTCCCAAATGAATTGTTGATACTTTTCTATTTCAGTAAAATAATTTTTGGTTAAATTGGGATGACATTTAATATATAAATTAATTTAGGTAAAACTGTCATTTTTATTATATTGGCCCTGTCTACCCATAAACAATATTTCTCTAATTACTTAAATCTTATTTTATTTGTATAAAAAGTTCTTTTTATAATTTTGTTTATATAGTTCCTGAATTTGTTTTTGCAGGTGTACTCCCAGGTATTTAATACTGTCTAGAGTTATTTTAAATGGGGAATATTTTACTATCTTTTCTTGCACAGTTTTGTGGGTGATATATAGGAATAATGATGATTCATGTGGATTCACTATATATTCTGCTACTTTGCTAAGATTTTTAGTTGAGTCTTTGAGATTTTCCAAGTATATCATCATATTGTCTGCAGAAAGAGAGAGTTTTATAACCTCATTCCTTATTTTGATTCCTTCTATTTCTTTTTCTTCCCTCATTGCTATTGCTAGGATTTTTAATACAATATTGAATAATGTTGGTGACAGTGGGCATCTTTGTTTCACAACATATCTTACTGGGAAGGTTTCTAAGTTTTGCCCATTGCAAATAATACTTGCTGATGGTTTTAGATAAATGCTTTTTGTTGTGGGGCAATGAGGGTTAAGTGACTTGCCCAGGGTCACACAGCTAGTAAGTGTCAAGTGTCTGAGGTCAAATTTGAACTCAGATTCTCCTGAATCCAGGGCCAGTGCTTTATACACTGCACCACCTAGCTGCCCCCTAGATAAATGCTTTTTATCAATTTAAGGAAAAAATCTACTTATACCTATATTTTCAAGTGTTCTTAATAAGAATGAGTATTGTACTTTGTCAAAAGATTTTTCTGCATGTATTGATAGAAATCAATTTTTAAAATTTTTATTGTTAATATAATCAATTATGTTAAGTTTTCCTTATGGTAAGCCATACCTAAATTCCTGGTATAAATCCCACTTAATCATAATTTATATGATCTTTGCAATATATTGTTGTACTCTTTAGCTATTATTTCACTTATGATTTTTGCATATTCATTAATGAAATTGGTCTATAATTTTCTTTCTCTGTTTTTACTTTTCCTGGTTTAGGTAACAGTAACAGATTTGTTTCATAAAAAGAGTTTAGCAGAATCCCTTCATTGCCTATTTTTCCAAATAATTAATTTAATATTAGAATTAGTTGATCTTTAAATGTTTGATAGAATTCACTTATAAATCCATCTGGTCCTGGTGTCTAAATAGGTCTATTTAGATATTCTATTTCCTCTTCTGCTAATCTAGGCAACTTATATTTTTATCAATATTCTTCTATTTCACTGTAATTATTAAAATTATTGCCATATTATTGGGCAAATTAGCTCCTTATAAATGCTTTAATTTCTTTTTCATCAGTACTATATTTACTCTTTTCAATTTTAGTACTAGTGATTTGGTTCTCTTTTATTTAATCAAATTAACCAACAGTTTATCTATTTTATTGGCTTTAAAAAAATAAAACCAGCTTCTAATTTTTTTAATTAATTCAATGTTTTTACGCTCAATTTTATTTAGTTCACATTTAATTTTTAGGATTTCAAATTTAGTGTTTAATTGGGGATTTTTAATTCATTCTTTTTCTAGTTTTTAAAAAATTTCTTACCCAATTAATTGGTCTACTCTTTCTCTATTTTATTGATGTAAGAATCCACCAAGAATGCCCTTCAGAAACTGAATAACCTACAGACTTGTGGGGAAAAATCCTGGCCTAATTCAATAATTATTAACATGAGAGAAATAATCATTTCTCTCACATTTTCAGTTCCAAACTATTTCCATCCCAACCCCATACTACAGAAGGTTAACTTTTCATACACACACACACACACACACACACACACACACACACACACACACAATCATATAATACACACCTTTACATATCAGTTCTTTTTTTGTTTGTTTTGTCGGGTTTTGGCGGGGGGCAGGGCAATAAGGGTTAAGTAACTTGCCCAAGGTCACACAGCTAGTAAGTGTCAAGTGTCTGAGGCCAGCTTTGAATTCAGATCCTCCTGAATCCACGGCCAGTGCTTTATCCACTGTACCACCTAGCTGCCCACATATCAGTTCTTTTTATGGAAGTAAATAGCATCTTCCTTCATAGGTCCTTTGTAATTGATCTGAATATTCATATAACTCAGGATAGCTTAGTCATTCAGTTACTCCTAAAATCAACCTGCTCACCATTTCTTACAGCACAGTAGTATTCCATCAGAATCATGCAATTTATTCAGCCATTCCCCATTTGATGGGCATCTCCTTAATTTCCAATTCCCTGCCACCAGAAAGAGAACTGCTATAAATATTTTAGAACATATAGGTTCTTTTCCTTTTTTCCATAAATTTGAAAAAGTTCTCTATGTATCTGAGAAACTGGTTATACATTTTTTCCCTCAATTATCTGCTTTTCTTTTAATCTTGGCTATATTGTACAAAACCTTTCAATTAAATGTAATCAAAATTATTCCTTTTACATCTCACAATGTTCTTGATCTCTTATTTATTCATAAATTCTTCTCTCCTTAAATTTGATAAGTAATATGTTGCATGTTCTTTTAATTTACTTATATGTCCCTTCATGTCTAGGTTATATATTCATTTACATAACTGTAAGGGAAAAATTTCATTCATATCCAAACCATACTGCTCTGACTCATTGTCAACATATCTTAAAAGCTACATGACTTCTAATTTATATTTTCAAAAGTTCTTATTCAAATATACATATTGTTATAAATCAAGGATATAGGCTTCTCTTAATTTTGCCTAATAGTTTATCATTGCTCTTTTATCTCTGGTACTGAGGTTAAGGTTCTTAGAACTTCACTTTAGTACTTAAAAGAATAGATTTTAGAAATGACAAAACAGTCTTTACCCCAAGGTCCCTAAAAAGCCAAAGGTTTTATATTCTACCTCCAAATTTTCCTTGGGTTTCCCAGGGAGGGTGGAAGCCCTGGCTGGTGGGCAAGAGAATGCTAAGTGGGTGATGATAAAGGACAATTCTCCCTGAGTGGTGATTATTTAAGAAACATCATCACCATCTTTGCTGTAGCCTAGATGTTCCAGGTGTAGCTCCTGGGTGGAATGTGGTAGTGCTTCTGGTCACCTTTTTACACTGAAATGAAAAAGTTTTACTCTGAAATGCAAAAATTTGTCATCACCCACAATAATGATCTGATGATTAAGACCCAGAACTCAGTCCTTCCTGTGACTTCTAGATGCGACTGCTCCATTATATTGTTTTGGTTTTTGCCGTTTTGGTTATCTCCCTACGTTAGTGCTCCCTTTAGTGCTGTATCAGGCTTCTTGAATCCCTGAAGTCAGGGTTGAACAATAAACAGGCCTAAAATTATTTAAGTAGTATAAAATCCTAGAAGACCATAAGGATTTTACTACCAAAGTGTGGAGTGCAGTATGAGCATATTGTAAACTCTTCCCTCCATTCAAGTTAAGCATGTATTGTGTGATCCAGGACATCTCTGAAGGACTTGTGAGGGATGATGTCCACCCCAAAAGAGGGAACTGATAGGAGTCTGAATGCAGATCAAAGCACACTTTTTGGGCTTTATTTTTCTTGGGTCTTTTTTTTTTTTTGGTCTGTGTTTTCTTTTACAACATGACTGATATGGAAGTGTGTTTTCCATGACTATGAATGTATAGCCTGTGTTGAGTTGCTTCCCTTCTCAGTAAGGGGGGGGGGGAGTTGGAAGACAAAGAGAAAGTTTGGAGCTCAGGTTTTTAAAAACAAAGGTTGAAAATAGTTTTTTATGTGTAATTGGGGAAAAAAGAAAAAAATAATTTTAAATGGGGGGAAAGAGGTATTATGGCATCTTTTGAAAGATAGTTGGCTCAGAGGACTTATTGCTGATATCACTTCTTCATTGCCTAAGTACAAAGCAGGCACAGATTGCTCTATGCTCTGATGTTTGGCTGGTGACTTATGAAGGGGCAAGAAAGCTTCCTTCAGCTCAATCCATGCAAATTGTCCTCAGTGCCTGTCCTTCTTTGCTGAATATTCTTCTCATGATATAGCTAAGCAAATCCCTTTTTGTCTGTCTTATTTTGTTCCAGTATTAATATTAATCTACTGGGGAACTGCCTTGGGTCAGGCCCTGCAGTAACTTAGGTAAAACTTCAGAGTAGTTTTAGTTTGCATTTCTATAATTATTAGTGATTTAGAGATTTTTCATGGTTATTAGTCCCTACCTTGAAACCTGCCTGTTCAAATCCTTTGACCATTGATTTCTTAGAGGATGCTTTTTGTTCTTATATATTTGAATCAGTTCCCTATATATCTTGGATATCAGATATTTATCAAGAGAAAATTGCTTTAGATATTGTCCTGTTAGTTATTTCTTATAATTTAACTACATTCATTTATTGCGTATGTGTGTTCAACCCTCCCTTGTCCAGTTCAGATGAATGAAGCTTATGTACTACCTGCTTTTTTCACCCTTTTCTCTATGTTTATATATTCTTATCATGTACACAGTTTATGAGAACTAACAAGTTCCACTCAAATGTTCCTATCCTTTCTTCCTCTATTTCTTTTTTCTCCCTTTTCTTTCTTCTCATGAAAACAAAACAAATTCAGTTTCTCTTTTTGCTTATGTGACTCTCAGATACTCTTGAAGAATATTAAGTTTCCAAAGGGACTCCTGTTTCTTCTCCCCTGTTGGAACATAAGTACATATGTTTACTCAGTCTCCAGTTTGCTCAGATACATTTGCAGTTCTAGGTTTCTATTGATCCCTGATTTATTATTCAAACTTTCTCCTCAGCTCCAGTTTTTTCATCAGCAGTGATTGAAGGCCCTTTGTTAATTTTTTTGAAATTCATTTTTCCATGGATTACACTGTTTTACATGTTCTTGGTTGTAATTCTTCAATTATTTTTTGCTTTATTTTTTCATAGTTGCTTTTCATCATTCTCCAAAAGGACCAATGACATCATGAGGATGATGTTTTGACCTGCAAGTGAATTGAATTTAAGCGAGGCAAAGCTGTATAAAGTCATCAGTCTCACGCTCTCCTTCAGAGTCATGAGTCCAGTAGCAACATGAGTCAAAAAGACTGGAAATGGCCCAGGATGCAGTGGGTGACCTTAAATTAAGGTCTTCCCCTCCTCCCAAGTTTAACTGAGGCCAAGTCTATTTTCAATGACTATGTAAGAACAAAGACAAAAGATGGCCTAGTTTATCATCACAAAAGTATCATTTTGGAGGGAAAGACACCCAGAATTTCTGGCCAGAACAGAAAACAATTGCGAATTTACTCTCATCCTAAACCATCAAAACCTAAACAATGAGCAAGAGAAGCTTGAGCTGGGGATTATTGGCCATTCAATGAAAGCTATAGTGATTTAGGTTTAAAGGCATAGTCAAGTAGCTCCATTTGAAACACAATGCTCTGGTCCAAAGAATCACTGGACACATTTAAAACCTGGTTTTTTAAGCCTGGTTTATCAAAACTATATTTTAAGAAATCAGAAATGTGGCACAGTAGACAGAGCACTGTGATCTTTGGGTTTATTAAACACAATAGTCTAATGTGTTCATTTCTTTCTGTATAATGTGTATATAATTTGCTCCATTCACTTATCATTTAGCTAATTCTCATTTTTAAGGAGTTATTTTCTTCAGTAATATTTTGTCACCAACTATTTTACCAAGCTATTAATTCTCTTTTCATAACTTTTTTGCATAGCTCTCATTCTTTCCCCTAATTTCTCCTCTACCAATCATTTGATTTTTAAATCTTTTTTCCTTCTCCTTTTAAAAATCTTTTTTTCTTTTAGATCTTCTAGGAATTTATTTTTTGTGGGGGGGAGGGGTGGGTTGTGTCTAATCTGCATTGTTTCTTTTAGGCTTTGCTTATAGATGCTTTCAAGTCATTATTTTCTTATGCGTTTGCATTTTGAGCTTCTCTGTCATCATAGTAGCTTATTATGGTCAGGTTCTTTTTTTTTGTTTGCTCATTTTCCCAGTGTATTTCTTGACTTTTAACTTTATGTTAGAGTTGGGCTCTGCTTACTTCTGGAGATGACTGGCCTGAGTTTCTGTCTTTTATGCTTTTTTCTGTTAATTTTATAGATCAGTCTAGGGGCCAGTAAGTTTACAGTTTTTTCAACATAGTGTTTTTACTGCCCTCCAGGTCTATGCTCTACTCCTTAATCAGGTAGTGCCCCTGCTCCATCATGACCACTTCTGTGTTCATTCTTCTTACTATTCCTGGGTACTGGGCTCCTTCCTACTAGTACTGCCAATGACAGAGTCTGGTTTGGCTTTCACTGGCTTTTGGACCATCTTCTAAGTCCTTTGAGCTCTCTTATATTTAAAATGTCATCCAATATAGTAAGCTTTGTGTCATATGACTATTTGGCAACCATCATATCTATATCTTCATCTATGTTGTTAATTAAAATGTTGAACATTTCAGGACCAAAAACATATTTCTAGAAGACTCTACTAGAGACTTCACTTCACAGTGACACTAGCTCGTTAATAAGCAATTTATATCTGGTCATTCTCCATACCATCATAGTACTCAGTGAGTTTGGTGCTACTGTTATCTCCATTTTACAGATGAAGAAATTGAGACACAAAGACTTTAAGTGACTTGCCCAGATTCACAAAGCCAGTGATGAGCTGATGTTTCTGAGGGCTAACAAATTATTTCCTTAATAATGAGTCAGGGGGTGGCTAGGTGGCGCAGTGGATAAAGCACCGGCCCTGGATTCAGGAGTACCTGAGTTCAAATCTGATCTCAGACACTTGACACTTACTAGCTGTGTGACCATGGGCAAGTCACTTAATCCTCCTTGTCCTGCAAAACAAACAAACAAATAAATAATGAGTCTAAAAGTTTGCCCCCAATAATTGAAATCAAATTCACTATTCCATAGATTGTACATTCCACCCTTTTTGGAAAATCATGTTATTTAGTCTTCTTCAGTTTTCTAGTACCTCTCCTTTTCTCCATAAACTTTCCAAACTTTCCATTGATTCAGCCACCACAAATACCAGTTTTAGATAGTATTTTCATTAATCTAGGCTATAGTTTGACTGGGCCTGTTTACTTGAATCCATTAAAGTTAATTAAGTGTGTTTCTTAACTCACTTTTCATTGGCTTTAACTTACTGTATAGTCTTATTTTTACCTGTCCTTCCCATTCTAAATATCACTTCCCTGGAGAAAATGAGAAAAAGAAAAGAGATACAAAACAGTGTTGAGTAATTATTCTTTCTCTTCATCATCTAGTATCATTATTTATTTACCTGAACAAGGTATCTTCCTATTCTAATTTTTTTGTTGTACTTAACATGCCAAAATATTGAATTATTCTTATAGCGTATTCTACAAATTTCAACTTATTCTTTTAGCACATGATATCATTCCTATCAGATTTTGCTACTATTTTGTGTTTATTGTCTTGCTTTCTTTTTTTAATGAATGCATTTTAAAAATTGAAATTGAAACCCAATCTCGGAGAAAGAAATTAGGAAAGCCAAAATCAACTACCAAATCAAAAATTAAAAAAGACAAAAATGTAGTTCAGGTGGATTCACAAGTGATTTTTATCCAAGTTTAAGAAGCATTTAAAGCCTACACTACCATATATATATGTGTGTATATGAATATATGTATGTATATATGTATGTGTGCAAATATATATATAAGTGTCGGGAAAATTTCTAAGTCCAACAGAGGAACAGAAACAACAAAGTCTCCAGGCTGGCAAATAGGTTTATTGAGAGAAGGTCTCGCAATAAAGCCAATAGGTTTATTGAGAGAGGTTTAGTCCCCCAATAAAGCCGGCCTCTGGCAGGAGTGAGCCTACCTTAAGGTGAACCTTGAGTTACAAAATCAATTGGTTTATATACCCTTCCAGAATCTGCATACATATTAATCTTAATTAGTAATTTCTAAAATTAAAGCATATTCTTAGGAAATATAGAAACTGCCTACGTGACAAATGTCAGCATTTCCCAATACTCTAATCAGTCCTATTATGGCAACAGGGTCATAGTTATGCTGCATGATCCCCTTCTATTAGTCAAGCATGCCACCGATGACCTGCATGACCCCTTGAGTCAAGCATACCACTGATGAGCTGCATGACCCATAACACTCGTGGTCTCTAAAATATAATATTGCTGACTACTGTATCTTCTGACATTACTTAATGCTTGACATTGGAAAGTTAGTCAGAAGAGAGACTTAATCTACTAATATAATTATAATAAAAATAGTATCTAAATATAATAAATCACAATTTTAGTTAATATATTGATTATTATCTTAATTAAATCACTTATAACTATATTAAATCTCTTATAAGTAAGGGATTCGGAAAAATCTCACATCAGTAACTGAGAAAAAAGGTTGAAAATAAAAAAGAATTAAAGACCAATTTCACTAATATTTATATGAAAATTAAATACAATTTTACCAAAAATAGACCATAATCAAAAATTTCCTTAGTATGACCAAATTAGTTTCCTATCAGATCTATAAGAATAGTTCAATATTGGACTTAAAAAAATAGCATAATAAATTATATACCCCCCCCAAGAAAACCCACATTATTACATAAACAGATATATAAAAGGCCTTCAGGAAAAAAAATCAGCACTTATCTATGTTTAAAATCAGAGCCATAAACACATTTATTTTAGCAATGAGACCCAATAGAGACATTTTAGGACAATTATGGACTGACCAGTTGAGTTCTTTAAAACCAAAAGAACAGTCTGTGTAGTGTTTTGCTTCTTTACAAGTAATCATTCAGTTTGCTAAGTAATTTATATTCACACTATAACAGTTTGTGCACACAGCAAAGATGAATTTAAATTTGTTTCACAAATAAAAACCTGTGGCTATTAGTAAGACCTGCACTGAACTGATCAATAAACTCCACTTACTCTACCTGAAAGTAAAGGGATATTCTTGAATTTGGTATAAATTTGTCTTAAGATAATTTTTTGTAGTTATGATTGTTGAACATTTAAAAATGCATATATTCTAGAATGTAACCATATGCCTTAGTATTTTCAAGGCAGTATTTTACAAAAAATACAATTTTTTAAAAATATAGTAAACTTACATGGCAGCACAAAAATAAGAAAAAAATAAATCAAATAATAGGTATAAGCATGAAAGCCTTTTATTAACATTATTATAAATATATGTCTAAAACCAATAGCAAGCATTATATGCACTGAATAAACCTTGGAATTTTTCCTAGTAAATACAAGAGTAAATCAATGATTTCTTTCTCTACAATATCATTTGATGTAATTCTAAAAATAGCAAAATGATGAGGAAGAAATAAAAAATATAAATATTGGTAAAGAGGAGACAAAGTTATCCCAAAGTGATGACTGCTTTAAATACCATATATGGTAAAGAAACTGAGATGATTCTTGTCTTTGTTGAAGTGACAATACAAAATAGGACCACAAAAATAATCAGTATTGCTATACACACAACAAATTTCAAGAGGAAATATTCAAAAGGGAATTCCATTCAAAATAACTACAAATGTAGAATCTGGAAGTTTACCTACCAATAAATAGTTAGGACTTAGGTAAACACAATTATAAAACACTCTTTAAAGAAATTAATAAGAAGATAAATAGTTATTTCCATGGTTGAGCAACACAAATATAATAAAAGTAGTAATACTACCTAAGGTAATTTATAAATTTAGTACAGTGCCAATAAAACTAGCAAAGAACCCATTTCTAGTGTAAGCCTGGGAGAATAAGTAAATTTAAAAGACTCCTATAAAGAGCAGGGATACTCAAGACACAAACCTAAGAGAAGACAGTAACTCCAAAACATCTACACAGGCAAAAAGCACAATAGAAGGAATATACGGACTATATCAAGAAACCATAGTTTAGGAAATAAAACTAGGAAGATGAGTAAAATCAAAGAAAACACCAACTACTATAAAAAATTACTGAAAATTTAGTGATCTGGTCTCTATCCCATGGGCAAATGCCTTAATAACAATGACAAGTAGAGATTAAATGGAAAAAATTATTTCCACAAGAATTGCATAAATACTTGGAAGAAATGAAGTAAGAAATTTTTTAAAATAGAATTTCTCGAGGAAAGAATTTAAAAGAGAATAAATAGCTTAGGAAGGAAAGTAGTAAACCTTACCCAAGAAATAGACACCCTGAAAACTAGAATAGACTAAACCAAAATCAATGACTTCATGAAACATCAAGAAATATTAGAACAAAATCAAAATATTGAAAAATAGAAGAAAATATAACATATTAAGTATAAAAAATAACTAACCTGGAATGATTAAGAATCTTAGGACTCCCTGAAAACAAAAAAAATTTTTTTTTTTTTAGTATGTACATTACATTCCAAGAAATTGTAAGTGAAAACTGCCCAAGAAAAAGTAAAAACAAGAATCACCAATCCCTTCTTTTTTGTTGTTGTTGTTGTTGTTTTTTTTTGCGGGGCAATGGGGGTTAAGTGACTTGTCCGGGGTCACACAGCCAGTAAGTATCAAGTGTCTGAGGCCGGATTTGAACTCAGGTATTCCTGAATCCAGGGTCGGTGCTTTATCCACTGCGCCACCTAGCCACCCCCTCACCAATCCCTTCTTGAAAGAGACATCAAAAAGAAAAATATTAATATTCTAATGGGTGAGAAGAAATGTGTCCTTTCAGAATGTCAATGTCTTCAAAGGGTATTAAATAATAAAATAAAGGAGAATAAAAACAAACACAGGTCCTGGGGTGGATTGCCTCTCTTCTAAGGGTCTGAAGAGAAGGGAAGGTAAAAGGGGGGAGGGGAGAAGTCAAGCATTTATTAAGTATCTACTATGTGCCAGGTACATGTACTTAGAGTTTTGATATTATCTTATTTAATCCTGATATCAACCCCAAAACATAAGTATTTTACAGTTGAATAAACTGAGGTAGTCAGTGGTTAAGTCACTCGCCCAGGACCACACAGCTAGTAAGTGTCTGAGATCAGATTGAATTCAGGTCTTATCTGACTATAGGCCCAAAGCTCTGTCCACTGTACCACCTAAAGAGATCAAGGTGGTTGGAGTTAATATTTCTCATAGCAATTTTGATACCAAAAAAATAGATGTTCATTATAACATTTTTAAAAATACACAGAAGAAAAAAGAAGGTAGGTCAGAAAGAAGCATAAACAAAGAGGCAATTTTGAAAGTAATATGTAGATTTATTGTACACTGTTTTAAAAGATATGAAAAAAGATTCAGAATTTCACATAAAATTATCTTTTTTTCATTCTTTTTCTTTTAGTGTTTAAGGTCAGAATAAATAAATAAATTATATATAATAATGAATAAATAATTTTAGTTATAGCCCCTTAAAGAAATCACAAAGGGGGCAGTTAGGTTCAGGAGGACCTGGGTTCAAATCCGGTCTCAGACCCTTGACACTTACTAGCTGTGTGACCCTGGGCAAGTCACTTAACCCCAATTGCCTCACCAAAAAAACAAAGACAAAAAAAATAACAACAACAACAACAAAAAAGCCAAAGAAATCACAAAGGTTCAGGGCCTATGAAATCAGAAGAGGTAATGATGCTGTCACAAGAGGTGGGGTTAATTTGAGTGATAATGCAGGATCTAACTATTTTTCAGTTTCCTATCTCTTCCATCTCATTCAACAGTATTTAATGTAAACTGCTATGAGGTTCTGAATGGAAATTATTAAAAAGACTTAATAAAATTAATTTAATTACCTACCTCCTACTTTCTTTTCCCATTGGTATATTTTAAATGCTTCCTTTTAGGTTACAAAATATAATGCCCTCTTCTCTGGTGCCAGGGAGTTCCCACACTGATGAGATCACCAAGGAGTATGACTTTTTACTAGAACTTTCCCTGTTAAATTGCTAATTTATGAAATTATGAAATGAGAAACTAGTTCTTTGGGTACTCACTGGGCAAGATCACAATTGGCAGTAGGAAACTGGGAGGCAATCATACTTTCATTTTAGAGGATATGGGGGCAAAAAGTCAACAAAAGCAGAGACACATAGAAAGAGAGGTACCAAGGCAGATGGCATGGGAACATGGGATGGAATGATGAAGGAAGGCAGTGTGGGGAATGTGGTGGGGGGTCATATAACCATGGATTAGAGTTGAGAGAAATAGGCAGGATAAACCTGATGGAGTTGGAAGAATGCTGGGGTGGATAGAAGGGGCACAGCAGTTTCAGATCTCATTTTTATAGGGATTTTTTCCTGGGGTGGTGGTAGGGGTGATGGTGGGGGGAAAGACCAACTCCTATCTGTGCTACATTAGGGTTAGCTTATTAACATATCCAAATCATCTCAAAGTTATCAGCACCTTTTTGATGGTCTGCTTGTTTGGAATTTGCATAAAATAGGACCAGAAACCTTGACAGAAGCACCTAGATGGCTTCCCCTGATTCGGCAAGTATCACTAGGATGTTAATTTTGGTTAATATATGATGTATGTTCCTTTGATCTTTGGGATAGTTTGTCCATGACTTCCAGGTTTCCCTTTGCAATCTTATTTCCTACTATTGTCTCTTTACATTGGCTTACTTATAACTTTACTTATTATACTGACTTAGAGGGGTTGGAGTTGGTCAGGGGGACCAGAAGAAAATACAGTTTTAAAATACTTGTATTATTAGAATAGAATTATATTGATATGATAAAATTATAAAAATTCTACCTTCTAAATTATTAAATGGGAAAATATTGGAAACAAAGAAGCTATTTGACACTTAAACTCACATAATCAGAGACAGATGAAGTAAATGGTTCTATCAGTCAAATAGCCCCTTTGGTTCTGAGTATAATAGTGGATAGTGAAATGAGCAATAGATCTAGAATCAGAAGATCTGGGTTCAAATCTAGGCCCCAGTGTTCACTAAATGTGAATGTAAACAAGTCCTTTTACTCTCTGTGTCTAAGATTATTCACCTGTACAATAAAGGGGTTAGAATAAATCATGTTTCTGATGTTATTATGACTATGTAAATGGTCCCCATTTAAAGAACACACAGAAAGGATACATTTACTTCAGATCCTTCCATTTTCATGATTCTACCACAATTGAAGTTTAACTTTTCCACTAAATTATGCTGCCTTCCCATATAATGACTCTACCCCAGGGTGTACAAACAAAATACTATGCAGATAACAAGCTATAGAATCCTTGCATTGTACAAGTGAAGTCTGATGTCACTGAATCTGTGAATATAGTATACATATGGAAAAACCTTCATGAGCAATGATTTTTTTAAAGATATTTTTGTTTAAAATCCCTTAAGTTGGCTCTCATCTCTGATCAAAATGTCCTCTCTGGTAATTAGCAAGTTAGTAGACTCCTAAAACTTGAATGAATGTCATACTTGTGAGTAGGTTCAGATCATTTCACAACAAACATCCCACACAGAGTCACATTAGCCAAGATGAAGGGAAATAACTCACCGATTGGTATGTCAGTTTGAATTGAATATCTGAAGAATAAGCTGGAGGTAGATAGTGTAGGTCATGTTAAAGCTGAAAAAAACAGAAATTTCACACCCAAAAAACTCCAGTGGCAGCTACTCATCCCACATATGGCTAGTCCTTTGTCTATTCATGATAAATATTCAGAAAAGAACCATTGTTGGGTGATTTCTGCCATTTTTCAATACAAACAGATATGATGCTCTGATGTTTCAAATGAGGCAAATCCTACACAAGGCCTCCTATTATCCCCCAGAGAAGCAACAATAAGGAAAGCATATTTGGGAAGTGGATGGGGCATCTATGGCATTTGAATGTACCAGCATGAAACCCAGACTAAAGAAACCAGAAGCTAGAATATCCTATACTCATGGAAAAGCAAATTGTATCTACATAATAAGAGAGAAGCTATTCTTTTAATAAAGAAACTGCCACAAAAGAATACTTAACACAGAAACTAGAAAACTAGCATTTTCCCCTTGGATACATTTGGCATTTTTTTTTTTTTAGTGAGGCAATTGGGGTTAAGTAACTTGCCCAGGGTCACACAGCTAGTAAGTATTAAGTGTCTGAGGTCAGATTTGAACTCAGGTACTCCTGACTCCAGGGCCAGGGCTTTATCCACTGTGCCATCTAGCTGCCCCCCTACATTTGTCATTTTATCTAAGTTTGGCATGTATTAATTCATTCAGTCTTTTAATGTAATTAAAACAAATGTCATTATTCTCATTGACAATGAAAATTCTGAGGTCATTTGTCTATCCTCCCAGATAAAATCAGTGGTGTATCCCCAGATGATAAAAATGTTTTTGATTTAGTATTCTTTACAATAAACACTGCTTAAACATTTATATGCTTTGTGAAAAATGCTATGTTAGATCCTGAGGATAGAAATGTACAAAAATAGTCCTTTCCCCTAAGGAACTTTTAATATATTGTTGGAGAAAGGGAACAGCAGGATATGATATATACAGAAATAATTAATGATACAGGGCAGAATATCATGATCCAAAGAAGAAATCCAGATGGAATGTTCTTAGAAAATTTAAGAACAGAGAGAACAGTTTCAAATGGACAAATCAGGAATTTCCCCCTTCCTTCCCCCCCCCTCTCTCTTTCTCTCCTCCTACATGTATGATCACTCCCTCTGCTAAATCTTGTCATTTTTGTTTTCCTACTACATTTCCCAAATCCATTCCCTTCTCTCTACCACACTAGATCAGGGCCACATAGAGTTTAGAAAACTATGAGAAATTTTACTTTTTTAAAGAAACAAGTGAAGTAAAATAATCTTTTTAAAATTATGGTGAAGTTTTTTTTTTTGGAAGAAAAAGAATTATTTGCCAATTTGGTGGTCATTTTAGATGAAAGTGAAAAGTAGCATTAATCTAACCTCATGGAAGATCCCTTTAGAAGTCTCTAAATAGGGCTAGAATTTATCATTTCCCCTAGTGGATATCCTAGGGAATGGAAGGTTTTGGCTGATGGGCCTAAGAATATGTGGAGACTTGGAATAAGTCTTGGTATCACCTTAAGACTCAGAATAGGCTGCATGCAAAAGGCCTATGCCTTCTTAGCTATTTTAATTTAGATTACAGACCTGTGACAGGGATCATTGACAACATTTATCATATTCATTGGATCTGATATTCTTCATGGTGCTCCTAGACACCAAAATTGTTTTAATCCCAGGAAATTTTTATGAACTGCCTCTGATTAATACTCACTATTTGAAAATTATTGTTTATATTACTTTAATGTTCTATTCTAAATTTTTGCTTTAAGCTCCTCTCATAGTGTTTAGAATTGTCTCAAAATTGTTTTAATGCTGAAAGGTCTCCCAGAAAATTCTGGAACCTTGCCACCAAAGGGTAAAATATGGTAGAATCTTGGGTGGGTACACATGGGTATTGTGGCTTCAGCACATTCTCCACCTTACTCCTTAGCTCAATCACATCATGTACTTACCTACCTAGTAGTTTGAACCATAAAACTGTTTCCTTGGGGTTGGGGTGAAAGGAAAGGGTTTTTCCATAGCTCTACCAGTCTAAAGGTAATTTTCTGAATTCCAGGTTAGTGACTCCAAAAACCAAAAGAGTAGTATTATATATCCTTTATATTCTTGGATTGCGGGTTTTTAATGCTTAATTACGAAATTTGATTTTATGGTTCATGAATAACAAATTTTAAATACTCAAACCCTCTGAACTAAGACAAATTTAGAGTTAATAATATGCAAATGCATATACATATACACTCATATACATATGTACATATATACATGCACATATACATATGTGCACATATTTAGAAAGTGACTGATTATAATTTTTCTAATCTGACTACCTTATTGTTGTGAAAGGGAAGCCAGAGAAAAGGGTACTATGATATTAAGGTATATTAGAGA
Source organism: Dromiciops gliroides (assembly GCF_019393635.1). Taxonomy (NCBI): domain Eukaryota; kingdom Metazoa; phylum Chordata; class Mammalia; order Microbiotheria; family Microbiotheriidae; genus Dromiciops; species Dromiciops gliroides. Next base: position 516,246,467 of record NC_057861.1, on the reverse strand, counting down.
AGAATGAAAGAGAAAGGTTTGGACTCTCTTGCTACAACATTGGGAACTTGTCTGGACTGAGGGTTCTGAAACAATGAGGGAAAGGATCTTATTGTTTTTAAGTATTTTTATATATTTCCCAATTTGGGCAAAAAGGTACATGAATCCAGGCCTCATGAAGGTCCCTTGGAAAGAAATGAGTTTTTAAAGTAGCTTCAAGGGAAAGAAGTATGGTATACATAGGTCCTGATTAATGTGAATAATTAATTCTCTGAAGTGGTTGCATGTATTTAGAATTATAATTATGTAAACATGGTCATTGGATCTAGTCCACTGGAAATATGAAGTGTGAATTCAAATAATATGACTACTTCAGAAGATTCATTATTCTCACAAACTGGGACCTGGCCAGAAATAGTATATAGACACTTCAGGAAAGTTCACTACCACCATGGTTCTCTGACCAGCTCATCTGCTCTGGAGTAAAGAGTGGGATGCAATAGACATTGACTAATGGAAAATCATGCCCCCGGGGCTGGCTTAAAAAAGGATTTGAGAAACTATGAAAGTTAAAGGACATGTTAATAACCAATAAATTATTTTTGTGGATATTTTAGGGCAGTTTGTATTTGTTGTAGCAACAAATTTAATATAAAAAATAAAAAGACTGTACTTTGGTTTAAAAAAAATAAACAGGCAAATACCTTGAAGAGAGATGTTAAGCCTTATATGTCATTTAGCCCTTACTGAGGCTTGAGATTACCAGATCCTTTCCCAAAAGTAAGTCTGTCCAGAAGAAACTGAGAACCTGATATGAGAACAATCCTAAGAACAGAAAAAGGACACACAAAGGGGAAAATGGGGGACAGTGACAATACATTTTTCTATTTCACATATTTTCCTTAGGCAAGTCTTTGACAACCAAAGTAAAAATTGATACCTTTTTCAGATCTTCGAAATGGATCCATATTGTTTGATCATCATGGTTTTATTTTCAATGTTGACATACTATGAATAAGTGCTCCATAGCCAAAGTGTCTTTCAGCTCTTCAGGTGCCAAAGGTATTTGTCTAACAGATGCGAGACTTTGACTTTCCTGGAAAATGAATGGTGAGCTGGTAGACAAAGAGTACTGGCCTCCCTGGTGGAGCCTGGGCTTGCTCACCACCCATCTCCTCATAAACCACTACCCCTTTCCAAGAGTTTCTCTCTTCTCTATCTAAGGTAATAACCTGGGCATCCAGCTAGTTGCTGTTACAACTGCATTGGAAAATTCAATACTCAGTTTAAAAGACCTGCTTGAGGGGGCAGCTAGGTGGAAGAGTGGATAAAACACTGGTCTTGGATTCAATAGGTCCTGAGTTCAAATTCAGCCTCAGACACTTGACACTTACTAGCTGTGTGACCCTGGGCAAGTCACTTAATCCTCATTGCCCCCACAAAAAAAAATATCTGCTTGAAAGCTGGGGAACAGTTTTTATAGCTAGTGTTTCTGATAAAGGCCTCATTTCTAAAATACATAGGAGGGGCAGCTAGGTGGCACAGTGGATAAAGCACCAGCCCTGGATTCAGGAGTACCTGAGTTCAAATCTGGCCTCAGACACTTGGCACTAGCTGTGTGACCCTGGGAAAGTCACTTAACCCCCATTGCCCTGCAAAAAAAAGGGGGGCAGCTAGGTGGCGCAGTGGATAGAGCACCGGCCCTGGATTCAGGAGGACCTGAGTTCAAATGCAGCCTCAGACACTTAACACTTACTAGCTGTGTGACCCTGGGCAAGTCACTTAACCCCCAATTGCCTCACACAAAAATAAATAAATAAAATACATATGGAACTAAATCAAATTTATAAGAATACAAGTAATGTCCCAATTGAGAAATAGTCAAAAGGTATGAACAGGCAGTTTTCAGATGAAGAAATCAAAGCTATCTACTGCCATATGAAAAAATGTTCTAAATAACTACTGATTAGAAAATTGCAGATTAAAACAACTCTGAGGTACACCTCAAACTTATCAGATTAGCTAATATGAACAAAAAGGAAAGTAATAAATGTTGGAGAAGCTGTGAAAAAACTAGAACACTAATGCATTTTTGGTGGAGTTGTGAACTGATCCAACCATTCTGGAGAGCAATTTGGAACTATGCCCAACTATGGGGCTATGTATACTCTTTGACACAGTAATATCACTACTACGTCTATATCCCAAAGGGATCATAAAAAGGGAAGAGGACCTACATGTACAAAAATATTTATAGCAGCTTTCTTTGTGGTGGCAAAGAATTGGTAATTGAGGGAATGCCCATCAACTGGGGAATGGCTGAACAAGTTGTGATATATGAATGTAATGGAATACTATTGTGCTGTAAGAAATGATGAGCAGGCAGATTTCAGAAAAACCTGGAAAGACTTAAGTGGACTGATGCTGAATGAAGTGAGCAGGACCAGAAGAACACTGTACACAGTAACAGCAACATTGTGTCATAATCAACTGTGATAGACTTAGCTCTTCTCAGCAATACAGTGATACAAGAAAATTCCGAAGGACTCATGATGGAAAATGCTTTCCACATCCAGAAAAAAACACAACTGTGGATTCTGAATGCAGATTGAACCATACTGTTTCTACTTTTTTGTATTTTTTTTCTTTTTTGAGATTTTTCCCCTTTTGTTCTAATTCTTTTTTCACAACATGACTGATCTAGAAATATGTTTAATGTGATTGTACATATATAATCCATATCAGACTGCTTTCTGTCTTGGGGAGGGGAGAGAGAAGGGAGGGAAGGAGAAAAATTTGGAACTCAAAATCTTATAAAAGCAAATGTTGAAAACTATCTTTACATGTAACTGGAAAAAATACTTTTTAAGATTGAAAAAAAAATGCCTTCCAAAAATACATAGTTTTTTTAAATAAATATTTTCTATACATAAAAAAATACCTGCTCTATATTTGAGAGCTATTTCTGTAAGAGTCCCTAAATCTGTTTCTGGGAAGAAGTTAGCACTGTTTCCTTCAAACTCCATTTTTCAAAAACTCATGAAGGGAGACTCCAAACAATTCTCATTATCTATACAAGCCCACCTCAAACCCCCCTACAAATATAAAAACTTTACACTACAGCCAGGAACATGTTACCTTTATATTTTTTGGCTTGTTTGGCCAAGACCTGTGCTATATGATGGTGATGTGAGATCAGGTTTTCCTGACTCTAAGGCCAGTTATCTATTCACTACACCAATGGTGTCAAACTCAAATAGAAACAGGAACTACTAAATCATAAATAAGGATCCCTGAAGGTCACATATTGACATAGTTCAAAAATGTAATATTGCCTATGTTTTAGTGTATTTTTATTTTTTATGTTACATATTTTCCATTACTTTTTTATTTTTTGTGGGGCAATGGGGGTTAAGTGACTTGCCCAGGGTCACACAGCTAGTAAGTGTCAAGTGTCTGAGGCCAGATTTGAACTCAGGTACTCCTGAATCCAGGGCCGATGCTTTATCCACTGTGCCACCTAGCTGCCCCCCCATTACATTTTAATCTGGTTTGGCCTGCATTTGGGACTCTTGAGACAGCATGTTTGAGAACTCTACACTTTACCATTTTTCCTCACACTTCTGCTAGGGAAATCTAATGAATTCTCATGATGTCAGCATTCAGTCCTTGATGTTAGGCCCTTCAGCTCTCCAACTTCCAGGAAAATACAGATTATTCTTCAGGCCTTTGTAAAATGGTTGATTATCAACTCTTTCTCATTCATCATCTCCACCAAATTAGTGCCACAGAATCAGTTGGTTTGCTGATCTTGTCACTTTGAGTTGCTTATAGTATACCTTGCATGACATCAGAACAGGAAATTCATCAGAGAGTCACCTAACAATTAAACTGAGTGATACCTCTGGAGGCCTCAAGCCAAAGAGGGCTGTCAGATGATACTCTACCAGCCCCTTAGATTCCTGGCAGGAATAATAATTTAAAAAATCATTCTGAAAGTTCTATTGAATCCCTGACAGAGGTCAACTCAACCAGCTGAAAAAGTAGATAAAAACTATCCATCAGAAAAGACTGAAAAAGGTGATGACTCTAGGTAAAAGGATCTGTGATCCTTTTATTCACATGTCATAATTACACTTACAGAATTTAAAATTTTAGTTTAAACCTAGGATTTCCTGAATTTGGTGTTCCCAGGAAAAAAAGTTTCTTTTTAAAAAATATTTATTCCAATTTTAAATCAAGAAGCAAGCATACATAAAGATGGAATTAGGACTTATTTCCACCAGTCTCTTAGAACAAATTTCTCTGAGTAAATCAGATGTGACTGTTTAAGTTCATTATCATAGCAGTCATTTTTCTCACATATATTAAATTCTGACTTTCCCTGTCTCCCTTTCCCTACATCCTCATTCAGCACAAATAAATTACCACTGTAGGCAGCTGGGCAACTGACCAGATTAACAAGCAGTAAATTCTTTCCAGCTGCCCCAGTTCTCCTTACTCTTAATTCATGTCTTTCAGTTATTGCAGAATAACCAGACCTTTTGGGGAAACAAACACTAGTAACTCAGAACTTTCTCAAATGTAGAGTAAATATGATCATTCTTTTCTTATTGATATGCCCCCCCCAAGTTCCCTCAATTTACCCTTATGCCATAAACAATGTCCCTCATATGTGAAGCCCATGATTCACCCAATTTGCTCCATCTAACCAAACTTTTAAAATTCCATCCTCAATTCCTTGATTTGCACTTTATTTTAATGATAAAAGCATTCATTGAGAGATATAAATTTTCCTGTCAAAACTGCTTTTGCTGCACCCCATAAGTTTTGAAGTTGTTTCATTATCATTCTTTTAAAAAATATTTGTTTCTATGGTTTGTTCTTTAACCCACTCACTCTTTAAGATTAAATTATTTAGTCTCCAATTAATTTTTAATGTTTCTTATTTTCCTTATTAAACATAATTTTATTGCAGTATGATCTGAAAAGGAAACATTTAGGATTTCTACAATTAATTATAACTTTTTATGGCCTAATACATGGTCGATTTTTGTAAAGATGCTATACACTGCTGGGAAAAAAGAGGTATATTCCTTTCTGTTCCCATTCAATTCACTCCAGATGTCTATCATGTTTAGCTTATCTAAGATTATATTCATCTACTTAACTTCTTTCTTATTTATTTTTTTTTCAGTTAGATTTGTCTAGTTCTGAGAGGGGAAGATTGAAATTCTTAACTATTATAGTTCTGCTATTTGAACCTGTAATACATTGACCTTTTCCTTTAAAAATCTGAATGCTAAAATATTTGGTGTACATATGATTAACATTGATATTACTTTATTATCCATAGTACCTTCGAACATAATGTAGTTTCCCTGCTTAATTTTTTAATTAAATCTATTTTAGCTTTACTTTTATCTAAGACCATGATTGCTACCCCTGCTTTTTTTTTACATCTGCTGAAGCATAATCATTCTACTCCAGCCCTTTATTTTTACTGTCCAATTTTTAAATTTTTAAATTTATTTTCTCCCAATTACTTGCAAAAACAATTTTAAAATTCGTTTTTTAAAAATGGAATTCTAGGGGGGCGGAGCCAAGATGGCAGAGAGGAAGCAGCAAGCTGCCTGAGCTCTCCTTCTGTTCCCTCAAAACGAACATTAAATCAAGCCTCTGGACGGATTCTGAAACTACAGAACCTGCAAAGAGACAGAGAGACACAGTCCTCCAACCAGAGATAATTTAGAAGACTTCAGGAAAAGGTCGGTCTGACTCGGGCAAAAGGGAGGCCCAGTGCAGGGCAGCAACCCAGCGCCAAGGGGGTCGGGGCAAGTCAGCAGGAGCTGCGGGCCACAGCCGAACAACTGAGGCTCCCGGAACCTGGTTCAAAAATCTGGTGGCCAAGAGGGACAGTGGAAAAACCTACCTGCACCGGCCGAGAGGGCCACGAACGGTGGGATCAGACGCCGGGGTCTGGCTGGCCGAGCACAATCAGACAGGAAATGCAGGGCGGGGGATCTCCACACACCATAAAGGCCTCAGAGTAAAGGCCCGGTCACACAGCACCTATACACCTGCACAAGAAGCCCAAAACAGGGACCCTGGTGCCCCCAGAGCAGACCTCAACTTAAAGAATAAATAAATAGGCTGCAATAATGAGTAAGAAGCAAAAAAGAGCCCTCTCCATTGAGAGCTTCTGTATCAATAGGGAGGAGGCCAACACAAACTCAGATGAGGACAATAGCCTCAAGTTGGCTACATGTGAAGCCTCACAAGGGAAGGTGAATTGGTCGCAAGAACAAAAAGCCTTCCTGGAAGAGCTCAAAAAGGATTTTAAAAATCAATTGCAAGAGGTAGAAGAAAAAATGGGGAGAGAAATGAAAGCAAAACAAAAAAACTATGAAAAAAGAATCAGCAGCTTGGAAAAGGAAGCTGAAGAAAACAAAGCCTTAAAAAATTCATTTGGCCAAATGGAAAAAAAGCTACATAATCTCACTGAAGAAAACAATACCTTAAAAAATTCACTTGGCCAAATGGAAAAAAAGGTGCATAATCTCACTGAAGAAAACAATGCCTTAAAAATTAAAGTGGGACAGTTGGAAGATAAGGAATCCATGAGACACCAAGAATCAGTCAAGCAGAATAAAAAAAATGAAAAAATAGAAGAAAATGTGAAATACCTCATTGGAAAGACAACTGATCTGGAAAACAGATCGAGGAGAGACAATTTGAGAATCATTGGACTGCCTGAAAGCCATGACCAGAAAAAGAATCTAGACACCATATTCCAGGAAATTTTTAAGGAGAACTGCCCTGATATCATAGAATCAGAGGATAAAATCATCATTGAAAGAATCCACCGATCACCTCCTGAAAGAGACCCCAAAAGGAAAACTCCAAGGAATATTGTAGCCAAATTCCAGAATTATCAGATGAAGGAGAAAATACTCCAAGCAGCCAGAAAGAAGCAATTTAAATATCATGGAGCCACAGTCAGGATTGCTCAGGACCTGGCAGCTTCAACATTAAAGGACCGCAAGGCTTGGAATATGATATTCTGGAAAGCAAAGGAGCTTGGATTGCAGCCGAGAATCTATTACCCAGCAAAAATGTGCATTTTCTTTCAGGGGAAAAGATGGACATTTAATGACATTGGGGACTTTCAATCTTTCCTGGTGAAAAGACCAGAACTGAATAGAAAATTTAATCTCAACATACAAGACTCAAGAGAAGTTTAAAAAGGTAAACAGAGGGGAAAAAAAGTTACCCTATTAGGTTAAACTGTTTATATCTCTACACAGGAAGATAATACTCATAACTCTTAAGAACTGTAAATGTATTTGGGCAGAGAGAAGGACTTTATATAGAGGGTATAAATATAAATTGTCTTTGGTGTGATGATACAAAAGAATTAAGGGGATAAAAAGGGAGTCTATGGGGAGGAGAGGAAAGGGAAGGGGGAATGGGATGAATTATATCATATGAAGAGGTGGAAAAAACCTATTACAATAGAGGGAAAGAAAGGAGGGGGGAACATGGTTTCAACCCTATTCTCATTAGATTTGACTCAAAGAGGGAATAACATATACGTTCATTGGGATAAAGAAACTTAATTCATTCATTAGGGAAACAAAAGGGGAAGGGAAAGGGGGGGACTGATAGAAGGGAGGACAAAAGCAAGGGAGAAAAGGGTAAAGAAAAGAGAGGGGGGTGATAAAAAGGGAGGGCAGATCGGGGGAGGCAGGGGTAAGAAGTAAAACGTCGGTGAGGAGGAATAGGGTGAAAGAAGGGGGGAAAAGTACAAAGAGGGTAAAAAGAATGGAGGGGAATAGACAATCAGTAATAATAACTGTGAATGTGAATGGGATGAACTCTGCTATAAAACGGAAGCGAATTGCAGAGTGGATTAAAAACCAGAACCCTACAATATGCTGTTTACAAGAAACACATTTGAAGCAGAGAGATACACACAGAGTAAAGGTAAAAGGCTGGAGCAGAATATATTATGCCTCAGCTAAAGTAAAAAAGGCAGGGGTAGCAATCCTTATCTCAGACAAAGTGCAGGCAAAAATAGATCTCATTAAAAGAGATAAGGAAGGAAATTACATCTTACTTAAAGGTACTATAGATAATGAAGTAATATCAATATTAAATATGTATGCGCCAAGTGGTATAGCATCCAAGTTCTTAGAGGAGAAGTTAAATGAGTTACAAGAGGAATTAGATAGTAATACTATACTAGTGGGGGATCTGAATCTCCCCCTCTCAGAATTAGATAAATCTAGCCAAAAAATAAATAAGAAAGAAGTGAAAGAGGTGAATAGATCACTAGGAAAGTTAGACATGATAGATGTCTGGAGAAAATTGAATGGGGATAGAAAGGAATATACCTTTTTCTCAGCAGTACATGGCACATTTTCAAAAATTGACCATGTATTAGGGCACAAAAACATCATAGTCAAATGTAGAAAGGCAGAAATAGTAAATGCATCCTTCTCAGATCATGATGCAATAAAAATTACATGTAAGAAAGAGCCAGGGAAAAGTAGAATGAAAATCAATTGGAAACTAAATAATTTCATTCTAAAGAATGAATGGGCCAAACAAGAAATCATAGAAACAATCAATAACTTTATCCAAGAGAATGACAATAATGAGACAACATACCAAAATCTATGGGATGCAGCCAAAGCAGTGCTTAGGGGAAAATTTATAGCTCTAAATGCTTACATGAATAAAAAAGAGAAAGAGGAGATTAATGAATGGGCATGCAACTTAAAAAGTTAGAAAAAGAACAAATTAGAAATCCCCAATTAGACACTAAATTAGAGATCCTGAAAATTAAAGGAGAAATTAATAAGATTGAAAGCAAAAAAACTATAGAATTAATCAATAAAACTAAGAGCTGGTTTTATGAAAAAACCAATAAAATAGATAAAATATTGGTTAATTTGATTTAAAAAAAGAAAGAAGAAAACCAAATTACCAGTATCAAAAATGAAAAGGGTGATGTTACCACCAATGAAGTGGAAATTAAAGCAATAATTAGGAAATATTTTGCCCAACTGTATGCCAATAAATTTGACAATCTAAATGAAATGGATGAATATTTACAAAGATACAAACTGCCCAGGTTAACTGAAGAGGAAATAAAATCCTTAAATAAACCCATATTAGAAAAAGAAATTGAACAAGCTATTAATGAACTCCCTAAGAAAAAATCCCCAGGGCCAGATGGGTTTACGGGTGAATTTTACCAAACATTTAAAGAACAATTAATTCCAATATTATACAAATTATTTGGAAAAATAGGGGAAGAAGGAGTTCTACCAAATTCGTTTTATGACACAAATATGGTGGTGATACCAAAACCAGGCAAAGCAAAAACTGAGAAAGAAAATTATAGACCAATCTCCCTAATGAATATTGATGCTAAAATCTTAAATAAGATATTAGCAAGGAGATTACAGCAAGTGATCACCAGGATAATACACTATGACCAGGTGGGATTTATACCAGGAATGCAGGGCTGGTTCAACATTAGGAAAACTATTAACATAATCAACCACATCAATAAGAAAACCAACCAAAATCATATGATTATCTCAATAGATGCAGAGAAAGCTTTTGACAAAGTACAGCACCCATTCCTAATAAAAACACTAGAGAGTTTAGGAATAGGGGGAGCTTTCCTTAGAATAATAAACAGTATCTACCTAAAGCCATCAGCAAGTATTATATGCAATGGAGATAAATTAGAGGCCTTCCCAATAAGATCAGGGGTGAAACAGGGATGTCCATTATCACCCCTATTATTTAATATTGTTCTAGAAATGTTAGCTTTAGCAATCAGAGAAGAGAAGGGAATTAAAGGAATTAGAATAGGCAAGGAGGAAACAAAACTATCACTCTTTGCAGATGATATGATGGTATACTTAAGGAATCCTCGAGAATCAAGTCAAAAATTACTTGAAACAATTAACAACTTTAGCAAAGTAGCAGGATATAAAATAAATCCACATAAATCATCAGCATTTCTATACATGACCAACAAAGTCCAGCAGCAAGAGATAGAAAGAGAAATTCCATTTAAAGTAACAGTAGATAATATAAAATACTTGGGAGTCTACTTGCCAAGACAAACCCAGGAACTCTATGAACACAACTACCAAACACTCTTCACACAAATCAAATCAGATCTAAATAATTGGAAAGATATCAATTGCTCATGGATAGGCAGAGCTAATATAGTAAAAATGACAATACTGCCTAAATTAATTTACTTATTCAGTGCCATACCAATCAGACTACCTAAAAATTATTTTATACAGCTAGAAAAAATAATAACAAAATTCATCTGGAAAAACAAAAAATCAAGAATATCCAGGGAAATAATGAAAAAAAATTCACAGGAAGGTGGGTTAGCGGTACCAAACCTGGAGCTTTACTATAAAGCGGCAGTCATCAAAACTATCTGGTACTGGCTAAAAAATAGAGTGGTAGATCAATAGAATAGGCTAGGCTCAGGAAATGCAGTAGTAAATGACACTAGTAATGTAGTGTTTGATAAACCCAAAGACTCCAGCTTCTGGGATAGGAACTCAGTATTTGACAAAAACTGCTGGGAAAACTGGAAGATAGTATGGCAGAAATTAGGCATAGACCAACATCTTACACCTTATACTAAAATAAGGTCAAAATGGATACATGATTTAGACATAAGAGGTGATACCATAGGTAAATTAGGAGAGAAAGGAATAGTGTACCTATCAGATCTTTGGAAAGGAAAACAGTTTTTGACCAAACAAGAGATAGAGTATATTATAAAATGCAAAATGGATGATTTTGATTATATTAAATTAAAAAATTTTTGTACAAACAGAAGCAATGCATCCAAAATTGGAAGGGAGGCAGAAAGCTGGGAAACAATTTTTGAGGCCAGTGCTTCTGATAAAGGCCTCATCTCTAAAATATATAGGGAATTAAATCAAATTTATAAGAATCCAAGTCACTCCCCAATTGAGAAATGGTCAAAGGATATGAACAGGCAGTTTTCTGATGAAGAAACCAAAGCTATCTATTCCCATATGAAAAAATGCTCTAAATCTCTAATGATTAGAGAGATGCAAATTAAAACAACTCTGAGGTACCACCTGACACCTATCAGATTGGCTAAAATGACAAAAAAGGAAGATAATAAATGTTGGAGAGGCTGTGGGAAAATTGGAACACTAATGCATTGTTGGTGGAGCTGTGAGCTGATCCAACCATTCTGGAGAGCAATTTGGAATTATCCCCAAAGGGCGATAAAGCTGTGCATACCCTTTGACCCAGCAATCCCACTTTTAGGTCTTTTGCCCAAAGAAATCATGGAAGGGGGAAAGGGAGCCACATGTACAAAAATATTTATAGCTGCTCTTTACGTGGTAGCAAGGAATTGGAAGTTGAGGGGGTGCCCATCAATTGGGGAATGGCTGGACAAGTTGTGGTATATGAATACAATGGAATACTATTGTGCTGTAAGAAATGATGAGCAGGAAGAGTTCAGAGAAACCTGGAGGGTCTTACGTGAGCTGATGATGAGTGAGATGAGCAGAACCAGAAGAACATTGTACACAGTATCATCAACATTGAGTGTTGACCTACTGTGATGGACTATATTCTTCTCACCAATGCAATGGTACAGAAGAGTTCCAGGGAACTCATGATAGAAGAGGATCTCCAAATCCAAGAAAAAAAAAAGAAAGAAAGAACTGTGGAGTATAGATGCTGATTGAACCATATTATTTCTTTTGTTTTGGGTGCTGTTGGTTTTTTTTTTCTTTCTATTTTGAGGTTTTGCATCACTGCTCTGATTCTTTCTCTTGTAACAGGATTAATGCAGAAATAGGATTAATGTTATTATGTGTATATATATGTGTGTGTGTATATATATATATATATGTATATGTATGGACAATATATATATAACCTATATCAGATTACCTGCTGTCTAGGGGAGGGGGGAGGGAGGGGTGGGAGGGAGAAAAATCTGAAATTGTAAAGCATGTATAAACAAAAGTTGAGAACTATCTTTACATGTAATGGAAAAAATAAAATACCTCATACATAAAAAAAAATGGAATTCTAAATCCTCTCCCTCACACTCTCCCCACCATTAAGAGGGCAAGCAATTTGATATATGTTATATATGTGCAGTCATACAAAACATATTTCAATGTTAGTCATGTGAGAAAAATCAAACAAAAAACCCAGGAAAAATAAAGAAAAGGTATGCTTCATTCTGCATTCATACTCTATCAGTTCTTTCTCTGAAGATGGAGAGCATTTTTCATCATAAGTCCTTTAGAATTGTCTTGGATCATTGTATTGCTGAGAATAGCTAAGTCATTCATGGTTGAATATCATATAATATTGCTATTATTGGCTACAATATTTTCCTGGTTCTGCTCATTTCACTTTGTATCATTTCATGTATGTCTTTTCAGGTTTTTATGAAACCATCCTGCTTGTCATTTCTTATATCACAATTCCATTCCATCACAATCATATACAACAACTTGTTTAGTCATTCCAATTGATGGACATCCCTTCAATTTCTAATTCTTTGCCACCACTAAAAGAGCTGCTATAAATATTTTTGTATATATAAGTCCTTTCCTTTTTTGGTTTTTTATCTCTTTTGGATACAGACCTAGTACAGGTATTGCTTGGTCAATGGGTAAGCATTGTTTTATAATCTTTTGGGCATAGTTAATTGATCTACAGCAAAGCTTCTTAAACTGTGTCACAATCCCATATGGGGTGATGTAACAATGTTGGGGTCATGAAAAATTTGGAAACAGTAAAACCTTATGTACATATATTTTATATACCTATATCCACCTCAACAGGTACACTAATGTCTCAATTTTCCCACCAAAATTTGTCGGTTTCCTTTTCTGTCATATTTGTCAATCTGATAGGTGTGCAGTGGTATCTCAGAGTTATTTTAATTTGCATTTCTCTAATCAATAGTGACTTAGAGTGTTTTTTCATATGACTATACATAGCTTGATTCCTTTGTCTGAAACCTGATTGTTCATATCCTTTGAACATTGTCTCATTTTTTAAATGTGTTTCTCATGAACAACATATTGTCAGGTTCTGGTTTTTCATCCATTCTGTTTCCATTTTATAAGTGAGTTCATCCCATTCACATTCAAAGTTATAATTACTAGTTATATATTTCCCTCCATCCTATTCCCCCCCTCAGAAATTTACTTTTGACCACCAGCTCACCAATCTGCCCACCCTTCTAGATGTTTCTCTCCATTCTGTCCCCTTCCATTCCTTTTTCTTAATCCACATACCCTTGTAAGATTCTCTTCTGTATCCCATCTATTTGTCCTCCAATTGCTCTGTAAGTTAAGAAAACTTTTATATCCTACTAAATGTACATGTTATTCCTTCTTTAATGAGAATATAGTTCCCACACTGAGCACCCTCTTCCATTCACACCCCTTTTGTATGAGATACCTTTGTGGCCCCCCAACCAATTTTATTTTTTAGGATCATCCCATTATAAACTCAATCCCAAGCCTTCAATATATATGTATGCTTTCAAACTACCCTAATAACAATATTCCTAAGAGTTATGCATACTGTTTCCCCATATTAGAAGTATATAGTTTAACCTTATTAAATCTTTTCAGTCTTTCATATTTACCCTCTTATGTTTCTCCTGATTCTTGTAAGCCAAATTTTCCATTGAGTTCTGGTCTTTTCCTGAAGAATACCTGAAAATCCTTTAGTTCATTAAATATCCATTTTTTTTCCTTAATGGGTTACACTCAGATTTGCTGAGGACATTATTCTCGGTTGCAAATCTAGCTCTTTGCTCTTTCAAATATTATATTCCATGCCCTTTAGTCTTTTGATATAGAAGTTGCTAAATCTTGTGTTATCCTATCTATAGCTCCACAATATTTAAATTGTTTCTTTGTAGCTGGTTGTAATATTTTTTCCTTCACCTGGGAGCTTTGAAATTTAGCTGTAATGTTCCTATGAATTTTCATTTTAGAAGTTCTTTCTGGCAATTGTGCAAAAGCTTCCAAAGCTAAGGCTGTCACCTACACAGCTGTCCCCAGGGCTTGCTATTTGTTGATTCAGTGGTATCTTCTGAGTGGTATCTGTGGTCTGTGGTCAGACCACCACCAGGGAGGTCAGGTATTTCCTAACATCCTCTCAAGTTATCTTAAACTGGATGTGTCTTTAACCCAACTTTTAATTATTTTTGCTGCTCTAAAATTTATTTTGAGGCATTATTTTGTTATTTGTGGGTTTATTTGGAAGAACCAGGTAGTTTCCTGCCTTCTTTAGCCATCTTCTCAACTATTACACAATTCCTATGGGTGTATCTGTCTTTTGGCTTAGCTTTAAAATCCTTAACAGTTATTTCCTAAGGTAACATTTCATTCCCTTCTTGTTGTTCCTATAAAGCCTAGGATTTTAAATAATTGCCACCACAAAAGCTGAATATGGAGGCAAATGTCCTTTGTTCCCTGGGCCACATGGTTCCATTCAAAGTTATTTGCTCTTCCTTACTTTCATTATCTGACAAGGAGGTTGCTCCCTTCTAGACAAAGCTTCTCCACAGCTCAGACTATGAACACCAGGATACCAAGCATTACATTCTGTTTCTGAGTGTCAGTGTGGCTTGTCTGGACTTTTCAGATCTTTCATTTGAATTTCAAATATTTCAGGCTCTGATCCTTCCCCTGAGTATACTGCTATTTGCTATTGCTGACAGCAACTTTGACCTTGGGATGTTTGGGTAACTACTGAAGGAAAGGAAGGTAAAGAATGTTGTTAGTCTACAGAGAAAACATAGGGAACCAAAGCACTTCCTGGTTGTATGGTAACATTTAAAGAGAGGTTTTGATTCTATCAGTGTATTTTGGTTTATACATATGGAAGCCAGACTTTTGCAAGAGATTAATTTTGAGTGTTTTAAGATCCTTGTGTGTTCTACTTTAATACCTTCCCTCTAAGTCATTTCTCCTGGACGTAAAGTTTCATATATTTACTCAAAGGAAACCATAAACCCATTCTTTCTCCTCTATAAAGGAAAAAAAGAAAAGCCACATCTAGATACAACTATGAACAACTTTTATGAATAATTTCACAAGAGGGATAAATAATGCCATCACTGCTGGCATCTGAGGCCCCTTCCAAATCTAAAATTCTGATTATATTGCAATTATAATCATGTAGCTAAATCTCATATAGAATGCTGTTTATAAAGTAAATTACAAGACCTGACCTCTCTTCTGAGCTCCACAGTCACATTCCCAATTAATTGCCCACATATGGCCTCCAACAGCACCTCAAGTTCAATTAAACTGAGTTTATTAACTTTCCCTCTTTCTGACTTCACTGTTTCTACCACTACCATTCTTCCAGTTTCCCATGTTCAAAACCTTAAGATCCTCTTTGATCTTCCATTACCTCTTTTAGAGAGAGGAATCAGCCCTGTGTTTTGATTGATATAGGGAAATCTCTGGTAAGGATACTCCCTCTACCACCAGTGTTCAAGTCCACACCTACTTTGAAACTTAAAATCTTAGGGTTGTTGTTTTTTAAAATTATTTTCCCCTTTACAAATACTTCTTATTACCTAAGAGGTAGGTTCCATTGTTAACCAGTTGAGGAAACTGAGGCAAACAGAGCATATATTACTTGCCCAGGGTCACACACCGAGTGTCTCAAGCTGGATTTGAACTTATGTCTTCCTAATTCTAGGCTCAGAGCTGTATCATACAATTGAGCTGCCTCTAGTTGCCTGGGACAGAGGCATCAATTAGGCATCTTGGCCTGCCACACTCTGGAGTGTTGGAACTAAATTAAAATGTAATGGGTAAATATTTAACAACATAATAAAAATGTAATAGAGCATATATGTTAATATGTACTTATACATTAATTTTAATAATGTAGTTTTCTAAGGCAATATGCAACCATCAGGGATCTTTATACACAGACTCATTTCTATTTGAGTTTGACAACACTGACACAGGGCACTGAGAGACATGAAATAATTTTTCCAGAATCACACAGCAAGTATTTGGTGGCAACAGGACTTGAACACAGGTCCTGGCTCCAAGGCTCATTCTGATCCTCTACCACACTGCTTCTCATTACCACTCAGATCCACAGTGTTTGCTTATTGTTTCTCTCACTAGATCATAAGCTATCCCCAGTGCTTAGCACAGTGCCTGGCATATAGTTGGCCCTTGTAAAAAAAATTAACTACTTAGCTAATCTGAAAATTTTTTAACTGTAGGCTATATGAAAAATTATAGCTTTAGAAAAATTACAATTGGGCCATAAATCCCTTTGTGGTTGTCATTCAAATGTGAGAATTTTTTAACTGATTTGGGCCTAATCTAACTGGGGGCCTAATCTGTGGATGTTTGACTGGCTGGCTATCTGACTGCTATTAATTTCCTAAGCCAATTTGTTAGGGCCTTTAAAAACTTTCCCCACACTGCTCCTCCCAAAATTGATAAGTAAATAATTAAGAAGCCTCTTTATTAAATAATCAAAGCAGAATTTATTTATAAAAATAAATGTAAGGGGCGGCTAGGTGGCGCAGTGGATAGAGCACCGGCCCTGGAGTCAGGAGTACCTGAGTTCAAATCCGGCCTCAGACACATAACACTTACTAGCTGTGTGACCCTGGGCAAGTCACTTAACCCCAATTGCCTCACTTAAAAAATAAATAAATAAATGTAAGAGATAAGGGTAAATAAATGCAAAGACCTGACTGCTTTCTGGTGCATGTCTCCTGCTGACAACCTTCTTCTAGCGTTTCCCCTTTCCATCTAACTACCCTCTCTGTACTGCCACACTGAACCTTTCTTAGCATCCCCTAACTCCATACTCTTCTCTCACTGACCTCTCAGTGTCTCTACCTTCTCTTTAGCTTTTTCTTCACCTCTGTCAGTCCCTCTCTTTATGTAGCCTCAGTCTCCTTAGCATCCTTATAACAGCCTCCCTTCTAACTCACTGAAAAAAAAAAAAGCCCTTTCTCTATACCATTCTTTCTCTGTCTGTTCGCCCCCCTCAGCATCTCTAGTGTCTCTTTTTATTAACTTTCTCTCTCAGGTAAAACCCAAGCTCACCACCCCCAGGGCCAGCTGAGCCCTGTGCAGCCTGTGCCGAGCTGGGAGCTGGGTGAAGCAAACCCCGGTGTCTCTCCTGTTTTTTGTATGCCTCTCCACTGTGCCCACAGGATACACCATGCCATGCCTGAGGCCTGGGGTGTTTCGTGTGCGCAGCTTAGCCCGGTTCAGAGGTCCCCCACAGCTGAAACTGAGGGGGAGGGGTGCCAGCCCCACTCAGGGAGCCTGAGGCTAATTTTAATACCTACACACTTGATAAATGTTTATTGACTGACTGTCGGACTCTATTTCTAAAGAGGCAGCTAGATGGTGCACTGGAAAGAGCACTGGCCCTGAAGTTGGGATGATTTGAGTTCAAATCTCAATTACATTTACTATACCAATTACATTTACTAATTGTGTGACCCTGGGCAAATCACTTAAACATCCAGGGCCATCTCCAGTCATCCTGATATATATCTTGCCACTGGACACAGAAGGCTCTGGAGGAAAGAATGAAGTTGGTGACTTTTCACAGTCCTCCCTCACTTAAATCCAATTCACTGCAAGTCATATCATCATGCTCATGTCATGGTCCTCTTTAAGATGGAAGGACAAACAACAGCAACAACTTCTAACACTGTAGCTCCTGAGCCTCCACTAAGGGCTTCCCCATGAGAGTTAGTTAACTTTTAGGAGTACCATGGGTGGAGCCAAGATGGCTGAGAAAAACCAGGAAGTTGCCTGAGCTTTTTGGTATTTCCCTCAAAAACAACATTGAATCAAGCCTCTAAACAGATTCTGTAATGACAAAAAGACAGAGACACAGTCCTCCTACCTGAGATAATTTAGAAGACTTCAGGAAAGGTGTGTCTCACCTGGGTGAAAGGGGAGGGTGGCTCAGCACTGCTCAGTTCAGCACAACTCTGCTCAACTGGCAGCTCAGCTCAACACATCTCAGCTCAGTGGGCAGCTTGACACTGCTGAGAGTGGGGCAGCTGATAGCAGTAAGAAGCTTGCAATAGTGACCCCTGTGCCCCAGGAACAGACTTCAACTTTCTAAGTTTAAAAATTGGCTACAACATGAGCAAGAAACAAAAAAAGGACCCTTACCATTGACAGCTTCTATGGTGAAAAACTCAAACTCACACTCAGATGAGTTTGTCAAAATGCCTACAAGTGAAGACTCAAGAAGAAAAATGATCTTGCCTCAATACCAAAAAGCCTTCTTTGAAGAGCTCAAAAAGGTTTTTAAAAACCAAATGAGAGAGGTAGAAAAACTGGAAAAAGAAATGAGAGAAATGAGAGTTACACTGCAAAAAGGAGCACAAAAATTGACCAAGGAAGACAATTCCTTAAAAAATACAATTGTCCAAATGAGAGGAAAAAATGGCCAAATGGGAGAATTAGACAAATGGAAAAAGAGGTGCAAAAGCTTCCTGAGGAAAATAATGCCTTAAAAACTAAAATTGGGCAAATGGAAGCTAATAACTCAATGAGAGTTAGTTAACTTTTAGCAAAGGCACTTGCTAAGCTAAAAGTAAGAAGAGTGGGTACAAAACATTCTACCCAAGATCTTGAGGCACATTGTCCCACAAATATATTCAGCATACATAAGAAGAATGGGCTCAAATTTAAGAGTAAAATAGTAGTACAGTAGTAAGACGTTAATATAAGTTTCAAATGTGTCAAAGGATAACTCATAATACTGACTAGTAGACATAAGTCCTTTTTTCTCTTTGTAGTCCTCAGAGAATGCCACATGGGTGCAGTTCATGGGCCAGTCAGGTGGGCTCTCAAAATTTACTGCTTTCTTGAGTCTATAACTGATGGTTTTTTCCTCTCATGCGAAAGGTCATGCTCATTGAAGCTGCTTCTTTCCTTTAGTAACTAACACTCTATATCAATTTTTGTCCCTTAGTGTGAGTCTCTGCTTCTGGCAAAATGCATTGGATCCTACTGGTTTAATTTCTCCAATCGAGAGGAGGCAGGGAGGAGACTTTTTTCTCTTCCTTCCAAGAGCAATTCCTTCTTTATGACCTGGTTTGTCCTCTATTTCTAGCTCCAACTCTTAAAACTGGAATCCTTGACAACTAGACTGGAAAACTACTAAACTGATTTACTGTTTTTATATATATATGCCCATAGGGTATAATTGATTCTCTCAAACACTTTCCTGCACTTTGACATTTGCCTTTATCCCATGGTCAAAGGTCTATAATCCTCACCAATTGGTGAAGGATTTATTCACACATTATTGGGGGACGGGGAGATTGCAACATATAGCTTACATTTTTGTGATTATAGTCTAGAGCTATTGACTGAATGATTTAATTTGTGACTACTTCAACTGAGGGATATGGGGGGAGGACCATATTACTCCTTCCTTACTTTAAGTTCCTTGTGATTATATTCTGTGTTTTCTGTTATTACATTTATTGGGGTGAGAGTAGATCACTTATATTAGTATGACAAATCATAAAAAAGCAAAAAAAAAAAGTTTGTATCTGGACTGTTCTTACAGAGTGGGAGGTTGCTGAACTGATAGGGCTGAATTCCTTCAATACCATATAAGGGCCAGGAGGCCCTCCTTCAAACATATAAAATTCTTCATATATAAGGCTGGAGGCTCTTGGAGACTGTGCTAGAAAGTAGATGATTATTTCATGGCCCTATTTAAGAGGTATCAATGTGGGAGTATGTTTATGATGTTATTTATAAGGAAGTTAATGCTGGGATTCAGTACAAAAAAAATCAGAGAATGCTTTAGAGAATTGGCATATGTTAGTTATCATCAGGCGTTTGTAGTCCTGGCAGCTGGTTCAAAGAATCAATGTATATTAAAGTTCAAGTTTACATATCCTGCTGATATATTGGGACTCACAGTATGTGCAACAGTGTTGTAATCTGAATCCTAGTGCCCCTTGCCTCACTCAATATTGCCTACATTAATAAGGTGCTATATTATGTAACTTCTCTAAATGAAATATTTCTGACCTCTTCAGTCTTTATAAGAGAACAGTAAGCAATTGAATTGGCTACAAAAATGTATGGTGAGTGGAAATCTATGACTGGTCCCTAACAGTAAGCACATTCAGAATTTGGGAGTTTGAATTCACAGACACTTTGGTTTTTCTCAAAAAATTTCAGCATTCTTCAGTAATTTCCAAGAATTTCACAAAGATTGTAGGGCCTTCTAGTTTCTCTCCTTCTTTGGTTGATCTTTCTCATTGCTGCTTTGTGTGAGTGGAGAGCTTCCTTTCGTTTCCTTCTTATGCTTCTCTTTGCATTATGTTGTTCTAAATGAGAAGTCACAAATCAACCACCATGAACTTACATTTTTGGGCTTACATTTCCATCTCCAAGTGAAACATGTTCTTGGTATATCAATATTTTGCAAAGTAGTAACTCCTAGGCCTAATACCTCAGGGTGTTTCTAAAAATCTCAAGGGGATGTTGCAAAATTCTCCAAAATTTAGATCACAACAATGATACAGTGCCTCAAGTAAAAATAGATCCTGTACAAAAAAACAAAACAAAAAACAGGGGGCAGCTAGGTGGCACAGTGGATAAAGCACCAGCCCTGGATTCAGGAGTACTTGAGTTCAAATCCAGCCTCAGACACTTGACACTTACTAGCTGTGTGACCCTGGGCAAGTCACTTAACCCCCATGGCCCCGCAAAACAAACAAACAAAAAACCAAAATAGATTCTGTGGGGGTAATTACTGATACAATGACTTAGTGTAGAACTATACATGTTAAGTGATTCACATTATTAATCTCATCAAATGTAATTTTTGTTTTCTTTTAATCATCTCGGGCATCTGAATCTTGAAGCAAACCAATAATTGATATAATAGCTAATATAAATTCTGACCAAAAACAAATCTTTAGGTTAAGGAAAAGCAACATGGTCTAGTCAAGAGTGAAGAGTATCCCCATTTTAATTTCTACTCCATCATCAGTCAGCTAGGTGAGGTAAATGGGTCACAACCTCTCCTGGATTTAACTCTTATCTATAAAATAGAGGTGATAATAATAACTGCCTTTTCAGAATTGTTGTGGAATTCACAGAGAGAGAGAGAGAGAGAGAGAGAGAGAGAGAGAGAGAGAGAGAGAGAGAGAGAGAGAGAGGTGGGTTTTCTAAATTTATAGGTGTGGCTTTTGGATGGCATAAGTAGATATGTTCTGAGGTTTGCCCCACTTTTGCAGAGAATAGGAGAAAGGCCATGCCTTTACCACTTTACCACCAGCATGATAAATGAAGGGGATAACCAAGACTGAGAAAGCTCTCCTCCAGTCTCCAAGAGGGATAGTGGGCTAGCATTATATCTCTCTGTCATGCCTCAAATACTTCTAGTCTAAGGGCATGAATCTTAATCAGAAGGAAAGCTACTTCCCTTATAGCTCTTGCCTGGGAGTGTAGTCCTTAGCAGCTATGCACCATATGGCACAGCTAGGTGGTGTCATATATAGTGCACAGAGTGCTGGGCCTGGAGACAGGAAGACTCATTTTCCTGATTTAAATCTGGCCTCAGACACTATGTGATCCTGGACAAGCCATTTAACTCAGTTTGTCTGTTTCCTCATCTATAAAATAAGCTGGAGAGAACAAAATGGCAAAACACTCCTGTATCTTTGCCAAGAAAAGCCCAAACGAAGTCATAAAGAGTTGGACATGACTGAAAATGACTGAACAACAACAGTTCTTAGCTCACCATCTTAGCTCCTCTCCATCAAACGCTAGGCACAGGCCTGGTGGCATTTGGCAGGTTGGGAAGAAAAATTACCTCAATGGCTCACATTGTGGTTGGGTTGGGGGAAAAGCTCAGAAAACAAAACAGAGGGAAGGGATTGTTTGAGCAGATGAAGGGATGCTTTCTGGTTCCCTGGGGCTAGAGTCCTCCTGACTTTTGTATGGGGAGTCCTCTCTTTGGGGCAAGCAACAAGCTCCTCAATCAGTGGGTGCTAGAACCAACTTCCCTAAAGGGCAAAGAAGGAACCAAGGCCAGCATTCCTTGGTTGTTTTGATTAAGCTGAAAAATTTGACAGTGAAAATAAACTGGGCAAGTGCAATTCAGCAGCTGGAGCAGAATTCTTGGCTTTCAAGGACAGAGCAATAATGTAATGCAGCTAATCTAACTGAAGGAACAAGCTGTGGGTGGACCCCCTCCACCAAAGAGTGGAAGTGGGGAGCGAGTGGCCAAAGTTCAAATGGAAACTTGAGGAGTCTCTAGAGCAAAAGCTCCTGAAGGAGTGATCTGTTGGAGCCAGAGCTGAAAGGCTCTCTGCTTTAGACTTCTGTGGCTTGGGGGAACTCTATGAAGACCTTCTTTTACAGAGTCAACTAAATGTCTTAGAGCCTCCAGAAGGGTTATGCTCTTTGTCCCTTTATTTGTAAGGCTAAGATGATGAGTTATTTTCACTTGGCCTTGTAAAAATTAAATCCCCTTGCAGCCAGCTCACAGATGGGGATCTGCAAGGGAGGGAGTGAATTCCCTAAAAGAAATAGGATGATAGATTGGTTTTGTTCAGCTTTCTGCTCAGGGGAAATGAAATCACTCTTCCTGGGTAGAGCCCCACTTGAATGGTTTCAGATTTTAAATATGGGTCTTTCCCATGATTAATTGGTGAAATTTGCAGTGTTGGGATAGTTGTGGCTTGGGCAAATACTACTGTCACTGCAAATAGGCCCTCTGAGAATAAAGGGAGAAGCCACAGAACCCTCTGACCTATCAGGCCTCTGAGGAGGATGATATCATCCTCAGGAGGGAAATTTGGGTGTGGTTCATGAAACTTGGGATTTTTAGGAAAGTTGCTGATAGTCATCCCACAGGTGTGCTCGTAAAACTGGACTAGAGGGGCAACTAGGTGGTGCAGTGGATAGAGCACCGGTCCTGGAGTCAGGAGGACCTGAGTTCAAGTCCGGCCTCAGACACTTAACACTTACTAGCTGTGTGATCCTGGGCAAGTCACTTAACCCCAATTGCCTCACCAAAAAAAAAAGAAAAGAAAAGAAAGAAAATAATCATAAAGAAAAAATTATCTTGGGGGCGGCTAGGTGGCGCAGTGGAAGAAGCACCAGCCCTGGATTCAGGAGGACCTGAGTTCAAATCCGGCCTCAGACACTTGACACTTACTAGCTGTTTGACCCTGGGCAAGTCACTTAACCCCCACTGCTCTGCAAAAAAAACAAAAGAAAACAAAAAAAAACTGAACCAGAAAATTAAGCACCTGGACACTAGGGACTGTTCAGCCCCACCCTAACCCAAGGTATCCTCCAAAGATCATGCCCCATTTGGATCATATCAGGGAGGCTACAGAAGGCAGTATATGGAGACACCTAGGTGGCAAAGTGAATAGAGTTCTGGGCCTGGAGTTGGGAAGACCTTAGTTCAAATTTGACCTCAGATACTTACTAGCTATTTGACAGACAAGTCATTTAACCACTCTCAGCCTAAGTTTCTTCATCTGTAAAATAAAGATAATAACTTCACCTACTTCCCAGAGTTGATCCCAGGATCAAATGAAATAATAATTGTAAAAGGCTTAGCATAGTGCCTAGCACTATATAATTGCTAGCTATTATGTTATTATTAATTATTATTAAGAAAAGTGGTGCTATGGGCATAGTTTCTGGATACATTTCTAATGTCTTATAACACCACTTATAATATCACAAGTTAGCCTAGTAATTGAAGTAGTAGATAGTATAGGCTGGCCATCATGATAGATTTGCTTATCTCTACTAGATTTGAAAGCAGAAATAGGTTGATCATCATTATATTTGAGCACTGTAGGTTATATATCTGGAGCAACACATCTACAAAAGGAAAAGAATTACCTCTGGATTCAATCTTCCTAACCTTTGAGTAGTAAACATAGGTCTATTCACTAGAAACATCACTTTCTGCACTGATGTCTGGTTTGGATAGTTTTTGTATAATCAAAAGATGGTCTCTTTTGCTCAGCATTCATTTAGTTGAGTGTCATTTTTCTCTCCATGTTCCTTGGAAAATCCAGTTAAGATTCCTATGGGTGGGGACAGCTAGGTGGCAGAGTGGATAAAGCACTGGCCCTGGATTCAGGACCTGAGTTCAAATCCAGCCTCAGACACTTGACACTTACTAGCTGCGTGACCCTGGGCAAGTCACTTAACCCTCATTGCCAGGCCAAAAAAAAAAAAAGATTCCTATGGGCAATAAGGTGGATGCAGTGAATAATTTTGATAGGGCCCCCTTCATTCCCTGTAGCTATTTCATAAACAAGTTAAGTTACCCAATCTCAGCAACTTTATATTGTGTTGTATTGTTTACCTTTCCAACAGTCAGCTGATTTGTGAATACTTGAATGATTCAAATGAAATGATATATGTAAAAGATTTTTGCAAATTTTCCAAAACAACTCACTTCCCCAAGTCTAGAATGGAAACATTCCTCTTTCCTTTCTGTTCCAGGATTATCTCTGTAAATATAGTTTGTGGAGACACAAAGCTCTTGGAGCCAGTAGCATCAATAATTAGTTAACGTGGTGTAAGTAAAACTTTTTTAAAAAGTACTGGTCTTGGAGTCAGGCAATACAAGGTGCAAATAATATACCATAAAAAATTATTAACATTTTATTGGATTAGCATCTTTTCTCTCACATGGTGGTTTGGGAAACTGCTTTATTTAGGAAAAAATCCCCAAAATTCATAATGCACTTGCCCTCAAGCTCTCTAATATGACCAGTGAAAGAATATCTCTAGATAAAATTAAAATCATCAATCTTTCTCTGAAAATATCTGTATTATGTACTAAAACGATAAAGAAATCAGAGTAGAGAATGGTTCATCATACTGAAAGAAAGAAATCTATTTTGCTTGGCCTCTATACCCTAGGAAACCTAGAAAATTAAAGCCTTACATTTTCAATATGTGAAAGCATTAAATGTTGACTATTTTTGTGTATCGAAGCTCAAATGTACCTGACTTCAAAAATTATTTTTTAACAAGCCATATCCTTTTAACATGCTCTTTTAACTTACTGAATGTGAGGCTAAATGGATGGCTTTGGAAAAGGTTGTAAAAAGCACTCCATTTCTTCTCTCTCTTTCAAAGAGAAATTACTCATCTTCCCAAAGCATATTTCCCTTTCCATTTTGTATGAAAAATTTAGAATCCTTACACACTATGTATAACCATAACTTTGTAACATATAAAAAGTTTGAGAGGCATAGTTTCTGGGTAATTAATCATTTTATTAAACATGCTAGCAGATAATTAATGAAAGGGGTCAGTGGCACACTCAAATACCAATGAACCCTCATGGAATCCATTCAATGCTTATATGCCCTTGGAGGAGTGGGTGTTCCTGAGGGTTGAAATCAACTCTAACTGGTTAACAATTGATGAGAAAACTTAATCTTATACTGAAAGGTGGACCTATTTTAATGAGGGACTAGGGGTTGTGACTCTGATCACTCTTCCTCCCAGACCAGGTAATCTATCCAAAGGATCTACTCCCCTTCCCAAACCTACCATAGTGGAACACAATGGACCAGAATTCACCTCAGACTAAATTCTTTCTAACGTTTTCTAGTTGGATGGGGCAACAACTAAATAAGATTGTCTAGGTGGGTTATATTTTTGGTAAAGATCAGGGATCTCTCTAATAATTTGCTATTTAATAATCATTTCTCTCAACTTTATATCTGAATAGGAAATGGTAGCAGAATGATTAGCATGTATTGTAGGACACTGAAGTTTACTGCATCTCTTTATGAAACAAGAATTCTAAGGAAAGAGGCACACAGTCAGAGTAATTAGTCCAAGCTTTATTAGGGGGATTTACTTACAGGAGACTCCTGTGGTTAGCACTTTATGATAGACAGCAAACAAGTGGTATATACCATAGAAGTCCATTCAGATGCCCAGTTCTTAAGCTATTTATGTGTTTTAATGAAACTGCTTAAGGAAGGAATGGGTTGAAACATTCAGGATATGCAGGGTAGCAATGTGACCAGGGTAGCAGGATATATAAATGTTTGACCAAAATGGAGCTGGCTGCTAGCCACAAATCATTCTTTTAAATTTTTTTTTCATTTATTTAGAATTTTATTTTTCCCCAATTACATGTAAAAACTATTTTAACATCCATTTAAAAATTTTATGCTCCAAATTCTCTTCCTTCCTCCCTCCCCGCCTTAAGAAGGCAAGTTATTCAATGTAAGTTATACATGTGTAGTCAAGCAAAGCATTTCCATATTAATCAGACTGTGAACGAAAAAGGACAAAAACATTCAAGAAAAAACAAAGTAAAAAAAATTACGCTTCAATCTGTATTCAGACACCATCAGTTCTTTCTCTGGAGATGGATCTCATTTTTTCATCATAAGTCCTTCAGAGAGTCGTCTTGGATCACTGTATTGCTGAGAATAGCAAAGTCATTCACAGCTGATCATCTTACAATATTGCTGTTACTTTATACATAGTACATTTCACTTTGCATCAGCTCATGTAAGTCCAGGTTTTTCTGAGAGCATCCTGCTCATCATTTCTTATGCACAACAGTGTTCCATCATAATCATATCCCACAATTTCTTCAGCCATTCCCCAATTGATGGGCATTCCCTCAATTTCTAATTCTTTGCCATCAGAAAAGAGCTGCCATAAATAATTTTTGTACATAAAGGTTCTTTAACTTTTTGGTTTTTATCTCTTTCTAGATACTGACCTAGTTAGTAGTGGTATTACTAGATCAAAGAATATGCATGGCTTTATAGCCCTTTGGCCACAGTTCCAAATTGCTTTACAGAATGTTTGAATCAGTTTACAACTCCACCAACAGTGCATTAATATCTCATTTTCCCCATATCCCCTACAACATTTGTCATTTTCCTCTGATGTCCTATTCTCCAATCCAATAGGTATGAGGTAGTACCCCAGAAATGTTTTGCCTTGCATCTTTCTAATCAATAGAGTTACAGTATTTTTTAATATGGCTATAGATAGCTTTGATTATTTCATCTGAAAACTTTCCATATCTTTTGATCATTTATCAATTGGGGAATGGCTCTTATTTTAATAAATTTGACTCAATTCTCTATATGTTTGAGAAATGAGGCCTTTATCAGACAAACTTGCTTCAAAAATTTTTCATAGTTACTATTGCTAACTGTATTTCTTTTCATACTATTCCCTCCCCACAACATTTACTCCATTCTCTATCTCATTTCACCCTATCACTTCTCGCAAATGTTTTGCTTCTGACTGCCATCTCCCCCAATCTGCCTTCCCTTCTATCACACACCCTCTATTATTCACTTCCCCTCCTACTTTCCTTCTGGGTAAGATAGCTTTCTATACCCAATTTAGTATTTGCTCTTTGAGCCAATTCTGAGGAGCGTAAGGTTCACTCAGACACACACATACACATACCCAACTCCCCCACCTTACTCTCAACTGTATAAGCTTTTTCTTGTGTCTTTTATGTGAGATACTTTACCCTATTCCACCTCTCCCTTTCCCTTTCTCCCAGAGCACTCCTCTCTCACCCCTTAATTTTATTTTTTAAAGACATTATCTCTTCATATTCAATTCACAACTGCGCTCTCTAAATATACTGCATCCACCTTCCCTAATAATAAGAAAGTTCTTATGAGTTACAAGTTCCATCTTCCCATGTAGGAATGTAAACACTTTAACCTTTTAATATCCCTTATGATTTCTGTTGCCATAAAAATGCTTCTCTGGAGTCTTGTAATTGAAAGTCAAATTTTCTATTTAGTTCAGGTCTTTTCATCAAGAATGCCTGAAACTCCTCTCTTTCACTGAATTCCCATTTTCGCCCCTGAAGTATTATATTCAGTTTTGCTGGGTAGGTGATTCTTGGTTGTAATCCCAGTTCCTTTGCCCTCCAGAATATCATATTCCAAGCCCTCCAATCCTTTAATGTAGAAGTTGCTAGATCTTGTGTTATCCTGACTGTGGCTCCACAATACTTGAATTGTTTCTTTCTGGCTACTTGGAATATTTTCTCCTTGACTAGAGAGCTCTGGAATTTGGCTATAATGTTCCTGGAAGTTTTCATTTTAAAATGTCTTTTAGTAGGTAATTGGTAGATTCTTTCAATTTCTATTTTAACTTCTAGTTCTAGAATGTCAGGGAAATTTTCCCTGCCAATTTCTTGGAAGATGATGTCTAAGCCCTTTTTTTTTTCAAATGATCATTCCTGGATCTATTTTCCAGGTCGGTTGTTTTTCCAATGAGATATTTCACTTTGCCTTCTATTTTTTTCATTCTTTTGGTTTTGCATTATTGTTTCTTGATTTCTCATAAAGTCATCAGCTTCCATTTGCTCAATCCTATTTTATTTTATTTTTTCTAAATTATAAAATTATTTTATTTTCCAGTTACATGTAAAGATAATTTGACATTTGTTTTCTTTTTGTTTCTTTTTTTGTGAGGCAGTTGGGGTTAAGTGACTTGCCCAGAGTCACACAGCTAGTAAGTGTCAAGTGTCTGAGGTTGGATTTGAACTCAGGTCCTCCTGAATCCAAGGCTGGTGCTCTATCCACTGCACCATCTAGCTGCCTCATAACATTTGTTTTCATAAGATTTTTAGTTTCAAATTTTTCTCCCTCCCTCCCTCCCTTCCCTGCCCCCTCCCCAAGACAGAAAGTAATCTGATATAGGTTATATATATATACAATCACATCAAACATATTTTTTCATTAGTTATGTTGTGGAAGAAGAATCAGAACAAAAGGGGAAAACCTCAAAAAAATAAAAATAAAAACAAAAGTAGAAATAGTATAGTTCAATCTGCATTCAAAATCCACAGTTCTTTTTTCTGAATATGGAGAACATTTACCATCATGAGTTTTTTGGAATTCTCTTGGATCACTGTATTGCTGAGAAGAGATAAGTCTATCACAGCTGGTCATCACACAATGTTGCTGTTACTGTGTACAATGTTCTCCTGGTTCTGCTCACTTCACTCAGCATCAGTCCGCTTAAATCTTTCCAGGTTTTTCTGAAATCTATCTGCTCATCATTTCTTACAGCACAATAGTATTCCTTTACATTTATATACCACAACTTGTTCAGCCATTCCCCAGTTGATGGGCATTCCTTTGATTTCCAATTTGTTGCCACCACAAATACTTTTGTACCTATGGGTCCTTTTCCCTTTTTATGATCTCTTTGGGATTCAGAACTAGTAGTGGTATTATAGCTATAGCTCTTTGGGCATAGTTGCAATCAATCTTAATTTTTAAGGAGTTATTTGCTTCAGAGAGATTTTGTACCTCCTCTTCCATTTGGCCAATTCAGCTTTTCAAGGCATTCTTTTCCTCATTGGCTTTTTGTACCTCTTTTACCATTTGTCCTAGTCTGTTTTTTAAGGTATTATTGTCATCAGTATTTTTGTTTGTCTCCTCTACCAAGCTTTTGACTTTTTTTCATGACTTTCTTGTATCATTCTCATTTCTCTTTCCATTTTTTCTTCTATTGCTCTTTATTTTCAAAATCCTTGACTGTTTCTTTGTTTTCTGTTTAGAACTTTATTTTCCAAACTACATGTAAAAACAAATTTTGACATCAGTTTTTTTAAGCTTTGTGTTCCAACTTCTCTTCCTCCTTCCCTTCCCATTCCCTACCCCCAAGAACACAAGCAATTCAATATAAGTTATACATGAGTGGTCATGGAAAACATATCCACATTAGCTAGGTTTGGGGAGAAAACAGATAAAAACAAAACTTCAGATTAAGGAATTGTCAAAAAAAATGTGTTTCCATCTGTTTTCAGATACCATCAGTTCTTTCTCTGTATATGGACTGCAATTTTCATAAGTTGTTCAGAGTTATACTGGATCATTGCCTTGCTAAAAATAATCATGTGCTTCCCAGCAGATCATCTTACACTATTGCTGTGCATTTCACTCTGCTTCAGCTCATGTAAGTCTTTCCAGGTTTTTCTGATAGCATCCTGTTCATCATAACTTTTATATAGTACCTTAAAGTTTATAAAGAATTTTCTTCACAATAGCCCAGAAGAGTAAGTGCCATATGTTTTGCCATTATAGTGAATCATAACTATTTCCCCTCCATCCTATTCCCTTCCCATTATATTTACTCTATTTTCTGTCTTCTTTTGCCCTATTCCTTCTCAAAAGTGTTTTACTTCTGACTGCCCCCCTCCCCCTCTCTGCCCTCCTTATCCTCTTCCCCTCCTACTTTCCTGTAGGGTTAAATAGATTACTCCTCCCAATTGAGTGTGTATGTTATTCCCTCCTTGAGCCCACTCTGATGAGATTAAGGTCTTTGAGCTAATTCTGTGTTCTAAATTTTTTTTCCTCCCTCCCTCCTCAACCCTCGCTATGAAATCAAACAATTCAATATAAGTCATATATGTGACTGCCCTTCCCTCCTTCCCCTCCCCTCCGTGTCCTTCCCCTCCCACTTTCCCTCAGGGCAAAAATATATTACTACACCCACTTGAGTAGGCATGTTATTCCCTCTTTGGGCCAATTCTGATGATAGTAAGGTTCACTCACCCCCCTACTCCTTCCCCCTTTTCCCCTCCCCTCCATAAGTTTTTTTCTTCTTTCCTTCATGTGAGCCTCCTCTCCCCAGTCCACCTCTCCCCTCCCCCCTCCCCCAGTGCATTCCTCCTACCCTTCAACCATATTTTTATTTTTTATTTTTTTGGCCAGGCAATGAGGGTTAAGTGACTTGCCCAGGGTCACACAGCTAGTAAGTGTCAAGTGTCTGAGGCCAGATTTGAACTCAGGTCCTCCTGAATCCAGGGCTGGTGTTTTATCCATGGCACCACCTATCTGCCCCTCAACCCTATTTTAAAGATGTCATCATGGGTTAGCTAGGTGGCACAGTGGACAAAGCAACAGCCCTGGACCCAGGAGCTCCTGAGCCCAAATCTAGCCCCAGACATAAGACACTCCACCCTATTTGCCCCACAAAGAACAAGGATGAACAAAAAATGAATTCTTTACAGATATCATCCCTTCATATTCAGTTCAGACTTGTGTCCTCTAAGTATTCCTTTCAGCTACCCTAATACTGAGAATGTTCTTATGAGTTCGAAGTATTATCTTCCCATGTAGGAATATAAACAATTTAATCTTTTAATATCCCTCATGATTTCTTTTTTCTATTTACCTTTTTTATGCTTCTCTAGGGTCTTGTATTTGAAAGTTTAATTTTCCATTCAGTTCAGGTCTTTTTTATCACAAATGCCTGAAATTCCTCTTTTTCATTGAAGTCCCATTTTATCCTCTGAAAGATTATACTCAGTTTTGATGGGTACATGATTTTTGACTGTAGTCCCGGTTCCTTTGCCCTCTGGAATATTATATTCCATGCCCTTCTGTCCTTTAATGTAGATGCTGCTAGATCTTGTTTTATCCTTATTGTAGCTCCACAATATTTGAATTCCTTTTTTCTAGCTGCTTGAAATATTTTCTCCTTGACCTGGGAGCTCTGGAATTTGGCTATAATATTCCTGGAGCTTTTCCTTTTGGGATCTCTTTCAGGAGGTGATTCAGTGGATTCTTTCAATTTCTATTTTACCTTCTGCTTCTATAATATCAGGGAAGTTTTCACTGACAATCTCTTTGAAGATGCTATCTAAACTCTTATTGTGGTCATGGTTTTTAGGTAGTCCAATGATTTTCAAATTATCTCTCCTGGATCTATTTTCTAGGTCAGCTGTTTTTCCAAGGAGATATTTCATATTTCCCTCTATTTTTTATTCATTTGAATTTGCTTTACTGTGTCTTGGTTTCTCATAAAGTCACTAGCTTCCATTTGTTCAATCCTAATTCTTAGGCAATTATTTGCTTCTGAGAGCTTTTGTATCTCCTTTTCTAACTGTTTAATTTTTTCTAATGACTTTCCTTCATTGCTCTCATTTCTCTTTCCATTCTTTCCTCCACCTCTCTAAATCTTCCTTCTATTCTCTACTTTCTCTTCAAAGTCTCTTTTGATTGCTTCCATGGAAGCTTTGGATGTAGGGGCCCTGAGGTTATTATCCTCTTCTGAGGGTGTACCTTGATCTTCCTTGTTGCTGAAGAAACTTTCTATAGTTTTCAACTTTCTTTGTTTGTTTCTCTTGCTGTCTTTTACTTGACTTTTAACTCCCTCTTACAGTGGGGCCCTACTTCTAAGTTACCCTGTCCCAAGTTTCAGAAGGTCCCAGGTATTTCAGTTTGAAGGAGAGCAAGTTTTTTCTCTCACCTGGCCTGTTTTCTGGTCTGAAGATAACCCCAAGACAATTTATTAATTAACCAACCAGAAAAATTTTCTGTGCTGTGGTTCTTAGCCCTGAGGAGCCTGTGCCCCTCCCCCACCTGTGTTCCCTGCTGCTCAAGATTTCTTCTTGGTTCCCTGCTGGGGCGGGACAGCTAAATTCCTCCTTAGGTCCCACAGATACCCTTGTATTTTTCACCCCACCCCCACCCTGGCCAGCTGTTCAGCCCTCTCAAATAATTGTAAGCTTAGTTCCAGAAAATGCTGGTGCTGCAGCTGATTCAGAGGCTGGGGGTAAATTCCTCAGGTGCAGTGTGCCTGGGGTTGGTGGCAGCACCGTCACAGGGTTGGGCTCTTCTTACAGCCCAGAATGGCCCCTTTTAATCTGTCTTTGGCTAGAAAATAATCTCAACCTGTCTTTTGTGGCTTTTGCTGCTCCAGGGGTTCTTTTATTGCTGTTTTGGGGACAATTGTGTCAGGAGCTCTGTGCGTTCAATGTCTTTCCTCCACCATCTTGGCTCTGCCCCCTGCCTTTGTGATCTACAGTTTTCAAAGGATTGGGTGCTTCTATGGCCTGAGACCAATTCATATTTTTCTTGGAAGCTCTAGATGTAGGAGCTTTGAATTTGTTTTCTTCTGTGGTTGTATTTTGATTTTCCTTGAAACCATAGGAACTTTCTAGGTCAGCATTTTTTTGTTTGCTCATTTTCCCAGCCTATTTCTTGACTTTTAACTCTTTGGTAAAGTGGGGCACTGCTTCCAGGGTGGAGGGTAAACTGTGCCAAGCTTCAGAGGGTTTGTGCAGCTGTTTTTAAAGATATTTCTAGAAATTTATAAGTTTTTGGCTCTTCCAAGATGGTATAATTTAAGGAGAACTATGTTTACTACCCTCCTGGCCTGTGCTCTGGTGTTCAAGCAACCACAGGCATGCTTTTTTGCCCTGAAACTATGAACAGAGTCCCATTCTACTGTGGCTGTAAGCTCCAGTGTGCTTGTGCTCCTCCCCAGTCTGGGACTGCCACCTAAAACTATGACCTGGATTTGAGTATGGGCAAAATAGCAGAGTCCTGCCTCAGTGCTAGTAAAGAGACCCCTGTAATCTCCTTCTGGTCAACTGTTCAACCCCTTTAAAACTTCCATGGACTAAGAGTTCCAGAAGCAGTTGCTAGTGCTGATGATAATCAGAGGCTTCCAAGGCCTGCTCCTGGTTTTCTGAGGCTAGGACTGCACTGGCATGGCCTGCACTTGACTATGTTCTACTCTCAACCTGGTACAACAGACCTTTCCTGTTGACCCTCTAAGTTGTCTTTGGCTGGGAAATTATTCCACCCTGTCTTTTTGTTGGTTATGCTCCTCCAGGAATTATCTTATGGCATTATTTGAAGGTATTTGGAGAGATCTTGTGGAAAGCTCAGGGAAGTCACTGCTTTTCCTCTGCTATCTTGGTTATGCCCCTGCCACACATCATTCTTGACCTAACAAGAATATTTATGAGTTTTTTCCTCCTAACTACAATCATGATCTAATTATTCCACAATACTCCCAACTGCAAACACAATCTATTTAACCCATAGCATGGAATATAGTCTCTTCTCTATGTGTATAGATGTATGTGTATACACATGTTTGAATATACAAAGTTTGAAGCCTCAGTCATCTTCAATTCCTCATTCTGTTTCACCTCACACATGCAATCAATTTCCAAATCTTACAATTCGAACCTTCAAAATATGTCTTACATCTGTTCTCATCTCTCTATTCAAGTCCTCATCTCCTCTCACTCAGACTACTGTAATCACTTCCTAATGACACCTTTAGATCCTGCATGAAATTTCTACCAATTACACACCTGCAAATATAAATTTTCCCAAAGCTTAGGCCTAAGCATGTCACTTCCCCACTCAATGATTTCCTCTTACCTTAAAAGTAAACGCCTCAGTTTGGCATTTAAAAACTTTTACAACCTGGTCCTATATCTTTCCAACCTTATTCCTTTTGTATACTCTATGGTTCTGCCAAACTGTCCTTTTCATTGCTCACCACACGCAACTTTGTTTTCTCTCTCTCTGTGATTACCCTGGTTGTCCTCCTTGCCTGGAATGTACTTCCTCGTCTTTGTTTTCTAGAATTTCTAGTTTCCTTCAAGACTCAAGTACCATCTACATGAAACCTTTCCTAATCCCCACAGCTGCCTTCCCTTCCCTGCCAAAAATGTACTTTACATATATTTTTGTGTATATTATCCACCTATCTATCTGTCTGTTTATCTATCTATCATCTATCAATAAGACCCATAGCGGTTTAGATAGATTCCAGTCAGGTACTTCCACTGCTAATGTAGAATGACACCTGCTCTGCAACTTATAGTCTTAGAAATTTTTGTGGGACATTGAAAGATTAGATAATTTGCTCATAGTCATATAGCAAATATATTGAAGAGACAAGACTTTGGAACCTGAATCCAAATCTTTCTGAACCTAAGGATGACTATCTGCTATGCCATCTAGTCTGTCATATATTTTATATATACCTATACGTGTATGCATTGTCTCCCTGGATAGAATGTAAACTTCCTGAAGGAAGGGACTGTTTCAATTTAGTCTTTGTATCCACCTAAAACATGCACCTAAGGAGGTGCTTAATAAATGCTTGTAGAAAGAATGGTGAATTGATTACATGAGTTATATATGTGTTTGTGTCTTTGTTCTTATTTACATGCCATAAGTTCACACTTTATAAATGCATTCATGTATATACTTATATTTACTATGTGTTCTTTCAGGGGAGAGGGAATTAGAAATGATGAGAAAGATTATGTTGAAAGATAAATGATATAAGAGAAAATTTCCAGGATGTTTATTTTTCTTGGAATATACATATACATATGCATATACTTATATATACATATACATGTATATATATTCTAAGAAGAAAAAATATATATCAGTTAAAATTATATAAGGTTATAGTTCCATGATGACAAAATGCATTTCAATAGGAAATAAACTGGCAATTCCAGTGGTGGGAATCAGTGTCTTAAATCAAAACCAGATCATCACAATAAAATGTTTCCTGCACATGTAGTGTTCAGACTGGACACATTCTGCTGTACTGAGGGAGAACTTTCTCCTCCACTATTTCTATGTGGTTATTTAGAAGCCTTATGCATAAGAAATACTCTCCTACCTCATCATAGGATAGCTATAACCCTGAATTCTCAAAGATTACGCCATCAGAGAATAAAATTGGCAGGCCCTTCCAAGATGGAAATGCTTCATACAGGGGCCTAAACATTACAGGTGCATGGGGCACCCAAATGCAAATCCAGGATCTGAGGAGAAGAAACTATTGAGGCCAATATCAATGACAATAAATCCTTTGACTAAATGTAAACAAAAAACTGTATAATGATAGCTCACCAGGTACCTTTCCTTTAGACTCAAGTCAAAAACATCCTAGACAGGAATAGAGTTCATTAAATCCCAGGAGCTACATTCCCTTCCTGATATAAGTTTATGAGTTCTCAAAAAGTCATTTAGTCTGTTCCGGGTATCTATGACTAAGGGCTAAGCATGCAATTAAAAATCATTGTCACTACAGTATAATCAGTCCCTTGGAGCTCTAGGCTTGGTCAAAACAAATAAGGCCTAAAACATTCAATCAGTAATGATGCCAGAAAGGAAAAGAGAGTCAAAGAAACATTTTAAAATATGCTGAGGACAGTAGAAGGACACCTAGACAAACAAGCAGGGCAGTGTTAAATTTAATAAATGCTTTTTAAAAAGCCAAGCTGTATGCAACAGACTGATGGTTGTATGTACAATCTTCTTTCTTTTCTTCTTCATGTTTGTTGATGCTTGTCAGGTTCTTAATAAAAAAAAAAGATTTAAATTAAAAAATAATGTCTACCTCCATTCACTTCTCTCTTCACAATTCTAACTACCTCCTAGAAACCTCATCTACTAAACACAACAGATTTGTTCTCAAATTGTCAGGTACCCCAAATGGCCATTGGTAGACCTCACTTTATGTAAGAAGTCAGTGACATTTTTCTACAAACAAATTTTATTTAAACTGCACTAAAACTCTAAAGTTATATCTCACACCCATAGGACTGGAAAAGATGACCAAATTTTTAAAAAAATGGAAAATGACAATGTTTAGAGGGGGCTATGGGAATTCAGACATGTTAATGCACTTTGCTGGAACTACAAAATGGTAACCATTTTGCAAAGTAATCTTGAACTATACCCCAAAAGTTACTGAAGTGTGCTTACCCTTTGATATAATCACTAGGCTTAAATGTCAAAGATATCAAAGAGAAAAAAGAATCATATGTATTTGAAAAAAGACACTTTAGCAGCATTCTTCTTGTAGCAAAGAACTGTAATTAGGTTTCCTAATGGTTGCTCCTCATTTGTGTAATGGCAAAATAAATTATGTTATGTGAATATAATGGACTAGTATTACACAGTAAGAAATTACAAGGGAAACCGTTTCAGAGAAGGATTTGCATGAACTGTTCCAGAAGGGAGTAAGCAGAAACAGAAGAACAATTTCTACAAATACTGATATGTAAAAGATAACAGCTGTGAAAGACTTAAGACCTATGATTAATGAAATAATCAACCATGCTTCCCACCTCTTGACAGAGAAGCCATGGACCAGAGGTACAGAATGAGACAATTTTCAGATACATCCGATGTATGGATTTGTTTTACATGACTATAATTATTCGTTATTAGAAAGAGCTTTTGGTGAGAAGATTCAGGTGGGGAGATAATAAAGATATGGCGGGGGGGGGGGAAGGAGAAAACAAATAAAATAGCAACAGTGAATAATTTCAAGTATAAGCGAACGAAGAAGTTCAAACAGGCAAGTTGGGCAGTATTGTAGGTTCACAATTTCATGTGGAGTCAATTCAATTCTATTAACTGTCTATTACGTGCCAGGCATTTTACTAAGCACTGGGGATACAAATAGAAAAAGACAGTCCTTGGCCTCAAGGGATTTACAATCTAATGAGGAAATCAACATACATAAGGAACCTGAAAAAGAGGATGGTAGGATTAAGGGGACCACCAAAGAGGACCTAGTTGAAACCAAGCAGAGCTGCAGATGGAAAATGGAGAGTTGTCTGAAAAATTCTGATTTGATCCCACTAGCAAAGAAAGTCTGTGGGAGGAATTTATTGTTCTTCTCTCCAAACCTCCAGTCAGAGGGGAGAGGCAACTGAGGGAATCTGAGAAGGTGGTGAGTATCAAAAAATGAGTGAATCAAGAGTCTTTTTTTCTATTCTTCTTAATATAAGGAAATGTTCAGTTATGTTGGTGCCTGTCAAGTTCATAATAATAAGAAAAGAAACATTAAGGAAGGGCATCTGGATAAAGCACTAGCCCTGGAGTCAGGAAGACCTGAGTTCAAATCTGCCCTCAGATACTTGACACTTGCTAGCTGTGTGACCTTGGGCAAGTCACTTAACCCTCATTGCCCTGCAAAAAAAGAGGAGCAGGAAGGGCATCACTTAGCCATTTAATTTATGCTTCAACTTTGTATTGCACTGCTTCATCCCAAGCATCTCCAAAAAAATTACCATGATTTGGTATCATACCTGTCCTATGAGGAAAAACATTTTTAATGATTTTACATTTTATGTGAGATATACACCATGCATATTTAATTATTGTGATTAAACATGTGGTAGGAGAAATATATACTGCCTACCCCCATGCTAACTAAATTAGTTTTTCCTTAAAAGGTACCAAAAATATCCTTGAGACTTAACTGGATCAGGGGACTTAAAAGCCTAACTATAAGATAACAATCCCCAGAAAATTTTGTCCCCATATCCCATTCCTCCTTCCGCCAAGGAATTGCCATTTATACTTCTGAGGGTATAAATAATCAAATGAGATAATAATAATTGTAAAGCATTTAGCACATTGCCTGGCACAAACTGAATGGTATATGAAGGTTAGTTATTAGCTATTATTATTTATGGAATCTGAGCCTTTTGGGGTGTTATTATGGCCTCTTCTTGCTTCTTGGCTAAAATTCCCCACCCCCCACCAAGGAATTGCTATTTATGAAATCTGAGCTTTTTCTTATTATTATGGTCCCCTGTGATTTCATGGCTAAAAGATCACTAAAGCCAAGCTCCAGCTGAGGCACAGGAAATCCAGATTGCTATTCAAATTAACCCACAGGAAACCTGTAACCCTTACTAATATCCAACCCAGTTAATAGAAACCAGATTTAAAGCTTCAGAAGAAAAAAACCTTTGTATATATTTGTGTAATATTAATTTCTTTATTGTTATCCTAGGAATTCATCTGGTTTTTTGTTTGTTTCTTTGTTTTGGTTTGTAATTATTACCTTCACCACATCATTAGCTGCCTAAGAAATGTCCTTTCTTATAAATCAATTAATCTCGTTTCTATAACCTATAAATCTTTCATGTATTAAAATCATCAGTAATATCTAAGGTAAGAATTTGTGAGGTAAATTCACTATCAAGTTTAAGAAAAGGCTGAAAAGATATAATATTACTAGAGTTGTACTTAGAAGGCATGTAAGAAATAAAGGCTTTGTGAACTTGGAAAATATATTTGAGTGAGAGAAAGGGCCTGGCTCTAACAATACTTTTCCATTTAACTAAGAAAGGTATTTCCACGACAGATTTCTCTAATCTCTACAACTAGAAGTTTGGAGTCAGAAAGGCCTGGGTTCAAGTTTCACCTCTAACACCCCCTGACTGACTGACCTTATACAAGTTACTTTGTCTCTAAGTTTCAATTCTTGCATTACTTATTTCAGGAGGCTATGAAGGAGAAGATATTGTTATATTGTAACATACTATTATAAACTGCAAAGGATAACTATTAAGAGGGCCACATTTTAAAACTAAGTAAAAAAAAAACAACTAAATCTAATGTGAACTAAATCACAATAGGTAAAAAGTAAAATCAAATGATTTATACATTGCCTATTCAAATGTAAAATCTACAACTCCCCAAAGGCATGTCAGAATGCAGTATGTCAGGGTATTAATTTAGCACCATTTTAACTGTAACTGTCAGGTGCATGACACTGTGCTCAAAGAAAGACAAAAACAAAATAAAAAGCTCCTGTCTTCAATCTAATATGATTTACATATCAGTGTGATACAAGGTAGGATATAGTTCTAAGCCAGACCTGACTCAAGATGGCTTGGTGATTCAGTCTCAGGACCAGAACCAAATGGGATACCCATAGACCATGTATTATTTAACAAAAGATTTACTTAGCAATAGCATGAAAGGGAACTTCAGCAAGGATGAAATCTTGATTCAAGTGGATCTACAACTTTTTTGTACCTAGATCACCAGTGAGTTATGTCAAGCCTGAGTCAATTAAGTCAAAGGGACCATTTTAATAATTTTTAAAGAAAATAAACAAGCAAAGAAAAATAAAAAAAAAAACAACTAATAGCCTTAATGAAGCAGTGTCTTAGTATAGAATTCCTAGGGGCAGCAAGGCAATACAGGTCTTGAGTCAGGAAGACTTGTATTCAAATGCAACCTCAGACACTTACTAGTTTGTGCTCTTGGGTATGCCACTTAAACCTTGTTTATTTCAGTTTCCTCTTCTGTAAAATGAGGATAATATTAGTACCTACCTATCAAGCTGTTGTGAGAATCAAATGAGATGACAATTGCAAAACAGTTAGCACTGTGCCTGGCAGATAATAGCTGCTATGTGAACATTAGCTATTATTATTACCCAACCCCATGGTGGCAAGGTCCCAAAGGTCTTCAAGAGGTCCTTAAACTACTTAAATGGCTTTAGAACTGTTGTTACTAGACAACTTGATCTCAAGACTGAGAAGTCTAGTATAAATAATACTGAAAGGTGAAAAGAAAATTAAAACAGAAAGATCAAATTAAACAATTCAAATAAAAGACAAAGTCAAGAAGCATTTATTAAACCCCTAAAATGTGACATTGAACTGTGTTCACAAAAACAATGAATAGACAAATCCAGAAGAAAATGACTCCAAAACATGTATAAGCAAAACTTCAAAGAAAAACATAGTTTGTATACAAGTTCGACTAGAATTACTGGGAGAGACAAAGCAAAAAACAAACAAACAAACAAACAAAAATGTGATTTTAAAAATCAAATGAGAGTGCTAGAAGAAATAGAAATGATGGTAGAAAAAAATTGGAAAAATAATTAACAGCTTGGCACAAGAGGAAGAAAACTGTATACAAGCAATAATATTCAATGCAAAAAAGAAAGGGAAATGATATTCCACTTAATTAAAAAATGTATAAAATATATGGGGATCAATCTACCAAAGTACACAAAAGTTTTGTATAGTTCCAATTATAAGGTGTTCCATAAGGGAAAAAATTAAATAGGTTAAATATCTTTGAAAGCTATGGTTAAATGTATTCTTAACCAAACATCAAAATGAAAAACTTCTACTCAAATAAAAATAATGTACCTGGAATTAAAATGGAAATATAATTTGTATCAAATCTATCTGATAATGGTTTGGTATAGAAACAATATGTAAAAAACTTGTAAACAATGGATATGATTATAAAAAGA
This sequence comes from Dromiciops gliroides, assembly GCF_019393635.1. Classification (NCBI taxonomy): domain Eukaryota; kingdom Metazoa; phylum Chordata; class Mammalia; order Microbiotheria; family Microbiotheriidae; genus Dromiciops; species Dromiciops gliroides. Next base: position 516,205,494 of record NC_057861.1, on the reverse strand, counting down.
GATATCTATATACACACCTATTTGTATATATACATGATATGTTACATATAATCTATATATGGATAGAGATATAACCAAAAGCCTAATAGATGATCAAAGGATATGAATGAACAGTCTTCAATAGGGGGTGCAACTAAAATTGCATTGGTAAATGGGAAAAAATATAACAAGTTTCTACAATAAAAGCCTCCTTTCAAAGATATGTAGTAAAACTTTCAAATTTATAAGAAATAGTTATTCCCCAAATGATAAATACTTAAAGTATTGTTAAGGGCTAAAATTCTAGCTAGTCTGTCTAAAATATCTAATGAGTGGTTGCCAATAAATTATAAGCTTCAGCAAGAGTTAGACTTTTAAGCATTTATTAAGGAGAATAAGAATTTGATAAAGAGAGAGAGAAAGGCCTAGATTGCTATCTATTAAAGGGAGAGTGCATTTTTAACTCCCTTCTCTGCCAGAGTCCCCAGGAAAGAGCCTCAGAGTGAGCACCAGTCTCTTCCTTCCTCCTCCCACTAGTCCACGTCACTTCCTGACGCCAAAGAAAAGACTCCTGGTCTTGCCCTCAAAGACCTTCGCTTCATGGGTGGAACTCTTCTACAGTAAGTCTCCAGCAGGTGGCATCATTCCAATCGTTACAGTATACAAACAAGTATTATTATAAGAAGAAATCTAAATTATCAATAAGTATATGAAAAATCACCTAAGTCCCTAGTATTTAGAGAAATACAAATTATAACAACCCTGAGGTACCATCTCACACCCAGCAGATTGGCAAAAATGGCCAAAAAAAAAAAAAAGAAAGAAAAAGAAAATGAGAAATGCTAGAGGGACTATAAGAAAATGGGCACATTAATTCACTGTTGTTGGAAAGTGATATAGCCATTCTGGAAAGTAATCTGGAACTATACCTCCCCCCCAAAAAAGGAAAAGGACCCATTCATATGTACAAAAATATTTATGGTACCTCTGTTTTGTTTTTTTTGGGGGGGTTGCAATGGCAAAAAGTTGCAGACTGAGCAGGGGGTGGGTTCCTAACCATTAGGAATTGATGAACAAGTTGTGTTACATGAATTGTGCTATAAGAAATTAGGAAGAGGCTGATTTCAGTGAATTTTAGATAGAAATATGAACTGATACAGAGTAAAGTGAGTAGAACCAAGAAAACAATTTATACAAAAGCAACAATATTGTCAAGACCAACAACTTTGAAAGACTTAGGGCCTCAGCAATATAATGACTAACAATTCCAGAAGATTTATAATAAAATACACAACCCAGATCCTAACAGAAAAGTGCTGGTCTCTGAGAGCATATTGAGACATTTTTTTTCAATATAGAAATTTGCTAGGCTTGACTATACATATCTGTAACAGGAGTTTTGTTTTTCTTTATTTCTCAATAAGGAAGGGTAGTGGTGGGGGAAAGGGAGATGTACATTTTTGTTGACTGAAAAAAATTTTGAGAGGAATTTATATTTACCCCAGAGGTAATAGGAAGCCCCTTGAGTTGGTTGAGTACAAGAGTCACATGGTCAAATCTCCAGTTAAGGAAAATTACTTTGTAGCAGTTTGTGAGATGGGTCCGAGTGTAGAGAGACAGAGAGTTCAATTTTGGCAAGAGGTAATCAAGGCCTGAACTAAGAAGATTGCTTATGAGTAGAGAGAAAGGATTACATGTGAGAGGAGCTGTGAAAATATGAACATCAAGATTTAACAACTAATTAGATAGATAGAATGAAGAAGAATGAGGAGTCCAAGATAATTCTGTGATTATAAACGTGAGAAACCAGAAGGACCATGGTGTCTTCAACAAAAATAGGAAACTTTGGAAGTGTCATGGGTTTAGGGAGTTCAGTATTTGAAATACTGAATTTGAGATGTCTCCAACAATCCAGTTTGAAATGTTCGATTGGTGAGTAGCGATGTAAGTATTTGAGTTCATCTGATTGAACTGACCCTGAACATAAGGATCAGAGAGTCATCTCCATACAGATAGTTAAATGAATAAGAGCTGAAGAGGTAACAAATGGGTAGAGAAGATAAAAGGGTATAGAACAAAACTTCGGGTAACACCCACATTTAATGGGCATGAGGAGACTAAGGAATAGTTAGGAAAGTAAGAGAACCAGAAGTGTTGGGAAAATCCAGAGAAGAGAGAGTAGCTTGGAAGAAAGGGTGGTCAACCATGTCCAATGTAGTCAATGGCCTGAGAATGATTAGGACTTGAGAAAAGACATTTAGATTTAGTCACTTAAAATCAATAGTTTTAAGTAATGAGGTCAGAAGAGTGAATGAAAGAAGTGGAGGGAACAAAAGTAGATAACTTCTCCTCAGTGTCTGGATGAGAAATTAAGAGAAGATATAGAATGATAACTTGATAGTATGATCTAGTGAAGGGTGTTGTGTATTTTTTAAAGGATGTGGCCTATACATAGTAGATACAAAATAAACATGTGTTTCCTTTTCCCTTGCCATTAGGGAAGGAACTAGTTGATAAATTGAAGATTTGAAAGAGTGACAATTAAGGATGCAATCTGCTGAAGAAAACTAGAGGGTATGAGAAAAAAATGTGTGTGTGTGTGTGTGTGTGTGTGTGTGTGTGTGTGCATGTGTGCATAGAGGTATTGGCTTCAGCAAGGAGAAGTGTCAGTCCATGATCAGTAACTTGGAGAAATAAAGACAAAGTGGGAGATAATGTCAAGAGGCTTTGAAATGAAGAGAATGGGAGGGGAGGCACTCACATCAAATGGTCACTTTTTTCAGTAAATAAGCAAGGTCCTCATAAGAGAGAATGGAGATGTGGGAGAGCAAGAGGGGATCAGGAAAATGTGTGGGACACTGGAGGAAAAATGGAAGTTTGTAATAGCTTCTGTGGGGAGTGACATAGTACCGAAATAAATTAGAGATAAATAAAAGGATGACTTTGAAGTGGTGAGGGCCTAGTTGAGGTTGGATAATATTAATGTTCAATGGACCCATTCAACATAGTTGTGAGACTTCTCCAGCTTCATCAAATGCCTTGTGAACACAAATGGGGGAAATAGATAATGGGAGTAATTCACAGCTGATACCTGGCAAGAGAAGAATGACAACAGGATAAATGGCGAATAGACAATGAGTTGAAGTCAGAGTCAGAAGTCAGAGAGGGAAGAAAGTGAAGTTAGAGAAGGCATAATGACTGGAGAAAGTAATGAGGGCAGGAGGTCTCAATGTAGGCAAAGAATACATATAGTTGGGGTAAAACAATAGAAGTAGAATGATGTTATAGTCAAATAGGAGAACATCAGAGTTGCTCATTTTAATTTTTGTTTCTTTTCTCTCTTATTTTTCTTAATTACACAGAGCAAGTTAACATTTTAAAAAATTTTGATTTCCAAATTCTCTCCTTTTTTAACTCTCTCCTTGAGAAGGCAAGCATTTGATATAGATTATACATATGCAGTCATGCAGAACATATTTCTACATTAACCAGGTTGTAAAAGAAAAACATAAAATGTTGCAAGAGAAAAAAGAAAAAGAAAGTTAGTTTAAAAAGTGTTATTCAATATGCATTCAGATTCCATCAGTTCTTTCTATGTAAATGATAGTATTTTTCTTCTTAAGTCCTTTGAAATTGTCTTGGACCATTGTATTGCTCAGAATAGCTAAGTCATTTATAGTTGTTTATTACACAATATTGCTGTTACTGTATAAAATGTTCTTCTGGTTTTGCGCCCTTCATTTTGCAGGGGTTCCCAGATTTTTCTGAAACCATCCTGCTCATCGTTTCTTATTGAACAAAAGTGTTCCATCACAATCATATACCACTACAGAGTTATTCATTTTAAAAGTGGAACACTTGGGAAATGGTGAGATCTAGTATGTAATCATCTCTATGTATAGCTAAAGTATAGCAAACAAGCAGGTCATGATATTGAGTTTGGGAGAACATCTACTTGGATATTAAAGTCATCTGATACGAGGTCAATAGTTTGAGAGAAGAGAAAGATGGTGAGACAGGTGCTGAACTCTTGTGAAAGAAAGTAGAATGATCTGAATGATGATATACTGTATAGCTTCCATAATTTGGGTTAGGCCAGTTTGCTTTGCCAAAGAATCAACTGAAGTTGTTATCATTCAGCACTCTTCTTATTGGACAGGACAGCATATGGGTAAGTAAATAACTTGCTGGTTTAGTCTCTAATTTCTTGCTGGACTCTTTCTAGTGAAAGAACTGATGGAATATGAATACATATTAAATCACACTCTTTTAAGCTTTCTTTCTTTTTCTTTTTTTACAACATATTTTATGTTTTTCTTTTGCAACATAGTAAATGTGGCAGTATGTTCTACATGACTGTATTGCCCAGAGATAGTCAGTCCGATGAAATTTGCACTTATCTGGCTTAAAGGTAATTACTATCACACTGAGAGCTTTCATTTTCTGTACTACCTTCCAAGGGTGAATGTAAGGTGAAGGAACTTGTTATGTTAGAGCATAGAAGAGGATTTGTCCAGTTGGAAACAATGAAAACCAATAGATCAGTGGTTAGAAGAGAAGCATCTTTGCAAGATGTTTCTAAATGGACCATGGTATCATAACATGCAGTGCAGACTTGTGACAGCAAACACATGTGTGTTTCCCTTGTGTGCTTCCTGGTCAATTTCCTGTGAGTGCCTACTCTTCCTATTGAATGTGTTAATGTGAGTATATGATCTAGGTTTATATGTGGATTATTTAGCTTTTTCTTTAATATGAATACCTTTGATATTTCTTTTTTCTTATTGTTAATGGCTATATTAGGGAGATAAAAGTGTCATTGTTGTGAATGTCTGACTATGTAAATAGGAGTACATTGGTGAGGGCCCAAAAGTTATAGTGGTGGAGTTAAGGAGTGCATTTCTCCTCAATAACATTGTCCCTTACTAGCTTAAGAGAATTTAAGTGTAATAGCACAGTGGCAGGCCTTTTGTTGTTTGTTTGTTTGTTTTGTGGGGCAATGAGGGTTAAGTGACTTGCCCAGGGTCACACAGCTAGTAAGTGTCAAGTGTCTGAGGCCAGGTTTGAACTCAGGTCCTCCTGAATCCAGGGCCAGTGCTTTATCCACTGAGTCACCTAGCTGCCCCCAGTGGCAGGCCTTCTTGACAGTGTAAGAGTAGACTGGAATGAGAAGCCTACCCCCAGAGTAAGGAGGTATCTACTTTCCCTATGCAAGTGGTAATTTACTGTATATTATTAGGGTCCGTGTCAATGGAGATCCCAGGCACACCACCATGCACAAGTACCACAAGCTGGGAGTTACCTTTTGCCACACATTTATCCTATGATAAATGACCCACTATAATTATTAGTATTATGTTTTGTACAAATTATCTCATTTGAGCCTCACAACACCTAGGTGAGATAAATAGTAGGAACTATATTACTGTTCCCATTTTGCCTATGACAGAACTTAAACTTAAGAGTTTAAATAGCTTACCTACAGTCACATAGCTAGTTTATTTCAGGACTGGACGTTAATCTAGATCTCTCCTGACTTCCAATTCCATATTCTTTCCACATGAAAGCACTTCAAAAAAATTTTTTGCTCTTTCCACGACTACATTATTGCTGTTCAAAGAAGCCATTTCAAGCGTTGTGTCAAAATTGTCCTAAGAAATAAGTTGTCAGATATATCTGAAATATTAATTTGTTCTAATTTGGTCAATTAAAGCAGCCCCACAAGAAATAGGTGGGATATGGCTGTTTACTTCATACATGGCATCATGGCTGAAACCGACAATAGTATATTATAGGCAGCTGGTGGCACAGTGAATAGAGAGTTGTGTTTAAAATCAGGATGGACCTGAGTTGAAATCCAGATTTGGACAGTTACTAGCTATGTGGTCCTAGGCAGTTCATTTAACCTCTGCCTTCCTTAGTTTCCTCTATTGTAGAATGTGCATAATAACAGCAATTTACTCTCAGGTTTGTCCTGAGGATCAAATGAGATAATATTTGTAAAAGCACTGACCACAGTGCCTGGTGCATCATAGGTATGATTATAAATGAATATTCATTCATTCCTTCCTTTTACTTGCATCTTTTCTTAGCACATGTGCATAGACATCCCATAAGTAGATGGGAACCAATTCCATAAATATTTACTGAGTATTATTTAGCAACAAGCATTATCCTCAAATTAATTAAAACCTAGTTTGGCAAAGAATATCAAGTTATCCACTACATGGTATAAAACATCCCAAGAAAATTCTCTTTATAGAAACATTCCCTAGAGAGACAGTGTGGCAGAGGGGATAGAAAGCCAGCAGAAGGATAAGAATAACTTGGGTTCAAGTCTCAATCCTGGCACATCCTGAATACATGACCTTGACTGATTCACTTAACCTCTGAGCATCCCAGCTATTCTCTAAGATGACAGGTTATAGAAAAGGTGATAATCCGTCCTGATTGTAACGATTGGAATGACGCCACCTGCTGGAGACTTACTGTAGAAGAGTTTCACCCATGAAGCGAAGGTCTTTGAGGGCAAGACCAGGAGTCTTTTCTTTGGCGTCACTTCCTGACGCGGGCTAGTGGGAGGAGGAAGGAAGAGACTGGCGCTGAGTCTCGCGCTCTTTCCTGAGGACGCTGGCGGAGAAGGGAGCTAGAAATGTGCTCTCCCTTTAATAGATAGGAATCTAGGCCTTTCTCTCTCTCTTTACCAAATTCTTATTCTCCTTAATAAATGCTTAAAAGTCTAACTCTTGCTAAAGCTTATAATTTATTGGCGACCACTCATTAGATATTTTAGACAGTTTAGCTAGAATTTTAACCCTTAACATGATAGAGGAAATTCCTCAACAGAAGCTCCCTACAATGATGAGATCACAGGTCTGATCCATTTATTCCTTGAGAAATTTCACTTTTTGTTACAAGTCTACCAAAATGAACTGATCATTCTTCATTTCTCATTAAGTATCACAATGTACTCAAAGAAACCATTATTAAAATAGCGACCTTCCCATCACATTTTTCATCATGTGGAAATGGTGAACATCATAAGGAGACAGGACAAGCCAAGATGTCAGAATAAAGGCAGGTATTCATTGGAGCTCTCCCAAATTCCCCTCCAAACAACTTTAAAATAACATCTCAAAATAAATTCTGGAGTGACAGAACCAACAAAAAGATAGGGTGCAATAATTTTCTAGCCCAATACAACTTAGAAAGTTGGCAGGAAAGGTCTGTCTCACTGGAGTTAGAGTGGACTGCTGTCCAGTATAGGCTGCACCCAGGCAAGCCAGCAGCAGACCTTAGGGGAGACTGAATCTGCAACAGTGGTTCCCAGAGCTCTTAGCTCACATATTATAAGGGGGTGGGAGTCATAAAATTAGTCAGAAGGAGATTGCGAGAGACCTTTTGCTGGCACTGGGTGCAGGACTACTGTATTACTCTCATGCAGTTCTAGGCCACGGTTCCAGGGCAAGAAGAAACCATAGAGCCCAAGGCCACAGGGGAACACAGACCATGATCACAGTTTCAGGGTGGAAAAAAGTGTTTGTGTGTACTCACAGACCAGAACACAGGCCAAGAGAGCAGTGATCACAACTCTTCTCAGATCACACCACCTTGGAGGCACCCAAAACTTGTAGATACCCAGAACTAACTCTGAAAGCAGCAGCATGAAAACTCTGAAGCTTGGGACAGTGCCCTCTCTTCTCTAGGAACTGAACCAAACTTTAACATAAAGTTTAAAGTCAAGAAATAGGCTTGAAAATCGAGTAAACAACAAAAAGAACCTGACCATAGAAGATTACTATGATGAGAGGAAAGATCAAAACACAAACTCAAAAGAAAAAAAATAAAGTAAAAAAGGCTACATTCAAAGAGAAATATGGATTGGTCTCAGGCCCAAAAAGACTTCCTAGAAGTCCTACAATTACAATGAGTAATTGTCTAAGGCTGGATTTGAACTCAGATGTTCCTGTCTCCAGGGCCAACTCCTTTTTCTCCGTTCCCTATCTACTCAGAGTGAAACCTGAAGAAACCTTTCCTAGTTTTAAAATTTATCCAGTCCTTACCTTTCTATTCCCTCTCAGACAGGCTGAAAAAAAGGATTAGGCAAAGAAGGGGAATCAATGTAATCTGAACAATACTGAAAATTGCTATTTCAAAAGCCTTTGTTTTACTTTTGTTTGGGTTTTTTCTTTTTCATACCTGACAGTTCTGTTGTTGTTGTTGTTTTAATAAATCACATGATCATTAATACTGAATTGTAGAACATTATTGAGAGGAGCTCTTGAAAATAAGAGTTATGGAAGAGTAGAGATAAGAAAGGTTTTCTATTTTGGGGAATGCAAGAGTATATTATAAACATTGAGAGGCAGTAAATGATAGGAAACTGGCCTAGATGTTAGGAACAGCAAGGCAGGGAACAAACATGTATTAGTGTTTATTATGTGTTAGAAACTCTGCTAAACATTGTGGATATAAAGAAAGGCAAAAATTGTGGTCCCTTCCTTCAAGGAGTTCATATTCTAATTCAAGAGAAAACACTGCAAAAAACAATATACATACAAGATATTTCTGGTATAGATGGAAGGTAATCTCAGAAGAAAGAAACTGAGGAAAGGGGAAGGCTAGAGTTTGGGAAAGGCCTCTTGCAGGTGGGATTTACACTGAATCTTAAAGGAAGCAAGGGGAGCTAAGAGGCAGAGAGGCACAAGAAGAAGAAAGCATTCCAGTCACAGGAGATAGCCAATATGAAGTCATGGAGATAGGGAAGGGGAGTACAGTAGGAGAGAAATAGCATGTGAGCCAAGGTAAAGACTGAAAAAGAAGGAAGGGTTCAGATCATAAAGAGCTTTAAATGCCAAACAGGAGTCCTTCTTAATCATTATAGTAATAAAAATCCATTTGGGTTTGTTGGGGAGGGGAATGTCTAGCTTTATGGCAATCATTCTGCCAACTGAGAGGAAGATGAAATAGAATGGAGACTTGAGATAAAGAGACTAGAAAGATATTTTTTAAATCCAGGTGGAGTTTAAAAAGTCCAGTCTTGAGGACTTCTACTAGAGTGGTGGCCTGAGGCAAAGATGGAAATCAGAGTTCCAGTTCCTATCTCTGCCACATACTGGCTGTAGTGCTCTAAGTCACTTAACCGCTCGATGTCCCAGGAAACTATAAATTGCAGAGTAGATATGGAACTGCTTTGGTAGAGGGTGTTCCCTCACTTGAAATTTCCTTGTCATGTATCTAGTCCAAAATAAATATTCTAAATCATATTGCTAGACTCTAGTGATATTGGGGGTCCAGCTAAGTCACTGGCAAAGTAATGAACAAAGGACAAAGTAGTTAGGTAGTTAGGATGCCTGAATGACATCTGGTGGCCGAACAAAATACTACATTCAATTCAACTGATAAAGTACTTGGTTAATTTCATGACAACCTGATAATCTTTATAATAATAGAAATCAGGGAAATAATCTAGGGGTAGGGGTCTGAATTCACTCACTACTATACTAAGTCTACTTCCAGCAATTCACCACCCATACCATTTTGTACAAGGTGGTGCCTACTACATCTGCCTTCCTTCAATTTTGTCCTGGATGTATTCCATTCAACCAGGCAGCCTAGTATCTTAGTGAATATTAGGACTTTTATTTTGGGGGGCAAGGCTTAAGAGTTAGGAGTAAGAATCTGGAAATTGAAGTTTGAAAGTTGCTAGGCCATCATTTTCTGTATTATACCTAACTAAGGTTTATGATTCATTTGCATTCACATTTTTTGTTTAATTAATCAGATGGAGTCACATTTTGTTTATGGAACCAAATAAACTTACTATACAAGTGAAGGGGATGAAGTATTTCAATTTCTCAATGAGAAGGAAAAAACTGGTACTTTTAAGAAAGAAGATAGTATTCCATATGATTATTACACTAAAAATATGAATGCAAATGAACAGATATGCAAAGTTCAAACCAAGTTAAGTAATTAATCAACAATAAAACATCTCAATCAATTCTGGTTTCCAGGAAAGAAAAGATGAATGATGAAGGAAGGTCAACGCATCGTCTGTTGCCACCTGTTGATTCTTCATTTACATGGTAGGATTTGACAAAAAGTGGAATTTCTCTCCCTTTTGCTTTGTTCAAATCCTTCAAATCAGGGTTTCCACATGAGTAGAAATCCATTTCAAAAGTAGGTAGAAAAAACTAAAAATCCACATTTTTGTTAAATACAACAAAATAGGGGGCAGCTAGTTGGCTCAGTGGATAGAGCACTGGCCCTGTAATCAGGAGGACTTGAGTTCAAATCCGGCCTCAGACACTTGACACTTACTAGCTATGTGACCCTGGACAAGTCACTTAACCCTCATTGCCCCACCCAAAAAAATGTTAAAAAAGAAGATAATCTCAAGTGAACAATCTCGTAAATAAATATAAAAAATAGTTACTATACAAGTCACACAGTCCCAAAACAGTTCTTTGAATTTAAGAATCATAGAACTGAAAACTGCCCTGTTCAAGTTAGTTTCTAAGAAACAATGTACTGCAGCCACTAGTAATTTTGCCTCAGACTAAGTCTTGGTATTTTTTAACCTGAAGAGCTAATTCTCTCAGGTCCACAGAATTGTCTGCATTTCTCACATCAACATACTTTTTTTTCTTTGCCCTTTCAATAAGTAAATCCAAATACAAAAAGACTGTTTGGCCTATGGTGATGAGGCTCAAATTGTGTTGCACATGGCTAATTGGCTACCTAAACAATTAAAAGAGACTAAACCACATGGAGGCAGTATCCTTCAGATATGATAGATGTCCAACAGCCAAGGAAGTGACTACTGTCCAGATACATTTCTGTATGGAGATAAGGGAGAAGCACATGAGCCAAGTGCTCCATCCTTTTTGAGTATCTTTCCATGTTATGACTAAGTAAATTTAATTATTAAATAATCCATGAATATCTCACTTTATTCCAGTCTTGAACCTGAGTTTGGTTGTTCTGAATCAGGTCTAGACATTTTAGTATAGAAAGCAAAAATAGATCAAAATGGCATCATGGCTCACATTGAGGTTAAAGTGGTTGACGGGGAATACAATTGGAAGGATGAAGTGGCAAGATAAAGCAATGTAGAATACCATAACAAGGGCACATCATATGCCATATGAAGAATCTTTTCCACAAAACAAGCCCCAAGTAAAGGAATTTGCTCTGGGCATCAAGGAGGCTGACAGCGATTATAAAGTATATAAAGGAAGCTCTAAGCTGAGAATTCCCTGGCCATCACTATTGGTCCTAAGAAGTCAGGTTACCAGTGGATAAAGCACTGGCCCTGGTTTCAGAAGGACCTGAGTTCAAATCTGGCCTCAGACACTTGATACTTACTAGCTGTGTGATCCTGGGCAAGTCACTTAACTCTCATTGCCCCACCAAAAAAAGAAGGAAGAGGAGGAGGAGAAGGGGAAGAAGAAGAAGTAGTAGTCAGGTTCCCAGAATGAAAAATGAAAGTAAATGGCCTCAACAATGTTCAAATATATCCCTGGATTGTTAAAGGGCAGGAAAGCTGATGGAATTGGTCAAACAAACAAACAAATTAAAAGATAATGATGGGGGGAGGGAGTAGAAGATGGCTCATAAGTATGAAGTATAGATTCCAAACCCAGAGGTTTCATTGAAAAATGGATTAAATGCATTGAAATCAAAGCTATTCTGTAACATTATAGGAGTGGGAATGAAGACAAGAATTTGAGAACTGTCATTAGTGGGAAGAAAGCCTTGAGCTTATTGTATTATTATGCCCTACCCTCAGTATTCTTTCTTCTATAAAGAAGTTGGGGAGTTGTTGGGTTCTCTCACTACCCAGGACCTGGAGGGGTTAAGGCAGAAATTTCAACAGCAATATGATGAGTCACTAGAATAATGATTGTTACAGGAGTAGTCCAACTGAGTCATGCAAAGATTGATTCCACAGTGGAAAGATCTCATAAGACTTAATTTTTGCAAATTAAATAGTAAAATTATTTAAAGGTACCAAATGAGGAATGCCTTTTGTAACTTTTTAAGCGGCTAAATGAAGAGAGTTTCATGTCCGGCCCCATAAAGGTGATGTTGTTTTATTACTGGTTCCCTTATGGTAAATGTATAAGGAAGGGAGTAAAGTTCCTAAAAGAGATGGGCTTGATAGTTTGGAACTATATATGCCTTTTCTCATGTCCTACTATGCCTTAAGACCAACAAGCCGGGATGTAACTAAACTTCTACCCAAACTGTGTCAGCTTTAGCTGTGGGTCTGTCCCTCCATACCATGAGGTAGGTGCAGGTAGGTTAACTGGTAAAATTAGAGCAAATCAGGCTCTGTCCAGGCAAATGCAACCATCAGACCAAAAAGGCACACTGGAGATGGTCAGAAGTGCAGAAAGTTAAGGTAGTAGTAATCAGCCAAAGAAAATCCAGTGACAGTCACAGTTAGTCAAGTTTTGGGTAATACAACAGATAGAACCTAGATTGCACTCTTTTCCTCATAATCAAAAAACAAAGGACAAAGGGTCTCCAAATTTTAGAGAACACATTTTCACAGGCTGGTATTTTGACAATACCAATTTAGTAAGTCACTCACAAGTCTGCCTATTTTGAGAAGTAACCAGAACTGGCTACACCCCTAAAAGATCTAAAGCAGACTATTTAGCAATTTCTTCCCCTGGGCTCTTATGAACTCATGTATTTGGAGGTTGTATTCATAAAGGTGAAGATGAGTGAAACATTTGGCAAGTACAAATGGCCAGATCAAATGACTAGTAGACTTTGTGACTCACAAACTTCTAGAAGTGGCCACTTGGCATATCAGTTTTTAAAATCCTACAACTAAGCTCTAGTTGCTACTAAGGATTAAAATGGATCATATCATTAACTATCATCCAAAGATGACTACCATAATTTGAGTGGTAAAAGATGTTCCATGTTCCCAAAGATGTACAGAAAACAAGAGGTCCCCAATGTTAAATGGAAATTATATATTCTAGCTCATACTCACTAGGTCTCTTAGTTAGTAGTACCTAAGGCCCCCAGTCTGAGATCCTACCAGTAGTCTAATAGGCCCCTGGTTCCTAGAAAGTCCTAAAAGGTAACTAAGCTGTAAACTACACAGTAAATATGTGAGAAAGCCTTGAAAGTTAGAACCAAAGGTCCAGCTGAAAGGTGTAGGCCCTGGAAACAGCTTCAATGGACAATCAAGTGTTTTCCCATTTAGGTCAGTAACAGTGAAGACATTTTGCTGATGACTTCCTAAATATAGTCATTTATTAGGGTATATCAGCATCCATCAGAGATATCATATACCTTCTGCTGAACTAATAAACCATACTGATACCCTTATAAGAACAGAAGAGGTTGGGGAGAAATCCAACACCAATTAGGACATGGGGGCTTTGATATTATCTTTTTTTTTTCTTTTCTTTTTTTTTTTTTTTTCAGTGAGGCAATTGGGGTTAAGTGACTTGCCCAGGGTCACACAGCTAGTAAGTGTTAAGTGCCTGAGGCCGGATTTGAACTCAGGTACTCTTGACTCCAGGGCCGGTGCTCTATCCACTGTGCCACCTAGCTGACCCTTTGATATTATCTTATGATCAGTGTAGGATTATTGTGTTATGTTCCCTTTCCCCCAAATCAAGACAATGGTTTGCCTCTACTGTAGTTGCTAAGTATTTGTGGCATTATATTGCTGTACAAGTTAAGTTATCTTAATGGTAGCCACCATACAAGTTCTCACAGAACACAGCCTTCTTCCTTATGGACCCCACTAGTCATGGTCTTTGGGTTTATTAAACATTATGTTGCTATGTTCATTTGATTTTATATATTGTGTTTCATTGATCGAATTTTCTATTTTTTAGGTAAGATCAAATAGCTTTGATGATTAACTGCTTTGTAGTATAATTTGACATATGGTACTGCTAGACCTTCTTCCTATAATTCTTCATAATTCCCTTTGTTATTGTTTTTCTAGTTCTCTGAAGTATCCTTTGGTAGTTTGATTGGTATGGCACTGATAAATTAATGTAGGTGGTATTATAATTTTTATTATGCAGGTGTACTCAAGCATGAGCAATTATATGTCTCCATTTATTAGGTCTGTCAATTTCTGTAAAGACGGTTTTATAATTGCTTTCTTATACTGTGTCTTGGTAGGCAGACTCAAATATTTTATGTATTTGTATAGTTATTTTGAATGGAATTTATCTTTGTTTATTCTATTTGGATTTTGTTGGTTAATACATAGAAAGGCTAATGATTTTGAAGGTATTTTTAAAATAATAAACATTTTTATTTTAAGTTTTGAGTTCTAAATTTTATCCTTCCTTCCCTTCCTCACCTCCTCCATCCCTGAGGTGGTAAACAATCAGATAAATTATGCAAATCATTACCATATTAGTCATTTTGTATGAGAAAATTTGAATAAAAGAAAAAATGAAAGAAAGTGAAAATAGTATTCTTTAGTCTATGTTCAGTCGATTTCAGTTCTATCTTTGGAGGTGGATAGTATGCTTTATCACTGGTCCTTTGGGATTGTCTTAGATCATTGTATTGCTAAGAATAGTTAAGTTATTCACAGTTTTTCATCAAACAATATTGCTGTCACTATGCACAATGTTCTCCTGATACTGCTCACTTCACCATACATCATTTCATAAATGTCTTTCCAGGCCTTTCTGAAGTCATCCTGCTTGTCATTTCTTATAGCACAATAATATTCCATCACCATCATATACCACAGCTTGTTTAGTCATTCCCCAATTGATGGGCATTCCATTGATTACAATTCTTATCTACCACAAAAAGAGCTATTAGAAATATTTTAAATAAGTCTTTTTCTTTTGGGGAGCATGTGCTTGGGATATAAACCTACCAGTGGTATTTCTGGATCAAAGGGTATATACACAGTTCTATAGCCCTATAACATAGTTCCAAATTGCTCTCCAGAATGCTTGGATCTTTTCACTCCACCAGCAGTGGACTAGTGTCCCAGTTTTCCCATATCCCATCTAACATTCAATATTTTCCTTTTTTGTTATATTTGCCACTCTGATAAGTGTGAGGTAATACATCAGAGTTGTTTTAATATTTCTCTGATCAATAGTGATCTAGAGCATTTTTTCATGACTATAGATAGCTTTGATTTCTTTGTCTGAAAACTGCCTGTTCATATCCTTTGATCATTTATCAATTGGGGAATGACTTGTATTTTTATAAATTTGACTCAGTTCTCTATATATTTGAGAAATGAGGCCTTTATCAGAGATACTTGTTTCAAAATTCTTTCCCAGTTTTCTGCTTTCTTTATAATCTTGGTTACATTAGTTTTGTTTGTGCAAAAACTTTTTAATTTTATTTAATCAAAATTATCTATTTTACATTTCGTATTGCTCTCTTTATCTTCTTTGGTCCTAAATTCTTCCCTTGTTCATAAATCTGATAAGCTATTCCATACTCTCTTACTTTACTTATGGTATCACCCTTATGTGTAAATCATGTACCTACTTTGACCTTATTTTGGTATATGGTGTGAGATATTGGTGTGCACCTAGTTTCTGCCTTACTGTTTTTTAGTTTTCCCAGCAGCTTTTGTCAAATAATGAGGTTTTGTTCCAAAAGTTGGGATCTTTGGATTTATTATATACTAGATTACTATAGTCACTATAGTTACTATAGTGTAATTTGTACCTATTCTCTTCCACTGATCCACCTCTCTATCTGTTAACCAGTACCAGATTGTTTTGATAATTACTTCTTTCACATTTCATTGATTCCCTAGATATTGAAGTTTTATTTTATGTCCTACTGCTTAACTGAAGTTATTATTTCAATTAGTTTTTAATTAAAGCTCTAGAGTTCTCTGTGTATTAATGTCATCTGTAAAAAGTAATCATTTGATTTTCTCTTTATCTATTTGCTCAATTTATTTTTTTGTCTTATTGCTATAGATAATATTTCTAGCAGTATGTCAAGTAATAGTGATGTTAATAACATCCTTGTTTTACCCCAATCTTATTGGCAAATTTATCTCCATTTTATATAATGGTGGCTGTTGGTTTAAATAGCTATAATTTATGATATTTAATGAAGGTCCATTTAATCCTTTCAATTTTAATGTTTTAAATAGAAATGGATAACGCATTTTGTCAAAAGCTTTTTCTGCATCCATCAATGTAAATGTGTCATTTAGCTTATTTTCATACTTAATATGATCTATATTTGTCTTCCTATTATTGATCCAATCTTACATATATGTATTACATATATGTAATATAAATCCTATTTGGTCTATTGTATATTCTTTATGTATTACTGGAATCTTTTTGCTAATGTTTTATTTGTAATCTACATCTAAATATTCATTAAGGATTTTAGTTTCTATTATCTTTCTCTAAATTCTCTCTTCCTTGTCTGAGTATCTAATCAAAGGGAATTTGAGAAGTTTCCTACTTTCCCTATTTTTATAAATATTTTTGTCATTTTAGAATTGTTCTTTGAATGTTTGGTAGAATTCACATATAAATCTTTCTGGTACTGAATTTTTTCCTTTGGGAGTTCATTTGTGGCTTGTTCAATTTCTTAATGTCTTATTCAGATATTCCACTAATTCTCCTTCTATTGATCTGAATAACATTTTTTATTATAAACATTTTTATTTATAGTTTTAGGTTCCAATTTTTATCCCTTTTCCTCTCCCTCTTTTCTCCCCTCCGTGAGGTGACAAACAATCATATATGGCTTATACATGGATGATTATGTAAAATATTACCATATTTGTCATTTTGTACAAGAAAACTTGATTGAAAGAAAAAAAGTGAAAAACAGCATGCTTCAGTCTGTTCTATCAATATCAGTTCTTTCTTTGAAGGTGGATAGTATGTTTCATCAGTAGTCCTTTGGGATCGTCTTGGATCATTGTATTGTTGAGAATAGTCAAGTCATTCACAGTTCATCAAACAATATTGCTATCCCTGTGTACAATGTTCTCTTGTTTCTGCTCACTTCACAATACATCTTTCATACATGTCTTTCCAGGCCTTTCTGAAGTCATTGAATAATATTTTAAAACACATTCATCTATTTCATTTAAATTGAAATTATTTTGCATTTAAGCCAAACAAGTTTTTAATCTTTTCCTTTATTTCTTAATTTGATTTTTTCTTTTCATGTTTGATGCTACCAAGTCGCTTTTCTTTCTGTTTTTAAATTAATACTTACAAACTATTTATCTATTTAACTATTTTTTTCAAATAAAAACTTCTACTTTTATTTATCAATTCATTTTGTTTACTTTTGTATTTTCTTAATCCCTTTTTCAATTTTCAGGATTTTTATGCTGATGATTTTTTAACCTATTGAACCTATTTTAACTTATTTAACCTATTGTGCATGTGTATTTCTGTGTCTGTGTCTGTGTCTGTGTGTCTGTGTCCAATTCATTAATCTGTTCAGTCTTTTGTTGATCAAAGTATTAAAGATATACATTTTCCACCTCAGGAGTACTTTGATTGTATCACAAAATTTTTAGTATGCAAGTCTCATTGCCATTTTCTTTGATGAAATATTTTTTTGTCTCTATAATTTGTTCTTTGGCCCACTCGTTCTTTCAGGTCAAGTAATCTAATCTCTTATCAATGATAATCCTTTCTTCAAAGGTCCTTTATTTAATAAGTTTTTATTGAATTATGGTCCATGAAAGAAGTATTCAATTTTTGTCTACATTTGATTGTAAGGCTTTATGCCCTAACACATTGTCCATTTTGTAACTGTGCCATGTACTGCTGATAATTCAAGTCAATCTATTATGGACATGATTCTCATAAGGAGGAATTAGTTGCTGAAATAAAGATGATAGAAACTCTGGAGAGAAATGACCCTTCCATTCTACAGTTCGTCATAGAAAATGTTAGGAAATCTGTATATATTCGTATATGAATTTGCAATAAAGATTTCAAAGAACACAAAAGAAATACAGGTAAAATCCCATGAAGTAAGATCCTCTGGGGGAAGCTAGGTGGTACAGTGGATAAAGCATGAGCCCTGGATTCAGGAAGACCTAAGTTCAAATCTGGCCTTAGCCACTTGACACTTACTAGCTGTGTGACCTTGGGCAAGTCACTTAACCCTCATTGCCCTGCCCCCCCCCCCAAAAAAAGACTATGAAGTAAGATCCTTCAAGTGAAATCAACTGAGGAGGGATGGGAGATATTCAATAATGAAACTCTAAATATAGAAGGAAAATATTTCCAGTGAGGAGGAAAAATGAGATTTTTGTGAAAAGTCTGTTTGGATACCCAAGATCTATTGCCAAATAAATAAGATTTGAAAAATAAATATGCCTAAAATTGAAGCAAAGTTAGGTAACAAAGAACAAAATGAATGTGTTGTAGTTCAATAAATATAGTGTTAAAATGCTAATGCTCAAAATAAGTTGAGGCTGATGAGGGAAGCTAAAGACAACAAAAAGGATTGATTGTTGAGGGTTTTTTAAATTTTGTTTTATTTTGTTTGGTTAATTATTTTTGGTGACGAGAGGAAGAGAATCAAAGAAAGGGTAAAACCTTAAATTAAGTTACCAACCTGACAAGAGAGAGGATATATAGCTGCTCAATTACTATTCAATTACTGCTTCTGTTTCCTCTGTAAAGGAGGAAACTTTAAACAATGACAAAATAAAAATGACTAATGGGGAGTTGATACCCAAGATAAATATGAGAAAGAAAGAAGACACCTAGCTGCCCTTGACATATGAGGGTGTAGTTCATCTTATCATGATGAACATGCTGATGTGTAAATGATGGAAGCTCTGGGGAGTTTCATATTCATCATGGTGAGATGAAATATACCCTCAAGTCCTGAACAAAGTGGCAGATATGATTGCTGAGCCACTGTCAGTGATGTCTAAAAGATCATGAAAAATGGTAAAGATACTATAAAATTGGAGAAGGGCAAATGCTCTGATTTTGAAATAAGGATAAAGAATAGAGTTTGAAAATTATAGGCCAATATAATAAAGTTGGACGTGGGAAAATTCTAAAACAGATCATAAAAAAGATGGTTGGGGACCATCTAGATACAAAAGTGGCAATCACAAATTCAGCTGAATGAAGCTCTCTTACTTGAGTTGCCCATCTTGATCCACCATCCAAGAATAATTTTAAGAACTCTGAGCAATTCATGAATGTTCTGTACTAGGGCAACCAGTAAATGATATTAACAGCCTTTAGTCTACTGAGCCATCTAAGTCTTAAGGATGTTCTCAATATCTTTAAAGGAAAAACTAGTGAACTTACATGGAGAAAGGATATTACTCTTCATCCCCACCCCACCAAAACAAAAAAGGCATACAATCACTCCTCTACCATTTTAGTCCCTAGGAAGAAGGAATTCAGACTTAATAAAGTTTATACAAGGTCCTACCAAGTTCATGTCCAACAGCATGAAACATTACTGTTATATAAGCCTTAGTCTCAACTACTAGTGGATTGGGTTTTGAATATCTGAGCTGGGTCTCAAAGGTTGCTGCTCACTTCCCGAAGCCTCCAAAATGGACCATCTGGCTGCAAATTCCAACATGAACTCCAAAGTTAGAAAGGTCACCTTCTTGACTGTGTAATTTAAGATTCTAAATGTGGATTCTAATCTGTTCCCCCAGTTTTGGGGGAAACTGACTAAAAATCACTGATAAAACGAGTTTAGGTTTTTAAGGGTTTATTGGAAAATAGAAAGAAAAAGATTGAGAACAGAATTCTAACAGCCTGGCATTCCTATCTTTCCTCAAATTTCCTGTGAAGTCCTCTGCCACCACCACCATCAAGTCAGGAAGCCAAAAAGCCCCAGCGCTCTCTGCACAGGCTCCCTTTCCTCCTTCCTGTCTCCTCCCAGACCATAGGAGGCTCCTCAAGTTGATTGGCTGGTAGCCTTGATAGATAGCACCTATGAGCAAACGTCATTTCCTGACACCAAGGAAAAGCCACAATGCCTCTGAGGCATTTTCCTCATGGTGGAGCTTTCCCACAGCAAGTCTCCAGTAGGTGGCGTCATTCCAATCATTACATGACCTTTTAAAATTTATATCATAACCTCTAAAATCCTTCCCCTAACATGAAGAAATATATGCTAAGGCAAAGAACCAAGTTCCATATTCACAGGCTCCATGTTCATCTTAGTTGAGGAGAGCCTGAGGCTTCTCCCCTTGAAGCATTCTTTCACCAGAACCCTGCCAGACTATAAGAAGTCAAACCAAGAGTTAAAGGTCTGATCAGCTAGTATCTTTAAGTATACAGCAAACCAAAAAAGGCCTCTCTTCATCATTGTGGAAAACAGACTTGAATTAGTTAGAGAATGTCTATGCATGGTCCAAAGACTAGGCAATTCTATTATACATCATCATAACTCTCCAGAAGTAAACCCCCATCCTCTTCCATGTGGGAAGATTGAAAGTTTTCTCAAAATCTCTTAAGAATTGGGCTAATTAGTCCAGTTACACTCATCAGGCTTTCTTGGCTTCATGCCAGTTTAGGGTGAAAGCAGTCAAGCTATTTGTTTTATGGGTGGCTATAGACCCAAATTAAATTCATCACCAGGTGGCTAGCCTCTGGATTGTTAAATAGAAATCATTCAACAGCTTTCTTCAGCTTTGGTTTTGTTTTCTGGTGCTCATTGTCAAAGATAATTGTGGACTCCTTGGCAGTTTCTATGTGTGTTTCATTTTAGGATAAGATCATTAAGGCTGTGTGTATATGACATAAAAACAGGCAAGTGATTCAAATTCAAAATCATTTAAGCCAGTTGTGTGACTTCTTATTTTAAAAGCCCAGGGTATGGGATTTGTTTTTCACTGAAGTATCCAAAGATATTTGTGGTGTATACCTAGCATCCTCTGAATGAGAAGCAAGTAAGAGCATGTAATCAGTTACTTTCATTTGTCAGCCTTTCAGCTCCTGTACTTTAGGGCTTGCCACATCTATTTGTTGGCAGGAAATCAACTCCTTATGTATCATAATAGGTCCTGTTTGTAAAGAAGAAAATAAAATCTTTAAAAATATAACTCCATAGGTATGATTGATAAGTTTTTTAAGCCCCCCAAGATCACCAATAATGGAGTTTGCATTAGATGTTTTTCAGGAGTAAGACTAAACTTACAATAATGAGATTTCATTCAGTTTGTTTAATATATATTCTGCTTACTCTTTGGATTTACTTTTTAGTTTAGACAAGATCAAAATATAAGATTCAGAGCTAGAAGGGACATTAAAGATCATCAAAGAAATCTCCCTCCTTTTACAGATGACACCAAAAAACAGAGTAAGTTGTTTACAGTCTTGATTCAAATCTTGATTCACAAATCTGACTTCAAATCTAGCACATTTTCCACTACTACAGAATGTAGATTTAGATTTTTGTGGGACCTACAAAATTAACTAGTTTAATCCCTGTCAAAATAGCAAATTCTATCAACATCACTAAGTTTGTCTTTTATTTTCAAACTTTCAAATAGTCCCTCCCTCTGCTGGTGGCACAGTGGATAGAGTTCTGGGCCTTTAGTCAGAAAGACATGAGTTCAAATCCAGAGTCAGATACTTGCTAGCTGTGTGGCTCTAGGCAAGTCACTTTAATTCTGTTTACCTCAGTTTTCTCATCTGTAAAAATGGGGAAAATAATAGTATTTATCTCCCAGTACTGTTTTGAAGATCAATTTGTAAAAAATGTTAGCATAACTCTTGGTGAAACTGTAAACTGGTTCAAACATTCTGTAGAGCAATTTGGAACTGTCGCGAAAAAATTTTAAGTCTGACAGAAGAATGAAAATAACAAAGTTTCCAGGCTGTAGCAAATAGGTTTATTGAGAGAGGGCCCGTCCCTCAACAAAACCGGTCATCCAGGCTTTGGGCCTGAAAGACCCAGAATCACAAAATTCATGGGTTTATATACCCTTCCAAACATTTCTAAAATTAGAACATATTCTTAGGAAATATCAGCATTATGATGACAATAGGGTGGATCGTTGTTAGGCCACTGGTCAGCAGCGTGAACTCTTATAGCAGTATTGCTGACCACAGACCAGATCCTGCGATATTACCTAATGCAGATATCACAAGATCAGCAACACCATGTTCATTGGAAAATTAAGAAATATGGGAAAAGACTTAACCTTTAACCTTATGCAATCTATATGAATCACAATTTTTTTTAGTTAATATATATTGATTATTATCTTAATCAAATCACTAAAAACTATAGTAAATCTCTTATAACTAAGGGATGGGGAAAATCTCACTCACAGAACTATGGCCAAAGGTCTATAAAAGCATGTGTACTCTTTGACCTAGTAATACCACTACTAGGTCGGTATCCAAAAAGAGATTAAAAAAAAAGTTGCATTCAAAGTTGAAGAGTCTCTGTCAATTGGCTGAAAAATGGAGCACTACTGTGCTGTGGGAAATGATTGGAAAAACCTGGAAAGATTTACATGAGCTGATGCAAAGTGAAATGTACTATATACAAAGTAACAGCAATATTGTAAGATTATCAGCTGTGAATGACTTAGTTATTTTCAGCAATGCAATGATCCAGGACAACTCTGAAGGACTTATGAAAAATGCAGTCCATCTCTAGAGAAAGAACTGATAGTGTCTGAATACAGATTGAAGCATAATATTTTTAGTTCCTTTTTTTTCTGGTCTGTTTTCTTTCACAACTTGACTAATGTGGATGACTATACATGTATAACTTATATTGAATAGCTTGCCTTCTTAAGGGAGGGGAGGGAGGGGAGAGAGGGAGGAAGAGAATTTGGAACACAAAGTTATAAAAATTGAAGTTAAAATTGTTTTTACATGTAATTTGGGGAAAAAACAAAATTCTAAATTAAAAAAAAATCTTAGGATAGTCCCTGGCACAAATTAGTGCTATATAAATGCTTATTTCTTTTCCCTTTCATTCTTCGGCAGCACATTTGAATTTTTTGTACCCCTAATAGTAAGTTTCTTCATATATTGGTCAAAAATCTGCTTCCTAATAATTTCCATACATTGATCTAGTTTTGACACACTAGTTTTGCTCTCTAGTGACAAGCAGAATAATCTAATCCACTTTCCACATGATAAACCATCATATATTTGAAGAAAGCTATCTTATCCTCCCCTAAAGCTTTTCTTCATCAGGCTAAAAAACAAAACAAAACTCTTGTTCTTTTTTTGGTTTAAAGTACCTTCATCATCCTGGTTGCCTTCTGTTAGACATGCCAACATCTTTCTTTAAATGACCTACATTTTTAATATGATAAAACACACACATACACATACACACACATAAAGCCAAAATTTTTTTACAAAGAGAAAGTGGTATAGGCTTTTTTAATAAATACATGCATAAAATAGAATATTCCCTCTTCCTAATGTTATGTTAGATAATTTTAGAAATACTAGCGACAGACATAAGAAAAATACAATTAAGGAAATGAACAGTGACAAAGAAATTAAAGTATTTGTATTTTCTGATAATATAATGGTTTTCCTAGAAGACACCAGAGAATTATTAAGACAATCAGTAGTATCATTAAATTAGTAGGATTCTAAATTAGTCCATCAAAATTGACAGTATTTTTATACCAATAACAAAACCCAAAAGAGAATACTAGAAAGGGAAATTCTATTCAAAATATAACAAATGCAATATAAAAAATATGGGAGTCACTTTATCAAGAAAAACATAAGACTTAGAAATATAATTACAAAATACTTTTTAAAGAAATAAAGAAGGGGAAGCTAGGTGGTGCAGTAGATAAAATGCCGGCCCTGGATTGAGGAGGACCTGAGTTCAAATTTGGCCTCAAACACTTGATACTTACTAGCTGTGTGACCCTGGGCAAGTCACTTAACCCTCATTGCTGCGCAAAACAAAACAAAACAAACAAACAAAACAACAACACAGAAATAAAGAATGATGATTCATTGCTCATGGTTGGGCCATGTCAATAAAACAAAAAGTATGTTACCTAAATTCATTTATGAATTTACTTCTCAACTAATCCATTCTATCTTGTCATCATCCCCAGATAAGAGCATAAAACCATCCAAACTGGCCATCTTGTTATCTACCTCTTATAAATATAATTTTAGCAATTATAGCTAAAACTACAACTAGAGATAGACACATGTGTGTACGTGTGTCTATATATACATATACATACATATGTAAATACAGATAGCATGAATAAAATCATGCAGACAGAATAGTAAGGGATACCATCATTTGGATGGATAGCTAGATATGTATATGTGTGTATATACATACACATGTATGTATATGTATATGTGTATTATGTATGCATATATACAGTATATATGTATATTTGTATGTATACCTACATACATATCCAAATGGTACACCCTCCTATTCTAGCTGTACTAATTTTATTCATGCAAAAGATATATACATATATGTGTCTATATTTATATATACATATGTATCAAAATAATGACATCCCCTTCATAGTCTAGCTGTACTGATTTTATTCATGTAAAAGCTACATGGTTATAGTATATTTATGTATATATGCATGTATGTATATTTATTTCTATGTATACGTATACACCTGTATATTTACAAAAAATATCTCTGGCAATGTTCTGGTATTCAAAACATAAAGAAAACTGACACAAATACAAATGACCAAGAATCATTCCCAATAGATAAGAAGTTTAAGGATATGAACAAATCATTCCCAATGGAAAAATAGCAAACTATTTAAAAAAACACGTGAAAGGTTCTTTCAAATCACTAAAAATCCAAATCAGAACAACTCTGAGGTTTCACCTCATGACCAGCAAATTTGAAAAGACAACAAAGGATGAGAAATAGTCAATGGTAAGATGCTACAGAAAGATCATCACACTAATACTACTGGTCGAGCTGTGAAGTGATTCAACTGTTCTGGAAATCAATTTGGGAATTATGCCAGAAAAGTGAATAAAAAGTTTGTATCCTTTGATCCTAAAATTTTACTGCTAGGAGTATGCCTCAAGTGGTTCAAAAATGAAAGGGGGGGAGGCATGTCACATATACACTAAAATACTCTTAACAGTACTGATTGTGTCATCAATCAATTAGCATTTGTTTAATGCTTATGTTGCAGCAGGCACTGGGTTAAGTGGTAGGGATACAAAAAAGGCAAAAGTAACCCTGACCTTATACATTCTAATGGGGAAAATAATATAATAAGTATAAATAAGATATAAAGAGAGCAAATACAAGGTTAAGTTTAGTAGGGGGGGGGGGAAGCTAGGTGGCACAGTGGATAAAGCACCGGCCCTGGACTCAGGAAGACCTGAGTTCAAATTCGGACTCAGACACTTGACACTTACTGGCTATGTGACTCTAGGCAAGTCACTTAATCCTCACTGTCCCACCAAAAAAAAAAAAAAGTTTAGTAGGGGAGGCCCTAGAAACCAGGAAAGACCTACTGCTAAAGGTAACATTAGAGTAGAGTCTTGAAGGAATCTAAGTATCCTAAAAGGTAGAGGCGAAGAGGGAGAATATTTCAGGCACTGGAAATGGACAGTGCAAAGCTATGTAGATAGAAGAGTTTTTTTCAAGGCACAGGAAGTAAGCCAATATGGCTGACCTGTAGAAAACATGGAGGGGAATATAAGACATAAAAGACCTGAAAAGGTAGAACAGAGACAGGCTGGAAAGTGTCAGATTCCAGAACTTTATATTCAATCCTTTAATGCTACTGAAATAGTCCAGGCAAGAGGTGATAAGGGCCTGAACTGGGACAGTGGCTATGTGAGAGGAGAGAAGGGTAACATATGAGAGATGTTAAAGTGAAAGAAATTATAAAATTTAACTAATCAGAAGGCTAGTGGCACAGCAGGCCAGTTGTGAGACCCCATAGTCATGGCTGAAAGAACAAAATGCCAGCTAGAGAACCACCCACAGGACAGGTGCAACTAGGCAACTAGGCAACTAGGCCAAGTCATCCCAGCACAGGGAGCAAGCCTAGGGCAGTGAGGAATCCACAAGCCACAAAAGCCTCAAAGCATAAAGCCAGTGACCAGGTCCCTATACCCCAGCACAAGAAGCTTGCAACAGTGACCCCTGTGTCCCAGGAACAGACCTCAACTTTAAAAGTAAAAAAATAGGCTACAATATGAGTAAGAAACAGAAAAGGGCCTTTAGCATTGAGAGCTGCTATGGCAATAGGGAAGACCAAAACACAAACTCAGATGAGGATAATACTGTCAAAATGCCTACATGTGAAGCCTCAAGGGAGAAACTTAATTGGTCTCAAGACCAAAAATCCTTCTTGGAAGAGCTCAAAAAGGATTTTAAAAATAAAATAAGAGAAGTAGAAGAAAAATAGGAAAGAAATGAGAGAAATGAGAGGTACACAAGAATATTATGAAAAAAGAGTCAACAACTTGGAAAAGGAAGAACAAAAATTGACTGAAGAAAAGAATTCCTTAAAAAATACAATTGGCCAAGTGGGGGTAAAATTGGCCAAATGGAAAAGGAGGTTCAAAAGCTTACTGAAGAAAGTAATGTCTTAAAAATTAGAATTGGGCAGATGGAAGCTAATGACTCTATGAGACACCAAGAATCAGTCAAACAGAATCAAAAGAATGAAAAAATAGAAGGAAATGTGAAATACCTCATCAGAAAGACAACTGAAAATAGCTCCAAGAGAGATAATTTAAGAATTATTGGATTAACTGAAAGTCATGATCCAAAAAAGAGTCTAGACATCATATTCCAGGAAATTATTAAGGAGAACTGTTCTGATATTATATAGAATCAGAGGATAAGATAGTCATTGAAAGAATTCACTGATCACCTCCTGAAAGACACCCCAAAAGGAAAACTCCAAGGAATATTGTAGCCAAATTCCAGGATTATCAGGTGAAGGAGAAAATACTGCAAGCAGCCAGAAACAAACAATTTAAATATCATGGAGGATTACACAAGACTTGGCAGCTTCAAGAGTAAAGAATCAGAAGTCTTGGAATATGATATTCCAGAAGGCAAAGGAGGTTGGATTGCAACCAAGAATCAAATACCCAGTAAAATTGATCATTATCTTTCAGGGGAAAAGGTGGACTTTCAATGATATAGGGGACTATCAAGGTTTCCTAATGAAAAGACCAGAACTGAACAGAAAATTTGATCTTCAAGTACAAGACTCAAGAGAAGGATCAAAAGGTAAATGGGGGGGGGGGGTGGATTATTCAATAAGGTTAAACTGTTCACATCCCTACAGGGGAAGATAATACTTATAACTCTTGAGAACTGTATCTCTATTTGGACAGATAGAAGAATTATACATAGACAGTATAGGTATAAATTGACTTTGATGTGATGATATGAAAAAAATTAATGGATAAAAAAAGGTGCATACAGGAAGAAGAGGAAAGGGGAGATGGAATGGGGTTTACATCATATGAAGAGGAGTTGAAAAAAAACTATTACAATAGAGGGAAAGAAAGGAGGGGTGAGCATTGTTTCAAATTTACTCTCAAAGAGAGAATAATATATAAACTCATTTGGCTAAGAAATTTAGCTTACCCTTTAGGGAAGTAAACAGGTAAGGGGGAAATGGGGGCACTGATAGGAGAGCAGAAACAGGGGAGGAAAGTGGAAAGAAAAGGGAAGGAGGCTAATAAAAGGGAGGCAGTGGTCAGAAACAAAACGCTGGTGAGGAGGAATAGGGTGAAATGTTTTTAAAAAGCATAAACAAAGCGGGAAATAGGATGGAGGGAAATAGACAGTTGGTAATCATAATTGTGAATGTGAATAGGATGAACTCACCAGTAAAACAGAAGCAAATAGCAGAGTGGATTAAAAAAGAGAATCCTACAATGTGTTGTTTATAGTAAACACATTTAAATCAGAGAGATGTATACAGAGAAAAGGTAAAAGGTTGGAGCAGAATATATTATGCCTCAGCTGAAGTAAAAGAAGCAGGGGTAGCAATCCTTATCTCAGACAGAGCAAAAGCAAAAATAGATCCAATTAAAAGAGATAAGGAAGGAAACGGCATCTTTCTAAAAGATACTATAGACAATGATGCATATCAATACTAAACATATATGTACCAAGTGGTATAGCATCCAAATTCTTAGAGAAGTTAAATGAGTTACAAGAGGAAATAAGCAGCAAAACTATACTAGTGGTGAATCTTAACCTTCCCCTCTCAGAACTAGATAAATCTAACCTCAAAGTAAATAAGAAAGAATCTAAAGAGGTGAATAGAATGTTAGAACAGTTAGATATGATAGACGTTTGGAAACTTAATGGGAATAAAAAGGAATATACCTTTTTCTCAGCAGTACATGGCACACACACAAAAACTGACCATATAATAGGGCACAAAAACATTGCAGTCAAATATAGTAAGGCAGAAATAGCAAATGCATTCTTTTCCGATCATAATGCAATATAAAAGTTATGTGTAATAAATAGCTATGGAAAGATGGACTGAAAATTAATGAAAAATTAAATAATCTCTTCTTAAAGAATGACTGGGTCAAACAACAAATCTAGAAATAATAACTTCATCCAAGAGAATGACAACAATGAGACAACATACCAAAACTTATGGGATGCAGCCAAAGCAATTCTTATGGGAAATTTTATATTTCTAAATGCTTACATGAATAAAATAGAGAAAGAAGTGATCAATAAATTGTGCGTGCAACTTAAAAAGCTAGAAAAAGAACAAATTTAAAATCCCCAATTAAATACTAAATTAGAAAATCTGAAAATCAAAGGAGAGATTAATAAAATTGAAATTAAGAAAACTATAGAATTAATAAATAAAACTAAGAGCTGGTTTTATGAGAAAAGCAATAAAATAAATAAACCTTTGGTTAATTTTATTTTAAAAAAAGAAAGAAGAAAATCAAATTACCAGTATCAAAAATGAAAGGGGTGAATTCATGACAAAAGAAGTGGCAATTAAAGCAATAATTAGGAGCTATTTTGCTCAACTGCATGCCAATAAATTTGAATATCTAAATGAAATGGATGAATAATTACAAAAAATATAAACTTCCCAGGTTAACTGAAGAGGAAATAAAATCCTTAAATAAGCCCATTTTAGAAAAAGAAATTGAACAAACCATGAGTGAACTCCCTAAGGAAAAAACCCCAGGGCCAAATGGGTTTACAGGTGAATTCTGTCAAACATTTTAAGAACAATTAATTCCAACACTATAAAAATTATTTCAAAAAATAGGTCAAGAAGGAGTTCTGCCAAATTCCTTTTATGGTACAAATATGGTATTGATACCTAAACCAGGCAGTCCCAAAACAGAGAAAGAAAATTATAGATCAATTTCCCTAATGAATATTGATGAAAAATCTTAAATAAAATATTAGTAAGGAGATTACAGAAATTCGTCACCAGGATAACACCCCATGACCAGGTGGGATTTATAAGAAACATACAGTGCTGGTTCAATATTAGGAAAACTATCAACATAATCAGCTACATCAATAAGAAAACTAACCAAAATCATATGATTATCTCAATAGATGTAGAAAAGGCTTTTGACAAACTACAGCACTCATTCCTATTAAAAAACTATAGAGCATAGTGTTAAGGGCTAAAATTCTAGCTAGTCTGTCTAAAATATTTAATGAGTGGTCGCCAATCAATTACAAGCTTTAGCAAGAGTTAGACTTTTAAGCATTTATTAAGGAGAATAAGAATTTGGTAAAGAGAGAGAGAAAGGCCTAGATTCCTATCTATTAAAGGGAGAGCACATTTCTAGCTCCCTTCTCCACCCGCGTCCTCAGGAAAGAGAGCCAGAGTCAGCCCCAGTCTCTTCCTTCCTCCTCCCACTAGCCCGCGTCACTTCCTGATACCAAAGAAAAGACTCCTGGTCTTGCCCTCAAAGACCTTCGCTTCATGGGCAGAACTCTTCTACAGTAAGTATCCAGCAGGTGGCGTTATTCCAATCGTTACAGTCCCCCCTGTTGTTCCTCAAGAAACAGAATGTTTCCTTGACGGAACAGTAAAAAGAATATAATAACTATTGCTAACTAATAATATGTGAACAACAATATAGAAAAGGAAGAGAGGAAAGTTTTGTCCAGAGGGGCGATTTTTTTTGTCCTCATGAACCGACGCTTTGACATTAGTCTTGCAAAGGGAGGGCCTCTGCAGAGAATACATGTTACAGATGGTGTATATTATAACAGAAAAAGAAAAGAGAAAAAAACAAAACAAAACTGTTCATTTAAAGTCTCTGAAAGTCTTTTCTCAGATGTCCTCTAGGTGTAGTCGTGGAATGGAAGTCTTTTCAGGGGTTGATGTGTGGATACTGGTAATCTGCCAGGAAATTTCCTACAAAATTGAGCTTAACACAACTTTAAAATAGCTTTGTCAATAATCAAATCAAACAATGAAAGTTCTCAAAAACATGTCTAAGGGAATTCAGAATCTTAGTTGTTACACATGAAACATATAATAAAACAAAAATCGAACCATTCTTTAAAATTATAATATTACTATAGTCCCCCCCTTATGGAGGGTAATTGAGAAGACAATTGCTGCGATATTAATTATTAAAAATAATTTTTTATCTTTGTTTCATCACTTTTTGCATCATCTGCCTAATTATCCTCATGCCATTATGAGAAATTAAAAAATCTAATATAATTGGTAACAGGTGTCAAGGCCAAATTCAACACTGTATTTATCATGACACCTGAGATAATTATGGGGGTTACCATAAAAGAACAGAGAAATGATGGGATATGAGCATTCCCACACTTGAGCAATATATACTGCCCATGCAGTATGCCAGGTTTAAAATAGGTGGATGGAATACATGTCCATGCCACCGAACATATTGGAGGAAACTGAGTCAGACTTAATCAGATGCATGGGATTGAGATGTCCATGGCATCAGGCATATAGGAGGGAGCATAGAAGCCAGGTGTAGAAGTGAGATGGGTGGGATGAATACTTCCAGCCATCTGTACAATATTGTGGGGGAAAATAAAATAAAATATTAAACCAAGAGAATCCAACCTCAACATTTGTCAAAAGCCGTTCCCTCGGCCATACCTTGACTTCATGCATGTCTCCCCTCATGTGACAGTTCCGTGTCTGCTCTTGCATGTATTCCTCTTGTGATTGGATGGCATCTTGGCCAACTGGCATCTGATAACTCAGAATAAAGGCAATTAATGTCTTAAATGATAAGTTCCCATAATCCAAGTCTCATATGGATTTAAAAATTGAGGATAATAAATGATTGCAAAAAATGTGAATACATCTTGACTCAGAACACAATATATAATTATGCAACAATTTCAAATAATACCCCTTTTTTTTACTTAGTATACAATTACTTTTGTGAAAAATCTGAACATATTTAAATACAAGTTAAAGCACAACACAATCTCAAAGACAATGTTTACAAATGTTCCCCTCTTTTTTTTTTTGAATATGCTTATCAAAAATAATACTTCTAGAATCAATTTACACTTGCCATGGCAAACAATTTGCTAGGGAAATGCTTTAAAGAGTTTGATCAAATAATCAGTTGAGAGAAAAAAAAATAACAAAAACAACTCAGAATATGGGAGCACAATACTCCTAGAATTAACATTGTATAATAAAATCAAAACCATCTTGCAATGTTTCAAAATTAGATAGACAAATGAATAGAAGAAAATACACATGGAACAATAAAAGACAATGAAATTCAAACTAAGGAAATCTAAATGAATATGAACTTAATATTAATAAGAGTATTATAAAATATAAACTTGATCACATGACTATCAAAAGCTTTTACAAATATTCTCCTTGTTTTAGAAACTAAGTATAAGACACAATCTCAAAAGCATGAAAATCTCTATGAAAATAAACCGATACCATTAATTTCAAAATGTATATATAATAGCATAGAAATTCTATGTAACCTCTGAACTGATACTATTACTCTGAGTGAATTCAGAACACTTTTGATTCCTATATCTAAAATCCCCAATACTCATATCAATACCTTGCTGCTTACTTCTACATTTCTGTAAAATATGTACCCTTCCATGGCAAAAGAAGTGGAGTCTTGAACTATGGTGATGATTGTCATTCTTATTCAGCTTAAGTTTTTCTTCTTTAACCCCTCTATATTGTCTGTCAGTCTTTTCACCATACAAATGCTTTATAATATTACTAATTAAAGACAAAAGCAGGTTAGCAAAATTATGAACAAAACGGGCATATGTGGAACTTAAAGGGCTTTCTAAGGTTGTCTCAGAAGCACAGCCAGGCTGGGGAAGGGCTGAGCCTGAAGCTGCAAATGTAGTTAGAGAAAGCTGAGCATGCGCATCAGATCTCTGGACTTCCCAGGCAGGGGAAGCAATGGGCTTGGCCATGGGAGGAGTAGAGGGTGGGGTCTGGAGAGGAGGGGAGGGACCAGAGCAATTTGAATCAGACTTGATTTTGAACTCAGGCCTGGATTCCTCTTCCCCCACTTTGCCTCTAGGTGCTAAGGGATTAAAAGCTTCTAGAGGGTGGGTCATTGCCTCCAGGCATGCAAAATTAAAGCAACAATTAGTGTTAGAACTGGGAAAAGCTGCGGGAATCTCTTCAGGTTTCTCTGAAAAAGCATGGTTGGGAGAGGGAGAGATATTTCCTTGTGTGAGTAAGTTGCTGGCTCTTTTAACAAAAATAAAAAGAAAAATAGAAAATCCACAAAAACAAAGCATTAACATGATCTTATCTCCCATTTGTCTGGTTAAACAGACTAAAATCAAAAATAGGATAATTAGGGAGTTTAAAAGGTCCATTCGAAAAAATTTAAAGGGAAACACAGCCAGTACACCAGTACTTAGCAGTTAAAGGGAGAGGGAGGGGAAATTTCTTACCCAACCAGAAGATCAGAAGAAGACTGAGGGTTAGCTTTCCTCTTCGTGGTCAGCCATCTGTTAAGGGCTAAAATTCTAGCTAGTCTGTCTAAAATATTTAATGAGTGGTCGCCAATCAATTACAAGCTTTAGCAAGAGTTAGACTTTTAAGCATTTATTAAGGAGAATAAGAATTTGGTAAAGAGAGAGAGAAAGGCCTAGATTCCTATCTATTAAAGGGAGAGCACATTTCTAGCTCCCTTCTCCACCCGCGTCCTCAGGAAAGAGAGCCAGAGTCAGCCCCAGTCTCTTCCTTCCTCCTCCCACTAGCCCGCGTCACTTCCTGATACCAAAGAAAAGACTCCTGGTCTTGCCCTCAAAGACCTTCGCTTCATGGGCAGAACTCTTCTACAGTAAGTATCCAGCAGGTGGCGTTATTCCAATCGTTACAATAGGAATAAATGGAGCTTTCTTTAAAATAATAAGCAGTATCTACCTAAAACCATCAGCAAACATTATATATAATGGGGATAAGTTAGAGGCATTCCCAATAAGATCAGAGGTGAAACAGGGATGTCCATTATTGCCTCTATTATTTAATATTGTACTAGAAATGTTAGCTTTAGCAATAAGAAATGAAAAAGAAATTAAAGGAATTAGAATAGGCAAGGAGGAAACAAAACTATCACTCTTTGCAGATGATATGATGGTAAACTTAAAGAATCCTAGAGAATCAACTAAAATACTACTTGAAACAAGTAACAACTTTAGCAAAGTTGAATGATAAAAAATAAATCCACATATATCATCAGCATCTATATACATGACCAAGAAAGCTCAGCAGCAAGAGATAGAAAGAGGAATGTCATTTAAAGTCACTGTAGACAATAAAAAATATTTGGGGTCTACCTGCCAAGACAAACCCAGAAACTCTATGAACATAATTACAAAACACTTTTCACACAAATAAAATCAGATCTAAA
The DNA here is from genome assembly GCF_019393635.1 of Dromiciops gliroides. NCBI lineage: Eukaryota > Metazoa > Chordata > Mammalia > Microbiotheria > Microbiotheriidae > Dromiciops > Dromiciops gliroides. Next base: position 516,171,649 of record NC_057861.1, on the reverse strand, counting down.
TAATTGGAAAAATATCAATCGTTTGTGGATAGGCCAAGCTAATATAATGCAAATGACAATTCTACCTAAACTAATGAACTTATTCACTGTCATAATGATCAGACTACCTAAAAAATATTTTATAGAGCTAGAGAAAAATGATAAAAAATTCATCTAGAAGAACAAAACATCAAGAAAATCAAGGGAACTAATGAAAAAGAAAATTCACAGGAAGGTAGGCTAGCTGTACCAAATCTGAAGCTATACTACAAAGCAGCAGTTATCAAAACTTTTTGGTATTGGCTAAGAAATAGAGTGATGGATTTATGCAATAGGTTATGCACAGGAGACACAGTAAATAACTAATGCAATCTACTGTTTGATAAACCCAAAGACTCCAGCTTCTGGGATAAGAACTCAGTATTTGATAAAAAATGCTGGGAAAACTGGAAGATAGTATGGCAGAAACTAGACAAAGACCAACATATTACACCATATACCAAAATAAGGTCAAAATGGGTATACGATTTAGACATAAAGGGTGATACCATAGGTAAATTAGGAAAGGAAGGAGTAGCTTACCTCTCAGATCTATGGAGAGAAGAATTTATGACCAAACAAGAGATAGAGAATATTGTGAAATGAAAAATGGATGATTTTGATTACATTAAATTAAAAGGTTTTTGTACAAACAGCAATGCATCCAAAATTGGAAGGGAAGCAGAAAGCTGGGAAACAATTTTTACAACCAGTGTTTCTGTTAAAAATCTCATTTCAAAAAAATATAGGGAAACAAATAAAATTTATCAGAATGCAAGTCATTCCCCAATTCAGAAATGGTTGAAGGATAGGAACAGGCAGTTTTCAGATGAATAAATCAAAGCTAAATCACTATTGATTAGAGAAATGCAAATTAAAACAACTCTGAGGTACCACCTCACACCTATCAGATTGGCTAATATGACAAAAAAGAAAATGTTGGAGAAGCTGTGGAAAAACTGGAACACTAATGAATTGTTGGTGGGGTTATGAACTGATCCAAACATTCTGGAGAGCAATTTGGAACTATGCCCAAAGGACTATGGGGCTGTGCATACCCTTTGACCCAGTAATATCACTACCAGGTCTGTATCCCCAAAGGATCATTAAAAAGGGGGCAAAGGACCTACATGTACAAAAATATTTATAGCAGCTTTCTTTGTAGTAGCAAAAAATTGGAAATCAAGGGAATGCCCATAGATTGGGGAATGGATGAACAAGTTCTGGTATATGAATATAATGGAATACTATTGTGCTCTAAGAAATGATGTTCAGGCTGATTTCGGAAAGACTTAAGTGGACTGATGCTGAGTGAAATGAGCATCACCAGGAGAACATTATACACAGTAACAGCAACACTGTGTCATGATCAACTATGATAGACTTAACTCTTCTCAGCAATGTAATGATCCAAGACAATTCCAAAGGACTCATGATGGGAAATGCTCTCCACATCCAGAATAAAGAACTGTGGATTCTGAATGCAAATTAAACCATACTGTTTCCACTTTTTTTTCTTTTTTTGAGGTTTTTTTTCCATTTGTTCTGATTCTTCTTTCACAACATGACTAATGTAGAAATATATTTAATGTGATTGTACATATATAACCTATATCAGATTGTTTTCTGTCTTTGGGAGGGGGGAGTGAGAAAAATTTGAAACTAAAAATCTTATTAAAACAAACATTGAAAGCTATCTTAACATGTAACTGGAAATAATAAAACACTTTTATGATTAAAGAAAAAAGAGAGTGAGGAGCCAAGAATTACAAGAAAGTTGAGAACCTGGGTACCTGTGAAGATGGTGATAACCTAAACCACAATAGAAAATCTGGATTGATTTTGAAGGAAAGATAAGTTCTGTTTTAGACTGAAAGGTCTTCAAGACATCCATTTTGAAATGTTCAACAGGTACTTATTAATGCAGAATTAAAATTCATGATACACACTAGGGATCAATGTACAAATCTGAGATACATAGACAAATCATCTTGCACATAGATGATTATTAAAACCAGGTTGTGGATGAGATCACCAAATGAGCCTCTGTAGAGAGAAAAAAAGAGGGCCCACAACAGACCTTTGGGAAATTGTTTGTGTGACAGGGATAAAGAACCAGAAAAGGTGACTGAGGAGTAAGACTGATAAGAAAAGAAGTAAGTGTGTCAAAAACTCAGAAAAGAGAGTTTCCAGGAGGAGAAGATGATCAACATTTCCAAATGCTGCAGAAAGGTTAAGAATAATGGAGACAGAAAGGAGGTCATCAGGTTTGTTGATTAAAAGAACAATTTCAGTTGAATGACGAGGTCAAAAACCAGACTTCAGAAAATTTGAGAAAGAGTGAGAGGAGAGGAAGTGGAAAGTGGTAGAAATGGCTCTAGTTTTTTTTGTGGTTTTTTCTTTGTTTGTTTGGTTTGGTTTGGTTTTCCCCAAGAATTTTAGCTGAGAGCAGGAGGAGAGATATAGGATAATAACTAGCAGAGATAGCAATATCAATGAGTTTTTTTTTAATTATTTACTTTTTTGGGGGGGTGGGGCAATGGTGGTTAAGTGACTTGCCCAGGGTCACACAGCTAATAAAGTGTGAAGTGTCTGAGGCCAGATTTGAACTCAAGTCTTCCTGAGTCTAGGGCTGGTGCTTTATCCACTGCGCCACCTAGCTGCCCCCTATTATTTACTTTTAACACTGTTGTTAAAACACTTAACGCTGTTCTTTTTAAATTCTGAGTTCCAAATTTTCTTCTCTCCTATGTTCTCCTCCACCCACTGAACAGGCAAGCAATATAGTATTAAGTATACATGTGAAATCATTTCCAAAGTAGCCACATTACACACAAAAAAAGGAGAAAATTACACTTCAATTTGAACTCAAGAATTCATCAGTTCTCTCTCTGGAGGTAGATAGAATTTTTCATCATGTCTCCTTTGGAATTGTGTTGAATCACTGTATTGATTACAGTAGCTAAGTTATTCACAATTGATCATCATTGTAACATTGCTATTAGGCGCAGCTAGGTGGTACAGTGGATAAAGCACCAGCCCTGGATTCAGGAGGACCTGAGTTCAAATCCGGCCTCAGACACTTGACACTTACTAGTTGTGTGAACCTGGGCAAGTCACTTAACCCTCATTGCCCCATAAAACAAAAAAACAATACAAAACAAAAACAAAACACTGATGTTACTGTGAACAATGATCTTCCTGTTCTTTTCATTTCTCTTTGCATAAGTTCACATAAGCCTTGTCTTATTTTTCAAATGATTTCCTATAGCATAATAGTACTCCATAACAACCATGTGCCACAATTTGTTTTGCCATTTCCCAATTGACAAGCATACCCTTGATTTCCAATTATTTACCACTACAAAAAAGCTGCTATAAATATTTTTGTACTTATAGGTCCTTTTCCTTTGATTCCTTTGGGGTACAGATCTAGTAGTGGTTTTTCTGGGTTAAAGGGTATGCACAGTTTGATACTTCTTTGAACCTACTTCCAAATTGATCTCCAGAATGGTTGGACCAGTTCATTACTCCACCAACAGTTTGTTAGTATACCCATTTTTCCCTCCTCCACTCTAGCATATGTCATTTCTGATAGATATGGTTGTTTTAATTTGCCTTTCTCTAATCAATAGTGATTTAGAGCATTTTTGATATGACTATGAATTTCTTCTGAAAACTGCCTGTTTATATCCTTTCACCATTTATCATATTTTGTATATATTTGAGAAATCAGGACTGTATAAAAAAATTGCTGTAAAAATTTTTGATATTACTTCATCGTCTATGGTACTTTTTAGTAAAATGCAGTTTCCCTGATTATCCCTTTTAAGTAGGTCTATTTTTTGCTTTTGCTTTGTCTGAGATCATGATTGCTAACCCCTGCCCTTTTTTCTTAATTCAGTTGAAACATATTAGATTATGCTACCAGCCCTTTAACTCAGTGTGTGCCATTCTGTTTCAAATATGTTTCTTGTAAACAATATAGTGTTGGATTCTAGTTTCTAATCCATACTGCTATCTGTTTCCATTTTATGGCTGAGCTCAACCCATTCACATTTACAGTTATGATGTTTTTATATTTCCTTCCATCTGATTTTCTTCTGTTTCTTCTCCCTTTTTATCCTGTTCCTCCTCAAAAGTCTATTTTGTTTCTAACCAACTAACTTAATCTGCCTCCCTTAAACGTATCAATTCCTTTGTCATCCCCTACTCCTTTCTCTCCAATGCCCCATTGGAAAAATTATATTTCTTTTTTTTTCAGTTGCTTTAAATTTTATTTTACTTAGTCCAATTTAGAAACTTTCACTGGCTTCACAATTTTTTGTTTAGGTGCTGCCTTTGTAAGAGCCTTAGCAGCAGATGCAGCTGTTTTCTTAGTGGCTTGCTTAGCCTTTTTTGCTTCCTTGGCAGCCCAGATGGCTTGTTCTCATTGGGCCTTTCGAAATTCAGGTTTCTGGTTCCTCTTGGCCATTATATCAGCAAGAGAAGCCCCAGTGATGGCCCTCTGGAATTTAACTGCCCAGCGGGTTCTTTTCTTTTGAATCTCTTCCAACTGTCCCTTCTTGTGCTTTCTTCTATAGAGGACAGTCCAATTGATCTGCCGAGGGTTCCTCTTTGAAAGGAATGCAGACTCACATTTTGCATTCAAAAACTGGAAAACCTTCCCGTTCATGCAGGCGTAAGGCCTCCCGTGACGCGGGTAGATCTTGTACCCGCTGAAGCTGGACAGTTCGACCTTCATGGCTGTGAGAGGCAGGAAGATAGTGAAGAGGAAGAGCGAAAAATTATATTTCTATACACAACTGAGTGTGTGTGTGTGTGTGTGTGTGTGTGTGTGTGTATTCTTCCCTCTGTTAATTTTTCAGTGTGAGCATTTACACATCAGAAATAAAAATTCATGCTTGATTTATGACTTTGCTTATTGTCTTCACTCAAGAAAGTATTAATAATGCAGGTTAAACTTTTAAATGTGTTTGCATACATTTATTTCCCCTGGGAAGCCTGGTATTTTATCATTTACAAGCATACCTCTGTCAACATTGCTTGAGCATAGCAGGAGTGAAGGTCGGAGAATAAAGCCATCCTTAGACTGGAGGCTGATGACAGTCTGATAACAACAAGAACAATAACAACAACTGGCATTTACATAGCGCTTTAAAATTTTCAAAGTCCTTTACATATATTATTCATTTGAGCTTCATGATACTCCTGAGCAGGCGTTTCAGAGAACATGGTGGAAGAGGTGAGCAGATCAGTAGATGGACTTTGGGGTGGGAATGAGGTGAATGGAAATGAAGAAGCACACATTTGGGGCTGGGAAAAGGAGTCTGTAGCAAAGAACTGAAAACAAAGTAGATTCTCATTGACTGAAAAATGCCTAAGCAACTTGTGGTACATGAAAGTAAGGGAACATTACTGCACTATAAGAAATAATGCAAAAAAGTCAGAAAAGAATGGAAAGACATAAACTAATGCAAAGTCAAACTATTCACAATGACAATGACAAGGTAAATGGAAAAACTAAAAAAAAAAAACTTCTTAATTTTTTAAATTATGATGACCAAGATTGACCTAAAATATTGCATATACTGTTAGACAAGAATGATGTGTCTTTTTTTAATTGTTTTTTTTCTTCTCTTTCCTTTTTTATTGTTGTTGTTTTGCAAGGGATGGCTCTATGGCATAAGAAAGGGGGAAAGAATTTATTCAGAATTCAAAGTGATATAAAAATAAGCAATGCCAATAAAATAACAAGGGAATCCTCACTGGTCAGGAGAAAGGACATGATGAAATGAAACTGATATAAGATCAATTTAAAATAAACATTCAAATGCACTAAAATGAGGCAACCAAAACTGAACACAATGTTCCAGATGTTATCTGACGGAGGTCGAGTACAAATGGAACTATCAGTTCCCTTGATCTAAATACTAAGCTCATAGTTTTCACTGCAGTAGTTCTTTTGGCTATTATATCATACTGCTGAACTTATAACCTACTAGAATATCCAGGGTTTTTGTTTTGTTTTTAACATAAACTGCTTTCCAAGTCATACATATGAGGTATAGAGGAAGAGAAGGAACTAAGGCAAAGCATTACACACACCTCTTATAAAATTCTGAAAGCTTTAATGCAGTAGATGTGTTTCTGATATTTTTACTTAATGGAACTATCTCCCTCTGGTGGGTAATCACTGAAATGAGGTTCACATGGAAAATAAGTGACAAATGGTTTGCCCTTCAGGTATTTCGAGAATAGCCAACTTTCCTTTCTGAGGGGGAAGGGCATAGAGAAACAAAACAAGAAAACATAATGTTGGTCATCTGTGGGAAATGAAAATATGAAACAAACCTAGAAAATGATGTCTTTGTATTAGAAGGTCTGATTCTATGAGATAAATGAGTACTGCAGGGGTATGAAAGGAAGTACCAGCAGTACACAAAAATTACCAATATTATGAGGCAAGAGTGGACTGGAGGAAAAAACCCACAATACTTTAGAGTTTTATAAATATCAATTTTAGTCTTTTGGTTCTGAGATTAGTTTCTCTTGTGCTTTTTAAAAATATTTTTTATCAAAATTACTTGTGAAGCATATTTATAAACATGGCGTGGTAAACTCAGGTCTTAATATTTAAAGGGACAGAAGGGGACAAAAATATGAATTTTATTTGAAAAGGTTAAAATTCAATATAACCTATGATGTCATAATATAAATGAATTCTTTTTCAAAAGAAGTAGGGTATGGGAAATGTGAACAATTAAACAAAAGCAATTCCATCAGTGAGCTGAGCTACAGATTGTATTTCACTGAACACAAGGGATATATTAGTTGGCTCAGTTTCATTTCAAATTGTTGGTTGGACAGAGTTTTACCAGTCAACCTATAGAAGGCCCATTTGAGACAATTTAAGAAAGGAACTTAATGAACACCATGTTTCTTCCTACCAATTTACCCATTTCCATAAGTTTTGCTGTTTTTCATGTCTTCTATTCCTTTTGGCTGACAACTTAATCTCACCTAAAATAGAAACATTGTGCACTTCTTACCATCACTTATAAAATTAATTCTATGTCCTCTGAGGGCTACATAAGCCCCTAAGCAGTCCAAGTGTGCCAGAGTTCTAATAATAGTGCTTCTTCCCACTCCTCTTGAGACTCCACCTTCCACTCTTCTGTCAGTGATCTTAAAACTCAGGTCTGATCATGTCACCACACCTACTTAATAAACTCAAGTAGCAGCCTATTGCCTCTAGGATCAAATATAAAAACTTCTATTTGAGGTCCAAAGCCCTTCATAACCTATCCCCCCATATTTCCAGTCTTTTTATAGCTTAGGTTTTCCCCCTGCCACCACCACATACTTTGTGATCCAATGACCCAGCCTTCTTTGCTGTTTCTCAAACAAGATACTTGATCTCCCCATTCCTGACATTTTCACTGGCTGTTGCTCATGCCTAGAATTCTCTCCCTCTTCACCCCTGACTCCTGGAAAGTTCCCAATAAAATCCCACCTTCTACAAGAAGCATTTCCCAATATCTTTTTATATTACTGACTTCACTCTGTTGATTATCTCCAATTTATTCTGTATATAGCTTGTTAAATAGAAAAGTTAAAACCTCACATTATGCATAGTAGGAACTTAGATTTTTGCTGAATTGGATTGGATTGGATGGCACAAGTGTTCACAAGCTCTATGAATTCACTTGAGCATGATTTAATTTCCCCATTATGTATATGTATATGTAAAATGAAGCTGCTGGATTAGATCATCTCCAAGGTCCTTTTAAGCTTTAAAGTTTTATGGTTTTGAACGCCATTTATCTTTCCCCTCAAAGAAATGCTCATTTACCCAAAAGAGAAGACATTGTTCTGATGAGGTTAACTTCCAAATTTTGGTAATGAGATCTTCTGCTGGGAATGGAAATCCATTACCTTGCCAGTAATGAGGACTGTTAGAAAATGTCTGTCATCAACATGTGAGCAATCACTTTCAGGTTTCGTTCCCAAGTGTTGACAAGATGAGTTACAGACAAGGGAGAAAATGAGAGATGATGAGAAATAAAGAAAAGTGTGAAAATTATAGAAATCAATAAGGTAGGGCAGCTAGGTGGCACAGTGGATAAAGCACTGGCCCTGGATTCAGGAGGACCTGAGTTCAAATTAGGCCTCAGACACTTGACACTTACCAGCTATGTGAACCTGGGAAAGTCACTTAACCTTCATTGCCTCACCAAAAAAAAATCAATAAGGTGACATCTCTATCCCCACTAAAGTGGTATAATTTTAACTGCATCAAAAGATCCTACCACTAAAAGTCTTTTTTAAGAACCTCCCAAAGTATCTGGAATTCCTACCATCAGTTACTCTTTTGGATTGTGGCATTAAAGGCATCTGTTAAAATGAAAATGTAGCAATAATTCATTGTGCTAAGTGTCTTTGTCTGATTCAGTGTCACTGAAGTAAATTATATACCTGAAAATAACCACACTGCACCCTAGGCTCATTTGCTGTTCACACATTCCATCTGGGCTCAAAGTTCCAAAGTTGCCTTATGGCTATATTCTTTAATATAGTCAGAAATGATCCCAAATATTTCCCCTGGGAAGCCAGGTGATTGATCCCAAAATGCAAATACTCTGTGATTAGCTTGAGCCCCATTTTTCCCATGGACTTACTTCTCCCTTCAATCACAAACCCCTATACTTGGCAGATTCAATAATTCACTAGGATTGGTCACCTAATTTATTAGTATCCTTAGAAAACATAGAAAACAAAATGGATAATAAAAGGAACAATGATAAAATGAGAGAGAACAGAAACCCAACTGAACTCTTAGATTCCCCTCCAAACAACTTAAAATAAAATTTTTAAATAGCATAGCCAATAAAAGGTCAGAGTGAGCCATTTTTCTAGGCTAAAACAAATTAAAAGGTCAGCAGGAGAGGTCTATGACACTGGGGTAGGGATGGCCTGGAGCGCATACAAGGGAAGCAACCATCAGCAGAGGAAGCCCATAAAGATGGCTACGACAATATAAGCAGCAGTTTTGAGAGCGCTCAGCACAGAGAAAGTAAGGGGTCAGACAACTGGTCAGAAAGAAATTATAAAGGACTCTCTGCTGGCACTGGGTGCAGTTGGTGCTGACTCACAACTCTATCACCCATATGGAATTCTGGGTCACAGTTCCTGGGCAGAGAGGAGGACCATCACTTGTAGCTGCAGAGAAGCAGGGTCCTACCTACGTAAAGACCAGAGCCCAGATCAGGAGAGCTGTGACCACACCTCTCTTCAGATCACAGCACCTTGGAGGCACCAACAACTTGCAGATCCCCAAAACTAACTCTGAAAACGACAGCACAAAAACTTGAGAAAGTGCTTTCCCATCCCCAGGTGAGCAGAACACAACTATAACATAAAGTTAAAAATCAAAAATAGGCTGGAAAAATGAGCAAACAACAACAAAAACACCCTTGGCTTTAAAATGCTACTAGGGTAGCAAGGAAAACCAAGATATAAACTGAGGTGACAACAATGTGAAAACAGTTAAACCAAAGCCTCAAAGAAAAAATACTAATTGGACCCAAATCCAACAAAAATTCCTGAAAGCATTAAAGTGATGAGTGGTTGAGGAAAAAGTGAGAAAATAAGAGTTATGTAAGAAAATTATATACAGGTATATATTAAATGGGAAAACATTAGTATTGTCATCTGGCTACATTTTAACCATTTCTCCTGCAATATCACGCTAGCCTCAAAATAGATCAGACTGTGATAACTGATGGGGATGTAAATAAAAGCAGAATCTATCAGCTGTCATTTTTTTGTCCCTGCTCATCAGGAAGTCTGATGGACAATAGGTTTATGGACAATAGGTTGTTGTAATGAATGGTCTTTACAGAACATCACTACTGTCTGGGACTAGTATGTAAATAGGAAAGTTGTCCAGTCTCTCAACTATTTGGTATGGAGTAGCGTTCCATTGGTTAACTGTCTTTTGTTTCTCTTAACATCAAAGTATCTCAACAAATCTCTGTCACCATACTAAAGAATTTTGCAATACAGTTGGGCATCATACTGTCATTTTTCTCTTTCAGATCTCTTCTGTGCTGAAATTATGACTAGTTGGTAGACCATTTTCAACTTATGTCTCAGTGAAAATATGTGTTGGTCATATTTATATCCTTTCCATTGTCTGGGACTTAAAAATGAAACTCAATAGGTAAATGTGGTTCTCACCCAAACTTTAAAAGTATAGTGGAGGGGCAGCTAGGTGGTGCAGTGGATAGAGCACCGGCCCTGGATTCAGGAGGACCTGAGTTCAAATCTGGCCTCAGACACTTGACACTTACTAGCTGTGTGACCCTGGGCAAGTCACTTAACCCCAACTGCCTAGCCAAAAAAAAAAAGTATAGTGGAAAACCTGTTGACATCATTCATAGTGGAGTTTGATGTGTGTGGTAGAAAGGTGCCATGTTGAATTCACAAAGATTTCTTTTTCAGTCTCAGTGATCATAGTATGTTCATCATTGTACAATTGAGATGTGTATGTAGTGGGTCTCTTTAGAGACAGTAAGGAAGTTCTAGATAGATGCTAAATCTAACATGTCCTCAAGTGGTTTACTCTCAGTCTTTTCCTTGGTCAGAATGGCTGCTGACAGAGAATCCAATGTATGAAGAAATCTTTTGCCCATAACATTTTAGCAAATGAAAGTTTTCTGTTTCCTGTTTGGGTGGGCCTGTGTACACAGATTGAAGTAATCAGTCACTACTAAGATGTGGCATATGTTATTATACAGATAAAAATTCTATGTGGATGATTTTCAAGGTTTTTGTTAGTACTTGTAGTCTCCACATATACAAAAGAATTGTTAGTACTTTTCTCTGAGTACATAAAACCAAAAGTATCACATTTTTAACAGTTTTGAAGTATCTTTTGTTTTTAATAACATCCTTTTAAAAATTTCAATTCACATGTAACAGCATCCAGGTTAAAAATTTGTTTTGTCTAACTGCATTTCTGTTACAATGGTCTCTCAAATTTCCCAATGTAATTGAATTTAGAAATACAATAACAACATAAACAATATCATGTATTTAAAACATGAAACAAAACTTCAGATGATATCAATTCAGTTAATTATATTTCCAAATTACTCCATATAAAAATCATTAAGCTTATTATACCTTTGGCATTTTAAATGCAATTTAGATTTATAACAATTACATTCAGATAAATAATAATAATGTAGTGCTTAGCATTGCAAGTCACTGTGTTAAGCACTTTATAATCATTGTATTATTTTGATCCTCACAATAACCCTAGGAGTTGGGTGCCATTATTATTTTTCTCTTTACAGATCAGGGAACTGTGAAAAACAAGAGGTAAGATAACTTGCTTAAGATTACACAGCTAAATTTCTGCAACTGGAACATAATTCAAGTTTCCCTACATTTTTCCAGTATTTTTCCTCCAACACCTTTCTTTGGGAACCTGATCTGAGATGATAAGAACACAGGATCAGAGGAACAGGGTCTCTGATCAAGGAAGGGTTAACAAGTGGTGGTTATAAGATGCAAATTCAACAATTTATTAGTTCATCTCCTTCACAATGATGGAGGATTGTGAGAAAACTTGTATCAATCCCGGAATCTAAGTTTCTGTTCATCATAACATAGGTCCTTGGTTAAGGATCTCTAAACAGCACATAGAGATGGTCGTTTCCCAGACATGCAGAGCTAATTTCAAACAATGCAATAAGGTTTTTCATAAACTAATTAGCATAATTACGTTGTCAGATCACATTAATGTCAGGTTACAGATCAAACTACTAAGAGGTCTCATAATGGATAGTTTTGAAAAGGGAGAATTACATGTTACCAAGGTAACCAAGAAAACTTAAATAAACATCATGAAGCAAAATACAAAAGCAATGCAATTATAATCTCTAATATTAACTAACATCATGTCTCCTTATATCCTACTAAACCATTCTCAATGTCCACATAACCAGCACATTTTGAGTCCTAAATGTTCTCACCAAGTCCTTTGGCCCCTAGATATCTTTTCTTGGACAAAAATCTTTAATGTCAGGACAGCTCTAAAGAGGGTTTTGCTTTTCTGGTTCCAAATCTAGAGGTTCCCAGATGATTCTGACTTAATATAATTTAGTACAATCACTTAAATTGGGATCTCCAAATTTGAAATTTCAGAGAATTTTAATTTATATACCATTTGTTGCTTCTAGGCTTACCTAAACTCTGTAGCTGATATAAGAATCTTTAAAAATTCATGAAGGGGGTGGGGGGCAACTAGGTGGCACAGTGGATAGAGCACTGACCCTGGATTCAGGAGGACCTGAGTTCAAATCCAGCCTCAGACACTTGACACTTACTAGCTGTGTGACCCTGGGCAAGTCACTTAACCCTCATTGCCCCACCAAAAAAAAATTCATGAAGGAAGGGCAGCTAGGTGGCACAGTGGATAGAGCACTGACCCTGGATTCAGGAGGACCTGAGTTCAAATCTGGCCTCAGACACTTAACACTTACTAGCTGTGTGACCCTAGGAGAGTCACTTAACCCCATTTGCCTCACCCCAAAAAAAATTCATGAAGAGAGGCAGCTAGGTGGCATAGTGGATAAAGCACAGGTCCTGGATTCAGAAGGACCTGAGTTCAAATCCAGCCTCAGACACTTGATACTTACTAGCTGTGTGACCCTGGGCAAGTCACTTAACCCTCACTGCCCCACCAAAAAAAAAATCCATGAAGGAAGGGCAGCTAGGTGGCACAGTAGATAAAGCACGGGCCCTGGATTCAGGAGGACCTGAGTTCAAATCCAGCCTGACACTTGACACTTACTAGCTGTGTGACCCTGGGCAAGTCACAAGTCACTTAACCCTCATTGCCCCACAAAAATAAATAAATAAATTATATATATATATATATATATATATATATATAATTTCTGCAGCATTTAAATTCTTTATTTTCTTGTTGCTTGCAATATTTTCTCCTTAACATGATAGTTTTAAAACTTGGCTCTGACATTCCTGTAAGTTTTCCTCCTGACATCTCTTTCAAGTAGTAAAGGGTAGATTTTTTTTCTATTTCTTTTTAAGCTCTTCCAAGAACTCTTTTTGGACTTATAATCATTATAGCTGGGTATTCTGGGAAGATGGCATAGTAGGTCAGAAATTTCCAGGTTCTCCAGATTTTCTCCACGGACAGAAAATTGCCACAAAGGAAATGTAGATTGGCAAAAATAAAGGGGTAAAGCAATTGTCCTCCTAAGATAACTTGAGAAGACACCAGAAAAGACAGGATCTCCAGGGGCTGAGGTTTGGCCTGCTTGAAGTATAGATACCTACAGGTGAACTCCGCTAAATTAACAAATAGTAGTCCCTGAGGGCATCTCCTTTAGGATGAGGACTAGGCCTCAACTTTCACCTCACTCCAGCTTCAATAAATTTCACTTCACGAACTTTCACCTCATAGCCTCATAAACTTTAATCTCACAAATTTTCATCTCAGAAACTGCAGATGACTGACTGAGTAGGGAAAGACTGAAGGACCCTCCCCCTACCCCACCTCCCTCACCAGTGTTTCTAGAAGCCAGGCCTAGCAATGCTGACCAAAGTGATCCTGGGCTATGGCTAGGAGCAAGCACATGCCCAGTGAGTTCAGTAACCACAGAGAGAAAGAACATTTTGGTGGCAGCATGAGGCCCTAACTGTAGCTTGGGGAAAGAGAAGAGTCCCTGAGGTTGAGTTCCTGAATAGAATTCAGAAAATAACAGTAAGGAAAACCTGAGGCCTAGGGCAACATTACCCACAATTCGGGATTAAAATCTAATTATAATAATAAGCTGCAAAAAATAAAACAAAATAACAGAAAATTGAGTAATCAAAAGAAAAAGAACTGACCATAGATAGCTATTCGGCAGTAAAAAAAAGATCTGGGTTCATATGCAGAGGAAGATAATGAGATTTTTTTTAATTAATAAAGTATTTTATTTTTTTCCCCGTTACATGTAAAGATAGTTCTCAACTTTTGTTTATACAAGCTTTCCAATTTCAGATTTTTCTCCCTCCCTCCCTCCCCTCCCTCCCCCTCCCCCTAGACAGCAGGTAATCTGATATAGGTTATATATATATATATATATATAACATTAAACATATTTCTGCATTAGTCATGTTATAAGAGAAAAATCAGAGCAATGATGACAAACCTCAAAATAGAAAAACATCAGCACCAAAAACAAAAGAAATAGTATGGTTCATTCAGCATCTACTCCACAGTTCTTTTGATAATGAGATTTTAAACAGCCACTTCTACCCCAAAGAGTAATGTCAAATGGTTACGAGTCTAAAAATAGTTCTTGCCATATCTCATAGTTGAGGCATCTTAAGATTGCAGTTCGGGGCAGCTAGGTGGTGCAGTGGATAGAGCACCGGCCCTGGAGTCAGGAGTACCTGAGTTCAAATCCGGCCTCAGACACTTAACACTTACTAGCTATGTGACCCTGGGCAAGTTACTTAACCCCAATTGCCTCACTAGTGACTTTCCATATTGACGTAATTATGAGTACTCTGAATCTGGACATTTAAACAGTTGAGCCCCTGAATAGAATTCAGAAAATAACAGTAAGGAACCCCAATTGCCTCACTTAAAAAAAAAAAAGATTGCAGTTCACTAAAAATCTGATATTTTTATAGAAATCGCTACTTCCCACTGTTCATTTGTGAAGTTGATTTGATTCTGAATATAGAATTTTAACTATATTAAATTTTATCTCATATTAAGTTTGTCTCACCTTTTATGGTTGTTGAGCTCTTGTTAAATCTATATTCATTCATCCAATGTGTTATGCCACCAAAACTTCTTGACTTCTGCCAATTTGCCAACTTCACAAACATGCTCTCTATTCCTTTATCCACATCACTGCTAAAGATTTTTACTGCTACCAGGGACAAGGACAGATAGATCTCTGGGGCATTTCACTAGTGACTTTCCATATTGATCTAATTATGAGTACTCTGAATCTGGACATTTAAACGGTTTAAATTCACCTTAATCATCTTCCCAGCTACCTATAACAACAGCACAGTGGGACTCAAGTCAGTGACACCCAGTCCCTTGGGGACCTCCTTGAGCAATTTCCTCAAGGAATAGGTCTCAAAGAGTATCTGGCAACACTCTATGAACCACTGCAGGTTCATAGAGTCTCCTGTTCTGCCCCCTTCCCCTCCCCAGCTGAGCCACTGGAGGAATGAAAGCTATGAGAGCCCTGAAGTAGTGGATTTCCCCCACCCACCCAAGATCCTCTCTTAGGGAGTATCTTGCCCCCACTCAGCAGCCCACAGGAATGTGCCCGAGCCGTGAGCTATTTTTGCAAAACTATCAATTTCTTACTGTGACCATTATCTTCTATCTGCTTTTTTGGTCTTCCTTAGTTCTGTCTGCAAAGCCTTCCTACCCCACCCCCACCCTCCCAACACACACCTCCAGTTCTGTCTAGTCTCAGCCTAGCTGATTTCTTCACAACTGGAAACTGCAGTGCTCTGAGAAGCCCTGTTGAGGCAGCATTTCTGGGAGGAGTCCTTTGGTTTTTATTTCTGTGGGAGGAGGGAGGAGGAGTCACCTATACTGAGGAGAAAATGATTGTGACACAAATAATAAAAATGCTGGAAGAAAATACTCTATATATTCCTATTCCCAAATAATGTATGTGTAGATGATCATTTTTTAATTTTTAAAAAAAATTTTATTTATTTATTTTTTTAGTGAGGCAATTGGGGTTAAGTGACTTGCCCAGGGTCACACAGCTAGTAAGTGTTAAGTGTCTGAGGCCGGATTTGAACTCAGGTACTCCTGAATCCAGGGCCGGTGCTCTATCCACTGCGCCACCTAGCTGCCCCTATCATTTTTTTAAAACCAAACACATAGATAGAAAAATATAGAGTAGCTGTTTTCTGGTTGCTTTTTTCCATATTTATTAAAGTCAAGAGATTTTTCTCCACATATGTGTGGCATCATTCTCTCCTTCACATGCCTGGTGAGCCATTGTCTCCAAAAACTGTGTTTCTTATGCATGCACCTCCCATCCAGCTGCTCTTCCCATATTTGTTCTCATTAGTGACATTACTACATAAGCACACCTGGGATGGTAATGTTAGAATTCAAGTGCAACCATATGACTATCCTGAATAAACAGCTAGATAATGAGGCAGTGAGGTGGACCAAGTCCTGGGCTTGGAGTCAGGAAGACCTGAGTTCTAGTTTGGGCTCAGACACTTACTAGGTGTGTGAAACGGTAAGTCACTTAACCTCTGTTTGCCTCAGTTTTCTCAAATGGAAAATATGGAAAATAAGAGTACTACCTTACAGCATCTGCAAAGTGTTTAGCACTGCATCTGGCTCATAATAGAGGAAATATAAGTCCTCTTTCCCTTCCCTTGCCTTGATAGTGAAAAGTTTGCTATTTAAAAAAAAAAAAACCTTTGCAGAACTTTTTAATTTATCTTCTAATATCCCACCATTTTCTTTTCTTTTCTTTTTTTCAGATATTTGAAATATAATTTTATTGTGATCTAAACAAAAAAGAAATAAGAATGATAGCAACAAACAAGATTCACCATGTGATATGGTATTTTATATATGGGTGGCAAGGTGGCATAGTGAATAGAATGCTGGGCCTCGAGTCAGGAAGACCCTTCTTCCTGAGTTCAAATCTGGCCTCAGACATTTGCTAGTTGTATGACCCTGGACAAGTTCCTTTACCCTGTTTGCCTCAGTTTCCTCATCTGTAAAATGAACTGGAGAAGGAAATTGGAAACCATTCCAATATCTCTGCCAAGAAAACCCTAAATGGGGTCACCAAGAGTCAGACAAAGCTGAAAAAAACTGAACAAGAACTATATATAAATATATGTGTTTATCTATCAATACAAATAAATTCATTTTTAAAAAACTGTCACATTAACTCCAAAGCCCATTCATCTCCTTCAGGATCCCAAAGACTAAGGATATGTTCTGCTCAATCAATCAAGTGACAAACACACCACAGCACTGATATCACTGCATAGTTATCTCTGTTATGGGAGAAATATCTCCTCTCTGAGTTTAAGTGGTAGATAACTGCTGCTAAATACATATTTACCACAAAGCAGAAATTATGAAGGTAAAAAACATCATGCTCAAGCATCGTTTCAGAACTAAGAGAAAACTTGAACCACCATGAGAATTTTAACAAGGGTTCTTACAGACAAAATTACATCAGAGTAACAGAGAAATAATTCTTTTACATACTGCAATCTTGTATGTTTCTCTTAGGACTGAAAAGTTAAAGAGAAGATAGATCCGATACTTCCTTCAATGCCATAAAAGTTGAAAAAACATAGTTAACAGTCATAATCTCATACATTCCCTAAGAAAACAAAACTCATCAAACTAACTGTACAGATAAACTAAGTCAGATTACAGATTTAACTTCATTTAGCAGGCTCACAAATAGAAAATTTACATGTCTCCAAGGAGTCAGGGACAGTTGAGATTCTTCTTCTCTGTCTTCTTAACTAAGGAATCTTTAAGGCTGAAAGTAAATTTTCTCATCCCATAAGACAGGTAATATTAATCAGCTTAATGTTAACACAGATTTGTGCTTAAGAAAAATTTGCAGAAGGAATTGCCCTGAGTCTAGAACAATAAAAGAAAATTTAAAATTCCCATAACATCCCAAAAGCTAGATTTCTGGCTCTGGGCTCTAAAATCAAGGAATTCAGTTGTTTAAACAATGTGTAAGTCCTTCCTGAGGGGAAGAGCCCAGGTTGCACATCCTTTGTTCTCCTCCCAGTGGTGTTTCTGACTTTGTGAACTATAACACCATGCCTCAGCCTCAGCCTCAGCCTCACCCTGGACACTCCCTCAGTACCTGAAACCTCCTAACCTTAGAACATCCAGCCATTCCCGTAACCTTTTCACAATGGAACAATCCTCTACCTTGCTGAATATGTTATCCTGTTGATGAATTTCTCCTGGGACCTCCATTTTAGAGAAAGGCCCTGATTGGCAATGCTTCATTACCCTCTTGTCTGTGTTTCTGACTTTCTAGATTTTGATTCCATGTCCCCAAATGGATACTTTCATCCCATCTTCATTCCTGGTTTTTCCGTTTCCTCTTGTGTATGGCCTTTCCCTATTAGAACATGAACCACTTGAGAAGAGGGATTGTCCTTTGCTTCTTTTTGTACCTTCAGTGCTTATGCAGTGCCTAGCACATAGCAGATGATTAATAATTTTTTATTGACTGAATGAATGAAGATAAATGCTTGTTGCCTGCCTGCTAATAATATTGTGTCCACACTAAATTCCACTTCAGTATGGTGACTTCTAGCACCACGGGGCCACAAGGATGCTTAAGAAGGATATAACTAGTCCAGGTCAGAAACAGCAGGTCAAAGCTTCTGTTTTGATCAGCAGTAGGATTGGACCCATGAATGGCAGCTGCACTCCCAGCCTAGTTAATAGAAGGAGTGGAAGAGAAGATGCAGAAGAAGAAAGAGGAAAAACAGCAAGAGGAGAAGGAGAAGGAGAAGCAGAAAAAAAGGATGTGTGTGTGTGTGTGTATACATACACACACACATATACACAAACATGCATATATATATAACATTAATAGTTATGAATATCAGTGTTGAGGATATAATTAGCTAGATGATACTGTCACCATCTCTTTGATATACTTTTTTCCTCTGGAGAACCAATTAATCAGCCACACCCTGTTATAATAATTAATTCATTTTTTAAGCCTAGGAACAATATGCTGGCCTCTTAGGTATATGAAACCCCTTCCTCCATTGTTTTATGGAGTTTATATTAAATAATGTCTGCTAAGAGCTCCCAGTTAGTAAGGTTTCTAACATTTAGTCAGGGGTTAGGATTCTACCATATGTTTACCTTTGTCTAACCCTTCTCCTCTGTGTTGTAAGTACAAGCATGACAGAAGCAATTTTTATTAATTTTTTCATTATTAAAATTCAAGCAATATTCTGGTCAGAAAGAAAATGTAGAAACTGACAGAGTTCCCTTTTTTCCTTAGATATATCTCCTCAGCATAAGACATTTTGAAGTAAATGATTCTTGAACAAGAACATTTAACAATATGATAAAGCATCATTACACAAGTCAAGTAAGGTAAAAGCTAACATTGCACTTCAATAGAACAACTGTCATTTAATCTTAGAAAATAATTTCTCTAAAACCATGTAATCCTCTATGACCATTCCCTTCAAAGGCTTTTCTTTTCAATTGGCCAAAGATGAACTCAAGAGATTTCTTAGTCTGACCATTACCCTTATAAAATTAAGGCATTGGGGAAAAAGTCTACTTCTCTTAGATGGATTGTCAAGTGCTCTTTGGCCTGTCCTTATCCACTCAGTACCCTAATTACATCAGAAGAAAAGTTCTTGGGACCAACAATGAAAGGGGAGTAGGATATTGTTTCAGAACTGAAAGACTGAAAAAGTTTTCTCTTTCAGATTAGTCCAGTCAGGATATGGTAATTTTTTAAATCCTTAATATTTCTAAAAAGGAATGATGTCTGCTTCTATATGGTATATCTGACCACTATCCATAATTGTTCCACTTTCTTAATCAGATACTCTGAACTTCCTCTATCTAATCATAACCTCCTATCATTCTCTTTCTGTTTTGCTCCTCCTATGCATAACCTTTGCCCTTGTTGTGACACCTCTACCCCTCAGAACTTTCCCAAGCCATTATCACTACTTCACGGTCCTCCCTTCCCAATCTTGGACCTATAGATAACCAATCATACTGCTGCTTATCTCTTGGCAAACTGCAGCCCCAGATTATCCCCACTATGCATCTCCCCTCTTCATACTGACATGTTATTGAATGAGTGCACTATAAATTAATACAGAACAAAGTAGAATAGAAAAAGAGATTTGCACATAGAAATTTGCAATAGAATTTGTACAGAGATTTGTAAAAGAAAAAGATTTGCACATGAAACTGCAAATCTATTCTGTACAATTTGCTTTTCCTTTTAAAAATATAATAAAGTTATTGTATAACTTTTTTCTCCTCCCTCCACTCCTTCCCTAGAGATGTCTACCTTTAGACACAAATATATACGAGTTCTTTTCCTCAGACAACAAACACTTTATAAACTGGGATTGGACTGTTTCATTTAGGGTCCCTCTTTTTGGGCCCAGGGGTCTTTGGTAGAATAGAAAAATTTGAATCCATAATGGCAAGACTCACCAAAGAAATAAAATAATGAAAGAAAGAAATCATTAGTAGAAAAAAAAGTGCAGAGAACAAAATGTTTTAAACTATCAAAACAAGGTGAAGAAGATGGGGGTTCTACTTTATTACTTAGTAGAAAGGGGGGAAAGAAATCCCTTCATAAAAGCAAGAAAGAAAAAGGAATGAATAAGCAAAATTCCCAAAATAGGGAAAGGGATAACAAACAGAAGGAGAGGCTTAATAATGAGAAAAAGATGACCAACAAAGTCCAGCAGCAAGAGATAAAAAGATAAACTCCATTTAAAGTAACGGTAGATAATATAAAATACTTGGGAAACTACTTGCCAAGACAGGAACTCTATGAACACAATTATGAAACACTTTTCACACGAATCAAATCAGATCTAAATAACTGGAAAAATATCAATTGCTCGTGTATAGGCTGAGCTAATATAATAAAAATGACAATTCTACCTAAATTAATTTATTTATTCAGTGCCATACCAATCAGACTACCTAAAAATTATTTTATAGAGCTAGAAAAAATAATAACAAAATTCATCTGGAAAAACAAAAGGTCAAGAATATCAAGGGAAATAATGAAAAAAATGCCTAGGAAGGTGGGCTAGCTGTACCATATCTGAAGCTTTACTATAAAGTGGCAGTCATCAAAACTATTTGGTACTGGCTAAGAAATAGAGTGGAGGATCAATGGAATAGGTTAGGCATAAGAGACACAGTAGTAAATGACTTTAGCAATGTACTGTTTGATAAACCCAAAGACTCCAGCTTCTGGGATAGGAACTCAGTATTTAACAAAAACTGCTGGGAAAACTGGAAGATAGTATGGCAGAAATTAGGCAAAGACCAACATCTTACACGTTATATTAAAATAAGGTCAAAATGGGTACATGATTTAGACATAAAAGGTGATACCATAGGTAAATTAGGAGAGGAAGGAAGAGTTTACATTTCAGATCTTTGGAAAGGAGAACAGTTTATGACCAAACAAGAAATAGAGAATAATATGAAATGCAAAATGGATGATTTTGATTACATTAAATTAAAAAGGTTTTGTACAAACAGAAGCAATGCATCCAAAATTAGAAGGGAGGCAGAAAACTGGGAAACAATTTTTATAGCCAGCACTTCTGATAAAGGCCTCATTTCTAAAATATATCAGGAACTAAATCAAATTTATAAGAATCCAAGTCATTCCCCAATTGAGAAATGGTCAAAGGATATGAACAGGCAGTTTTCAGATGAAGAAATCAAAGCTATCTATTGCCATATGAAAAAATGCTCTAAATCACTATTGATTAGAGAGATGCAAATTAAAACAACTCTGACGTACCACCTCACACCTATCAGATTGGCTAATATGACAAAAAAGGAAAATAATAAATGTTGGAGAAGCTGTGGGAAAATTGGAACACTAATGCATTGTTGGTGGATCTGTGAACTGATCCAACCATTCTGGAGAGCAATTTGGAACTATGCCCAAAGGGCTATAAAGCTGTGCATACCCTTTGACCCAGCAATACCACTTTTGGGTATTTTTCCCAAAGAGATCATAAAAAAGGGGAAAGGACCCACATGTACAAAAATATTTATAACTGCTCTTTTTGTAGGGGCAAGTAATTGGAAACTGAGGGGATTTCCATCAATTGGGGAATGGCTGAACAAGTTGTGGTATATGAATGTAATGGAATTCTATTGTGCTGTAAGAAATGATGAGCGGGAGAAGTTCAGAGAAACCTGGAAAAACTTGAATGAACTGATGATGAGTAAGATGAGCAGAACCAGAACATTATACACAGTATTATCAACATTATGTGTTGATCAACTGTGATAAACTAGATTCTTCTCACCAATCCAATGATACAAGAACGTTTCAAAGGACTCATGATGGAAAAGGCTCTCCAAATCCAAAAAAAAAAAAAAAAAAGCAACTGTGGAATATGAATGCTGATTGGACCGCACTACTTCTTTTGTTTTTGGTGCTGTTGGTTTTCTGTTTTGAGGTTTTTCCTTTTTGCTCTGATTCTTCTCTTATAACATGACTAAAACAGAAATATGTTTAATGTTATTGTATATTACCTGTATCAGATTACTTGCTGTCTTGGGGAGGAGGCGAGGCAGGGGAAGGAGGGGAAAAAATTTGAAACTAGTAATCAAACTGTGGGGACCAATTTTTAATTGGGGAGTGTTAGCTAAGTGGCTCACCACAATATCGGGGTAAGGAAGGAGACAGACAACCTCCCTCAAAACAGAGCAGGATTTATTTAACAAGAATGAACTTAAAAAAACACAAACAGGATCAATTGGATTAAGGAAAAGGAAATAAAAAGGGGCAAGGGAAATTATAGAACCTGAACACCACCACTGCCCAGGAATCAGCTGAGAACACACAGCAGCGTCCTGTTGCCTTCCAGATTCAAGCTAGAATGGTGAAAAAACCTCCCTTCTTCCCAGCAGACCCCACGCTGCACACAGCCCCCAGACAATTGGCTGGCCACTCTGACAGTCACATGACTGCCCTCACTGGGCTTCCAATCATTATAATTTTGTGAGGCCCATGTAGGTGTCTGCCAGTGGTGATGACATGAGGTGCCAGCGCCATGTCGATGGCTACAACCAGTGGGTGGAGCACCATGCCGTTTGAGGAGCCCCAAAGGCCAGTGCGCATGCCAAGGTGTTTTTTTTTTTAATTCTAGCCAAAAGATGAGCTCATAAAAACCTCAAATAACAATTAATTCTTTAAATTTCCCCCTTTGTTTTGTCAAGAAACATGGGGTGTTTCCTTGATGGAACAATAAGTAATAAACAATAAATAAATTAAAAAGTAACAGAATATCATAACCAATGCTAACAAACAATATACTAATAACAAGATAGGAAAGGGAAAATACATATTACAGATGATGTATATAGTAACAGAAGGAAAAACAAAAAACAAAAATGTCCATTTAAAGTCCTTAAAATCTTATCTTCAAAGGAGGGTTGAGATGTGATAAGGGGAACTGGACTCTGGTCTGGATTCTGGCTGTCTCTGGATTCTGGTTGTCTCTGGAACTGCTGGGTTTTCATTAATCTTTAGCATAGCATTGTCCAAAAATGTTCAAATTAAATAATGAAAGTTCTTCAAAATATACAAAACAAATTTAAACTTGATATATACAGCATATTGGAGTCCCCCCTTTGGAGGATACTCATCCATATGCAATACAAAATTGAGACAGTTATGACATTACTAACACTTTTTACCACTATATGTCTGGATCAAGGCCAAATTTAGTTATGTGTCCATGATGATACCTGAAAATATTATAGAAAGGTTACCATACCACATCTTTTGGTGCATAGACATCTAATAATTATGATAGGCCTCAGGTGGATGGATTCTGACCATGCCAACAGATTGAGTAAAAAAGCCAAGTTAAGTTAAACCAAGTGCATGTGTTAAGGCTAACATGAAACCAGACCACTTTGGGAGTGAAAGAGGAAGAAACTAGACTATGTCCAGCAACTGTGCTCTACATAGCCACTCTCATAAGCAAACTATGGACTTCCTGAATGTATTTGGCTATTCTCTCAGCCTCCATCAGAGTATCTTACATGTACCTGTCTCTCCTATTGTACATATATTCTCTCCAGGGCCTGCATTGTGGAGTTGAACCATCTCCATCAAGCTCACTGTAAGAGCAATTAGTCTCTGAAATGGTAAGTTTCCATAAATCATAAATCTCGTATTAATTTCACCAAAGACAATATGATGGTAAAAATGCATGCTACACTGCATAACTTAGGATATACTTGAAATATACATATAATCCCAAACCATACCCAGAGTATACATAATCACAATGACATACAAATGATAAATGAATGTAAATGGCTGATATTATTAAACATTATTACAGAATCTTCATTAAGCAAGTAAACCACATCATCTTGTCCATGAATTCTCTATTTAGTACAATGACAATAACAGATATTTGAAATGATAAACAATTTATCAAAAGGAAATAAAACATCAGTGAGACTCAATATGTTTATTAATTGTCTTATAAATCAAGTAATAAGGTTCAATAATCCTTTCTAGAAGACAGAGCCATGTGCTCTTGGTGGAGTTCTTCACCTGTAGGAGGAAAAGCTTGTTTAAGGTAAGAGTTTATAATGCTAGAATTTGGGGTACACCACATTTTTAAAAATTGGTTCCCCAATTCTCTGCATGCCAAAGTGGCAGCAGTTTCTGAATCATCATTAATTCTTCTAATGCTGTCATAATGATTGTTATGGAAGAAAGTATTGAGTTCTTTAGCATCGGCTTTGTCTATGCCACAAATTTGCCATAGAGGTTTATTCAACTGGTTAATGATTATATTCAGGTGGTTATGTTTGGCAAAGGCTACAGTCACCTCGTTGCCAGCCCACGTACCAGCTTTTTTTAAAATCAGCAACATATTCCTCAAAGGGAATATCTGTTTCTATAAAATACCCAAAGCTTCTTTATGACAGAGCATATAATTAGCAGTTTCTTGTCCATGTTTGAGATGGTTTCTCGAAAGGCCATCTAACTGGTCTCTGAGGGCTCTGAAAAAACAATTTCCATCTCCTGATACCTTACGGAGTTTGAGTCACAGGGTTTACAATTGATTGCTAATGCTTGCAAATTGGAACTGTCTGTTACCCCTGGGCTCCAGTTTCTTTGCTCTTTAGCAGCTGGTTGAGTTTTATCTGAAATTACTTTACCCACAAATGGTGCGGGCTTCATGTGGGAACAATGAATCCAAGATTCTTTTTCTCCAATTTTAATAGCAGTAGCAGGTGTCAATAATACCTGAAAAGGTCCCTCCCAAGCGGGTTGGGTCCCACTGGTCCGCTGAAAATTCTTAATATATACATTGTCTCCAGGACTTTAATCATGCAAGGAAACATCTAAAGGACCAGCTTGTACAGCAACTCCTGCTTCATAAGTTCATGTAGCCTAGTTTGTAGTTCCTATATATAAGAAGCAACAGAAGTATCACCTCCCACCAGTGATATATAGACTGGGGAAAAAGTTTTAGCTTGGATAGCAGAGTGAACAAAAAGCATCTCATAAGGAGATATATGGAGTTCTCCTCTTGGTCTACTGTGCAGATAGAATAATGCCAAGGGTAGAACATCAGGACATTTTTAATGGGTTTCAGTATATAATTTGCCAATCATGCTCTTAAGCTCTTTATTCATATGTTTAACTTGGCCTGAGCCTTGAGGGTGGTAAGGAGTATGAAATCTAGGAGTTACTCCCAAGAAAGAATAAATCTGGGAAAGAATTGAATCTGTAAAATGTGTACCTCTATCAGAATCAATGCATGCTGGTGACCCAAAGCAGGGAACAATCTCTTTAAGGACAGTTTTGGCCACAAAGCCAGCAGTTGCTCGTGGGGCAAGAAAAGCATCCACCCATAGAGTGAGCTGGTCAACAATAACAAGGCAAAATTTATATTGTCTTGCTTTGGGCATAGAAATAAAGTCAATTTGTACATATTCAAAAGGTGTATATGCCAATGGGCATCTTCCATATGCTTTAGCACAGAAGGCATGTTGATTATAAGACTGACATGTGGAGTAGCCCGAGCAGATTCAAGATGCTCTGTTAGTTATACCTGGTACTAACCAGGTCCTTCCGAGTCCACAATTCCTTGTGTGCCAAAATGGCCTTTCTTGTGAATAGAGAGGCATACCTGGTGATAGAATTTCCAGGGGAGAAATGGTTTTCCCTCCGAAAACATCCAGACTCCACTGATCTGTTTAGCCTTGAATCTCTTTTTCCACCTTTCTATTTCAGAATCATCATAAGTTAGGTGGAGAGAAACATCCTCAGAAGGTGAGAGGTTAAATACATGTTCAGGGGCTTCTAAAGCAGCGAGCTTAGCTGCTAAATCAGCTCGTGCATTCCCCTTTGAAACAGGATCATTATTCCCTGTGTGGGCAGGGCAATGCTAGAGCAGAGGGAAGTTTCAGGGCAGATAGGAGGTCCTTGATAAGGTCTCCATTAGCAATAGCTTTGCCAGAGGATGTTAGAAAGCCCCTCTGAAGCCAAAGCATGCCTACAGCATGGCATGCACCAAAGGCATATCTGGAGTTGGTATAAATGGTAGTACTCTTCCCTTTGGCAATGTTACAGGCTTGTGTAAGAGCCAAAAGTTCAGCAGCTTATGCACTAAAATGTGAAGGCAGAGAAGCTACCCAGATAATAACATAATCAGAAATTACAGCAGCCCCAGTGAAACGGGTGCCATCTTTCATAAACAAAGAACTGTCCATATAGAGCACAATATCAGGGTTCTCTAAAGGTGTATCCAAAAGATCATCACAGGGTTTCTCAGCCATATCAACTAAAGAGGCACAGTCATGCAACGGCTCCCCTGAGAGTGGTAAGTTAGGGAGCAGTGTTGCTGTGTTAAGGACTGTACAGTATTTTAAAGTGATATTTTCATGACCTAGCAGGGTTACTTTATACTTAGCCAGCCTTTAATCTGAAAAGGCTTGTGTTCTATGGCGTAGTAAGAGGGCCTCTAATTCATGGGGACATTGTATTGTAAAAAGATTACCTAGGACTAAATCAGAGGCTTTTTCTACCAAAAGGGGTGTAGCCACAACTGCTCTGAGGCAGGGTGGCACCCCAGAGGCCACAGAATCTAGTTGGCTGGAATAATAAGCTATTGGATGCTGGACAGGTCCTAAAGATTGAGTCAGGACCCCAGAAGCCACTCCCTTCTGTTCATGCACAAAAAGAGTAAAAGACTTACTGTAATCTGGGAGTCCTAGTGCAGGTGCTGATAACAATGCCCGCTTCAATTCTGTTATAGCTGAGAGATGCTGGGAATCCAGCTGCAAAGGTTCTGGGACAGAATTTTTGGTTAGAGCTATAAGAGGCTTAGTAATTTCACCAAAAGAGGGTATCCATTGTCTGCAATACCCAGCTGCTCCCAGAATGGCCCTTAACTGCTTCTTAGTAGAGGGAGCAGCGAGTTGTTGAATAGCCTGGACTCACTTGGGAGAGACAGAGCAAGTTCCAGCAGCCAGAATGAAGCCCAAATATTCTACCTGAGGTAAGCACCAATGCACCTTTGACTTAGAGACCTTGTGGCCTCTCTTGTATAGTTCTAATAATAAATGGCGGCTGTCTTCCTGACAGGTGTCAGCATCAGGGGAGGCTAAAAGTAAATCATCAACATACTGCACTAAAGTGGAACCTTTAAAAGTAATAGAGGCCAGGTCCTGTTGTAAAATTTGAGAAAATAATGTAGGACTGTCTACAAATCCCTGTGGGAGTCTAGTCCAGGTCCACTGTGTATTTTTCCAAGTAAAAGCAAATAAATACTGGAAGTCCTCATGCACTGGTATAGAGAAAAAGGCAGAGCAGAGGTCTACCACTGTGAAACACATAGCCTCACATGGGATTGAAGAAACTATGGTGGCAGGATTAGGGACTATAGCATGTCTAGGAATAACATAATTGTTAATTGCTCTAAGATCTTGTACAAAACAATAAACAGGTTTGCCATCTTGGCCAGGCTTGGGTTGTTTAACTGGCAAAATGGGAGTATTACATGGAGAATGGTGGCATGGGACAATAATACCCTGACTTTTCAGAGCCTCAATTATAGGGATGATCCCTTCTATAGCTTCTTTAGACAATGGATACTGTGGAATGGATGGAGGTGGTCCCCCTTTAACTTTAATAGTAACAGCTATAGCAGATTTAAGGAGCCCCACTTCAGTAGAGGATGAGGCTCATAGGGACTAAGGAATGTCAGAGGGGATTTTGGATGTATCCTCTACTGTTCCTTGAGCATCTGCAATCAAAATTGGTAATAAATGAACAGTATCCTCTAGCAACCAAAGAGAGACGGCCCCATCTGGAGCACAAGATATAGTTGCTCTAAATTTACAAAGGAAATTACAACCTAATAAATTTACAGGGGCATTGGGCATAAGTAAAAATGAATGTTCTACAGTTAAAGGCCCCATAGATACCATGCAAGGGATTAATTCTGCCACTCTTTGGGCCTTACCTGAGACTCCTACCACATTTAAAGATGCAATAGCATTGTATCCAGGGCCTGGTTACACACTAAGACTGATATAGAGGCTCCTGTATCTAACAGACAATCATAATACATGTCCCCAACTTTGAGGGTCAAATGGGGTTCATTACTCTGGGGAGGTGAATGGATTGGTACAAGGGGGTTCAAAAATTTAGGATCTGGAAAAGTAAAGCTTTCTGTATTTATTGTCCACTCCTCCCCTGGACACCTTCAGTCTTATGTCTCCCTCTGAGGGATTCTAGAGTTAACCTGATTCTGATACTGTCCTTCTGTACCTTCCTGATAGGGTCTATGATTATACTGATTCTGGTTGTAATAAGGCCTGTAATTATCTTGGTTGTTTCCTTTCTGGTAAAAATTTCCATAATTATTCTGGTGTCTGCTGAAAAAATATTCCAGACCCTCAGTTACTGCCCACCTGAGTTCTTGCTTTCTAATTCTACATTCTCTCAATGAGTGTCCTTGTTTTTCACAGTACTGACATACCTTAGGGTTTTTGTCCTGACCTTTAAATGCCTGACCTGAAAGTGCTGGCGCCAGAATGCTTTGCTTAGCTGTATTGTCTTCATTCACCTCAAAGATATAGATGACAACTTCTTTAAGCCTTTCTACAGTCATGTTTTTCCAGCCTGGACACTGTGTCATAAAAAATTTATGGATTTCTGGCCAGGATTGATATACAAATGTATTACATACAATATAGGAGTCTTTTGAGTCTAGTGGGTCCAGTTTTGTAAATTGCCTAGCAGCTTCACAAAGTCTATCAAAAAATCTATTATGTTGTTCATTAGGCTCTTGAGCAAGTTTTAAAAATTTTTGCCAGTTGCCAGATTTCTTAGAACAGGATTCCATTCCTTTCAGTAGCGTTTCCCTAGCATTTTTTAATTCTTGGAATTGCTGTGGATTGATATAATCCCAGTTTGGCTCCTGGAGAGGCCATTCTGTGGAAGCTTCTCCTGAAGCTACTAAGGAATTTCCTGCTGTGACAATATCTGCAATTTCACTCGGGGATAGTATAATTTCCATAAGACAAGTGACATTGGCCCAAGTGGGTTGATGTGTATTAAATGTAGACCTTAACTGCGAAATTACTGACTGGATTCTGATCAAACCTAGGTATAAGTTTCTTCCATGCACTCAGATCCTTTGGACTGAATCGGCTATATGCTTTACACTGTGCTCCTCTGTGGCTATGGTCTGTAACATCCTGCAGGGGGAGCAGTTTCTGTTGATCTGATTCTAAAGACTGATCTAAATCTGTTTCTGAACTCAGGTCATATCCAATAGAGGGAGCTGTTCTGGTATCCCTCTGAACACATGGTCTATTATGGTCATATCCCTTCCTCTCTTTATAGCTTTTTTGGAAAAAATACCACATTGCAATAATGACAATAACGAGAATAAAATTTATAGTCATTTGAGCTATGATTATAGTAGTATAGTAAAGTTCGAATTTAGTTGTAATGCTTCCAGTAATATTGAATATGTGCTCAGTGGGAAAGATAAACTCTCCCATACCATTGTTCCAAAGATTTTTTTACTGTATTTGTGAGGAGGAAACCAGTAATGCTATGAATAATTATTGAGCAGGCCAATAGTTTAAATCGGGACAATATGCTGTCCCAAAATATGCCAATTAGAATATACAAAGGGGGAGCCAAATATTCAATCATGGTGCAGTTTAAAATGGACCAGCTTTTCTCTGACAAGCAAGATAAATGCTAAGTTTTTTTAAGAGCAAGGGAGATTGCCTAAGGGGGCAGTGGGGGAGGGCAAGAAGGTCCCCCAGGTTAGTTGGCTCGTGGCCAAATAAGGGGGAAGGGGGTGGGTTAAAAAAATTCGGTAGGTTAATCAACTCCTGGTTGACTCGCCAAAACTGTGGGGACCAATTTTTAATTGGGGAGTGTTAGCTAAGTGGCTCACCACAATATTGGGGCAAAGAAGGAGACAGCCAGCCTCCCTCAAAACGGAGTAGGATTTATTTAACAAGAACTAACTTAAAAAAACACAAACAGGATCAGCAGGATTAAGGGAAAGGAAATAAAATGGGGAAAGGGAAATTATACAACCTGAACAACACCACCACCCAGGAATCAGCTGAGAACACACAGCAGTGTCCTGTCACCTTGCAGCTTCAAGCTAGAATGGTGAAAAAACTTCCCTTCTTGCAGCAGACCCCACACTGACCACACACAGCCCCCAGCCAATTGGCTGGCCACTCTGACAGTCACATGACTGCCCTCACTGGGCTTCCAATCATTATAATTTTGCCAGGCCCATAGAAGCATCTGCCAGTGACGATGACATGAGGTGCCGGCTCTATGGCAAGGGCTACAACCAGTGGGTGGAACACCGTGCCATTTGCGGAGCCCCAGAGGCCAGTGCGTGCGCCAAGGTTTTTTTTTTTTAATTCTAGCCAAAAGATGGGGTCATAAAAACCTCAAATAACAATTAATTCTTTACATTATAAAAAAAAATGTTGAAAACTATCTCTACATGTAACTGGAAAATAATAAAATACTTTCATAATTTAAAAAATCAAATTAAATTTTAAAAAGAATGAGGAAAAGAAAGCAGCTAGAAAGAGAACTGCTCTAAAATCTGAAGAGACTGAATGCTGTTTTCAGAGGAAGAGGAGAAATGTTTTTAATTCTGAGAGAAAATAACATGAGACAAATAGAGGACATTAGAAACCATCTCATAAATCTAATAACTTTCAACAGGAATGGATTAAAAATCCAACAAAAAAAGAGTGACAGGTTGGATAAGAAAATAAAACTTCACAATCTATTACTTTTAAGAAGCACATTTTAGGGCGGCTACATGGCGCAGTGGATAGAGCACCGGCCCTGGAGTCAGGAGTACCTGAGTTCAAATCTGGCCTCAGACACTTCACACTTAACTAGCTGTGTGAGCCTGGGCAAGTCACTTAACCCCAATTGCCTCACTAAAAAAAAACAAAACAAAAACAAAACCACATTTTAGAAACAAACACATATACAGAGTAAAAATGAGGGGCTAGGAAAAAATTTACTATGCATGCTATCAGACAACAAACAAAAGCAAGCATTCAAAACAGAAAATGGGATAATGTGCTCAAAGGAACCATAAACAATTAGCCTATTCAATCTTAAACTTATATGCTCCAAATATAGCTTTGAAATTCATAAAAAGAACCATTAACTGAGCTACAAAAAAGACAAAATAACACAACAGTGGCAGAAGATTTCAATGTTACTCAGTTTTGGAGAAGTCTAACAGAAAGCTTGGAAGGACAAGATATCCAATAGCCTATATGTCAGCCTGTAATCAGTTATTAATTCTATTCATCAATAAACACTGAATGTGATGGACACTGTTGAAATTACAAACTTCTCTGGCCTCCTTTAAGTCCTAAATAAGATCCTACCTTCTACAGGAAGCCTTCCCCCAACCCCTCTTAATTCTAGTGCCTTCCGTCTATTAATTATTTCCTATTTATCCAGCTTGCTTGTACATATTTGTTTGCTTGTTTTCTCCCCCATTAGACTGTCAGTTTCTTGAGGGCAGGTACTGTCTCTTGTCTCTTTTTGTATCCCCAGAGTTTAAAACAGTGTCTGGCACATGATAGGCACTTAATGAATGTTTACTGATTCATTGAAATAAGATAGGATGTCTTCAAATAAGAAAGGGAGGACATGACAAATAGGCTTATAACTATAAAAATCCATAAGAAAAATATAAGAAGAGCAAACTATGCTAAAGTTCAAGGATAAATGTGGAAAAGAGGACAAGGAGAAAATGGTTCAAGGAAGTTTTTGCCATAGATCAAGCATTTTAAAAAGCCATTCATTCATTATTTTGAGAAGTGGTGTTTGAGTGGGGCTTTCAATGTTGGGTAAGATTCCAATGGGAAGGGAGTGAGGCATAAGAATACAGAAAACAATGGAAGCAAGGAGGTAGAATGCATGTATTGGGGAAGGAGACAACCAATTTGGCTGAAAAACAGAAGATGGTAAAAAGATCTGCAAAATAAGGCTCTAAACATGGAACAATGCCAAACCATCCAGTCTGGACTTCCAGGACAAGTTCTGAACTTCACTCAGCAGGGAACTGAAGGAATCAAACCAACTCCATGTTGTGAACAGCATCCGTTTCATAGCTTAAAGTTCTATATTTCTGTAAAGCTTTGTTCATATCATTGCAGGGCAATACCACAAAACATTCTGGTACAATTTGTAGTTAGTTCTCTTCAATGTTGTCATACTTTGGACAATCAGAAAAGGGAAACACCCTTGTTGTTAAAGATTATGTAACTAATTTGCTCCTCATCATTGAGTATAAGACAGCTTTATTATCTTTCAGTGTCCTTGTGCCCACTGAAGGACCTTGGACCTTATTTGTTATGCAACTGCATACCTTGCTAATAAATTGATTTACTCAGATTGCTATTGTCATTCAGTTGTGTCTAACTCTTAATGACCCCATAACTGTCCATGGGGCTTCTTGGCTGAGATACTGGAATGATTTGCCATTTCTATCTCCAGTGGATCCTTTTGTCGGGCATACAGGAAAAGTAACTTGTCCAGGGTCACACAGCTAGTAAGTATCTAAGGCTAGATTTGAATTCAGGTGTTTCCAAGTCTAGACTCTGGTCTTTTTCACTGAGAGAATTCTCCATGGTAGACTGCCCTAGATGTGGCAAATCAACCTCAATCTCAATTTTTCCAAGCTAAGGTACACACCATTAAGGGAGTCTCTTTAAGGGAATAATGGCACACACTCTTGGGGAAGTCACTTTAAGGGAATAATAGGACCTTCTAGTAGCACACTTAAGAGAACCCCCTAGAGAAATTTCTCATTTTGGGGGACCAAAGGAAGCTCCCAGTTCAACCAGCAATGACAAGAAGTTATGCTA
The DNA here is from genome assembly GCF_019393635.1 of Dromiciops gliroides. Taxonomy (NCBI): domain Eukaryota; kingdom Metazoa; phylum Chordata; class Mammalia; order Microbiotheria; family Microbiotheriidae; genus Dromiciops; species Dromiciops gliroides. The sequence goes on along the minus strand of NC_057861.1, from coordinate 516,138,357 downwards.
TTAAACTGTTGTGAAATTTTGTCTAAAACTGCAAGGGACTCAGTCAGTAAATTATTCTGGCCTTAAATAGGTACTTATTACTATTGTATATTAAGGAAACTGAGAATGGCCATTGAATAACTCCACCCCTACCAAGTGAACTATTGGTTTTGCTAAGATGCCCATTCTAAAGGATCATGCCCTCTAAAGGATCATTTCTTAAAGGGCCCACTCCTATTTGTCCTCTTCTGTCTTCTCCCTCTTTAACTTCTCTCCCCATATCTTCTGCTCCTCCTACTCTTACTCTCCTTCTGCCATAGTAAGATATTTAATTTCTTTTGAACAGGAGGGACTGGCTGAGGGTGTCTTTCTTCTCCAAGAAAGATTTATACATGATGTAACCCAGCTGGAAAATATGGTACTCAATCAACCTTTTAGTCCCTGTAATATCTCCACATGGAGAAAAGAAACTCCTAAATTTGAGAAAACCCCATGGCCATTAAAACCAAATTTCAGACCCTATCTAAAGGTTACATATGACCCTAAAGGGGAGACATGGCTGACTTAATAGAAAACTTGCTGTCCCCTGAAGAATTACCATCATAGAGACTGTAAACAGACATGCCCCAGCTCACACCACACCTGACAGTCCAGGGGGTCTTCCCAACTGGCCTTTATAAGACCTACACTGGAACCCTAAGAACCCAACCAATTATACCAAGCTAATACAAGCTAGGAAATCCTTAATTAGGGCAATGAAGGCATACACTGGTGTACCATATGTTTCTGTTAAAGTTGGAGACACATCATATGATTACTTATTATATACTAGAGCTTCTAGTTTAGTTTTGACGAGAAAGCTAGATTCTAACTGTATGACCATTGGGGCTTTAAATATTGTGGGAGTCTCTAGAAAGTCCCAAAATGTACCCAAATTGGCTCCTTATATAATAATTATTGGTACTTCTTTTATGCCTAAATCTCCTAAGAATCCATTAGGCTGAGACTTTCTCTGCAAACTAAACTCCATAGCCTCATTCACTCCTTTCATTGCAACATGCAGTGTGTTGTACAGTTCGAAGGCAATACTTCTGAAGCATTCAGTATAAACAGCAGAGTCAAGCAAGGATGCGTGCTTGCTCCCACGCTGTTTGGAATTTTCTTCTCCATGCTGTTGCGTCATGCTTTTGGTTTATCAACTGATGACGTCAATCTGCATTCCCTGTTGGACAGAGGCCTGTTCAACGTTTCACGTTTGAGATCCAAAACCAGAGTGAGAGGTAGCACCCTTAGAGACCTGCTTTTCGTGGATGATGCCACACTTGCCTGTCACTCAGAGAGTGAATTGCAGACCTTGATGGATCACTTCTCCCAAGCTTGCACAGACTTTGGCCTAATCATAAATCTTAAAAAGACGAAAATCATGTGTCAGAGTACTATGTCGCCTCCATTGATACACATCGGTAGCTACCAGTTGGATGTCGTAAACCAATTCTTGTATCTTGGCTCTACTGTCAGTGACAATTTGTCACTTGATTCTGAGATCAATCAGAGGATTGAGAAAGCTACTTCAACCATGGCTGAGCTTGCCAAGCGTGTCTGGGCAAACAGTAAACTAACAAGACAAACCAAATTTGCTGTCTATAGAGCATGCATCCTGAGTACCTTACTGTATGGCAGCGAAGCATGGACTAAGTATGCTAGACAAGAGAAGAAGCGTCACAGCTTCCACATGGGCTGCCTTTGGTGCATCCTTGGCATATCTTGGTCAGATAGGATCACCAACACAGAAGTGCTCCAACGCGCACAACTTCCAAGCATCTACACACTACTGAAACAAAGATGGCTGTGCTGGCTCAGTCATGTGCACTGCATCCACGACGGGCACATTCCTAAAGACCTACTCTATGGCGAGTTAGCCTCAGGCCAAAGACCTGCTGGACGCCCCCAGCTTTGCTACAGAGATGTATGCAAGTGAGACTTGAGGGTTCTGGGAATAGACACCAGCAGCTGGGAGGAGATGGCCAAGGACCGCCCGATGGAGTTCAGTACTCAGGAGCAGCTTGCACATAGCTGAGATGGGCCTTCAAGCTTGGGAAGAAGAAAAACGATGGGGAACAGAGAGAGCAGTTTTCCAATGTCCTCATTGCGGCAGGAGCTGCAGCTCACCTATCGGACTGCACAGCCACACTGTGCCCTGTGGCTCTTCAAGGCTCTGATCCATGGTTGTCCTCAACTGGTGGAAGCCTACTACTACTACTACAAGTCACTATTTCATGATCCCCTGTGGATACATTGCATTATACTTTCCTGAGGACTCCCTCTCCTTGATTCCCATTTTTGTTCAAAATTCTCTCCCAAAAACCTGAGGATGGTCTAGGTATTCCATTTAACATCACTGACTCTCTATAAGCTGTCTCACCCTCAGATAGGGAGCCTATTGAAGGTATTTCAGCCATCAGCAATTCTTGTAGAGACCAGGATATTATTTGTTCCATGTAAAACCCCGTGTAAGACTCCTATTCTTTCTGTTAATAAACCTATGCCAGGGGGGCAGCTAGGTGGCGCAGTGGATAAAGCACTGGCCTTGGATTCAGGAGGATCTGAGTTCAAATCTGGCCTCAGACACTTGACACTTACTAGCTATGTGACCTTGGACAAGTCACTTAACCCTCATTGCCCCACTAAAAAAAAAAAAATAAACCTATGCCAGATCTTGATGGTAAACCTGTTTGTTACTTTATGTAGGATTTACACACCATTACTACTTATGCTATACCTAAAACCAGCTGTCGTTTTTTCTATTCCTTATTATTCTACCTATTTTACAGTGATAGATTTGTTTTCAGCTTTCTTTTTGTTTAGTTGTTTCAGTCATGTCTGACTCCTCATGACACTATTCTTGGCAAGGATACTGGAATGATTTGCTATTTCCTTCTCCAGTCCATTTTACAGATGAGGAAAGTGAGACAAACAGGGTGAAGTGATTTGCCCAGGATCACAAAGTTAGTGTCTAAATCCAGATTTGAATTCAGGTCTTCCTGACTCCAGGCCCAGCTATCCACTGCACCACCTAGCTACCTTTCAGCTCTCTTTAGTAATCCCATTGATCCAGAAATTGTTTGCCTTATATTTACAATTTACAAAAATTTACAATAGACATAGACTCATCTGCCTCAAGAGCGTGCACAAAAGCCCGTTATCTCAAATATGTTAGCTTCCATTGTTTTAAATGCTCCCTTCTAGTCCACTATTTGCAGTACCCAGTATTGAGATAAACCAAGATGACAGCTATCATCTTCTTCAGCTTCATCAGAGAAGCCACAAAGTCTCCAAATCAAAAATCCAGTGGTACCCTCTGCAGGCTGAGTATTTTGGTTTCATTTTGTCTGCTAACCCTTGATCTGTTTCCCCAAAACACATAACAGGCTATTCAACAACTGTCTGTGCCTGCAACCAAAAGACAATTGTATGCCACTTTAGGAGCAGCTGGATAATCACAGTAGATTCCTTCTTTTGGTGAGATTATTTAGACTTCAGTCTTTCTAACCAAAGACCAAATTCCAGAGCCCCTATACCTTAAACCACAACATCTTACTGCCCTTGCTGAACTCAAGAAAGCCCTACTATTAGCTCCTGTATCAGACTCCAAGATTACAGTAAACCTTTTTCTCTTTTTGTACATGAATACAAGGGGGTTGCTTCTGGTGTCCTAACTCAAATATATGGACCCTCCACTTATACTCCATTTGAACAATTGCAAGTTTATTTTAAATGCGTGCTCAAAGCTGGCCACTATAAAGTTTGTGGTCTTGTTGTAGAATAGCTAACTCATTGGGTTTAGGCATTTCCTGGTCCTAAAACTACAGCTCACTTTGTTGCTAAAATCCTTTTTAAAGAGACTGTACACTTGTACCGTCCACCAACACATACAGATCCAAGGCGGGGGAGGAAGGGGGGAGTCTCATTTCACTGATTCAATACTCTCTCAAATTTATTCTTGTTTTGGGATAATGCCAAAGTTTTATACTCCTTATCACCTCCAGAGTTCACATAAGGTTGAGCATATGAACAAAGAACTTAAAATCCTTATTGGTAAATTATGCTCTGAAACCCACTTAAAGTGGCCTTAATTGCTTCCCTTTGCTTTATTTTATCTGCAAAACAGACAAAAATAGGAATTACACCTCTCTCCTTTTGAATGCTATTTGGTCACCCTCGCATAAAAGCAAAACCCTTCTCCAAAGTCTACATAACATTGTTGGGAAGATATACATCTGTTACTTCTCATATATAAAAATTACAAAATAGATTGAAGGAACTTCAGTACAGACTGGACCTTTTTTATTTTCCACTACACGAATTCTACCTTGGATTTAACATTTACATCAAGAATTTTCAGCAGAACCGAACACAGCTAGGAAAGCCCATTACAAATATTGTTGACCACCCCAACTGCAATCAAGATCGAAGAAAAAGACTCTTAGATATACCCTGCCCATGTAAAACCTGCTCCTTACTGTTTCATGTGAAAGCCATATATCTTTTATTTTGGGGGGGGGGAGGGGAGGAGCCGGGCAATGAGGGTTAAGTGACTTGCCCAAGGTCACACAGCTAGTACCTGTCAAGTGTCTGAGGCTATATTTGAACTCAGGTCCTTCTGAATCCAGGGTCGGTGCTTTATCCACTGTGCCACCTAGCTGCCCCGAAAGTCATATATCTGAGAAATGTTTTTGTTTTGCTGTATTTTAATACTATCACCTGGTGTTTCTCCTTTCCCAGTTAACTGCACATACTAACTAGATCAAAAACTTTAACAGTAATTATGGGAATGTAAAATTGTCAAATATGGGGAAACAAACTTTTTACTCTACCATTTGTTTTGTGCCTCACAATGATACTTATGTTTTCAACCTCTCACATGTCCTTGCTGTTGTTTAATTCTCATGTTAATACCAGATGATCTTTCCACTTGATTCCATCCTTGAAGGAAGACTGGGTAGCCTTAATACTATTAATAAGCTTCTTTGTCTGTTTTCTTTCACAACCTGACTAATGGGGAGATGCTTTGCATGACTGCACATGTATAACTTATATTGAATTGCTTGATTTCTTAGGATGGGGAGGGAGGGAGGAAGAAAATCTGGAACACAAAGTTTTAAAAAATCAACGAGAAAAAATTTATTTTTTACATGTAACTTGGGGAAAATTCTAAATAAATAAATAAAAAGAAAAAATACTATTGGTAAGCTTCATGGTGAAGTAGAATGTGCTTTGCATCATCTTAAAGCAATTGGGCCTCATGGATCCTGGATATGCCACCTTATTCATAAAGGTGAAACTGATCCTTGGGTGGCTTTCCCTGTTACACCAAATGATCCTCTGTAAGCAGACAACTCCAAAGGATCTAATTGGACATTTGAATCTTTTATATTGGCTTTAGGTCATTTATATGATCCCCTATGTGATTTATATGATGAATTACAGGGTGGGCCAAAAGTCATGAATATTTAATTACTCCTTCATTTTTGTTTTTAATTTATAATACAATAGCATCATATACAGTATATGTATATATGTATATGTAAAGGAAATGAATTTACATAATGCGTGAAAAATCAAATCTCATAAATGGTGAAAAGTAATAATTTTTAAAAAGGTTATTAAACATAAGAACCCTCTGTGACTTTTGGCCCACCCTGCATAAATAATACTAAACCAAGGTCAATCCCACTTTTTCCCACTTTTATCACAATTGTTTAACTATAAAACTTAATGAAACTATAGTTCTCCACAAAATTAAGACCATCTCATTAACAATAAATACTCCTGGGGCAGCTAGATGGCACAGTGGATAGAGCACCGGCCCTGGAGTCAGGAGTACCTGAGGTCAAATCCGGCCTCAGACACTTAACACTTACTAGCTGTGTGACGCTGGGCAAGTCATTTAACCCCAATTGCCTCACTAAAAAAAAAAAAAAAAACAGTAAATACTCCTCTTCCAAATGTTGCTTTGTGTATTATCAGAAACCAAACCCTAAATAATTCACTGAACTTGGGGACTGGACTGTTCATGACTGCATATATCTTCCTTTCCCAAATATTGAAAACAGGGAATCATTTATCTGTGTCATAGCTACCATTTACAACAATATAGAGAAGGTGAATTACAAACCTAAATATTATCAGTTTCACAAATCTTATTTATGACTGTTCTAGTTTTATTGGCTATGATGAAAATTTTAGAATGAATAATCACCCCTGAAACACTCTCCCCCTTTTTAAAATTCACATGAGGGCTCAGAATTCCTGGTCTGTTTTATGTCTTCAGGGAAGGAGGTTATATCTTTCTTTCCCCAAGCTGGTTTGATACATGTAGGATTGCTTATTTATTCCCACCAGTATCAGTTTTCAATCATTCTATAATAGGAAAAGGGGAAATATTTCACTAGAAATTTAGGAGCATGGTGGCATAAGCACCAAAGGCAAAAAATTAAAGATATATACATCAGAAATGCTGTAAAAGAACACAGACCAGGTTTTAAGTCTCTCTGGTCCATAATTCCATGCATTGGGGTTACCTTAGAGTAGGCAGCTAGAAATGTCTCCCTTGAGATTGAGAAGCTGGACTGAGCCACAAGTAAGATAATTGTACCCTCCAAACTGAAGTAGATTTTTTTTAGCACACATGGTCTTACAAAACCATATGATCTTGGACTGTCTTACAACTTCACAAAGAGGGGCCTGTGCTATGATCATCAGTCTTATTGTTCCTACATTGACCAATCAGGAGAAATTGTAACAAGTCTTCATAAAAATCCAGCAGGCTATAGCAGAAACCAACTGCCTAAAAAAGATGCAAATACCCCAAGGTGGGCCTCCTCCCCCTGGTTTTCTTAGCTATTCTGTTTACAAGGAGCAGACATAATGACTACCATATTCAAATGAGTTCTTATTGTCCTATCATCATCACAATTATCTTTTGGCTTTGTGTTAGATGTTGTATTACTTCCTATACTAAAGCCTACTCAAAACTAATTCCTAATAATCTGATGATAGTTCAAAATACTGATTCTGAATATAGAATGAGCCTTATGCAGTGGACATTGGATAAGTGATCTATGGGGAACAGGTTCTCCAAGGACCAAAGGATGGAACTGAAGGAACCAAACCAACTCTATGTTCTAAGCAGCATCTATTTTATGACTTTATAATCCTGTAAAGACTTAGTTCATATTATGTCAGGGAAATAACCACAAAATGTTCTCGTACAACTTGTGCTTAGTACTCTGATTTTGTCACACTTTGGTCAGAGAGAAGACATGCCCGTGTTGCTCAAGACCATGTAACTTAATTTGTTCCTCACTACTAACTATAAGAAAGCTTTGTTGTCTATCATTCAGTGTCCTTGTGCCTAGGGGGGAGGGGGGAGGGCTGGATCAGATTTGTTATGCAACTACGTGCCTTGATAATAAATTGCTTTGCTTAGATTACACTTCCTCAGTCTCATCAATTTCACTCTCAACAGAACTGAAGGGCTTTAAGCAAAGGCTCATGGATTTAGAGAGAAAGGGCCTCCACCATTCTCTAGTCAAAGAGGGAATACTGAAGGCCCAAGGTGGCACAGCAGTAAGTAGCTGAACAGGAAAATGACTCCTGGTCCTTGTATTCCAATCCCAGTGCCAATTCCTTCACCAGACCACATGGCTCCTTTGAAGACTGCCATAGTGTTCTTCTCCCAAAGTCACAACCTCCAATATTTTCAGCATCTTAGGTCCCCTCTTCTGCATGTGCTCCAACTAGCTTATATTCTCCTTCTAGTGCAGTGTCCATAACTGAACACAAACCCACAGAGGTGGGCTGGAGGCACATCAAGGAGAGTCAAGGATTCACGCTGGTGACCAGTGACATCCCAGGGCATGACCTGATTGAAGAGAGTCTTCAAAGCTTGGCAGAAGAGTTACATCTTCCATCAAGGGGGGAGTCACTTAAAACTCAAGAACAAAAAGTCCCCAGATGAAAGTAGAGTTTTTAAGAAAATAAGATGGGGAAAAGATGTACAAAAGTTTACCAAGGAAAATAACTCCCTAAAAAGCAGAATTAGTCAAATGGAAAAGGAAGTACAAAAGCTCCCTGAATAAAATACTTCCTTAAAATTAGAAGTGAAAAAGTGGAAACTGATGCCTAAGACATCAAGATATGATAAAAACAAAATCAAAAAGTGTAAAAAAAAAAACCAAACAGAAGAAAATGTGAAATTTCTTATTGGAAAAACAAATGACCTAGAAAATAGATCCAGGAGAGTTAATATAGGAATTATTTGACTACCTGAAAGCCATGACCAAAAGAAAAAAAAAAAGCCTGGACAACACCTTTCAAGAAATTATCAAAGAAAACTGCCCTGATATATTAGAACCAGATGGGAAAAGAGAAATTGAAAGAATCCCCCAATAAACCACTTGAAAGAGATACCAAAATGAAAACTCCTAGAAACATCTTATCCAAATTCCAGAGCTCACACATCAAGGAGATAATATTGCAAGCATCAAAAAAGAAACAATTTTTGAATTGAATTTTTTGAATTGGAGCTACTGTCAGCTAATGTGGCAGTTTCCACATTAAAGAACCAGAACGCTTGAAATACAATATACTAGAAGGTGTTAGGTTTACAACCAAGAATCACCAATAGGTGATATATTCAGCAAAACTGAATATAATCTTTCAAGGGGAAAAAAGGACATCAAATGAAATAGAGAACTTTCAAGCATTTCTAATTAAAAGAACAGAGATAAATATAAAAAAAATCTGACCTCCAAATAGTCTTGACTTAAGGGGAACATAAAAAGGTAAAAAAGAAGAAAGTGAAAACATAAATTCAATAAAACTTTATATTTTTACATGGCAAGATAATATTTGTAATTCTTAATGTTATTATCTATAACATCAATTAGAAGGAGTGCATATAGACAGAAAGTATGGATATAAGGTGATATTGATGAGATGATATCCCAAAAAACAAAACTTTTTGTTTGTTTTTGTGGGGCTATGAGGGTTAAATGACTTGCCCAGGGTCATACAGCTAGTAGGTGTCAAGTGTCTGAGTCCAGATTTGAATTCAGGTCCTCCTGAATCCAGGACCAGTGCTTTATCTACTGTACTATCTAGCTGCCCCTAAAACAAAACTTTTAAAGGGGTGAGAAAAAATTTGCACTGGAAGGAGGGGGGAGGTTCAATGTTGTAAATTATCCCACATAAAAGAGGCATTAAAGAACTTTTATAATGGTTTTTTGTTTGTTTGTTTGCTTTTGCAGGGCAGTGAGGGTTAAGTGACTTGCCCAGGGTCACACAGCTATTGTCAAGTGTCCGAAGCTGGATTTGAACTCAGGTCTTCCTGAATCCAAGGCAACTGCTTTATCCACTGTGCCACCTAGCTGCCCCCAAAGAGCTTTTATAATGGAGGGGAAGATAGGAGGAAGGGCTGCCAGGCAAGGCATAAACCTTACTCTCACCAAAATAGAATCAAAGAGGAAATAACATACACATTCAGCTGGATATAGAAATCTATCTTCTACTATAAGGAAGTAAAAAAGGGACAGGGATAATAATAGAAGGGGTAAGGCTGATAGAAGGGAGGGTATATTGAGGAAGGCAATGATCAGAAGTAAAACACCTGTGAGAGAAAGGGTAGTGGGTAGGAGGGGGGATAAACAAGTAAAAAATAGCATGGAGAGAAATGTGCAGTTAGTTATCATAAATAGAAATGTGAGTGAGATGAAATCACCCATAAAATGAAAGCAGATAGCAAAATGGATTAAAAAACAAATCCTACAGTATGTCGTTTACAGGAAACACATTTGAAGCAGAAAAATACACAGTTTGAAGGTAAGGATTTGGAGCAGGATCTATTTTGCTTCAGCTGAAGCAAAGAAAGCAGGAGTAGTAATCATGACTTCTGACAAAGCAAAAATAGATCTAATTAAAAGAGATAAAGAAGGAAACTTTATCTTGCTGAAAGGTACCATAGACAATGAAGTTATATCAATACTTAACATATATGCACCAAATGGTATAGCATCTAAATTTTTTTTAAGGAAAAGTCGAATGAGTTACAAGAGGAAACAGATAATAAAACTACACTAGTGGGGGACCTTAACTTTCTCCTCTCAGAACTGGATAAATCTAACCAAACAATAAACAAGAAAGAAGTTAAGGCAGTGAATAAAATTCTGTAAAAGTTAAATATGACAGATCTCTGGAGAAAACAGAATGGGAATATAAATGAATATACCTTTTTCTCAGCAGTACATAGCACTTACACAAAAACTGGCCATGTATTAGCACATAAAATCCTCACAACCAAATGCAAAAAAAAAGCAGCAGAAATAGGATACATCCTATTCAGATCATAATGCAAATTTAAAATCACATCCAATAAGGGACAATGAAAAGAGAGACTAAAAATCAATTGTAAATTAAATAATCTAATCCTAAAAAAAGTGGGTCAAAGAACAAATCATAGAAAAATCAATAATTTCATTAAGAAAATGACAATGAAACAACAAATTAAAATTTATGGGATGCAGCCAAAGAGCTACTCAGGGGAAAATGTATGTCTCCAATTGCTTACATCAATAAAATAAAGAAAAAAGCATATCAATGAATTGAGCATGTAATTTAAAAAGAAAAAAATAAACAAATTAAAAATGCCCAATTAAACACCAAATTGGAAATCTTGAAAAATCAAAGGAGAGATTAATAAAATTAAAAGTAAGAAAATGATTGAACCAATAAATAAAACTAGAAGCTGGTTTTATTTGAAAAAAAGATAAATCATTGGGTAATTTGATTTTAAAAAGGAAAGAAGAAAACCAAATTACTAGTATCAAAAATGAAAGGGGTGAATTCACCACCAATGAAGAGTAAATTAAGACAATTTTTATGAGTTATTTTGCCCAATTATAAGCCAATATGGATGAATAGCTACAAAAATATAAATTACCCAGATTAACAGAAGAAGAAATAACATACTTAAATAAACCAATCTTAGAAAAATAAATTGAACGAGCCATGAATGAACTTTACTAAGAAAAAATCCCCAGGATCAGATGGATTCACAGGTAATTACAAACATTTAAAGAACAATTAATCCCAATACTATATAAATTATCTGGGAAAACAGGTGAAGGAGTACTATTAAATTCCTTTTACAACACAAATATGGTGCCGATACCTAAACAAGGAAGAGACAAAACAAAGAAAGAAAATTATAAACCAATTTCCCTAATGAATATTTATACAAAGAATTTTAAATAAAATACTAGCAAACAGATTACACAATATATCAAAAGGATCATATACTATGATCAAGTGTGATTCATACCAGGAATAAAGAGTTGGTTCAATATTAGGAAAACTATCAGCATAATTGACCATATCAATAACAAAACCAAGAAAAATCATATTATTGTCTCAATAGATGCAGAAAAATCCTTTGACAAAATACAGCACCCATTCCTATTTAAAACACTAGAGAGCAAAGGAATAAATGGAACTTTCCTTAAAATCATAAAACCATTATCAAGCATTATCTGTAATGGGGATAAGCTAGAATCCTTCCCAATAAGATCAGGGGTGACGCAAGTATGCCCATTATCACCTCTATTATTTAGCATTGCACTAGAAATGTTATCTATTTTATCAATAAGAGGAAAAAATTAAAGAAAGTAGAATAGACAATGAGGAAATAAAACTCACTCTGTGAAGATGATATGATGCTATGTTTAGAAAATCCTAGAGAATCAACTAAAAAAGTACTTTAAGTTTGTATCGTTTGAAATATATTTAGGGTGCCTGTCTCTGTTATAAGCTAATGGGAAACTAAGCTGGGGTTTCTAATATAATGCTACTTATAAATTAGAGGCTATTATTGTACCAGTCTTTGGCATTATGCATTTATTATAAATTTGACCACATGTAAACACAATATAGAATCCCAGGGAGTGGGGCTGGGCAGAGAGCCCCGGGGTAAGGTAAGTCATTATCCAAGAGAGGCAAAGCAAGGAGAGAAGAGAGAGAGCAACCCCCTTCTCCCCAAGGATTTTTATCCTCTCTCAGGTAGAGGCCAGTCACTGCACATTGATCCAAGCTAATTGGCCAGTAACATTCAAGTCCATTGATTGACATGATTCGGGGGTGGCCAAGGGAAGTTAAGTTCCTTTAGGTAGAGTCAAGAAGTTCAATCTACATTTTTTTGTGATTCTATTAACTCTGGGCTGGCCCTGGTAAACCACTGGGGGGTGGGGGGTCCTTGGGTTCCCCCCAAACCCCATTATTAATAATTTTCTCACAAATTATTAACAACTTTAGCAAAGTTGCAGGATACAAAATAAACCCACATCAGCATTTCTATATATTACCAATGTGGTAAAAAGTGAAAGCTTTTAACAAGTTGGTTAGGATAATTGAAAGATGCCAGTTTTTGAAGGACCACCCTTTCGGGGAGGAGACCGTGACGAACCACCAGTGCGTCTGCTAAGTACTACACTTCCGGGGTGCGAGCTTAAAGGCAAGGAGAGAACAGAAGTGAGCTCTCGCTCTTTTTCCACTCTCCTTGCCTGCTGGCTTGCTCTGCACACACAGACGCTGACTCAGGTTCGACTCGGCCTGGTCCTCCGTAACAGCATATGCTTGACTCGGTTCTCAACCTCAGAGGTGGCCTTGGGTTTTTAGTGAGCTCTATACAGAATATAGACTAAGCTTATATCTAAGACTATTTGTTTGTATTTCTACTTTCCTATCTCTCTAATCAACATCACCTTGTAATTCCCAAACAATAAAAGCTCTAACTAAAGATCAGAGGCTTCTTTCACTTACTGGTCTGGGAGATAAATAAGGGAAAGGTTAAAGGGGATTTTAATGCTCTTGTATCCAATTTTAAATCTCACACCAACAAATTCCAACAGCAAGTTGTAGAAAAAGAAATTCCATTTAAAATAACTGTAAATAATATCAAATACTTGGGAGTCTACCTGCCAAAACAAACTCAGGAACTATATGAAGATAACTATAAAACACTTCTCACACAAATAAAGTCAGATATAAATAACTGGGAAAATATTAAATGCTCATGGATAAGCCAAGTCAATATAATAAAAATGAAAATCTTCCCTAAATTAATTTATTCATTACCTTACTAAACTATCAAAAATTATTTTACAGATCCAGAAAAAAATAACAAAATTCATCTAGCAGAACAAAAGCTCACAGATATCAAGGGAATCAATGAAAAATGCAAAAGAAGGTGGTCTAGCCCAGGGCTTAAACTTTTTCCACTCATGACACCATTTTTACACAAGCCCAAGTATGCAGGTATATAAAATAGGTATGCATAACCTTTTACTGTTGCCAAATTTTTCATGACTCCTACATTCAGTTACAAACCCCATATGGGATCGCAACCCACATTTTAAGAAGCTAGGGTCTAGTCATACCAAATCTCAAACAATATTATAAAGCAGTAATAATCAAAATAATTTCATACTGGCTAAGAAATAGAGTGGTATATCAGTAGAATAGAATAGATATCAATTACACTATAGTAAATTACCATAGTAATCTAGTATTTGATAAACCCAAAGATCCAAGCTTTGGAGACAAAAACTTCTGGGAAAACTGAAAAACAGTAAGGCAGAACCTAGATATAGACCAACATCTAACACCACATACCAAAATAAGGTCAAAATGGGTACATGATTTACACATAAAGAGTGAAACCATAAGCAAATTAAGAGAGCATGGAATAGTTTATACAGCAGATTTATAAACAAGTGAAGGATTTAAGACCAAAGAAAATATAGAGAAATACAAAATACAAATAGATAATTTTGATTATATAAAATGAAAAATCTTTTGCACAAACTAATGTAATCAAGATTATAAAGAAACGAGAAAACTAGGAAAGAATTTTTGCAACAAATATCATTGTTAAAAGCCTCATTTCTCAAATATATAGAAAACTGAGTCAAATTTATTAAAATACAAGACATTTCCCAATTGATAAATGGTCAAAAGATATGAACAGGCAGTTTTCAGGCAAAAAAAATCAAAGCTATCTGTAGTCATGTGAAAAAAAGTTCTAAGTCACTATTGATCAGAGAAATGCAAATTAAAACAACTCGGATACCACCTCACACCTATCAGAGTGACAAATATAATAAAAAAGGAAAATGTTGGATGTTGGAAGGGATATGGGAAAACTGGGATGCTAATCCATTGTGGTGGAGTTGTAAACTGATCCAAGTGTTCTGGAGTGAAATTTGGAACTATCCCCAAAGGGCTATAAAACTGTACATACCCTTTGATGCAGCAATAACACTGCAAAGTTTATATCCCAAAGAAATCCCAAAACAAAAAACAGAAAAAGACCTATTTATACAAAAAATATTTAAAGCATTTCTTTTTGTACTGGCTCAGAACTGGAAATCAAAGGAATGCCCATCAACTGGGGAATGGCTAAACAAGCTGTGGTATATGATTATAATGGAATATTATTGTGCTATAAGGAATGACAAGCAGGATGAACTGATGTATAGTGAAGTGAGCAGAACCAGGAGAACATTGTTCACAGTGACAGCAATATTTTTTGATGAAGAACTGTGAATAACAACCATTCTCAGCAATACAATGATCTAAGACAATCCCAAAGGACTAATGATAAAGCATACTAATCACTTCCGAAGAACTGATATTGTTTGGATACAAACAAACATGCCATTTTTCACTTTCTGTCATTTTTTTCTCTTATTAGAATCTTCTTATACAAAATTACTAATACAGAAGTGTTTTACATAATTGCACATGTATAACCCATATCTCCCTCAGGGAGGGAGGAAAGATGAGAGAAAGAGGAGGAGGAATAGAATTTGGAATTCAAAAACTTTAAATAAAATGTTTTTTAAAAAGTATTTTTCAGGGATTGATCTCTGGGAAGGGGAAATGGATAAAGTGGGAAATTCAGGCAATATAAAATATCAATAAAATTAATTTTTTTAAAGAAAGGGGTTATTAGACCTCCCTTCTTTGTGGATTATGGTAAGGAATGCTGCATGTACTGACAGGCTCAACAGATGAAGTGTTGCTGAATCGACGGAGTTTTTTTCTTTTTTTCCTCTTTATTTTCAAGAATGGAACCTATCTGAAAAACCTGAGAGGTTAAGAAATGTTACAGTAGTCTCTGGACTGTGAGCCTAAATACTGATACCTCTGCTTTTCTTTCTGGTATTCCTAACCAATCTGTATCCTTTTGGCAACAACTGCTCCCTCCCATATCTTTATCTGTCTCTGATTCTAGTCTGGCTCCTAACTGGACCTTTCCCCTTCCTACTTAGCACATTCATAACCATACACTAAACCAGTTTCTAATTATAAATATGGCAGCAGCTTAGCATTACACACTTTCTGTCTAACAGCTGAAGAATGAACTGGTTGGCCTTTAGTGATCCTTCCAGATTATCAATTTCTAATGTTATGACATGACTGACAAAGCCAAGTATTAGCTGGTCCTGCCATAGTGTAAGTGTTCATTTTTCCCCAGTGTAACAGGTTTTACAGACACTGAAAGAGCTTCTTAGTCCATGAAACAGAACTCCTTTAAATCCAATTTGTTGAGCCAAGGAGAGAAATGGTAAAGCACAACCTTACTGCTTTCTGCTTAAGTCATGTGACGTTCCCCTAGGAGTCACTGACAAACCATGGCCACTGGGATACAAGTAAAAAGATGTCATACAAATATAGCTCAGGAAGCTCTAGAAGAGAGTTTCTTAATCTGGGGCCTAAGAGCTTGCTTTTGTTTTGATTTTTCTATTTTGATAACTATTCAACATAGTTGGTGTCCACTGTAATTTCTATGCATTTTATTTTATGCATTTAAAAACATTCTGAGGAGTCCCTGGGCATCACTAGATGGCCAAAGGAGCCCAAGGCACACAAAATACGGTTGAGAAGTCCTGCTCTAGAAGTAGACTAGAGGTTGATAATCTGGCTGCTTTCAAAACACGGTCTCCAATTTCAAGGGAGGAAAGAGCTAGCTTGTCTGCTCCTTGACCTCCAGCATCAGTCTTGTCTAACCTCAGTAACTTTCAGAAGAATCAAAAGAAGTTTATATGAAGCCAAAGTCCCTCTATCCTTGGCAGTGGTCTTACTCTGCCTTAGAAAGCTAATACATCAGCGGCATTAATTCTTCTCATATATAACTCCAATAAAGAGAATTAACCTTCAGTGTCTCATCATGCCTACGGCCAAGGTGACCGATAACAGTGGAGACTAAATTTTGGATGCTTCTATAACAGGCTGGAAAGGCTTAAAGCCTGGTCTTCTAATAGACTACCACAGCTGCCATTCAAGGACCAGCCTCACTAAGGGTGAGATGGCTCATCACTGGATTGGCCACAAGGAAAAGAAATGTTTGGTTACACCAAATCTGGAAAGCTTATCTACCAAATCAGAGCAATCATAACTTTCCCAGCAGATCCTTGACTCAACAAAAACATGGACCTTTGAAGCAAGTTTGTGCATGTAATATTTCTTTAGGTGGCACAGGTGGTACCAAACAAGAAAATAAGGACTTTCCTACCGTAATGCACCTTGGAAATATAATTTGATTCAGCTGAAATGATAGGCTCTGCAGGGATGAGAGGAGAACCTATTGAAAAAAATGTTAGGAAACATAAAGCCCATAAAATTTTAAAGGTGGCTGCTTCATATTTTTGGTAAAATGGTAGTGTATAAAATATCATAGCCAAAAGCACATTCTATGAGAAAAACAGTATTTGACCAAGATCAGAAAACTAAAGCTATTTTCTTTTTTATAACTTGTAGTTTATTCATTTAAAATTTATATAATTTCCAGTTTATTAATCAGAAAAAATATCTACATAAACATGAAAAATAGTAATACAATTGAATGGTCATTTCTTACAGCAAGTCTTTGGTGGGGAATGGGGGGGGGGAACAACAGCTAGGACTACTTTGCAGCTAACTAAAGTTTTTCTTCCCCCAACAGTTTTTGGTGCATCTTACAGCCAAAGCTTTCTGGTTGCTTCTCTATAATTTCTAGTTCTCTGGTGTTGTTCCTCATAGCTCATGACGTCACCATTTTGGAGAATCAGGTCAATATGGAATCATTCAGGAAGGAGAAAACATAGTCGTTTTGGGAATTCTGTCTAGGAAGTTTCATTAGGGGCTTGAGGTCAAAATGATCAAGCCTAGAGAGCTACAATTATAAGAAAGAAAGAGGAAGTAACCAGGGTAATACAGTACCAGCTACTCTGATCTTCATTTTGACCAACAATACAATCTCATGTTTACATACTTAAGGAATAGCTGGCTAGAAAAGTAAGTTCTTAAAGGAGGGAAAGAGGGAAGGCAGATACCCAGACTATACAATCCCAAAGAGTCCTTTGAAGAAACCAACATAGCTATACAGGAAGCTCTAAAAAGGAGATTTAACTTAAGCCCAAATATTTTTTTAAAGTATGAATCAATAATGATTGAATAGGTTAAGCTTGATACAGAAATTCTTCACTAGAGGCTCCCTACACCAATGAAATAACAGGCCCATTCCCTACTCATGTATTTATCAATGTGGAGAAGAGAGAGGGGAAAAAACTACTATTCAATGACCAGAGCACTCACCTGAGGTGTCTACATTCCTTGGTTCAGGATCATCCAACTGCAAAAGCTCATCGAGGGCTAGCTTGGCAGCATTGGATCTTGACTCCTTTTTATTTTGTCCCAATCCAGTTTTATATTGAATACCATCCACCACAGCACAGAAGGCAAAATAAGGACCCATAACATTACCTGAAAGAAATACCCAAGGACATTGGTATGAGTTTTAAACTGTGAATAAAATTACCAGAATCTGGTCAAATAGGTCAAAAGAAAGAAAAAAAATTAAAGAATGTTAAAATAAGTAATTTTTTAAAGGCTGTCAGAACTACTTAATGTTATTTGGCAAAATCTTCTCTATAACCAAGGCCATTATATTCAATTTAGCAACATTAGTAGTCTTGCCTTTTAAAGCCATCTCCCAGTGAAGAAATCCAAGAAATTGCTACTTGGCAACTGCCTTGGTAGTTACTATAAGCCACCCCCTAGCCTAGTAACCACAGCTACTGACTACCCAAAAAAGAGAGCTCTGGTCACCAAAGTCCTTGGCCCTGCCAATGGTTCAAAGGAAAGGACCCTAAGAAGAGGCCTTCCCATCCTCATCCCCAATAACCCCGGGGCTTTTCTTTCTGACTTGGAGCTGAAAAGTCCCCTATGTTTCATGCTTCCCCATTTCCCCATTATAAGAGAAGCTCCTTGTCTTGCTCTTCTATTTGTGTCCCCAGTGCTTAGCACAGTGCTGAGCACCTCAAAAGTACTTCCTAAATGCTATTCCATTCCTTCATTCTACTTTCTGTGACAAATATAGACAATCTTAGCAAACACCTGTTGTTACAGTTTCCTTAAGGTCAAGTTGCACACGCTGCATTTGTGCAAACTGATGCAGGGCTGACACTGGATTTATCTCTCCACGTTTATACTTCATAATGAACTCCTTGGGAATCTTCTTTGGAGGAAGGACATTATTTGGATTAGGTAAGATTACTTTGGAAAGCAGTGGTTCTGGAAAGTTACCTAAAAAACAAATAGTAGCTTCAAGTCAGTTTTTAAAAACTGAAGAACCAAAGTAAAAAGCCTAATGTCCTCCCCTTGACATCTTTTAGTTTAGTGCCAAAACCAATTTTGACATGAGACACAGACCCAGATATATAAAAGTCCTCACATATACTCTGCCAATTTAGACAATAGGGTGCCAATAAACTATTCAGGTGCTTTAAGCACAATCTATGAAAGCATTTAATCTTTTTTTTTTTTTTTGCAGGGCAATGGGGGTTAAGTGACTTGCCCAGGGTCACACAGCTGGTAAGTGTCAAGTGTCTGAGGCCGGATTTGAACTCAGGTACTCCTGAATCCAGGGCCAGTGCTTTATCCACTGCGCCACCTAGCCACCCCCGAAAGCATTTAATCTTAACAAATGTAATGAAAAATACCAAGATAATCTCATTCCATTAATAAAGTTACAGAATATTACGTCTGGAAGAGCTCTGGTCCATCTATCACATTTTACAGATGTTTACAGCACAGCTACATGACACAGTAGATAGAGCACTGGTCTTTTAGTTGGAAGTATCTGAGTTCAAATCTCACCTCAGACAACTACTGACTGTGTGACCCTGGACAAATCATTTAACTCCAATTGCCTTAAATATCCAGGGCCATCTCCAGTTGTCCTGATAAATATAGTCCAGTCTGGAAGTGACCAAGAATCTCTTCTATGATCAGCCTAACCACTTCTTATCCAGCTTCTGCTTCAAGCCCTTGGAAGGAATAGGGTCTTCCAAGAGAAAGGGGGCCCCTCCCACTTTTGAACAGCTTCAAATGGCAGGCATTTTCCTTATGTCTTTCTGTTTGTTTTAAGAAACCTGTCTTTGAAGGCTTCTCCATAATCCATAAGCCTCCTGTGATAGGTTCCTGCAGTCCAGAACTTTGCCTGGCTCCTTTTGCTGGAATCATTCCCTGCTGGGCATGGGATGCATGACAGTAGTACAGCAAGGAGGAAAGGAAAGATACCAATACTTTGGTCACCCTCTACCAGCTCCTTTCCTGTAACAAGAGATTGCCGGCAAACAGATCACTCACCCCTGGGAAAGTCACATGTCCCATTTTGTGGCTTCCCTAGGCAACACTATTATGGAGCTACCCTGGTACAGAGGACAGATCCCAGGCATCCCTAGATCAAACTGAGTTGTTGTTGTTTGTTCTTTGTTCTCCAAGAGGACCATGACATCAGGAGGTGATGTCGTGACTTGTACTGAATTGGATATAAGTGAGGGAGGGCTGTGCAAGGTCATCAACCTTGCCCTCTCCTCCAGAGCCATCTGGGTTCAGTGGCAAGATATATATCAGGATGACTGCAGATGGCCCCAGATGTTTAAAGTAAGTAGGGTTTTAGTGACTTGCCCAGGGTCACACAGCTATTAAGTGTATAAGGTATGATTTGAAATCAGGTTCTCCCAACTTCAGGACCAGTGCTCTATCCACTGAGTCACCTAGCCACCCCTAGATCAACCTAAGAATGTCCACCTGTGATGTCATACTACACATACAGCATGTCGTACAGCTTTCAATCTGCTAAAATTTCCAAATCTTTCTAACAATGAATTTTTGTTTAGCCACAACTCCCCCAACTTGTTTGAAGGTCTTAAAAAATACACACACATCAAGTATAGTTATACACATGTGCGCGTGTGTGCACACACACTTTTATATGTATATATGCACATATGCGTATATATACATATAATGGGATATGTGTGTATATATACATATATGTATGTATATGTGTGTGTGTGTACGTTTTAGATTCAGTCCAATGTTCTACCCTGTTAAGAACTTTTGGGATACTGAATTTGTCATCTGATGAAGAAGTATCAAACTCACTGCTCAAACTAGATGAAAATGAAATGATAAAATATTTAACAAAATAAATAAACAAACAACAGAACACAGATATTGTTAATACATGGTTTTCTAAGTTGATCATTAGATCCACGGGAAACTTTTTTTTATTTGAATTTAACATGCCTGATCCAGTGCTTTTTCTCCAAGCTTCATACTATCTGAAAATATGACAAATATCCCTTGCAGGTCTTCAGTCTAGTCACTGATAGAAACATCACACACATATACACACAGCATAAGGTCAAGCCAGTGACATTCTACCACTGAGGACTTTGGGTCTGGTCAGGTCTGAATCCCGCCCACCCCGCCTAGTAACTCTTCTATCATTTGGTCTCTCTCTTTCCATCTTATTCACAAGGATTGCATGAGACTCTGTCAAATGAAATCTCAGTTGATTACAGGTACCACATTTTATTCATCAACCATGATAGGAAGCCTGTCAAAAAAGGAAGTAAGTTCATCTAGTTAGCCTCTTCTTAAAGAAGCAGTGCTGCAGTGACAATGGCTTCGTTTCTAAGTACTAGGAGTACTTATAGGATCAAAGAGCTAGGATTGGAAAGAACCCCAAAGGTCACTGAGTCTGATCGCATTTCACAAATGAAGAAACTGAGGACCAGGAGATTAAGTGATTTGCTCAAGATCACACAAATAGGAAGCATATGGGGCAGAATGCGAACCCAGGTCCTCTGAAGCTAGGGCTCTCTCCACTATGTTGTGCTTTTGCTCAAGGCACAGCCAGATCAGCCTAAGGGGATCCAAATATTCACACTAGTGACCATGCCATCCCAAGGTCTGAACTGATTGGGAAAGGCCTTGAAAGCTACTGAAGAATTCAAGCTTCCAAAACCCAGAGGCAACAGGTAGTCACTTAAGGCTTTTGAGCAAAGAAATAACCAAGGGAAAGTGGAGTTTTAAAAAAGTAAGCATCTGAGTATACTGAGTCTATGTACCATGAAAAGAAAGGGGGAAAGACTAAAGTGTGACAATTTAAAAATTCAAGAGACACAATTTGTGGATAATTTAATCATTTTATTAATAAGGCCAGCAGGTTATTAATAAAAGGATGGTCATTTGGTGTCTGAGACACCAAAAGCAATCAAGGTGGTGGGGCTCACAGTTCATATACCCTTTGAAACAACAGATGGTCAATGGGGCTGAAAGTTGACCCTTGCACAAAGAGGTTTTCTCTACTCAGACCACAACCAGCTATACCAGACCAGAATTCAAAAAACATATACCCTTTTCTTTTTTTAATTTTTTTTTTTTTAGTGAGGCAATTAGGGTTAAGTGACTTGCCCAGGGTCACACAGCTAGCAAGTGTAAAGTGTCTGAGGCCGGATTTGAACTCAGGTCCTCCTGACTCCAGAGCCGGTGCTCCATCCACTGCGCCACCTAGCTGCCCCAACATATACCCTTTTCAATGGGAGGGCTGAGCACCCACTAGACAGAGAAGCCTTCTGCTTTCTAGACAAAAGAATGTCTCCACCCAAGCTTGACCAGAACACAATGGGCTTCCCCACTGTAGATCAAATTCCTTGCAAGGTTGGGTGGGGTCTGACCAAGATATAGAAGAGTCAATGCAATCTCATTACCAGTGTTTGAGATTCAAGAAAAACTGGACTGTCAGGCCTTTGGAAGAAAGGGAGAGCTCTGAATCACCTCCCAAATATTGGTTATTAATAATCATTTCTCACAGACGGCACCAAGAACCAGCTTCCATAGAAAATTCAGGGGTGAAGATGGCTGCAACAATGTGGCTGGTATTTGGTCACAGAAGTCAGTTGGGGCTTACTATGTTATGACAAGATAAATTTCTGTTTTATCAGTTATTGTTCTGGTACCCATCCACAGGTCTAAGAGAAGGGAACAGGACTCCCACCATGGGGAAGGCAGCAGAGTTCAGAGGAAGAAAAGACCTTTCAAAGGAATATAACAGACATTACTAAGTTTGAAAGAAGCAGGCATTACTGCAAACAAGTACCTGTGACTTGTGTAACCTTAGAAGCTAAATTTGACACACTGTAATCCTCTGATGATGAATATCCTGGAGGAGTCACTGTTGTTGAAGAAGGTTGAAGTGGCAGGTTCTTTTTCAACATTTGAGCAAAGCTAGGAATCCGGGGACTCTGAAACCAATCATTGTTACCAGACAATTTCTTGGGCCTAGAAGTCATGAGAAAAATCAGAATTAAAAAAAAAAAAAAGGAAGAAAAAAGTTTGCCAACTAAAGAAGAACAATCTAATAAACACGTGTTAAGCTACTAGTAGGATCCAGGTACTATGCCTTGCAAAACCATAGACTTAAAGATCAATCATGACCACAACATTTAAAAGGCACTTGAACAATCCCAAAAGACTCATGATGGAAAATGCTCTTCACATCCAGAATCAAAGACACTATTTTCACTTTTGTTGTTGTTTTTTGTTTCTTCTTTCTTATGGTTTTTCCCTTTTGTTCTGATTCTTCTCTCACAACATGACTAACGTGGAAATATGTTCAACATGATTGTACTGTATAACCTATATTAGATTGGTTGCTGTCTTGGGAAGGAGACAAGGAAGGAAGGAAAGAAGAAAAATTTGGAACTCGAAATCTTTCAAAAATAAATGGTGAAAACTATGTTTTCATGTAATTGGAAAAAATACAATACTATTTAAAAAATAAAGGGTACTTGAAAGTTTATAAGTGTAGAAAAAATAAGAATACCTTAATTTACTTAAGAAACCAGTTATACTGGTAACAAGAAGACTATATGAGAAGTTGTCTGACATACCAACAATTCATTGCTATAACCAACAGCAAACCCTCTGAAGCCATTTGTGCTCATATCAACTTATCTACAGAGACTCTCCCATGCCTTTGTCTTACTGTTTATGCTGGAGGCTTGAACTGTCAGGTGAACAGAATGAAGAACTTAAGTGTTTGTTGTTATCAGCATCAGTGGCAGATTCCTAATTGTACAAAAAGCTCTTTACCAGGAAAAAACAAGGCCAAAATTCTTAGTTGTACTTCCTAAAACTGATTCTGCTGTTTAATATCCCATCCCCCAGTTAATGTGGAGTCTCTCTTGAGATTCTCCAGGTATGCATGTCAAAATTGCTCAATGCTGAGCAAAAATAAAATAGGTGCTTGTCTAGAGAATTGAACTTCACTGTTTCAGGGTTTTTTTTTTTGGGGGGGGGGGACAGGTTTCTCTTTTTGACAAGGGCTTTACAAATAAATAAATATCCCTTCAGCCATTTTCATTCCCATTTTCTACCCCAGTAGACCCAAGAGCTAATCGGTCTGGATTCCCTCCACCAGTGATGACTGCAACACATTCGTGAATCCTCATTCTGGTTCTCACCCAAATCATCCCAACTGACTCTTTTACAGAGGAAGGAAACTGCCCATTTAGAGAATTTGAGTCTTTTGTCCAGGATCATACAAGGAGTCAATACAAAAGATGGGTTTGCCTGACCAGCCTAAAGAGAAGAGCCTTGGGCCTGAGTTCAAGTGGGATCTCTAATCCAGCCTCCCAGGATGGCCCGGTGCGGAGGGAATTCCCTCACCCAGGAGAGCCCGGTTCGGTGCAGCCCGGCTTCAGCATCGTCGGGTTTTCCCAGGATGCCCTCCCGCCAAACCTCTTTGGCTACAAATTCCGATCGCCCCCAACCCCTCCCGTCCGTTGCTCACGAGAGCACGGCCTCAGATACCTTCTCAGTAAAAGAGCAGGATGTGGGGAGCCGTTGGAGGCTTGGGGTCGGGCTCTGGGGCTCGGTTTCTTCACTGTTAGAAGTGGGCCACGGAGGCCCGGAAGGGGCGACGGGGTCAGAATTCGAACCCAAGGCCCGGCCTCCAGTGGCGAAAACCGAGGAATACACTCCACACCAGCCGTCCAGCGTTGCCTTACCTCGAAGTCGCCCCCTCCACCGCCTCCACCGCCTCCTCCGCCTCCTTCACAGCTTCCGCAGCCGCCTTCATCTCAGCCAGGACCAGGGTGGAAGGTGGGTCGAAGGAAGGGAGCGCGAGGCTGCGTCTTTC
This sequence comes from Dromiciops gliroides, assembly GCF_019393635.1. NCBI lineage: Eukaryota > Metazoa > Chordata > Mammalia > Microbiotheria > Microbiotheriidae > Dromiciops > Dromiciops gliroides. Next base: position 516,113,786 of record NC_057861.1, on the reverse strand, counting down.
AAATGGACCGGCGCCTCCAGCGGGAGCAGAACGGCTCGTGCCAGCTCGCCCAATCACCAACCGCCTCACGCCTTCTTGGGCCCGCCCCTGCCACCATTGAAACCAATCAGGCTTCAAGTACTCTGGATCGCAGCTTCAGTCGGCCCCCACCTGTGAGGCCAGCACAGGGGGATGCGCGAGCAGGGGCAGGGGCAGGGGAAGGGGCAGGGGCTGTATCTGTCCACAGCCTAATGGAGGAGATAATCAGTAAGTATTTATTAAGTGCCTACTGTGCTAGTTGCCAGGTCTACAAGAAACAAAAGACAATCCCTGCCCTCAGAGAGCTCACAGTCTAATGGGAGAGGAAGGGGGGAGGGGATTGAAACAACATGCAAGGGGTCAGGTAGGTGGCACAGTGGATAAAACACTGGCCCTGGATTCAGGAGGACCTGAGTTCAAATCGGGCCTCAGACCCTTGACACTTACTAGCTGTGTGACCTTGGGCAAGTCACTTAACCCTCATTGCCCTGCCAAAAAACCCAGAAATTGTATGAGTGGTCCAAGAAGGAAAGTTGTTATCCCCTGCTGTGAGCTCCCTGGTAGGAGACAGGAGGGGCTATGAAATGGAAGTGCCAGGGAAGAGAATCATGCCACAGACAAAGGGACCCCAGAAGGGAGATGTAAAAAAATCCTAGATCTCACCTTTTAGTGGAAGCCTGCCCAGGAGGAATATACTGTAAGGGATGGAGACTGTACATCTTTCTAGAAAGAGGGATACTCATTGTGGGATAGTGGTGGGCATGTTCTTGACTGTCTGGGAAATGGAAGGTGAATCCTTTTTGAGTCCAATTGTTATAAATAAAACTTTTAAGTTTTTTTCTTTGTGACCTCATAAGGTGCCTACTCTTGGAGAGGGTCAGAGTCTGACTTCCCAGGTCATCTGCAAGGGAGTAATCAGGCATAAGAGGCTCCCAAGATGTGCCTTTTTGTTGGAAGTGGTTTCCGACATAGGGAATGTCCTAGGATTTCAAGTATCCTAATTATAGGATTAGCCTTAGGAATAAGTCTAGGGACTGAACCTCTGACTTCATTAGAATAGTGAACTCCCAAGGGCAGAGCCAAGATGGTGGAGAGAATCCAGGAAGTTGACTGAGCTCTCCTGAGTTTTCCTCAGAAAAAACATTAAATCAAGCCTCTAAATGGATTCTGGAGCTATAAAAGCTACAAAAAGACAGAGACACATTCTTCCAACTTGAGAAAATTTAGAAGACTTCAGGAAAGGTCTTTCTTACTTGGGCAAAAGGGGAGCATGGCCACAGCTCAGCTCAGCACAGCACAGCACAGAAGGTGTCTGGGGAAGTCAGCAGGAGTCTCTTGGCCACAGCATAGATCAGAAGCTGAGGCCCTTTGTCCTGGCTCAGCTGGCTGGTGCCACAGCAAGCCAGTTGTGAGACTCCCCAGCCCTGGCTGAGAGGGCAAAATACCAGCTAAAGAATCACCCACAGGACAGGTGCAACTAGGCAACTAGGCCAAGCCAGCCCAGCACAGGGAGCAAGCCTAGGGCAGTGAGGAATCCACAAGCCACAGAGGCATCAGAGCATAAAGCCAATGACCAGGGCCCTATCCCCCAGTACAATCTGTATGAAAAAATAATGCTCTAACTCACTATTGATTGGAGAGATTCAGGTCAAAACAATTCTGGGTACTACCTCATACCCATTGGATTGAATAATAGGACAGCAGAGGAAAATGGCAAATGTAGAGGATATGGGGTAAATGAGATATTAAGGCACTCTTGGTAAAGTTGTAGACTGATTCAAACATTCTATAGAGCAATTTGGAACTATGGCCAAAGGACTAAAAAACCATGCATACTCTTTGACCTAGTAAAACCACTACTAGGTTGGTATCCAAAAAAGAAATTTTTTTAAAAAGTTGAATTTGAAAATGAGGAGATGCCCATCAATTGGAGAGTAGCTGAACAAATTGTGGGATGAGATTATGATGGAAGACTATTGTGCTATAAAAAATGATGAGCAGGATGCTATCAGAAAAACCTGGAAAGACTCACATGAGCTGATGCAAAATGAAATGTACTATATACAAAATAACAGCAATATTGTGAGATGATCTGTGAATGACTTGGTTGTTTTCAGCAATGCAATGATCCAAGACAACTCTGAAGGACTTATGAAAAATGCAATCCATCTACAGAGAAAGAACTAATGGTATCTGAATACAGATTGAAGCATAATTTTTTTGGTTCCTTTTTCTAAAGTTTTTTTTTGTCTGTTTTCTTTCACAACCTCACTAATGTGGAAATGTTTTGCATGACTACACATGCATAACTTACATTGAATTGCTTAAATTATTAAAGGAGGATAGGGAAGGAGGGAGGAAGAGAATTTGGAACACAAAATTTTAAAAACTGAAGTTAAAATTTGATTTTTACATGTAATTTGGGAAAAAATAAACTTCTAAATAAATAATAAAAATTTTTAAAATGATTTTATTTTTAAAAATTAAAAAGAAGCTTGGAACAGAGGCCCCTGAGCCCCAGGAGCAGACCTCAACTTTATAAGTCAAAAAATGGGCTAGAATATGAGTAAGAAACAGATAAGGACCCTTACCATTGAGAGGTGCTATGGCAACAGGGAAAACCAAAACACAAATTCAGATGAGGACAACACTGTCATAATGCCTATGTGTGAAACCTCAAAAGGGAAGATGAATTGACCAAAAAGCCTTCTTAGAAGAACTCAAAAAGTATTTTAAAAACCAAAAAAGAAAGGTAGAAGAAAAAATGGGAAAGGAAATGAGAGTTACACAAGAAAATTATGAAAAAAAGAGTCAAAAGCATGGAAAAGGAAGCACAAAAAATTGACTGAAGAAAACAATTCCTTAAAAAATACAACTAGCCAAAATGGGGGATGAAATTGGCCAAATGGAAAAGGAGGTGCAAAAGTTTACTGAAGAAAATAATGCCTTAAAAATTAGAATTGGCCAATACTTCTGATAAAGGCCTCATTTCTAAAATATATAGGGAACTAAATCAAATTTATAAGAATCCAAGTCACTCCCCAATTGAGAAATGGTCAAAGTATATGAACAGGAAGTTTTCTGATGAAGAAATCAAAGTTATCTATTGCCATATGAAAAAATGCTCTAAATCACTGTTGATTAGAGAGATGCAAATTAAAACAACTCTGATGTACCACCTCACACCTATCAGATTGGCTAATATGACAAAAAGGAAAATAATGAATGTTGGAGAAGCTGTGGAAAAATTGGAACACTAATGCATTGTTGGTGGAGCTGTGAACTGATCCAACCAATCTGGAGAGCAATTTGGAATTATGCCCAAAGGGCTATAAAGCTGTGCATACCCTTTGACCCAGCAATACCACTTTGGGGTATTTTTTCCAAAGAGATCATAAAAAAGGGAAAAGGACCCACATGTACACAAATATTTATAACTGCTCTTTTTGTAGGGGCAAGGAATTGGAAATTGAGGGGATTTCCATCAATTGGGGAATGGCTAAACAAGTTGTGGTATATGAATGTAATGGAATTCTATTGTGCTGTAAGAAATGATGAGCAGAAGGAGTCCAGAGAAACCTGTAAGGACTTGCATGAACTGATGATGCGTGAGATGAGCAGAACCAGAATAACATTATACACAGTATCATCAACATTATGTGTTGATCAACTGTGATAGACTAGATGCTTCTCACCAATCCAATGGTACAAGAAAGTTCCAAAGGACTCATGATGGAAAAGGCTTTCCAAATCAAAAAAAAAAAAAAGGGGGGGGGGGAACTGTGGAATATGGATGCTGACTGGACCACACTATTTCTTTTGTTTTTGGTGCTGTTAGTTTTCTGTTTTGAAGTTTTTCCTTTTTGCTCTGATTCTTCTCTTATAACATGACTAATGCAGAAATATGTTTAATGTTATTATGTATATAAAACCTATATCAGATTACCTGCTGTCTAGGGGAGGGGGGAGGGAGGAAAGAGAGGGAAAATAATTTGAAATTGGAAATCTTATATAGACAAATGTTGAAAACTATTTCTACATGTAACTGGAAAATAATAAAATACTTATATTTGAAAAAAATAGAATTGGACAGATGGAAGCTAATAACTCCATGAGACACCATGAATCAGTGAAACAGAATCAAAAGAATGAAAAAATAGAAGAAAATGTGAAACACCTCATCAGAAAGACAACTGACCTGGAAAATAGGTCCAGGAGAGATAATTTAAGAATTATTGCATTGCCTGAAAGCCATGATTAAAAAGAGTCTGGACACCATATTCCAGAAAATTATCAAGGAGATCTGCCCTGATGTTGTAGAATCAGAGGATAAAGTAGTCATTAAAAGAATCTTCCAATAACCTCCTGAAAGATACCCCAAGGCAGCTAGGTGGTGCAATGGATAAAGCACCGGCCCTGAATTCAGGAGGACCTGAGTTCAAATACAGCTTCAGACACTTGACACTTACTAGCTGTGTGACCCTGGGCAAGTCATTTAACCCTCATTGCCCCCTCCAAAAAAAGGAAACAAAAGAAAGATACCCCAAAAGGAAAACTCCAAGGAATATTGTAGCCAAATTGCAAAATTATCAGGTGAAGGAGAAAATATTGCAAGCAGCCAGAAAGAAACAATTTAAATATCATGGAGCCACAGTCAGGATTACAAAGAACTTTGTAGCTTCAACAGTAAAGGATCAGAGGACTTGGAATATAATATTCTGGAAGGCAAAGGAGCTTGGACTGCAACCAAGAATTGACTACCCAGCAAAACTGAGCATTATCTTTCAGGGGAAAAGATGGATATTCAATGAAGTAGAATACTTTCAAGGTTTCCTGATGAAAAGACCAGAACTGTACAGAAAATTTGATCTTCAAATACAAGACTCAAGAGAAGTATAAAAAGGTAAACAGGGGGAAAAAGTTATTCAATAAAGTTAAATATTTACATACCTGCATGGGTAGATAATACTTGTAACTCTTGAGAACTATATGTCTATTTGGGCAGATAGAAGAAGTATATATAGAAGGTATAGGTATTAATTGTCTTTAATGTGATAATATAAAAAAATTGAAGGGTTGAAAAAAAGGAGCATATGGGAAGAATAGGAAAGGGGAGGTAGAATAGGGTAAATTAAATCACATGAAGAGGCAAAAAATTCTATTACAATAGAGGGAAAGAAGGGAGGGGTGAGCATTATTTCAACCTTACTCTCACTGGATTTGGCTCAAAGAGGGAATGACATATACATTCATTTGGATAAAGAAATTTAGCTTTCTATTTAGGGAAGTAGGAGGTTAAGGGGGAAAGGGGGCACTGATAGAAGGGAGGACAGAAGCAGGGGAGTAAAGGGCAAAGAAAAGGGAGAGGGTCTGATAAAAGGGAGGGCAGATTGAGGCAGGCAGTGGTCAGAAGGAAAATGCTGGTGCAGAGGAATAGGGCTAAAGAAGAAAGAGAAGTATAAACAAAGGGGAAAATAGGATGGAGGGAAATACTCAGTAATCATAACTGTGAATGGGATGAACTCTTCCATAAAATTGAAGCCAATAGCAGAATGGGTTAAAAACCAGAATCCTACAATATGTTGTTTACAAGAAACACATTTGAAGCAGAGATTTATACACAGAGTAAAGGTAAAAGGTTGGAGCAGACTATATTATGCTTCAGTTGAAGTAAAAAAAAAAAAAGCAGGGATAGAAATCCTGATCTCAGACAAAGCAAAACAAAAATAGTTCTAATTAAAAGAGATAAGGAAGGAAACTACGTCTTGCTAAAAGGTACCATAGACAATGAAGTAATATCAATACTAAATATATATGCACAGTGGTATAGCATCCAAATTCTCAGAGGATAAGTTAAATGAGTTACAAGAGGAAATAGACAACAAAACTATACTAGTGGTGGATCTTAACCTCCGCCTCTCAGAAGTAGATAAATCTTACCAAAAATAAATAAGAAATAAGTTAAAGAGGTGAATAGAATTTTAGAATAGTGAACTACCAAGTGCAGAAACTATACCAATGCAGGTAGGCATCTTTTCTGCAGTTTATAGTCTTAGACTATTCCCTAGAGCACTGATAGGAGAAGAGATCTGCCTAGATCTTGTCAACCAATAGGTATCAGAGGCAGAACTGAACCTAGACCTTCCTATCACCAAGGCTAGCCCTCTAGCAAACACATACTGCATCTGCAAAATCTAGGCATTATCTGAGGTAAATTCAGATTGCAAAAACAGGAAAGCTCTGCTCTAAGTCCCCATTTCTATCTTTGGAACCTTTGCTTCTCATTCATATCCCCTTGTTTAGAGGATTCAAATATTCATTTTTTTCCTTAATACCCCTGCTTAATCTCAATAATTATAGGATGAGTTGAGAGTAAATTAATTAATCCAGCTCTGCCTCTTAAGAAACAGCCATTCCCAAATGTTGGAGAGGCTGTGGGAAAATTGGAACACTAATGCATTGTTGGTGGAGCTGTGAGCTGATCCAACCATTCTGGAGAGCAATTTGGAATTATTCCCAAAGGGCAATAAAGCTGTGCATACCCTTTGACCCAGCAATTCCACTTTTAGGTCTTTTGCCCAAAGAAATCATGGAAAGGGGAAAGGGACCCACATGTACAAAAATATTTATAGCTGCTCTTTACGTGGTAGCAAGGAATTGGAAGTTGAGGGGGTGCCCATCAATTGGGGAATGGCTGGACAAGTTGTGGTATATGAATACAATGGAATACTATTGTGCTGTAAGAAATGATGAGCAGGAAGAGTTCAGAGAAACCTGGAGGGTCTTACGTGAGCTGATGATGAGTGAGATGAGCAGAAGAACATTATACACAGTATCATCAACATTGAGTGTTGACCTACTGTGATGGACTATATTCTTCTCACCAATGCAATGGTACAGAAGAGTTCCAGGGAACTCATGATAGAAGAGGATCTCCAAATCCAAGAAAAAAAAAAGAAAAAAAAGAACTGTGGATTATAGATGCTGATTGAACCATATTATTTCTTTTGTTTTGGGTGCTGTTGTTTTTTTTTTCTATTTTGAGGTTTTGCATCACTGCTCTGATTTTTTCTCTTGTAACAGGATTAATGCAGAAATAGGATTAATGTTATTATGTGTTATTATGTGTATATATATATGTGTGTGTGTGTATATATCTATATCTATATGTATAGAGATATATAGACATAACCTATATCAGATTACCTGCTGTCTAGGGGAGGGGGGAGGGAGGGGAGGGAGGGAGAAAAATCTGAAATTGTAAAGCTTGTATAAACAAAAGTTGAGAACTATCTTTACATGTGACAGAAAAAATAAAATACCTTATACATTAAAAAAAAGAGTATAGAAAAAAAATAAACAGCCATTCCCACCTCTAACCTACCTAAAATGGGAGTATTTATATATTTTAGTGTTACTGTGATCTTGTCAATGTAGGCACTCACCCCCACAATACAAATTAGGACCTACCTTTGCCTTCTCAGCCTGTGCAACTCTATTTCCTTATAAATATGGGACCCACATTTCACCTAGAATGCTGAGAGCTTTCTTCTAGTTGTCTTGGCATTGTCCACTGGAGCAAGTGAGATCTCCATGCATCACAGTCTCCACCATTGTTCTTTGGGTTACCCACAACTTTAGAAGTCAGAATAAATAAACATTTTAGGGAGCTAAGTGGCACAGTGAATAGAATGCTAGGACTGGAGTCAGGAAGACATCTTCCTGAGTTGAAATTTTACCTCAGATACTGACTAACTCTGTGATCCTTAGCAAGTCACTTCAGCCTGTTTGCCTTAGTTCCTCATCTGTTAAATGAGCTGGAGAAGGAAATGGCAAACCGCTCCAGTATCTTTGCCAAGAAAATCCCTAATGGAGTCACAAAAAGTCAGACATGACTGATCAACAACAAAAATAAATATTTATTAAGCAACTGCTATGTGCTAGGCATTGTACAAAGCACTAGGGATAGAAAGAAAAATGTAAGACAATCTTTCCCTTCAAGGAATTCATAATCTAATGAAGAGACATGATAGCAGCATGATGAAGTTGTGTAGTCAGGGTGTGAAATGATATAAAGAGTGTGATGGATAAAACTAAATGTGTGTGGTCACCCTACCTGTCCCTGGTGTGGGGAAAGCTAACTAGGACAACAGTTTAACAGTTTAGGTATTAAACATTTATTAAAATATATTAGAGATGCTAGGCTGGGAGGCGGAGCAAAAATGGTGGAGGAAAGACATTAAACACACAGAGTTCCTGGAGCAGTTACCCCCAAAACAGCAATAAAACAAGCCCTGGAGTGGCAAAACCCACAAAAAGATGGTGAGATTATTTTCCAGATTAAAGGGGGCTGTACTGGGCTGTTAGCAGAATCCAACCTCCAATCACACCAACACAAACCCCAAACAATCTACTCAAGGAAAATTTACCCTGCGCCTCCAAATCAGCTGCAGCACCTGTGTCCTCTGGAACTAAACTTACTGTCAGGTGAAAGGGCTGAATGGCTGGCAAGGGGGGTGGAAAACACAGGGATGTCTGTGGGACATGAGGAGGAGTTCAGATATCCTACCCCAGCAAGAAACCAGGAAAAATCTTGAGAGGCAGGAAGCCCAGGTGGGGGAAGGGCACAGGCTCATCAAAGCTAAAAACTACCACAGAATTCTGCTGGCTAGTTAACTAGCAAGTTGCCTTGAGGTTACCTTCAGATCAAAGAACAGGCCAGGTGAGAGAAAAACCTTCCCTCCCTCAAACTGAAACACCTGGGACCCTCTAATGCTTGACACAGTGTAGCTTGCAAGTAGGGCCCCAGCATAAGAAGGAGCAAAAAGTCAAATAAAAAACGGCAAGATGAGCAAGCAAAGAAAGTTGAGAATAATAGAAAGTTTCTTTAGCTACAAGGAAGATCGAGGTGTACCCTCAGAAGAGGATAACAACCTCAGGGCCCCTACATCCAAAGCTTCCAAGAAAAATATGAATTGGTCTCAGGCCATGGAAGCACTCAAAAAGGACTTTGAAGAGAGAGGAGGAGAGATAGAAGGAAGATTTAGAGAGGTGGAGGAAAGAATGGAAAGAAAAATGAGAGCAATGCAGGAGAGGTATGAGAAAACAGCTTGAAAAGGCAAATGGAAAAGGAGATAAAAAAGCTGTCTGATGAAAATTATTGCCTAAGAACTAGGATTGAACAAATGGAAGCTAGTGACTTTATGAGAATCCTAGACACAGTAAAGCAAATCCAAATGAATAAAAAAAACAAAGGGAAATTTGAAATATCTCCTTGGAAAAACAACTGACCTGGAAAATAGATCCAGGAAAGATCATTTGAAAATCATTAGACTACCTGAAAACCATGAGAAAAGTAAAAATTTAGACAGCATCTTCCAAGAGATTGCCAGGGAAAATTGCCCTGATATTCTAGAAGCAGAAGGTAAAATAGAAATAGAAAGAATCCACTGCTCACCTCCTGAAAGAGATCCCAAAAGGAAAACCTCCAGGAATATTATAGCCAAATTCCAGAGCTCCCACGTCAAGGAGAAAATATTGCAAGCAGCTAGAAAAAAGGAATTCAAGTACTATGGAGCTCCAATAAGCCTAAAACAAGATCTAGCAGCATCTACATTAAAGGACAGAAGGGCAAGGAATATGATATTCCAGATGGCAAAGGAACTGGGACTACAGCCAAGAATCATGTACCCAGCAAAACTGATTATAATATTACAGAGGAAAAAATGGGACTTCAATGAAAAAGAGGTCTTTCAGGCATTTGTGATGAAAAGATATGAACTGAATAGAAAATTTGACTTTCAAATACAAGACCCTGGAGAAGCATAAAAAGGTAAACTGGAAAAAGACTTCATGAGGAATATTAAAAGATCAAACTGTTTACATTCCTACTTGGGAAGATAATACTTCAAACTCATAAGAACTTTCTCAGTAAGGAATTCACAGAAGACACAGGTCTGAACTGAATATGAAAGGAGGATATCTATAAAGCATTTATGTTTTCTTCTTTGTGGGATAAACAGGGTGGGGTGTCTTACAAGTAGGGCCAGATTTGGGCTTGAAGCCTCCTAAGTCCAGGGCCGGTGCTTTTTCCACTGTACCACCTAACTACCCATGAAGACATCTTTAAAATAGGGTTGAGGGGTAGGAGGAATAGACTGGGGGAGGTGGAAGGGGAGATCAGGTATGGGGAGAGGTAGTTCACATGAAGGAAACAAGAAAAAAGCTTATGGAGGGGAGGGGAAGAGGGGGAAGGAGTAGGGGAGTGAATGAACCTTAATATCATCAGAATTGGCTCAAAGAGGGACTAATATATATACTCAACTGGGTATAGTAATATATTTTTGCCCTGAGGGAAAGTGGGAGGGGAGGGAGAGAAGGCGGGGGTGGGGGAGAAAGAAGAGGGAAAGGAGGGAAGGGCAGATTGGGGGATAGAGCAGGAAAAAGCAAAACACTAAGGGGCAGCTAGGTGGAGCAGTGGATAAAGCACCAGCCCTGGATTCAGGAGGACCTGGGTTCAAATCCAGCCTCAAACACTTGACACTTATTAGCTGTGTGACCCTGGGCAAGTCACTTAACCCTCATTGCCTCGCCAAAAACAAACAAAAAAAAGCAAAACTTTAGAGGAAGGTGAAGATGTTCTATATAACTGCACATGTGTGACATACTGAATTGCTTGATTTCATTGGGAGGGTTGAGGAGGGAGGAAGAAAAATTTAGAACACAGAATTAGCTCAAAGACTTTAATCTCATCAGAGTGGGCTCAAGGAGGGAATAACATTCACACCCAATTGGGAGGAGTAATCTATTTAACCCTACAGGAAAGTAGGCTGGGAAGAGGATAAAGAGGGAAGGGTAAAAAAAGGGAGTGTAGAGTAGGGGAGGGGACAGTCAGAAGTAAAACACTTTTGAGGAAGAATGGGGTAAAAGAAGATAAAAAATAGAGTATATATCATGGGAAGAGAATAGGATGGAGGGAAATAATTATGATGATTGACTATAATGGCAACATGTATAGTACCTACTTTGCTGGGCTATTATGAAGAAAATTCTTTGTGAAGTTTAAGGTACTATATACAGGTTATGATGAACAGGATAGTATCAGAAAAACCTGGAAAAACATATATGAACTGAAACAGAGTGAAATGTACTGTATACAAAATAACAGCAATAGTGTAAGATGATCTGCTGGGAAGTATGTGGTTATTTTCAGCAAGGCAATGATCCAATATAACCCTAAAGGACTTATGAAAATTGTAATCCATATACAGAGAAAGAACTGATGGTATCTGAAAACAGATGGAAACACATTTTAAAAATTATTTTTGTCTTTGACAATTGCTTAATCTGAAGTTTTGTTTTGTAACTGTTTTCTCTCACAACCTAGCTAATGTGGGAATATTTTCCATGACTACTCATGTATAACTTATTTTTAATTGCTTGAGTTCTTGTGGGTGGGGGTGGGAAGGGAGGAAGAGAAGTTGGAACACAAAGTTTTAAAAAATTGATGTCAAGGGGGCAGCTAGGTAGTGCAGTAGATAAAGCACTGACCCTGGATTCAGGAGGACCTGAATTCAAATCAGACACAACCAACACTTACTAGCTGTGTGACCCTGGGCAAGTCACTTAACCCTCATTGACCTGCAAAAAACAAGAAACAAAAAAAAAATTGATGTCAACATTTGTTTTTACATGTATTTTGGAAAATAAAATTCTAAAAAATAAAATAAAATATATTAGAGGTTAACAGAGAGAGAACAAATGTCTCTGCAAGAATAGGAAAAACCTAACTACCTCAACCACTCCTGGTTAAGCTGCCACCCCAGGAGGTTCCAACCAACAACTCCCTAAATCAACTAACTAAACCAACTGCCTTACACACTGCTTCAAGCTGATTGGTTGAGGGTGGTCACATGTTCACTCAGCAAGGGGCCCCTGAGAATATTCTCACAAGAGGTAAAAGTTTCAAGGTTAACTTCATCTTGCAGAAGATGATGATGAAGTCCAGGAAAGCAGTTATGGTAAATGATAAGGTGAATTCCCTGTATGTTCTACTAAAATGTTGGAGGATCATGGACTAATTCTCAGGTTTCCACTCCTCTCCAGCCAGAATAAGAAAATTGCCAGAGGAGCAGGGGGTGCTGAGGAGCAGTGAGTTTTAGAGTGGATTTCATCTTGCAGAATGATGAGTTTCTGGAGGTGATGAAGTCAACATGGAGAAAAATGTCTTTCAGAGACTGTAGTATTATGTGACAACATAGAGCATTACTAGAAAAATATTGCTTGTGAAAAGTTGAGCCTTTGCTTCTAGGAGAAACTTGGGATTGTTCAAAGAACTATATAACTCCGTAAAGGTAATCTAGCCCCCAACTTCCTCATGTTTTCTGGCACTATTTCATTGTTCATGCACAGTATCTACCCAAGGAATACACACCAATGGTCCAACTCTATGGGCTGTCAATCTAACTGCTAGTCATTGTCTGGACAATAAAGAGTCTTTATCTACTTTTTCCCCCCTGGATTGAAGTTAGGCTGAACTCTTTTTAATAAAAACACTATGGTCATTTTGACACAGGTAGGACCAGTGCATCTATTAATAAGAGGAAGGGTTGGTAGTCAAAACTCTGACTGCTCAGAGCCATATCTGAGTAAGTCAAGAGGTCCTAATGATGGTTTAGGCTCAGCTTTTTCTGGCTCACTCACCATGTTTGTGTAAATGAAATAGTTATCTCAACGGGTTGCTATATCCAATTAAGCCAATAGATGGCACTCAATGGTTGAGGCATCTCACTCCCACGTGAGATGCCAATTTTTGTGAGCTTTTCCTAATGCTTTCCAGGGCTAATCTTTTTTTTTTCCCCAGGGCTAATCTTATAATGGAATGTTTTCATCCTGTCATAATTCATAATGAACACTTACTAGCTGTGTGACCCTGGGCAAGTTACTTAACTCCAATTGCCTTACCAGAAAAAAAATCATAACGAATTTTATTCATACCTTTATTCCCAAAAGATCCCAATCTTATTGCCAATTCAAGTAACCTGAGGATTACTTATTATTCACATGTAGATTAAATTGATTCTTTACTATAGGAAAAATGAAATTAGCAACATAGGCTTTCACACTCCTAAGCATTGGTCAACCCAATGCTCCTCTGAAATATTATTTACTCCTTTAAATTTTTCTGCACCTTATGTTGTTCAAGAACAAGCAAAGATCTTATCCCCATCCCTTTGGCCCCTAGAGCAGTTCACTTAACCTCCCACATTCTCAGAAGGCCTGTGAAGACTGCCATTTGTGGCATTCATGGCTTGTCAGCATCGTTCTAGCCACCAGATAGATAAAGTTGGTGTAGCACAATAGTACTCCTCTTAGAATTTAAATCCTGACTCTACTGCTTCCTCCCTTTTATGACCTTAAACAAATCAATGTACCTCCCTAGACATTAATTTTCCTATCTGGAAATAGGGGGAGTTGGACTAGATAGCTTCTGAGGCCGAGGTGTTAAACATTAGAGTAATTTGGGGGGATATAGATTAAAATGTATTGGGGAAATATTTAACAAAGTAAATAAAAATGAAATTTGCTCTTGAGTCATTTTTAGTCACGTCCAACTCTTTGTGACCTCATTTGGAGGTTTTCTTGGCAAAGATAGTGAAGTGGTTTGTCATTTCCTTCTTCAGCTCATTTTACAAATAAGGAAATTGAGGTAAAGAGGGTGAGGTGACTTGCCCAAGGTCACACAGATAATAAGTGTCTGAGACCAGATTTGAACTCAGGAAGATGAGTCTTCCTGACTCCAAGTCCAGCACTCTTATCTATTGTGCTGCCTAGCTGCCCTAAAAAAAGGAATAGGACATAGGTAATGTGAATGTGTAGTTTTAAGCCGCAGGAATCCTTATGTACCATTTAGTAGCCCCCATTTCTATTTGAGGTTGACTGTTCTAAGGTATCTTCTAGCTCTAAATCTATGACTTTTATAATGAAAGAACTGACTAATAAGAGCCCAGTCCTGCAAGCATGGTCAGGGGGCTTTGCCAGGCACCAAACAACATGAATATTTGATAATCCTGCTTTTGAAAGAATATGATGATATAGAATCAAAGGGACTCATGCCACCAGAACGTAGGCAGGTATTGTGAGACTGTTTTCTTACTGAAAATGAGTTGCTATTCCCTAAGTGGGAAAGAAAAACCTTTGAAGATGCCTCTTTAAAAAAATAATCATATTTTATTTTTTCCCAATTATATATAAAGACAAGATTTTGAGTGACATATTTTTCTCCCTTCCTCCCCTCTCCTTTTCCTAAACCAGTAAGCAATTTGATAAAGGTAATGTATGTTCATCATGTAAAACATATTTCCATATTAGTCATAGTTGTGAAAGAAGAAACAGACCAGAAGGAAAAAAGAAATAAAGTGAAAAAAGTATGGTTCAATCTGCATTCAGAGTTCATCAGTTCCTTAACCTAGATGCGGATAACATTTTCCATCATGAGACCTTTGTAGAATGTCTTGGATTATTATGTTGCTGAGAACTCAGTCATTCATAGTTCATTATCACACAATGCTACTGTTACTGAATACAATGTTTTCCTGGTTGGGCTCATTTCACTTTGCATCAGTTCACACAGGTTTTTCTGAAATATGCCTGCTCATCATTTCTTTTTTGTTTTTGTTTTTGTTTCGGATATGACATTTATTGAACTTATCCACCAGAGTGGAAAAAACGTCTGTACAAAACCAAATGTTTGTTACCATAACTTCTGCATCACAATTAATATCCAAACGTATTTTTTTAAAAACAGTCAACTCAATCAAAACCCACTACTTCAGAATCAATAGCTTCTTTGAAGCCACAGTAATACTTAAATATGGTTAAGACTTCAATGCAGAAATTTGGTTGGCTCGTAAGCTAAGTAAGCTTCCAACTTAATCAAAATAGAATTACAAAAAAGGCAAAATTGTGGTTTTTCACAAAGATACAGTCCACTGGAAATCACCAACACTGGACAGTTGTTAAGAGTATTTAGAGTCTTGAGATAACAGGGAATCCAGGCATCCTTTAAACAGTCTTCTGTTGTCCTTTCTTTCCAATCAGAGATTTATGGATGTGTGGAATCACACCACCGCCAGTGATCGCTGCCTTTATCAGCGAGTCCAACTCTTCGTCCCCACCAATGGCCAGCTGCAAGTGGCGAGAAGTGATGCGCTTCGCCTTCAAGTCTTTCGATGCGTTTCCTGCCAGCTCAAGAACCTCTGCGGTGAGATACTCCAGGATGGCCGCGCTGTACACGGCGGCGGTGGCACCCACGCGGCCGTGGCTCGTTGTCCGGCATTTCAGATGCAGGTGGATGCGGCAGACTGGGAACTGCAAGCCAGCCCTCTGCGAGCGGCAAACCGCCTTTGTCTTCGCCTTTCCGGAGTCCTTCCCAGCCTTCCCGCCAGCCATTTTGAGTTGTGCGTGAAGCTTTCGCACACACGCTCACGGCAGAGAACGGACCGAGCAAACACCCGAGCAGAGACCCCGCCGCCTACTGCTCTGGCGCACCCGCGATTCAAACTGCCCTACTCATCATTTCTTATTGCACAATAGTATTCCATTATATTCATATACCACAACTTATCCAGTCATTACCAATTAATGGGCATCCCCTCAATTTCTAATATTTTGCCACCATGAAAATAACTGCTATAAATATTTTTGTACATGTGGGTCCTTTTCTCTTTTTTTTATGATCTTTTTGGGATACAGACCTAGTAGTGGTATTGCTGGATCAAAAGGTATGCACAGTTTGGTTGTTCTTTGGGAATAGTTCCAAACTGATCTCCAGAATGGTTGGATCAGTTTACAACTCCAACAGTGCATTAGTGTCCCAGTTTTCCCTCATCCTCAGCAACATTTACAATTTTCCTCTTTTTTGTCTTATTAGCCAATCTCATAGATGTGAGGTGGTACCTCAGAGTTGTATTAATGTGCATTTCTTTAATCAAAAGTGATTTAAAGCACTTCTTCATATGCCTATAAATAGCTTTGATTTCTTTGTCTGAAAACTGCCTGTTCATATCCTGCAACCATTTATCAATCGAGGAATTGCTGATATTCTTATAAATTTGGCTCCAATCTCTAGAAAGTTGAGAAATGAAGCCTTTATTTAGAGACACTTGCTGTAGACTGTTTCCCAGAATTCTGCTTTATTTCTAATCTTGGTTGCATTGGTTTTCTCTGTGCAAAAGCTCTTTAATTTAATATAATAAAAATTATCATAGTGCTCTCTATTCCTTGTTTGGTCAAGAATTCTTCCCTCTTCCATACATCTAATAGGTAAACTATTCTTTGCTCTTCTAATTTGTTTATAATATCAACATTCATGTCTAAATCATGTACCCATTTTGACCTTATCTTGGTAGATGGTGTGAGATGTTGGATTATACCTAGTCTTTGCCCTATTGTTTTCCAGTTTCCCAGCAGTTTTTGTCAGATAGTGAGCTCTTATCCCAGAGGCAAGGGTCTTTGGGTTTATCAAACACTAGGTTACTATGGTCATTTACAGTGTCTTGTGTACCTAATCTGTTCCACTGATCTACCACTCTATTTCTTAGCCAATATCACATATTTTTGATGATGATTTCTTTATAATATAGTTTGAGATCTGGTATTGCTAGGCCACCTTTCCTTGTATTTTTTTTCATTAATTCCCTTGATATTATTATTTTTTTTTTAGTGAGGCAATTGGGGTTAAGTGACTTGCCCAGGGTCACACAGCTAGTAAGTGTTAAGTGTCTGAGGCCGGATTTGAACTCAGGTACTCCTGACTCCAAGGCTGATGCTCTATCCATTTCGCCATCTAGCTCCCCCTCCCTTGATATTCTTGACCATTTGTTCTTCCAAATGAATTTTGTCCTTGTGTTTTCTAACTATTAAATAATTTTTGCTAGCTTGGTTGCTATGGCACTGAATAAAGAAATTAGATTAAAGATATTGTCATTTTTATTATATGGCTCAGCCTACCCATGAGCACTTGATATTTTTCCAGTGCTTTAGAAATGTCTTTAGTTATGTGAAAAGTGTTTCATAATTGTGTTCATATAGTTCTTGGGTTTGTCTTGGCAGGTAGACTCCCAAGTACTTAATATTGTTCATAGTTATTTTAAATTAAATTTCTCTTTCTACCTCTCACTGCTGAGCTTTGTTGGTCATATAAGGAAATGCTTATGATTTATATGGGTTTATCTTATATCCTGTGATTTTGCTTAAGTTGTTAATTATTTCAAGTAGTTTTTAGTTGATTCTCTAGGATTCTATAAATATATCTCTAAGTATACCATCTGCAAAGAGTGAGCTTTGTTTCCTCATTGCCCTTTCTAATTTCTTTTATTTCTTTTTCTTCTCTGATTGGTATAGCTAATTTTCTAGTATGATATTGAATAATAATGGTGATAATGGGCATCCTTGCTTCACCCCTGAACTTATTTGGAAGGCTTCTGCCATATCTCCATTGCAGATAATGCTTGCTAATAATTTAGATACATACTGGCTATCATTTTAAGGAATGCTCCCTTTATTCCTATGCTTTCCAGTGGTTTTTAATAGGAATGGGTGCTGTATTTTGTCAAAAGCCTTTTCTGCATCTATTGAGATCTATTATTTTTGTTAGTTTTGTTATTGATATGGTCAATTATGTTGATAGTTTTCCTAACCAACCCTGAATTCCTGGTATAAATCCCACCTTGTCAAATATACATACATACACACGCACATACATACATACTTGAGATATATTGCTATGATTTTCTTGCTACTATTATGTTCAAAGCTTTGCATCTATATTCATTAGGAAAATTGGTCTATAATGTTCTTTTTCTGTTTTAATTCTTCCTGGTATAGGTATCAGCACCACAGTTGTGTCATAAAAAGAATTTGGTAGGACTCCTTCAGTTATTTTTCCAAATAATTTATATAGTATTGGAATGAATTATTCTTTAAATGTTTGGTATAATTCACTTGTGAACCCATCTGGCCCTGGGGATTTTTTCTTAGGGAATTCATTAATGGATTATTCAATTTTTTTTTTGTAAGATGGGGTTATTTAGGCATTCTGTTTCCTCATCTGTTAATCTGGATAATTTATATTTTTGTAAAAGCTCATTGATTTTGCTCAGATTGTCAGATTTATTGGCATATAATTGGACAAAACATTTCCTAATAATTGCTTTAATTTCTTCTCCACTGGTGGTCTTTTTACTCTTTTCATTTTTGATACTGGATATTTGCTTTTCTTCTTGTTTTGAAAAAAATCAAATTAACCAATATCTTATTTAAATGATTTTTTTTCATAAAACAAGCTCCTAGTTCTATTTATTAGTTCAATAGTTTTCTTACTTTCAATTTTATTAATCTCACCTTTGGTTTTCAGGATTTCCAGTTTGGTGCTCAATTAAGGATTACTAATTTGTTCTTTTTCTAATTTTTTTAGTTGCATGCCTAATTCATTGATCTGCTCTTTTTCTATTTTGTTGATGTAAGAATTTAGAAAAATAAAATTTCCCCTACTGCTTTGGCTGTATCCCATAAATTTTGCTGTTATCTCATTATTGTCATTCTCTTTAATGAAATTATTGATTGTTTCTATAATTTGTTCTTTAACCCACTTATTCTTTAGGAGTAGATTATTTAGTTTCCAATTAATTTTTTGCCTAGCTTTCCACTGCTCTTTGTTGAATGTTTTTTTTTTTCAGGGAGGATTGTGTTTTTTATTTTCTAAAGAATTGATTTTTCCAAATCCAATCTGCCTCTCTCTGGTACATTTCACTTTAAATTACAAAAAACAAAACCACCACCACATCAACAGAAAACTCTAGTTCCTTGATAATTTAGAAGTATAGCTTTTGCCTGGATGGAATTGCATAAAATATTGTGTAATATAGTTGCTCTGTAGGTTGCTCTGTAGGTTAACTGTAGATAGCGTTGGTGCTATCTATTGATCTGGAACTATGGATCAATTATTATATTACATTATAATTCAGATTCATTCAGTCAAGTATAATAGGGATCCAGAAGACACTCATTCAACATATTCAAGGCCAGCCTGGGGTGGGGGTGGGGAGATAGAATGAAAGCATAATTTTTTCTTTTTAAAATAAAATAAAAATTTTTATTTAAAATTTTGAGTTCCAAATTTTATCCCTCCTCACCTCTCTCCCCTCCTCCCTCCTTGAGGTGGTAAACAATTAGATTTAGGTTATACATTTGCAATTATGTAGTTATTTTGTACAAGAAACCTCAAACAAAAGAAAAAATTGAAAGAAAGTGAGAAAATAGCATGCTTCAGTCTGTGTTTAATCAATATCAGTTCTTTCTTTGGAGGTGGATAGTATGCTTCATCAATTGTCCTTTGGGATTGTCTTGGATTATTGTATTGCT
Source organism: Dromiciops gliroides (assembly GCF_019393635.1). Lineage (NCBI taxonomy): Eukaryota > Metazoa > Chordata > Mammalia > Microbiotheria > Microbiotheriidae > Dromiciops > Dromiciops gliroides. The sequence continues at coordinate 516,094,346 of NC_057861.1, read as the reverse complement.
GAGAATAGTTATGTCATTCACAATTCTTCATCAAATAATATTGTTGTCACTGTGTACAATATTCTCCTGGTTCTGCTCACTTTGCTATACATGAGTTCATACAAGTTTCTCCACACCTTTCTGAAATCATCCTGCTTATTATTTCTGATAGCACAATAATATTCCATCACAATCATATATCACAACTTGTTTAGCCATACCCCAATTTTTGAGCATTCCTTTGATCTCCAATTCTTGGTCACCACAAAAAAAGAGCTGCTATTAATATTTTTGTACAAATAAGTCTTTTTCTCTTTTTGGGGGATGTCTTTGGGATATAAACCTCACAGTGGCATTGCTGGATCAAAGGGTATGCACAGTTTTATAGCCCTTTGGGCATAATTAAATGTAATTTTATTGTATTATGATCCAAAAAATATACATTTAATATTTCTCTCTTTCTACATTTGTTTTTGAGGTTTCTGTGCCCTAACATATAGTCAGGTTTTGTGTAGGTGTCATGGGCTACTGAGAAAAAGGAATATTTATTTCTGTTCCCATTCAATTTTCTCCAAAGGTCTGTCATAGCTAACTTTTCTAATATTCTATTCACCTCCTTGGTTTCTTTCTAATTTATTTTTTGGTTGGATTTACCAAGTTCTAAGAGGGGACGGTTGATGTCCCCCACTATTATAGTCTTGCTGTCTATTTCTTCCTATATCTCACTTAACTTTTTTTTTAAAGAATTTGGATGCTATGCCACTTGGTGCTGTGACAGGTGAAACTAAATGAGTGTGGTCACTTTACCTGTCCCCTGTGTGGGAAAAGCTAACTAGAACAACAGTTTAACAGTTTAGGTATTAAACATTTATTAAAATATATTAGAGGTTAAATATATATATATGTATATATATATTAGAGGTTAACAAAGAGAAAATAAGTAACTCTGAAAGAATAGGAAAATCTAATACCTCAACTACTCCTGGTTCAGCTGCCAACCTCATGAGGTTCCAACCACCAACTAACTAAACCAACTGACAAAACCAACTTCCTCACACACTGCTTCTAGCTGATTGATTGAGAGTGGTCACATGTTCACTCATCAGGGGGCCCCTGATAATATTCTCACAGTGCATATATGTTTAGCATTGATAGTTCTTCACTGTCTATGGTATGGTACCTTTGAGCAAGATGGTGCTTCCTTATCTCTGAATTAGATCTATTTTTGCTTTTGCTTTGTCTGAGAACGGGATTGCTACCCCTGCTTTTTTTACTTTAGTGAAGTAAATATATATAAAAGATTCCACTCCAGCCCCTTACCTTTACTCCATGTGTCTCTCTGCTTCAAGTGTGTTTCTTGTAAACAACATATTGTACATATATAACCTGGTTGCGATCTTGTGGAGGGGGGAGGTAAGGGGGGGGTGGGGATTTGGAACTCTAACTCTCATGAAAATGAATGTTGAAAACTACCCTTACATGTAACTGGAAAAAATAAAATAAATGTTTGTTGTTAACAAAAAAAACCACCAACATATTGTAGGATTCTGGGTTTTGATCCACTCTGTTATCCACTTCCACTTTATGGGAGAGTTTATCCTATTCACATTCATAGTTATGATTACTGACTGTGTATTTCCCTCTATCCTATTTTTCTTCCTGTTGGTCCTCTCTTCCCTTTCACCCTTTCTCTCTGTACCAGTGTTTTGCTTCTGTCTACTACCTCCCCCAATCAGCCTTCCATTCTGTCAGTTCTGCCCACACATACTTAGTCTCCTCCCATTCTGTTTTCCTGTCAAGTAATATAGATTTCTATATTCAACTGATTTTGTATATTATTCCCTCTTTGAGTCAATTCTGGTGGGAATAAGGTTCAAGTGATGTCCACCACCTACCCTCCACTGTAATAGGTCTTTCATACCTCTTCATGTAAAATAATTTTCCCCATTCTCTCTCCTACACCTAGTATACACCTTTGTTTATCCCTTAGTTAATTTTATGCCATTCCCTCAAAGTCACCTTATACCCAGACCCTCTGTCTATGTATATTCATTCTAGCTGCAACATTAGTACTCCAATTGTTAAGAATTATAAATATCATCTTCCCATGTAGGGATATAAACAGTTTAGCTCTATTGAATCCCTTATGTTTTCTTTTTCTTTTTTATTGTTTTATGCTTCTCTTGGGTCTTGATATTAGAGATCAGATATTTTGTTCAATTCTGGTCTCCTCCTCAAAAAAGCTTGAAATCCTATTTCATTCAGTAACCATTTTCCCCTTGAATTAGTATGTTCAATTTTGCCAGGTAGATAATTCTTGGTTGTATTCCTAACTCCTTTGCCTTTCATATTCCATGACCTTCAATCTTTTACTGTTGTAGCTGCTAATTCTTATGTAATCCTCATTATGGCTCCCCAATATTTCAGTTGTTTCTTTCTGGCCACTTAAAGTATTTTTCCTTGACCTGATAGTTCTGAAATGTGTCTACGTTGTTCCTTGGAATTTTTTATTCTGGGCTCTCTTTCCTGAGGTAAACAGTGGATTCTTTTAATGTGTATTTTGCCCTCTGGTTCCAGGATATGAAGGCAGTTTTCCCTGATAATTTCTTGAAAGATACTTTCCAAGTCTTCCTTTCAAATATGGCTTTCCAGTGATTCTGACATCACTCCTGGATTTATTTTCTAGGTCAGTTGTTTTTCCAATGAGATATTTTACATTTTCTTTCATTTTTTTCATCTTTTGATTTTGCTTGATTCTTGATGTCTTATAGAGTCATTAGCTTCCACTTGCCCAATTCTAATTTTTAAAGAATTTTCTTCTTCAGTTAGTTTTTATACCTCTTTTTCCACTTGGCCAATTCTACTCTTTAAGGAATTGGGTTTTTTCTAAGTTGTTGACTCTTTCATAATTCTCTTATATCGCTCTCATTTCTTTTCCCAATTTTTCTTCTACTTCTCTTACTTGATTTTAAGCTCTTCCATTTTGCTTTGGAGCTTTGGCCATAGCTGTTTTGACATTGTTATCCTCTTCTGAGTTTGAGTCTTGATCTTCCTGTCACCATAATAATTTTCTATGGTCAGATTCTTTTTATGTAGTTTTTTGCTCATCTTTTCTGGTCTTTTTCTTTACTTTTAAATTTGTGTTCTTCTCCTGGGGTGGAGGGTGCACTGTCCTAAGCTACTTGTGTGGGGGGAGTTGCAGGCCCTGACTATTTGCCTAGTGCTGCACTGGTGTTGCCCTGAGGCTCACAGGGGACCCCCTTGTCTGGTGCTGCATGTAAGGGGTGTGTTGGGGGTGGCTGGTGTTACTGGAAGCCATAGGCGTTTGTTGACTTACCTGGTGGTAAGCCCTGGTCCCAGTACTAGTGCCTAGCATGTGCTGAGGCCCATGGGGTGTCCCTTCATTGGTGTTTCCCTGTTTGTCCAGAACTATGCTGAAGTACCTCATGGTCAGGAGCTGGGGGCTACCTGTGTGCTTAGGAGTGTGGAAGATCCCTGTGTTGGCATCCATTTGCCAAGGGCTACACTGAAGCATGTGGCAGTCTTGCATTGGGGGTTGGCTATTTTCCTGGCTATGCTGGGTTAAGGGAGGGGGAGGTGGGGCATCCCAGCACTGGTCTATGCCTGTTTACTTAGGCACTTGGGGCTACACTGAAGCACATAGTGATTAGAGCAGAGTTTCTTATACTTTTTCCACTCCCCCTTTTTGCCACAGGGAGCTGTCATCTGTCCATTTCCCTTAGCTATGCTGAGATGCCTGGGGGGTCCTGGTGTTAGTATTTGCTTGCTCCATTGCACTAAGGCTCAGGACCTCCCACTGGTTTGCTGAGTCAAAGTTTACTGCTCACTTGCTTCTTGCTTGCTGCTGTAATGATTGGAATGACGCCACCTGCTGGAGACTTACTGTAGAAAAGCTCCACCATAAAGGAAGGTCTTTGAGGGCAGGACCATGCGTCTTTTCTTTGGTGTCAGGAAGTGACGTTTGCTGGTGGGAGGAGGAAGGGGGAGCCGGGCGCTCTGCCTCTCTCTTTTTTCCTGGGGACGCTGGTGGAGAAGGGAGCTAGAAATGCACTCTCCCTTTTAGATAGGAATCTAGGCCTTTTCTTCTCTCTTTACCAAATTCTTATTCTCCTTAATAAATGCTTAAAAGTCTAACTCTTGCTAAAGCTTACAATTTATTGGCGACCTCTCATTAGATATTTTAGACAGTTTTAGACAGTTTAACACTGCTTACTTGTTCACTTTCTGCTCAAATTATCTAGTCATGGTGCTTGTCTCCAACACAATCCCACCACATTATTCGCCTATTATAGCCGAGCACTACCACACTTTGAAAATGTTTCCAACATTAGGTTACTTTGTTGCCAAAGATAGTATAAGCATTTCAACTGTAAAAACTCTCATTTCTGCACACTTAGAAAACTTGGAAACAATTTGCTAACCTGTTTAAAATTCTTCCAAATTAATAATTTCTGTGTACTTTAAACTCATTTACTTTCTGGGACTGGGTCACGCATTTAATTGCTGGACCTCTGGAATTGTGCTATTCTGGTTGGTCATTGAATTTATCTAAGTTCTTAATTCTTTCATAGTTGTTTTTCTTTAGCATAGTGCATGATGTAAATTGTTCTCTGAGTGGCGTTCTCTCCACTCTGCTTCAGTTCATACAAATCTTCTTGGATTACTCTGAGAAATTGTCCCTTTCACCATTTCTCTTGGTTCAATAAAATTCCTTTATGCTCATAAACCATGATTTGTCCAGTTATTCTCCAACTGATTTTCATTACTGTGAGTGAGATTTTTTTCCCCACCCTGAGATATAAGTGATTTAACTACGGTAATAATCAGTATATATACTATAAACTGTGATTTAACATGTTTAGGTATTCTTTAGTAGCTTAAGCTAATAATAATGAAGTAAAACAGATACTGTATGGCCATCAGGTATAGAAACCATCTAACTGACATTCATCTATTTGACTTGCAATCATCTGCAGAGTGGATTTTAATTCCACCTTAGTGGCCAGCAACTAAATGGCCAGAACCCAAGGTATCATAGGCAAGCAACCAAGGAGGCATCATTTTAAATGGAAAAATGAAATCCAAGGGGTTGACCCTTGGATGAGGAAAGACTGATGCTTCCATTCTCTCTACTTCAAAACTTATTATACATGTACCGCTCCAGGTGTGTTTAAATTGTGGGAGGAGTTATTTCGTATAAATATCCCTGGATCCTGAGGCTCAGGGTCTTTGGGGCCTACACCTGAGACCAGCTTTATGTGAGACAGGATCCCTCTCTTAATAAATCTATTTTCTTTGGCTTGGAGACTTTGGTTTTTCTTCATCTAACTGCAACTGCGACTTAGAAATTTTTGCAACATTTACTTAGCTTTTGGTTTCTGCCTCTATAAAAAAGAAGAAAAGACTGCTATATATGTTACTGTACACGTGGGTCTTTTCCTGCTTTCTTTGATGTCTTTAGGAAGTAGGCCTAGAAACAGTATTGAAAATTCACAGGATATGTACAGTTAGTATCTTTTTTTTTTTGAGGGAGGAAGGGAGGAGGCAATCAGGATTAGGTGACTTGCCCAGGGTCACATAATTTACTAAGTGTCTGAGGCCCTGACTCCAGGGCCAATGCTCTATCCATTGTGCCACCTAGCTGACCCTACTTTAATAACTTTTGTTTTGTTTTTTGAGGTTTTTTTTGCGGGGCAATGGGGGTTAAGTGACTTGCCCAGGGTCACACAGCTAGTAAGTGTTAAGTGTCTGAGGCCGGATTTGAACTCAGGTACTCCTGAATCCAGGGCCAGTGCTTTAACCACTGAGCCATCTAGCTGCCCCTTTAATAACTTTTGAAGGATAGTTTATATTTGCTTTCTTGAATGACTGGGATAATCTATAGCTACACCAAAAATGTATATGTTTTCCTCCCCTAAAGTCCTTCTAACAATTGTCATTTTTTACTTTTTGTCATTTTTACCAAACTGATGGCTGTAAGAGTAACCTGACATTTGCATTAATTTGTATTTCTTAAATTATTTGTGATTTGGAGCACTTCCCCTGCCCCCCCCCATAGACCTATTGACATCTTGGATTTCTTCCTTTGAGAGATATTTGTTTACATTCTTTGACCATATTTAGGGGAATGACTGTTATTTTTGCTTAGCCTTCCCTAACCCTTCTTAATTCCAATGCTTTGCCTCTTTCCATTATTAATTTAATTCTTATTATTAATTCCTTAATAAATTATCATTGAATCATTTTATTATTTAATCAGTTAATTTAATTTAACAATTATTAAACAAAGCACTAAATTATTTAAAATAAATAATCAAGAAATTATTAAATTATTATCACTATTAAGTAATTATATTGATTACATTATTATAAATATACATTGGTTAATTATTTAACTGGAATTTATCAATTTAATTATTTCCTATTTCTCCTGTATATAACTTACATTGCATATACTTGTTTACATGTTGTCTCACCCATTAGATTGTAAGCTCCATGAGGGCAGGGTTTTCTTTAGCTTCTCTTTGTGTCCCCAGTACTTTGGACAGTACCTGGCACATAGTAGGCATTTAAAATGTTTATTGACTGATATTGATTGTTGAATATTTTAATCTATTCCTCATTCACCTTAGATATCAGAACATGTTCAGAGAAACTTGCTGCAAAGATTCTCCATCCCCAATTAACTATTTCCCTTTTAATTTTAAATGCATTTAAAAAAAAAACTTTTAATATGTGACCAAAAGAATTGCCATTTATCTACTGTGATACTTTGAATCTCTTGTTGGGTTTTGAACTCTCCATATTGATAGGTATTTTCTTCCTTGTTCCTCTGTTGTATTTATGATGTAATCTAACAGCTAGCTAAGAGCTAACTTTTATGTAATGCTTTAAGGTTTGCCAACCCCTTTACAAATATTAGTGCTATTACTTCCTCCATTCTACAGATGAGAAAACTGAGACAGACATAGTTTAAGTAACTTGCCCAGGGTCACACAGCTAGTAAAGCATCGGAGGCTAGATTTGAACTCAGTTCTTTCTGACTCCAGGCCCAGAATTCTATCTACTGTGCTAACTAGCTATCTTTTACATCTAAGTCATGTATCTATTTGGAATTTATGTTGGTATATGGTATGAAGATGCTAGTCTAAACTTAATTTCTAGTTAACTGCTTTTCATTTTTTCCCAGAAGTGTTTGTTGAATGGTGAGCCTTTGCTCCCTTCCAGGGGGGGGTCTTTGAGTTTATCAAACACTATGCTATTGTGTTTTTTTGCTTTGTATGTTATAAAACTAATTTGTTCTATTGACTGAGTCTCTACCCAATGTCAAACCGATTAGATAATTACTGTTTGTACTAAAGTTTGACATTTGGGACTGCTGGGCCTCCTTCCATTCCATTTTTTTCCCATTTTTCCTCACAATTCTTGATACCTTCTATAATGTAATTCTGTAGTGATTTTATTGGTGTAAATTAATTTACATAGTATTATCAGTTTTTTATATTGGCTCAAAACCTAACTATGAAAAATTAATATTTTCCAATTATTCAAGTCTAGCTTTATTTCTGTAAAGAATAATTTGTAGCTATAGTCATATCATTACATTGTATGCAATGGCAGGTAAACTAAACATTTTATACACTCTAGTTATTTTGAATGAAAATTCTCTATCTCTTTTGCATGGTTTTATTGGTAATATGCAGAAAAGTTGAGTATTTGTATGAGTTTATTTTATATCCTGCTTATTTGCTAAGGTTAATCTTTCATTTAATTTTAGTTGACTCTCTAGTGTTCATTCAGTACACAATCTTATCATCTGCAAAAATTGATAATTGTGTTTCTTTTTTATCTATGCTTATTCTATCAATTTCTTTTTTCTTATCTTATTGCTATAGCCAATCAGTCATGTGATGGGTAAAACTAAATGTTGTGTGGTCACCTTACCTGTCCCCTGTGTGGAGAAAGCTAACCAGTACAACAGTTTAACAGTTTAGGTATTAAACATTTATTAATATTAGAGGTTAACAAAGAGAGAACAAGTATTTCTGGAAGAATAGGAAAACCTAAATATCTAAACCACTCCTGGTTCAGCTGCCAACTCTATGAGGTTCCAACCACCAATTGACAAAACCAACTGACAAAACCCACTGCTTTACACACTGCTTCAAGCTGATTGGTTGAGGGTGGTCTCATGCTCACGCAACAGGGTTCCCATGATAATAATATTCTCAGTCAACAAGCATTTATCAAATACTTACCATGTGCCAGACACTGTGCTAAGTACTGAAGCTAAAAAGAAAGATAAAAAACAGCCCCAACCACAAGGGGATGAAGAAAAGACTATACTTAGTATTTTTAGCATTTGATTAATTATTTTATTGATTTTCTTGGGTTTTCTAAGTAAATTGTCATATACCACACAAAGAAGGATGATGTGGCTTGCTTTTAATCAGTGCATACTTTAATTTTGCCCATCCTATTACTACAGCTAAAATATGTAGGATCATAGATTTCATAACTAGAAGGGACTTTACAGGTGATTCTATGTACCTGCTCATGCTACAGATACATGCTTACATGCAAATTTGTTAAGTGTGTTACATATGCTTTTATCCAAGTCATTGACATAAATCTTAAATACCATAGGGTCACACACAATTCCCTAGGTAACTTCATTAGAGACCAAACAATGGGGCAGCTAGGTGACACAGTGGATAAAGCACCGGCCCTGGATTCAGGAGGACCTGAGTTCAAATACAGCCTCAGACACTTGACATTTAATAGCTGTGTGACCCTGGGCAAGTCACTTAACCCTCAATGCCCTGAAAAAAAAAAGAAAGAAAGAAAGAGAGAGAGAGAGAAAGAAAGAAAGTCTGAACAATGACTTGTTGGGTCTTTTCATTCAACTAGTTCAAAATTCATCTAACTGTATATTCTCTAGCCCCCATTTCTCTGTTTTCCACAAGAATAATGTTCTTGAGGCTTCCCTGCTGGTCTGTAACATCCCACCTGGAATTGTGGCTCCAAGATCATTATGGCTCAGTCTGGAAGGGATTACTGCCTATTCCTGAAACTGAGGACGAAAGAAACAGAGCAGAGAGACCCCAGGTCCATTTGTCAGAGCTGGTATAAAAGGGAGGAGTTCACCTCCTCTCTCAGTCCAGTTTGTGGATCAACTATATTCTGCACTATCTGGATGGAGCAGGAAAGAGAGACTGTCCCAGCCTACCAGTTTTAAAGATGCAGCCCCTTCCTACTATGTAGCCAATCATAGGAGGTTATGCCCATTTACTCAGTAGGAAAATGCAGGATGCAGGGTGCCTCCATGTTAGGTAATCTGGGCATAGCTTTTGTTATTTTTATGAAAGAAACTAGCTCAGCTGAGCCAGGGAGTGACTCATCCTTTGGTGACACCACACATGGAAGTAAATTTAATGGGGGCTCTTTGAAGGGAAAGAAAGACTCCTTAGGCCAGGAGTTGAGAGGTACCTCTGGTCCCATGTGTTTCCTATATGTGTGTTTCAGTACCTTTGCGTTTCAAGTTTGCATCCACTCTTCCCAAGGACCAAGTGTGTATAGAGGGGTTTGGTATGGGAATGTTTTCTACCAATCACTTTAAGTTTGAGTCAGTGAACTAACATACCCATATGTCTTTAGCCCCTCCAAAATTTACTAATATTTTCTGTATATATTCTAAATCATTACTTCTCATTTGTCTTTTCAAATTCTTCTTTGAATTCTCATTCCCCTCCTTATGTCTTTCTTTATTTATCTTATTAGGCTTTCCCAGTCACTCTTAGAGATCTTATAATAGTTCCGTCCTCAGTAAGAACCTTGTATATACTTAGCACATAGGTGCTTAATAAATGCTTGTTGAATGACATAATTTCAGGGAGTCTAATTGTTCTTGTAGCTTCTCAGTCTTTTTTGTAGGCTTATCATACATGACTTGTCTCCTATGTACACATATACTTCTAGGACTCAATCCTTGGTCCCCTTCTCTTATTTATTGGTGATCTCATCAGATACCATGGAGGTTACTTTCATCCCTATGCATGTGACTCTTAAATATCTAGGTAACCCGGTTAAAGATGCATATTCAATGTGTAGCATAGATGGGATTATTGCCACCCTTTCTACTTTCTACTAGCTCATTTTCCTTCTTTGTTCTCATCCTGAATTCTAAAGTATTTAAGGAATATTTTTTGAAATTTTCACTAATAAAATTGTAATATCTCTTTCATTGATTAATTGATTAGTTCTGGGCTCCCATCCTGGTTTATTGAATATCAGTGTTTAGCTTTATATCAAATGTACTAATTCCCTAAGCTAAATATCATGGGTATTGATTATATTTTAACAGCATAACAGACAGTAAAAAAAAAAAAGAAGTAATTATACTGTATGAAATTTGAGATAAATCACAGCCCAAATGCCTCTATCGCTACAACTACTGACTTCTCAATTTGGAAAGCACAGTCTCTACCTTCAGTTCCCTCAGGATATCAATTAAAGTCTCTTGAGTAATTCACTTCATGTTTCTGCACAAGATAAAGGTTAAATTTAATTCTCTTAGGAAATAAGTTCCCTTAGTTCTTTGTCTTTGACCTCTCTTTAGCTACTGCAGTGACCAATCTCTCCAGTGACAGTTAAACTCTTAGTCTCCACACAGAATGGAATCACAGTACCTGTCCAGGTTTCATTGCCTCTTTAAAAATACAGTAATTGTACTTCTGGTCTCTTTGGAAGAAGTTTTTAATTTTTGTTGTTTGTCCTTCATTTTCAAAGAGTACCAATGGCATCAAGAAGGTGATGTCTTGACTTGCAAGTGAATTGGATTTAAGTGTGCAAAGTCACCAGCCTCACTCTTTCCTCAGAGCCATCTGGGTCCAGTGGCAAGACATAGATCATGTTTTGAACTAGGTGTTATATGCGTATACCTATGCATGATGAGGGGTGGAGATATATGTATGTCTATGTATATACATATATACTTATGTGTGTATATGTATATGTATATATCTAACCCTTCATCTTTTCTCTGAGCTCCAGTCCTGCATCTCCAAGTGCTTCAGATGGCTCAAAATCTTTAAATTCAACATGTCTAAAACAAAACTCATTATTTTTCCTCCTATACTCATCCTTCTTCCTAACTTTCCTATTTCTGTTGAGGGTATCACCATTCTTCCAGTCACTGGGGTTCACGACCTTGAGATTATCTTTCATTCTACACTTTAATTTACCCAATATCCATTCCCTCCCCACCCCAGCCCTGCTCCAATCAAATCATTTGCCAAGTTTTGGTGATTCTAACCCTGTAACATTTCTCACATCTACCCTCTTCTCTCCACTTACACATCCACCACGCTAGTTCTGTCCCTCATCACCTTTCACCAGAACTACTGTAATGTCCCCCTAATTGGTGGTCTTCTATCAAACCTTGTCTTTTGTTCAATCCATCCTCTTTTCACATACAGCTGCCAGATTAATATCCCTAAAGCACAAACAAGACTATATTATCCCCCTGCTCAGTAAATGGTAGCAGCTCTCTGTTACCTTTAGAGCAAAATAAAAACCCTTCTGTGTGGGACTCAGTACCAAAAGTCCTTCAATCTGGCTTCAATTTACTTTTTATAGGTTGATTAAACATCATTACCCATTTTTCAGTTCAGCCAAACTACCTTATTAACTATTCCATAACCCACCTAAATGTCTTTGTGAAGGCTGTCCCTCACACCTGGAGAAGGCTCCTCACCTTTGCATCTTGAACAACTTCAAGGTTCAGCTTAAAGGACACTTCCTCTAGGCCATTCCTGATTCCCCTGATGTTAGGGCTCCTCTTCTCCTCTAACTTCCACCATTTTGTATTTGTTTTTTATTCTATCTGTGGACATGTTTTATCCCTCCAGGAGAATATAGACTCCTTGGATGCAGGGATCATGCTGGTTTTGTGTTTCGATCCCTAGTACCTGTCACAGTGCCCACTGATTCTGGAATGTTTCTCACTCTTTTATCCCATGGACTTTTTTTCCTTCTCTGTCAGTTTTTTTGTGAGACTTTTCCTTTAAGGATTTTTTTTCTTTTCCTGTTGTTTTCAAATTGCTTTAGTTTTATTTGGGTTATTTCTAATTGTTTTGAGGTAATGAGGTCCTCCTGGGTTTGAGATATACCCACTTACTCCAAAACATTGCCACATGTCTTTCTTCCTTATCTTTGACTTGTCATATTTCATTGAGGGTTTTTAGCCTCTCGAGCACTGCTTTTCTTTTTAAATCTTTTTTATAATTTATATACATATATATGTATAAATATATATTTACTCGACATATTTTCATTATTTTAGTACCTTGAAGCATGATATATTTTCTAATATGAATTTAGTTTTGTCCAATAACATAAGTGAAACTTTTTTTGGATTCATCTCATGCATAGTAAATTTTATTGCAGTAAATTTATTCTTCTCATTTTAAATCTTTAGCCATCATTATCTTGAATGTCTTTTATTTATAAAACCTTGTTCAGTCATGTCTAGTGATTCTATTATTCAGTCATACCTAGTGATTCTAAAATCCTTTTCTTTTGTAAAAGGGGCACAACTCATTTTTATTCAAGGTGGTATATGGCACAATTCCTGATTTATATATATATATATATATATATATATATCCTGATTATACACATATAACCAGGTTTTTTAATAAGTGCTTAATAGGTGTTTAATAAGTACTTGCTAACTTTTTCCTCTATCACACTCTTTCTTGTTTTATAAGCAAGGTGTCAACAAGTACTTATTAATTGTCTATTCTGTATTAGACACTGTGCTAGCTACTAGAGATACAAGACAAAAATGAATAGTCTTGTTCTTAAGGAGTTTATACTCTATTGGGGAGACAACATGCACATAAACAGGTATGTGTACAAAATATGTTCTACCTTATTTGACTAGAGTCAGGAAGACTCATATTTCTGAGTTAAAATCTGGTCTCAGATACTTCCTAGTTGTGTGACCCTTGGCAAGTCACTTAACCCTGTTTGCCTCAGTTTCTTCACCTGTAAAATGAGCTAAAGAAGGAAATGGCAAACGACTCCATTATTTTACCAAGAAAACCTCAAATGGGGTCACAAAGAGTTACATACAACTGAAATGACAGAACAACAACAAATGTATTGCCTATCCATGCACATAAACACTAACCAGATTTCCTAAATTCCTTCTAGAACTTTCTTTTTTTCAAAAATTTCAACTTGTTTTTATTTTTCATGTAAGTAAGGGTTCTGTGGATAATACTTGCAGTGGTTACTAGGAAATGATTGTGGTATTTTTAAAAAACCTAAATGCATCAACAAAACATTAAAAAAATACAACTTTTCTGCCCTTTCTACTTTCCTAGATATATGTTGCTTTAGGATTACCCATTCCCCCTCCACCATATTCTTTTTTCCTCTATGTCTAGTTTTTAAAAAAATGTTTATCAAATGTAACATAGTTTGCCTATGTCCACTGCAGACCTCCTGTCTATTCTTGTATATTTTAAGACTTCTTCTGATCCTTTCTTTTCTCTTTGTATCACTGCAAGGAAGCTGCCCACAAAGTCCCCATTGCCCACCTCCAGAAGCTCTCTTTTCTAACAAGTAAGTATAATCCAGGAAGACAAATGCACATATTGTCTAGGTGTGAAAATGTATGCTTTGTTCTGTTTCTCTCGTTAATTACTTCTCTGCCAAGAAGTGGGAAGCCTGAGTCATCATCCAACTTCTGAAATAAATTTTGATTATTGCATGGAGAAAAGAGTTGTCTTTCAAAGTTTTCCTTTACATTATTATAGTCATTGGACAAAATTGTTCTCCTAGTTCTGTTTACTTCACTTTGTATCAGAGTTAATCCTTTTTTTTCATTGTTTCTTATAGTATAGTGATATCCCATTACATTCACATCCCATAATCCATTCATCCATTCCCCAATTGATGGGTATTTACCTTACATCCTTTACTACAGCAAAAAGGTGCTGTCATAAATTTTTAAACAAATATGTTATTTTCCTTTATCTTTGTCTCACAGGGGTCTATACTGTGTGCACTGGGCCAAAGTATATGCACATTTCAGTAACCTCTTGCGTATAGTTCCAAATTGCCTTACAAAATGGTTATATAATTTTGTATTATATAAATATATAAAATTTTCACTTTTAATTTTCATTTATCTTATTGTTAGAGATTTCACTTATTCTTTACTTAAAACACAGAGTATTCTTGGTTCTATATTATTAATTAAGCATATGTGTGTTTGGGTGGATCAGGCTCATTGGTCAGTATGTATGCATAGATATTGCAAAGAGACAAAGTGATTGGGGCCAGAAAGGAAAAGGAGAGTGAGTTGAACTGCCCTTAGGAAGCTGAACACTTTTCAGAAGCCCAAACTTCTCCTTAAAATAAGGTTCTGTTCTTTAATACCAGTATTTTTCCACTGATGTTATACAGTTTTATATGGGCAGGTACATGGTACATGTGAGATAGCTGGAACATGTTGCTGCTCAGGAATTGTGCAGAAGCAATGTAAAGGGAATTCATAACCAAAGAAAATAATGTGTCTGTTGCATGGCAAGAGTGAGGGATACCAGCGGGCAGCTAGGTGGCATGGTGGATAGAGCACTGGCCCTGGATTCAGGAGGACCTTAGTTCAAATCCGGCTTCAGGCACTTGACACTTACTAGCTGTGTGACCCTGGGCAAGTCACTTAACCCCAACTGCCTCACCAAAAAAAAAAAGAGTGAGGGATACCAGATGAACAAACAGCCTGCAGGCTCCCCAATGTCCATGTAATATGAAGAGAATGCAAAGAAGGCTTCCAGCACCATGGAGGCAATAGCCATGCTGAAGATATCCATTGGTACCTTTATCCAATCCCACCCAATCCTCTCTTATAAGATGTTAAGAAAGAAGTCTATTGGAGGCATGAGGAATGGCTGAGTAAAGCCACAATGAGAGAAGTCAATGAAGGGGAATGGCAGAAAATATGGTTGCATGGCTATAGCAGACTATGATGTTATATTTAGTGATTTTATCACTGAGTTTAGAAGCTTAACTAATTATCCAGGGCATAAAGAGTTAGGAATTGTTACTCAGATTTATTCTTTAAAAGGTACAAAGGTTAAATTTCAAGACGGTGATCTACCCATTTGAAATTACAAGCTATAAAAGAAAACAACAATAGAGACATGAATACTGAGACAATCACACACTAAAAATATGTTACCATGGCTTTTTATAACAACTGTAACAGGCAACATTTTAATGCTATGTAATAATATCACAGTTTCTTAAACTATATACATACTGGAATTTATAGAAGTCTACACATTACCAAAGGGGATAAAAGCCATTACCAATCAAAAAAAAAAAAAAGACCAAATTATCAACAAGATTTTTTAAGAAGTTATGGCTAATTCATCACAAAAATTCTCATTTAGTCTTAAAAATTTTAAGGCTATGGGAATCACATTACACACTAACAATTATGAATGCTACCCAGAAGATTTACATATTTAATCTTTTTTCACAAAATTTCCATCATTGTGTAATATTTCACTATATATAGAATGGTGATGCTACCATAATAAAAAGATAAACTCACAAACTGTTTGACCATAGTATCCAAAACCCCATTAAAATTATCTTTAAATTATACAGAAATTATTTTGTTACACAATTAAACCCTTCAGTGTAGTAAACTTAACAGACAAAAAGTCATAGTTAGTTTATAGATAATTATTCTTTAGTGTTCTTCCTTGCTCTTTCCTTTCCTTTCTTTTTCATCTTGTAGTGAGGTATTGAGCTGAGTTCAAATCCTGATTTTGCTCCTTAATACTCTTGGGCAAGTCACTTCAATATTCAGTGCTTCAGTTTTTTTATCTGTAAAATGGGAGAAAGAGAACTAAAGGATCTGTAAGGACCCTTCTAGCTTTAAAACCATAAATTTGTTATTGTTGTGGAGATCATATTAGATAGCCCTGAGAAGAAACTGCTGTTATTATTGCTCTCCCTCTAAGTTCAAGACTTTTGGTTTCAATGACAATTAAATGGAAAATTGTATTATTTTTACCTTTATGTGTATTTTTTTCAATTCACTTCATGTTTCCTTATGTCTACTTGCATTTACAAAACAGATTGTCCTACATATTTTTCAGCATCATCCAAATGACTTTACTGTTTTAAAGTTTTCAAACAATCCTATAGAAAGGACTACAATTTCACATGGCCCAGAGTAACAGTATTTTGCTCATTTGATTTATGGTGTATTCTCTTGAATGAAAATTTCCCCTATTATCAAAGCAGTCACTAGTCCTTGAATACAGAGAAGTCATTGCTTATAAGACATTTTGTTATATTATTTTTGGTGTGATTACATTTGAATATAATACAGCCTTTAAAAACACCTGGTTTTATCAAATGTTGGATGTTTTCTTTTAGTTGGGGGCAGTGGGGACATATGGAATAAAGCACACTTGACTTTGACTCTGCAATCCTTTAGTGTAGAGGCTGCTAGATCTTCTGTTATCCTGAGTGTGGCTCCACAATACTTAAATTGTTTCTTTCTGGCTTCTTGCTATATTTTCTCTTTGACCTGGGAGATCTGAAATTTGGCTATAATATTCCTGGAGGTTTTCCTTTTGGGATCTCTTTCAGGAGGTGATCAGTGGATTCTTTCAATTTCTATTTTACCTTCTTGTTCTAAAATATCAAGGCAATTTTCCCTGACAATTTCTTGGAAGATGATGTCTAGGTTCTTTTTTTGATCATGGCTTTCAGGTAGTCCAATAATTTTCAAAATATCTCTCCTGGATCTATATTCCAAATCAGTTGTTTTTCCAAGGAGATATTTCACATTGCCTTCTATTTTTTCATTGTTTTGGTTTGGCTTTATTGTGTCTTGTTTTCTCATCAAGTCATTAGCTTCCATTTGCTCAATCCTATTTTTTAAGCAATTGTTTTCTTCAGAGAGCTTTTGTACCTCCTTCTCCACTTGGCCAATTTGGCTATAGAAGCTGTTGACTTTTTTTCCATGATTTTCTTGCATTACTCTCATTTATCTTTCCATTTTTTTCTCTGTCTCTCTTACTTTGTTTTGTTTTCTTTTCTTTTTTGTGGGGCACTGAGGGTTAAGTGACTTGCCCAGGGTCACACAGCTAGTAAGTGTCAAGTGTCTGAGGTCAGATTTGAACTCAGGTACTCCTGAATCCAAGGCCAGTGCTTTATCCACTGTGCCACCTAGCTGTCCCCTTACTTTATTTTCAAAGTCCTTTTTCAGCCCTTCTATGGCCTGAGACCAATTCATATTTTTCTTGGAAGCTTTGGATGCAGGAGCTTTGACTTTGTTATCTTCTTCTGAGGGTGTATTTTGATCTTCCTTGTCACCATAGAAACTTTCTAGGGTCAGCATTTTTTTCTGTTTGCTCATTTTCCCAGCCTATTTCTTGACTTTTAAGTCCTTCTTAAAGTAGGGCACTGATTCCAGGGTGGAAGGCTCACTGTCCCAATTTTCAGGGGTGTTGAGCAGCTGTTTCCTGAGATATTTCTAGGAATTTGTAAGTCCCCAGTTCCTCCAAGATGGTACGATTCAAGGAGAGGCACATTCACCGCTCCCCTGGCCTGTGCTCTGGTCTATAAGCAACCACAGGCCCACTTCTCTGCCCTCTAACCTGGAACAGAATCCTGTTCCACTGTGGCTGCAACTGCACTCCTCTCCCACCTGGGCCACCACCCAAGACAGGGACACAGATCTGAGTATGGGCAAAACAACAGTGTCCTGCCTCAGAGCCAACAAAAAGACCCCTATAATTTCCCCTTGGCCAACCACTTGACCCTCCTTAGCATCCGTGAGCTGAGTTCCAGAAGCAACCACTGTTGCAGCTGATTCAGAAGCTCCTGAGGCCTGGTTCTCTGGGGCAGCCTGCCTGACGCTGGATCTGTGCTGATGCAGCCCTCACAGGGCTGCACTCCACTCTCCCCCAAGTACAACAGACCTTTCCTGCCAACCTTCTAAGCCATCTTTGGCTGGAAAGTGATCTTACCCCATCCTTTTGTGGGTTCTTCTGCTTTAGGAATTGTCTTATGGAATTATTTGAAGGTATTTGGAAGGGTCTTAGGGAGAGCTAAGGGAAGTCACTGCTTTCCTTTGCCATCTTGGCTCCACCCCCAGATATAGCATTGTTTTTTTTTAAACTTTGTGTTCCAAATTCTCTTCCTCCCTCCCTCCCCTCCCCCCCAAGAACTCAAGCAATTCAATATAAGCTATACATGTACAGTCATGCAAAACATTTCCACATTAGCTAGGTTGGGAAAGAAAACAGACAAAAACAAAACTTGAGATAAAGGAACTAACTAACAAACAAAAAAATTATGCTGCAATCTATATTCAGACACCATCAGTTCTTTACTGCTTATTGAATTTGAGGAAAACAGCACATTTTTCAATGTAAACCAACTGCTTTATGCCAATGCAGGCTAAGCACAAAGTACTATTTCCTGGGGTGGGGGTACTAAAACAGACAAAAATGACTGTGAGTATTCAGAGGTGGAAAGGACTCATGGATCTCTACTTTTCTGATGCCCTCTAAAAGACTCAAAGCTGTGGCATCCAATCCCCTTACAAAAGCCTTCAGCTCTTCTATGGAGGTGAGGATAGGAGAGGAAGCAGCAGGAAACCACAGCCTGAAGACAGCAAGATATCTGTAGAACCAAAGAGGCCACATGTTAAAAATTATACTGAACAATCAGTGACTTTGAGTAAATGACACTTAATCTACACTCTCAAAAATACTATTTCTGCAAAGACATTCTTAAGAATATTGATTTTACCCTATTTCAAATAACTTTAGATAATATAGAATACCTAGGAGTACACCTGCCAAAACAAACCCAGAAACTATATAAACAAAATTATAAAAAACAAAACAAAACATGTTTTATACAAATAAAATCAGATTTAAATAATTGGAAAGATATTAATTGTTCATGGGTAGGAAATGCCAATATAATAAAAATGACAATTTTACCCAAACAAATTTATATATTCAATGCCATCCCAATTAAATTTTTTTAAATTTAATGAATCAATTAATTATTTAATTAAATATTAAATAAATTAAAATTAAAAATCAAAGAAATTAAAATTTTAAATAATAACAATATTCATTTGGAAAAAAACAAAACATCAAGAACATGAAAGGAAATAATGAAAATAGATACAAAGGAAGGAGGGTTAGTAGTACTAGATCTTAAACTATATTTAAGGCAGTATTGATCAAACTGTCTGGTACTGGCTAAGAAATAGAAAGGTAGATCAATGGAATAGAGTAGATATACAATTTAGAGCAGCAATCAAACATAGTAACCTTGTATTTGACAAGTGTAGAGACCCAAGATTTGGGGACAAGAATTCATTATTTGGTAAAAATTGTTAGGAAAACTGGAAAGTAGTATAGCAGAAACTGAAATAAAACTTTAATCAATAATATTCCCACACCACTTACCAAGATAAGATCAAAATGAATACATGACTAAGATATAATGGGAGGAGATCTTACAAGAAAATTAGAAGAATATGGAACATGTAATTAGATTTATGGATAGGTGAACAATGTATGAATAAAGCAGAAATAGGGAGCAGTTAGGCGTGAAATGGGTAATTTCAATTACATTAAATTAAAAAAGGTTTTGTAAAAATAAAACAAGTATAGCCAAGATCAGAAAGAAAGCAGAGCTTTGGGGGAGGATTTATAAATAGTTTATTGGATACAGGTCTCATGTCTAAGCTACATAAAGAACTTTGTCACATCTGCAAGAATACAAGTCATTCCTGAATTGGTAAATGATCAAAGGTGGTTTTTCAATGAAGATATCAAAAACTTTCTAGTAATGTAAAAAATTCTGTAAATAATTATTGATTAGAGAAATACAGATTAAAACAACCTTGAATCCAACCATTCTGGAGAGTAATTTGGAGCTATGCCAAAAGGGCTATACAACTAGGCATACCCTTTGATTCAGCAATACCACTGTTGGTTTAAATCCCAAAGGCATCCCCCTAGAAGAGAAAAAGACCTATTTGTACAAAAATATTTATAGCAGCTCTTTTTGTACTGGCTAAAAATAAAAAATCAAAGGAATGCCCATCAATTGGGGAATGGCTAAACAAGCTGTGTTGTATGATTGTGATGGAATATTATTGTGCTTGTGTTGTTTAAAATCTAATGTGGGTTCTAATCTGTGACCCCCCTCCAGTTTTGGGGTGAAACTGGCTAAAATCACTGATAAATTCAGCAAGAGTTTAGGCTTTTAAGGATTTATTAAAAGATATATTTTAAGATAGTGAAGAGAAAGATTGAGAACAGATTCCTTATAGTGTGTAATTTAAAATTCTAAATGTGGGTTCTAATCTGTCCCCCCAGTTTTGGGGGGAAACTGACTAAAATCACTGATAAATGAGTTTAGGTTTTTTAAGGGTTTATTGAAAGATAGTAAAAGAAAGAGAAAGATTGAGAACAGATTTCTTATAGCCTGGAAATCCTCGCCTTCCTAAACCTCCCACTTCTGAAATCCTCTGCCACCATGCCAATCTCTCGCACCAAAAGAGGAAGAAGCCTCTCACCAGCGTCTGCTTCCTCCTTTATGTTCCCCTCCCAGAAATGGGAGTTTCTTCAAGCTAATTGGCTAGTGTCATTAAAATTTATTGGTTCACTGGACCCAAAGGTGGTCTCAATGTAAAGTTCAAAGATTTTAGTTTCTGAGAACAACGCCTTCTTAAATACCCTTAAGTACCAGACAGATGTGCTTACAATCTAGTAATCTCCAGTTGGGCCCCTGAGTATCTGCTAAATCTCATCTATCACATTCCATTATCTTGACACATTCCCCCCTTTGTTTCTTTGAGGAACAGGGTGATCCTTGATGAAACACACCCTATACTAACAAACAATATGTAAATAACAATATAGGAAAAGAAGAAAGAGGAAATTTGTCCAGAGGGGTAGTCCCTCATGAACCAGTGCATTGACACTGCCTGCAGAGGGAGGGCCTCTACAGAGAATACATATTACAAATGGTGTATCTAGTATGACAATACAGATACTTTAAGTGATAATAAATTTATCAAAAAGAAATAAAACTTTAATCAAGCAATAGGTTTCAATAACCTATTGCTTTCAATAATCCCATAAACAAGCTCATCAAACCCATGGTTCTCTCAAAAAAGAAAAATTGTGATAACTTCTGAGGCCCAGTGGCCCCACAGCATATACTTAAAATATCTTTGAAAATTCACTTAGTTTACAAAATTGAGTTAAAAAAAATAAAGAAACAAAAGTCAAAAGCAAAACAAAAACAAAAAAAGCAAAAGGTTTGCTAAGTACCCTTTTGTGTTCATGAGGAAACTTAAGTATGTGGTAAATTCCAGGCCTTTTCAATGCCTTTCAAAAAACAAAAAAGAAGAATGTTTTTAAGGAACAAGGATTAAGTAGGGGGAAGGGAAAGGGGTGGGGCAGGTAGGCCAGAAAACAAGGCCATGTGCTTCAGTGGTTACCTGTGTAACAATTGGAATGACGCCACCTGCTGGAGATTTACTGTAGAAGAGTTCCACCATGAAGTGAAGGTCTTTGAGGGCAAGACCAGGAGTCTTTTCTTTGGCATCAGGAAGTGACGCAGGCTAGTGGGAGGAGGAAGGAACAGACTGGCGCTCGCTCTGACTCTCTTGCCTTTGGACTCTGGTAGAGAGAGGAGCTAGAAATGTTGTCTCCCTTTAATAGATAGGAATCTAGGCCTTTCTCTCTCTCTTTACCAAATTCTTATTCTCTTTAATAAACGCTTAAAAGTCTAACTCTTGCTAAAGCTTATAATTTATTGGCGACCACTCATTGAATATTTTAGACAGTTTAGCTAGAATTTTAGCCCTTAACACCTGTAGAAGGAAAAGCTTGTTAAAGTTAAATTATTATGCTGCTAGAGTTTGGGATATACCACATTGTTTTAACTGGTTCCCCAATTCTCTGGATGCTAAAGTGGCAGGTGTTCCTGAATTGTCATTGATTTTTCTAATGCTGTCATAATGTTCTCTATGGTAGAAAATGTGCAGTTCCTCAGCATTGACTTTGTTTGTACCACGAATTTGCCATAGGGGCTTATTCAACTAATGAATGATTACATTCAGCTGGGGATTCAGGGTCAGGTTTGCTCATGAATACTGATCTAGAGGCTCCTGCATCCAACAGACAATCATAATACATGTCCCCAACTTTGAGGGTCACATGAGGTTCGTTACTCTAGGGAGGTGAATAGACTGGTACAAGGGCATTTAAAAAATCAGGGTCTGGGAATATGTGGTTTTCAGTATCTATTTTCCATCCCTCCCCTTCATCTCATCAATCCTGTGCCCCCCTCTGAAGGAATCCTTGGTCACCCTGATTCTGGTTCTGTCTTTCTGTACCTCCCTGATAGGGTCTACCGTTTTTCTGATACTGTCTCTCTGTATCTCCCTGAAAAGATTTATGTCAATTTTGATTCTGCCTGTAGTAGGGCCTATAATTACCTCAGTTGTTTCCTTTCTGATAAAAGTTTCCAAAATTATTTTGATTTCCCAAAAAAAATTTCTCAAGGCTCTCAGTCACCACCCTCTTAAGTTCTTGTTTTCTAGTACTACATTCCCTCAACAAGTGTCCTTGTTTATTGCATTAAGAGTGAAATCTAGAGGGTCAATAGTGATTTTCAACTGTCCTGTCTCGCTGCCTTGTTGTTTCCTGTACTGGAGCTAAAATGTCCTGTCTGTTCCTTTCTTCTCTCTCATTTCCTTCATAAATAAATGTTGCTATTTTTAAAAGTCTGTCAGGACTCAAACTATTCCAGTCTGGATACTGCTTTTTAAAATATTTCTGAATTTCTGGTAAGGACTGGTATACAAAATGAGAGCAGATAATATGGGCATCTCTAGGATCTAATAGGTCTAGTCCAGCATATTGCCTGGCATGCTTACACAACCAGTCATAGAATCTATTAGGTCTCTCATCAAGTCCCTGAACTGTATCTATAAATTTTTGCCACTTATCAGTCTTTCTAGTACAGGATTCCATTGCCTTCAGCAATATTTCTCTTGCATCTTTCAACATATAAAAATGCCTGGGGTTATTGGGGTCCCAGTAAGGGCCTTGAATAGGCCACCCAATATCAACCTTTCTCATGGCTTCCAGGCTGTTTGCCTCAGTTATTATATCTGCTCTTTCCCCTGGGGATAATATTGTTTCCATAAGGTCAGTAACATCATTCCAAGTGGGCTGATATGCTCTAAAAATTGTCCCAAACTGGCTTATAACTGTTGTGGGATCCTCATCAAATTTAGGAGTACTTTGTCTCCATGAAACCAAATCCTTGGGTGCAAACAGTGTGTATTGTCTGAGCTTACGTATAGTAGCTTTTTTTTTTCATATAGTACCTTTTTGACTATGGGTGAAGATCTCTTGAAAAGGAAAAATGTTTATCTTCTCTGTCTCCTCTACAGGGGAATAATTTATTTCTTTCTTTATTTGTTTGGTTGGCATGGAGGAAATAGAGGGAGAGGGAATAGGAGTTGGGTCGTTTGGAATTTCAGTCTGAATGGCCTTGCATTCAATCTCAGGTTTAGATTGAGTTGTATTATTGGGCATTTCAGTTTGGGAGGCCTTGTTTTTAAGCTTAGGCTTGGAATGAGTCATATCATTTATTGTTTTGGTTTGAGAGCCCTTGTTTTTAAGTTGGGGTCTGGATAGAGTCAGATCATTTATTATTTCAGTTTGGGAGGCAGACTCAGATTTAAGGTGGTGCCTGGGTTTTCTTTGTCATATATTTTTAGTATGATAATTTCTGTTTGTTCTGGCCCAGATTTTCCAATAAAGTGAATGTTCAGGTGGACATTTGTGTAGGATTCCTTGCAAATGCCTCAATGTTTGGGGATTAAATGACCCATATTTGGGCCATTCTTCCTGTAATGCCTCATGTCATATAAAACACAGTTTGATAAGCTCTCCTCTGGTCATGGTTTAACTTAGTCTAAGTTTTCCCTTATTCCAATCCATGAGTATCTTTCCTAATGGGGAATCCTGGGGAATCATCTTCATCCTAATATCATCCATGACGTGCCAAATTTTCCATACCACACAACAAAGCCCCATAAAACCAAGAATAGGAATAAAAAATTATTCATTAAATTCAAACTAACCAAATATCCACATGATCTTTTCCTTTTCTCTGATTAGTGAAACTAAAGCTAGAAAAGGGGTACTTAGGAAGTGTAAAAGATCCATTTGAAAATTTAAAGCGAAAACAGCCGATACTTAGCAGTACTTTCCAATTTAAGGGGACAGGGGAGGGGAAATCTTACCCAACTGGAAGATCAGAACATCGAGATTCAGCTTTCCTCTACGTGGTCAGCCAAACTGTGTAATTTAAAGTTCTAAATGTGGGTTCTAATCTGTCCCCCCAGTTTTGGGGGGAAACTGACTAAAATCACTGATAAATGAGTTTAGGTTTTTTAAGGGTTTATTGAAAGATAGTAAAAGAAAGAGAAAGATTGAGAACAGATTTCTTATAGCCTGGAAATCCTCACCTTCCTAAACCTCCCACTTCTGAAGTCCTCTGCCACCATGCCAATCTCTCACACCAAAAGAGGAAGAAGCCTCTTGCCAGTGTCTGCTTCCTCCTTTATGTTCCCCTCCCAGAAACTTCAAGCTGATTGGCTAGTGTCATTAAAATTCATTGGTTCACTGGACCCAAAGGTGGTCTCAATGTAAAGTTCAAAGTTTTTAGCTTCTGAGAACAATGCCTTCTTAAGTACCCTTAAGTACCAGCCAGATGTGTTTACAATCTAGTAATCTCCAGGTGGGCCCCTGAGTATCTGCTAAATCTCATCTATCACATTCCATTATCTTGACAATAGCATGGAAATCTCAGCTTTCCAAGCAGCCCATGTGAAGTTCTGCTACCAAGCTGATGTCTTGAATCAAAAGAGGAAGCTCCAATCCACCAGCCTCAGCTTCCTACTTCCTATCCTCCTCCCCAAAATGGGAGGTTCTTCAAGTTGATTGGTCAAAAGTGGTCTCCTGTTGATGTCACAGTCCACAGCCTTTGAGAACACACTCTACTCAGGGTTGGTCATGTGTGGTCTCAATTTAATCAACCTTAACTAGGTTCAACTTCTGAGAACAACACCCTACTCAAGGTTGGCCAGGTGTGGTCTAGATTTAATCATCATTAAGTAGGTTCTCAGTCTCACCCAATGCAATCAATTCCAAATCAATCTTCAGGTGGGGCTCCTGAGTGTCTGCAAAGTCCCATTATTTTATCACATGCTATAAAAAATGACAAGCAGGATGATTTCAGAAAGGCCTGGAAAGACTTACATGAACTGATATATTGCAAAGTGAGCAGAACCAGGAGTATGTTGTACAAAGTGACAGCAATATAGTTTGATGAAGAATAACTTAACTATTCTCTGCAATGCAATGATCCAAGATAATCCCAAAAGACTAATAATGAAGCATACTCTCTGTCTCCAAAAAAAGAACTCATATTGATTGAACACAGACTGAAGCAAGTTTCATTTTCTTCCATTTTTATTCAAATTTTCTTATACAAAATAACTAATACAGTAATGTTTTACATAATTGTACATGCATAACCTATATCTGATAGTTTATCACCTCAGGGAGGGAGTATGTGAGGGAGGGAAAGAGGGATAGAATTTGGGACTCAAAACTTTAAATAAAAATGTTAATTATTAAAAAAAACAATATTGGAATATCATGTTATACCTACAAGATTGGCTAAAATGATAAAAAGGGAAAGTGACAAATGTTGGCGAGGATGTAGAAAAATTGGAACATTAATTCATTGTTGGTAGAATTGTAAAATGATCCAACCATTCCAGCAATCTGGAATTATGCCCAAATAATTATTAAACTACCCCATTCTCTTTGACCCAGCAATGCCAACTACTTGGCACTTGGCACTACTTGGTCTATTTCCAAAGATGATTAGGGAACAAGGAAAAGAACCTATATATTCTAAAATGATTATATCAGTTTTCTTTGTGGGGGCAAAGAACCAGAAATTGTGGGGATGCCCATCAATAGCTGAACAAGTTGTGGTATATGGTTGTAACAGACTACTACTGTGCTATAAAAAATATTGAGCTCGAGGCAGCTAGGTGGTGGAGGGAAGCTAGGTGGCACAATGGATAAAGCACTGGCCCTGGAGGAGGACTTGAGTTCAAATCCAGCTTCAGACACTTGACACTTACTAGCTGTGTAACCCTGGGCAAGTCACTTAACCCTCATTGCCCTGCTGAAAGAAAGAGAAAAAAGAAAGGAAGGAAGGAAGGAAGAAAAAGAAAAAAAGAAAAAGAAATATTGAGCTCAATGATTTTAGAAAAAGCATGGAAAAACTTGTCTGAAATAATGAAGAGTGAAATGAGCAGTACCAAGAAAACATTGTATACAGTAAGAGCAATATTGTTTTAAGAATGACTTTGCATGAATAAGTTGTTTTGTCTATTATAAATACCCAAATTAACTATAAAGAACATATGAAGAAAGACATTATCTGCATCCAGAGAAATAACTGTTAAATAAAAGTATGTATAGAATAATTTTATATGTGTATTTGTGTGTACATACACCTATTTGTGTTTAATGATAGTCATCTCTAGGGTGGGTGGGAAGAAGGAAGAAAAAAAGAAACTTACATTGTATATTTGAAAGGAATAGCAAGGGGTGCATAGTAGATTTGCAGTTTTATGTATGATGATCTTTTTGTCGTACTATATTATGGAAATGCTTTATTACATAAATTAAAAATAAATTTTTTAAAATGCTGATGAAAGGACTATGTTATAGTTAGCTACACAACACTGTGTAGGTTCTAAATACCAGATATTGCACATAAAATCTCTTCTGTGTACAGCAGTTTACCTGATGCTTTCTTCTCTGTCCTTCTCAAAGGAATTGTCTTCATAAATGATGATTGTGCTTTTCTGTTCTGGTCGAGTGGATAATATTTGAGATGCAAAAATAGCTGAAGCAAAAAGAAGTTAATTTGTGAATCTTAAATTTTAATTTGAAATCAACAGATGATAGAATGAGGCAATTATAATTTTTTCCAAGTCAAAGGAGATCAAAAGATAAGAAAACAAAATACCAACACCTACAAATTCAGGTTATTTTAAGTGACAAGGTAACAATCTTCTGGTAATGTTCTTAATATTTATTTACTCTCTCTTCTCTTACACTCCCATCAGATGAATTTTCTTAGCATCTTTTATCTATTTCTGTCTCATGTCCTTTAAGACCTGGCTAAAGACTCACTATAGTATCTCTTTTAAAGTTACAAGTGAAGGGGCAGTTAGATGGCGCAGTGGATAAAGCACCAACTCTGGATTCAGGAAGACCTGAGTTCAAATCTGGCCTTTGACACTTACTAGCTGTGTGACCCTGGGCAAGTCACTTAATCCCCATTGCCTCACACACACACACAAAAATTAAAGTTACAAGTGAAATATATTACACTACTGAGGAAAGTAGAGGTCCTGAAGGTCTTTTTCCTCCAACTCCAATTAGGAAGAATGTGCCAAAAAAAAAAAAAAGGAAGAATGTACCATAAATACTTTCTGGGTAACATCTTCACAAATAAAATAATTCTATTAAAAATTGTGTACTTAGTGTAAAATGTAAAGAATGTTAAGATTTGTTTTACTGTTGTTTAAACTAAACCTTAAAATGACAAAAATAATTTTGTCAGTCATGTTTAACATATGACAGTTTCATAACCATGTCTGCCCCAAAGTAATTCTGCAGAATGCTGATGATAGGATAATAGGTTAACAAAGACAGGCTTATCAGCCTGAGAGAATGGCTGGAGGTAAAATCACTGTATATACTCAATGGAAGTATTAATTTATAATTAGCATTTTCTTGAGCATTCTATTCATTCAGTCCTTAAAATATTTATCCTTATTGACATTTTATGCAAAATAAAACTTCCTCCTAAAAACACACAGGGAAAAATGTATTTTAAGCATCAGTTACTGTGAACTGGTAGAAACAGTAACAAAAATATTCAAATCTGTAAAGACTATTATTCACAAATATGTTTAGTAAAGCATATTGTCACTCTTTAAAGCCAAATAAGAGTCTGAAAGCCTTTCAAGACTGGGTGAGAAAATTATAAAACAAAAAGAAAACAAAACTAAAAGGAGAAAACAAAATTGAAAAGGTGAAATCTGTGTGACTTGCATATGTTTATGAAGGCTTTCTACATACTTTGTCTATATAAGGAGCCTGTGCCATGGTTCAATCATTTCCTCCAAATTCTAGCTGAGTCTCATAGGTGTCTCCAAGTCTTCATTTTTAGTTTCACCCTTGAGGTTCATTTTTAGCACAAGGAGCTTGCACACTGTGATGAAAGGAGCAACTCTAAGCTGTTATAGGCTGTCCTTCAAATGTGTTCCCAAGCTCAACGGCTGCCTGGCAGATTTCTTCCCTAAGTAAGATTTGTCAGGAAAGTATTTGTGAAAGGCTGACAAGACAAATATGTGATCTGTCCTACAGAAAGGACAACAGTCCTGATCTTCTTTCCACACCCTGGAAAATACAACTATAGAAATTATTTTTCTGATTCACAATAAGTAAAACTTGAAATATACTTTATTTCAGGCCAATCTTTAGGTCATGCTCCTTTAATCTGAATTTTTTTTTAAATCTTTCCATTGATAAATTTCTGGCTACGTTTTTGTTAGGTTTTTGCACACAGTAAAATAAATGCTGTTACCCAGTGGTTCTAGCAATATGAAGAAGTGAATTCTTTTTTTTTTCTTTAAATTTAAAAAAAAAATTTAATGTTTTATTTTTTATCAATCACATGTAGAAACAATTTTAACCTTCTTTTTCACATTTTTGCATTCCAAATTCTCTTCTACTTCACCTCCTCCCCCCATCATTAAGAAGGCAAGGAATTTTATAAAGGTTATTCATGTGTAGTCACAGAAAATATATTTCCATATTAGTCATGTTGTGAAAGAAAACACAGATAAAAAAAAAAGAAAAGTAAAGTTTTAAAAAAAGTTATGCTTCGATCTGCATTCAGATTCCATGAGTTCTTTCTCTGAAGGTAGATGGCATTTTTCATCATAGGTCCTTTAGAACTGTCTTGGATCTTTGTATTACTAGGGATACCTAAATCATTCATGTTGATCATTGTATAATATTACTGTTATTGTGTACAATATTCTCCTGGTTCTGCTCACTTCACTTTGTATCACATTCATGGTAGTTCATGTAAGTCTTCCTGGGTTTTTCTGAAACCATTTTGTCCATCATTTCTTATAGCACAATAGTATTCCACCATAATTACAATACCTCAATTGATTCAGCCATTCTCTAATTGATGGGTATCCCTTCAATTTCCAATTCTTTGCCACCACAAAAAGAGTGGCTATAAATATTTTTTATACATATGGTCCTGTTCTATCTTTCTCTCTTTTTTATTTCTTTGGGATCAGACCTAGTCATGCTATTGCTAGGTAAAAGGACATGCAATATTTTATGCCACTTTGGGCATAATTCCAAATTGCTTGACGCAGTGGATTCTGAGAGGAATACTCTTTACTTCTGATTGAATTACATTCGTAATTATGGTGTCCATTTGGCTCCAGAGCCCTGTCCGGTGGAGGAAAGTCACTGATACCACACGGACTCTTGTGAATATTTCGGTTAGGCTTTGGGGCTTCCAAGGCCTCAACTCTTATAGAAAAAATAACAATAAATGTTGTGTTACAAGATTTTGCTTTTTTGCTGTAATAGGTGTTAACCAAGGTTACACTTCTGAACCATTCAAACTCATTGCTTCTTTGGCCCCCTCTGGTCGTCAGCCCAGAATTTTTCTTCTACTTGTTCCTCAATCCCTTGTCCTTCTTTTCTTTTCTCTGGATGATCACTCCCAGCTTGGTAGAGCTGATCAGTTGATTACACAGATGGCAGAAGCTCAGGTTGGGAAGAGACAGCATTAAGGGTCGTCAAGTTCAACTCTTAAGTGCCAGGAAGTCTCCCTTAATCATATTCTCAACAAGTGGAAATCCAGACTGGAGGAAGTCACTACCACCAGATATGTCCCTTCCACTTTTGGACAGCTCTAATTAGGAAGTTTTTCTTTACCTTGAGCTGAATTCTGCCTCCATGAAACTTCTCCCTATTGTTTCTGGTTCTGTCACCAAGGACCAAGCAGAACAAGTCTGAGCCTCTTCATGAAGTCATTTAATCAAATCCTAGCAGTTGGCCATCATATTCCCTCTACATCTGCTTTTTTCCAGGACATATGCCTTCCAGTTCCTTCAATTGGTCTCCATGCAGTATCTTATGATCTCAGTCCTTTCTTAAGCTCACACTCAGAACTGAATGTAATATTCCAGATGTGATCTGACAGGGGCAGACTCTTGTACTATGTATATACTCAGATCTATCCTCTTTCTTTCAGTTTCCATCTACACTGTAAGAAATCTTTTTTTAAAAAAAATTTGCTTCCCTGGTATCCCCCACAGGACCTAGCAGATGCCCAATGTTGGTTATATGATCACACTAATGTACTCCCAATCAATTCTTCCTGATTGAGTGTAACTGAAGAACTAAAATGTTTGGCCTCTACCAATCAATTAATCAATCAACAAGTTTCTTTAAGTACCTACTATGTGCCAAGCCCTCAATCATGAAACAAGGAGCTCATGGTCTATTCTGATCATAATTCTTTGGAAAATGATATCATGAAGGTATTTTCACTGAGTTTTCTGTTATTTGTAATCAGATAAATATATTTAGATATTATTGCAATAGCCAGAGGTGAGTAGGCACTACTCGGGGACTAGGGTTGGAGGTTTCTTCCCTTCCTGACTGGCTCACTTCAATGACTGCTGCAGGGATACTCTGTCCTTGTGGGCACTAACTACTGATGCAGTGGAGTTGAAAGGCCTGAATCTTGCACTTACTCCCTTTTCATTCTGAATGTGGGGAGAGTATGTGTGGGAGGCAAGGTCCTAGTCTTGGCCCCTCATGGGTACTGGAGACCTCCATTTTCCAAAGGAGTTCCTAGCTGCCTGCTATGTAGGTACTGTTCCCTACCACTATACAGAGATTAAGAGGATCCCTCAGGTCTCTGATTCTGCCAAGGGCCAGAGAAGGTAGGAGATCCTGAGCCAGAGCAGGGAAGAGTTCCTGCTCCCATCACTGCCTCAGACCTGTCTCTTGTCATTCTACTAAACAAAAGGCAGTGGCTACAAGCTGCCCAGTCCTCAGAGGCGCCTCCCCTTCTCCAAAAGGCACTTGTGGCCACAATTCCCATCCCCAAAACAGTGATGCTGAGGGTTGTATCCATCCACCCACAGCCCAGGACAAGTGAGCTCCTTCACCACAAAACCTCCTCACAAACTATTTTTGTAGATTCTCTGCTCCTTTGGTCTGATGAACTGAGTGATCTGGTCACCTGGTATTTCCCATTCAATGGCCTCTGGGATCCAAGGTCACTGTTTGTGGAGGTGAAAATCCTTGTCCCCTGCTACTCCAAATGCTGCCCAGTTCTCCTGTCACAGAGCCCTTCTTCCCCTCAGACTTCCATTTTCCTTCCCTCATGACACTGGAGGGTCCGGAAGATGCTTTGCTCCCCACTGCACCCCAACCCTAGCCCTAAACAATCTCCTTTCTCTTGATGTTAACTCAACAAGCAATTATTCATCTCCTACTGTTTGCCAGGCCCTGCATTGAGTACTGAGGATACAAAGTAAGACAGAAACAGTCCCTAGCCTCAAGAAGCTCACAGTCAAATGGAGGAGGTCACAGAGGAAGGCACGAGGACGGAGGAAAGTTGGGAGAAGCTCCTGCAGTAGGTGGGATTTTAGCTGTGATGAGGAGGAAGCTGGGGGAGGGGGACAGAGCAGAGGAGGAAGAGCCTTCCAGGAATGGAGGACAGGGCAGAGAAAATGCCTGGAAGTAAGAGATGGAGGGTCTTGTAGGATGAACAGCGAGAAGGCCTGAGTCACTGGATCACAGAGCAGACAGGGGGGAGTAGGGTATAAGACTAGAAAGGATGGAAGGGCAGGTTATAATGTGCGGTAAAAGCTAATCAGAGGGGCAGCTAGGTGGTGCAGTGGATAAAGCTCCTGCCCTGGATTCAGGAGTACCTGAGTTCAAATCCGGCCTCAGACACTTGACACTTATTAGCTGTGTAACCCTGGGCAAGTCACTTAACCCCCATTGCCCCACAAAAAAACAAAAAAAAAACAAAAAGCTAATCAGAAGGGCAGCTAGGTGGAGCAGTGGATAAAGCACCAACCCTGGATTCAGGAGGACCTGAGTTTAAATCCAGTCTCAGACACTTGACATTAGCTGTGTGGCCCTGGGCAAGTCACTTAACACTCATTGCCCCACCCCCCCATAAAAGCTAATCAGAGAATTTAATATTTGATACTGTAAATGATAGGCAGACACTGTGATGTATATTCTATCTAATCCTGCCCAGATGTTTGTCCTCCTTTTCTTAAAGAGTCAGGATCTTGTTAGCAGTTTTTCTCTCTCCTACAGCCTCTGCCCTCCTACTTGGAGACTTTAATATTGATCATGATACTCCTTGAGACATTGTGACCTCTCAGGTAATCATCTCTCCCAGCTTTCATGATCTCCCTCTCTCCTCTTCCCATGAGAAGAGTAATGCCTTAGATCTGTACTCTGAACCCTCACACCCCTAACTCTAAATCTTCCCCCATGGTCAGGTTCTCCCATCCTTCTATTCTTCCACCTTCCCATCTTTCCTCCTTTAGCAGAACCTGAATGACCCATACACACACACACACACATACACACACACACACACACACACACACACACACACACACACACACACACACACCTTCCCAATGCACCGTGCTGGGGCACCATAGCATGATTGGGAATCACAGGACTTTTCTCAGGTCCTTCTCAATGTGACATCTGTGATTCACTTCTCTGTCAGCATCTCACCCCTGTCTCATTTCCTCTTCTTGGTCTTGACCTTACAGGTGCCCTTTTCAAAGACTTACTGTTCCCCCTCTGGACTCCATGTCCTTCCACCCTTCATTCCCTGTCTAACTACTACTCTAGGATCACAAAGGACTTCCTTTCCCTGATTTCTCTTGATGTTAGTATTTGGAGTAAAGGGAATTTTCAGGATGCTCATGAAGCTCAGCCTGAGGCAGCAGTCCAGCCACTATTCCTCATGGCTTTGCTGTTAAACTGCCTACTCTAACCTGGGCTGACTCACATGGGAAAATCCCTCCTTTCTTAGTAACAATTTCTATAGCACACTGGGACAAACTGGTTATGATAAAACTTGGGAAAAGCTGATTCAAAAAAGAAACACAAAGTTGAGGGGAAGAGGTCAACCCTCCCCCTGAAGGTTGGGAAAACAGCTAGCCATGGTATAAGAACTTCAGCTTCCAAATACTTAGCAAAAATGGCATAAGGGATTTCTTTTTTTTTTCAGGGCTATGAGGGTTAAGTGACTTTCCTAGGGTCACACAACTAGTAAGTGTTAAGTGTTTGAAACCAAATTTGAAATCATGTCCTCCTGAATCCAGGGCCAGTGCTTTATCCACTGTGCCACCTAGTTGCCCCCAGGGATTTCTTAATACTGTTGGTCTTACCTAGTCAGGGAAGAGAGTGGCTAAGCTAAGAAAAAGGCCACTAAACATACTCTTGGCTCCTAAACTGTCCTTCCCCAGCATTTGGTCTGCCTGTATATAGTCAGGAACAAAATAATAAGTGTATCATTTCAGTGAGACATGGTTTGAAGTACTATAAGAATAATAGTTCAAGATGAAGAACAATTACTGTGTTTTTTTAACCTTATCAGAAGACATGTGCCAAAATTTATATTATTGTTTACCATCTTCCTGGATTTTCTACGTTTCTGTCCAAAATGCAATATTGGGTTCTTTAAATGAAAAAGAGTCCAGGATTTTGAGTGGAAATTAGGGCCATGGAAACAAGTAAGTGTCATGTGATTTCCATGTAGGCTCACGGAGCTTCCAAAATACATTCCATTTTCTGGTAATGGAATCTGAAATAAGGAGAGGCAACATCCTGATTCTACCTTCAAAACTCCAAGTCAGTGGCAGTGATAAGCAGCTTCCAATACTGCAAGAAATTGGCAAGCCATTAATTCAGAAGCACCCTCTCCTCTGGGAATCATTTAATAGACATGGAGCAGTAGCAAGACAGCTGTTCAGTATCTGGCTGAACCTGAAGGTGGTGGGTTGCATCAAAAAAAATAATGATACAAAGAGCTTGATTGCCACCCTCCACCACCTTCAGATGGTTAGGGGAAAAGATGCTAGAATGGGAGGGATAGGAGGTGGATGCAACCAAACAAAAGAAGAAGAGGGCTTTTGAGAAGGGCAAATGTGGACGTCATCTTTTAATTGCCTATGAGGGGACATACAGTTCTGATAGCATTTCAAGGGACTGGGTTGCTGCTGGAAACTACATGGTATTTTCAATGATTCTCAGCTGTTTACCACCACCAAAAAAGTCATTCCTTTGAGGTCAATATTCTCCCAGTGGTGAGATATGGTTGTGAATCAGGAAGCACTATGACTCCAAAGGGTGTCCCAAAAGGCAATCATAGGTGTAAGGAGACACACAATCATATCACCAATTGTGACATGAACACAAGAAGTGGTATTTAAAAAAACACCACACAGTGACAGCAACACTGACTCAGCTCTTCTCAGCAATACAGCAATCCAAAATGCTCTCCACATTCAGAGAAAGAACTCTGGAGTCTGAATGCAGATCAAAGCAGACTATTTTCACTTTTTTCTCTTTCTCGTGTTTTTTTCCTTTTTGTTCTGTTTCTTCTTTCACAACATGACTAATGTGGAAATATGTTTAATTTGATGGCACGTGTATAACCTATATCAGATTGCTTGCTGTCTTGGGGAGTAGGGATGGGAGGTAGAAAAATTTTGAATGCAAAATATTATTAAAAATGAATGTTAAACACTATCTTTACATGTAATTAGAAAAATACGATGCTATCAAAAATGAAGATAAATTAAAAAACACAACAAAACCATTATCCAGAATGCACAAGCACAAGCACACGCATAAACACACACACACACACACACACACACACACACACACCTGAGAAGTTGATGGGCTATCATATGGCAGGAAGAAAGGGTCACAGATACTTGAGGACTGCTCTGATCCATCCCTCAAGGAAGACTTCCAGTGCACTTAGCACATCCTGGATGAAGCCAATATGGAAGAACAGAGACAAAAATTACACAGGGTGGCTGCATGACAGGGACCCAGTGAGAGAATCCACAGAAGGATCAAATACTAAAAATGATAATAGTAATGAAAATCATGAAAGTAATAATAACAACAGCTAGCATTTATATAGCACTTTAAGGACTGATAAGTGCTTTATAATTATTATCTCAATCGATCTTCACAACAACCCTGAGAGATAAGTGCCCTTATTATCCTTATTTTAGAGATGAGGAAACTGAGGCAAAGAGAAGTGAAATGACTTGCCCAGGGTCTCACAGCTAATGAGTGTCTAAGGAAAATTTGAACTCAGGTCTTCCTGACCCCAGGCCAGCTCTCTGTCCACCGTACCACCTAGCTGCTTCTCAAGTTTCCAAGTATATTGTAGAATACAATATGACAGAAATGACAAAGCTATTTTAAAAATGTTAAAATTGGGGTGCATACAATTAATCCAGAGCTAATGGAATCCATATGAAAACATTTGATTATGGATCTCTTTTTAGAACAATAAACACATTTATTCCTTTTCAAATTTCTTGCTCTGGTAGAATGAAAACTTATCTACACAGCACAGGCATGTGTATCTAACTTTTTACTTCTTTAACAAATAGAAATGATGTTTTCTTTAGGAAAGGGCTTTTAAAAATTTATGACTGGGAGGCAGCTAGGTGGCACAGTGGATAGAGCAACGGCCCTGGATTCAGGAGGACCTGAGTTCAAATTCTGCCTCAGACACTTGAGACTTACTAGCTGTGTGACCCTGGACAAGTCACTTAACCCTCATTGCCCCACCAAAAAAAAAAAAATGACTGAAGAAACGCTTTATGAATATGGCCTAAAGTAGTTTTTATCCAGGTTGTGACTAAAAGGTCTAATAAAAAACACAGCATATGAAAACATATCCTCAAGATTCTTATAGAGTTCTTGTGAATTATTTTCTAGGGAACTAACTGTTGCCTTTCAGGACAGGTAAAACTGGTCCCCATGTAGGCAGAGCCTACTCACTTGTGTCAAATTGCTGGGTGAAGAAGTTCTTGAGTTTCATTCCTATTTTTATCAAGTCTGGAGTGGCTGATCTGGAAATCATTACTAAAGTAGGAAATATCCTACTTTAAATCTCCATGAACAAAAATTTCACTAAATTATAAGAGAGAATATTTCAGCAAATACGACAATAGTTAGGTAATATCACAAAACATATTTTCCCATTCTTTTTTTCTATGTTAAATTAACCATACTATATATAATACTTACTAAAAAAATGGCTTAGGGTTTTTAACTGAGCTTTAGAAACTATACAAGAGGGGGCAGCTAGGTGGCTCAGTGGATAGAGCACTGGCCCTGGATTCAGGAGGACCTGAGTTCAAACCCGGCCTCAGATACTTAACACTTACTAGCTGTATGACCCTGGGCAAGTCACTTAACCCTAATTGCCTCACCAAAAAAAGAAAAAGAAAGAAACTATACAAGAACATAGTCTAAAAAAATAAGGTATTCGAAGAATTAATATAAAGAGAATAAATATAGGGTCACTAATAGAAAGGGCAGTAGTAGTTGGGGGTGGGGAGAAGTTAGGAAAGGTTTTATGTCAAAGCTGCATTTGAGCTGCAGTTGAAAGGAAGAGAAATATTGTATTGTATGAGGGAGAGGTGAGGAGGATGGTATATTTATTTACTCATTTATTTATTTCAATTTATTCATTTATTTTGTTTGTTTAGCTGTTTATCTATTTTATACATTATAATCATATTTCCACAGTAATCGGAACAAAAGGGAAAAAACACAAGAAAGAATAAACAAGAAAAATAACAAAAAAGCAACAACAAAAGTGAAAATAGTATGCTTCAATCTGCATTCAGACTCCATAGTTATTTTTCTGAATGTGGAGAGCATTTTCCACCATAAGACTTTTGGCATTGTCTTGGATCATTGTATTGCTGTGAAGAGTTAAATCTATCACAGTTGATCATCGCAAAATAATGTTGATACTGTGTACCATGTTCTCTTGGTTCTGCTCATTTCACTCACCATCAATTCATATAAGTCTTTCCAGGTTTTTCTGAAATCCATCTGCTTATCATTTCTTACAGCACAATAATATTCCGTTACATTCATATACCACAACATGTTTAGCCTTCCCTTCAATTTCCAATTCTTTGCTACCACAAAAAGGGCATCTATAAATATTTTTGTACATGTAGACCTAGTAGTGGTATTACTGGGTCAAAGGGTATGCACAGTTTTAAAGCCTTTTGGGCATGGTTCTAAATTGCTCTCCAGAATGGTTGTATTAGTTTACAGCTCCACCAACAGTGCATTAGTGTTCCAATTTTCCCACATCTTCTCCAATATTTATCATTTTCCTTTCTTGTCATATTAGCCAATTGGATAGGTGTGAGGTAGTACCTCATAGTAGTTTTAATTTGCATTTCTCTAATCAATAGTGATTAAGAACATTTTTTTCATATGGCTGTAGATAAAATTTTAATGTTATCATCTGAAAACTTCATATCCTTTGACCATTTCTCAATTGGGGTAACTTGTATTCTTACATATTTGACTCGGTTCTCCATATATTTTAGAAATGAGGCCTTTATCAGAAACACTATCTGTAAAAATTGTTTCCCAGCTTCCTACATTTCTTCTAATCTTATTTACATTGGTTTTGTTTGTGCAAAAACCTTTTAATTTACTGTAGTCAAAATGATTCACTCTGCATTTCATAATATTCTCTGTCTCATCTTTGGTCATAAATGCTTCCCCTCTCCACAGTTCTGACAAGGAAACTATTCCTTCTTTTTCTAATTTACCTATGATATCACACTTTATGTCTAGATCTTGTAGAGTATATTTAAAGGAAGCCTTAAATTAACAGGTTTCAAAGAGATGACGAATAATATAAAAACCAGGTTAGTTATAGTTCAACATGTTTCAATATACCAACCATCTCCAAAGTATTGACATCTATAGTACCTCCAACTTTGCTTCCCTTTGAATATAACTGGGATTTTCCCAGGCTGACAGACATGCTGATTTCTTGGTCTCTGTTTCTTCTGGGAAGAAATGGGACCCAATTGAAATTGATGGATTTCAATATCCTAAATTATGCAAATGGAGGCTAAAACAGCTAAGAGTAAAGGTTAACGTTACCAAGGACACTATACCATAGCCTATTTTTTTTTAAAAGGCTAGAAATTACTGGCTGTAATACTACAGCAATAAAATAAAGCTTTTCTGCTATCCAGATAGAAAGTATCCTACTCTCTTTATAATATTCACAAAATGGAAGAACTGGAGAATAGGAATGAACCTCAGCAGCCATTGAGTCCAACCAATACCAGGCTCAGAGAGTCAGAAGGGATTTGGGTGGCCATCAAATCCAACTGAAACCAGAAAGGGATTCCCACTATAATATAGAGGACTGGGCAAGTATCATCCAGCCCCTGATTGAAGAGTCCCAGAGAAGGGAACCACCACTTCTGAGGCAGCCCATTCTACTCTAGGATAGTTCTCATTTTTAGGAAGTTTTTTTCTATTATCAAGCCTAAATTTACTTTTACTTTTTTCCCCCAATTTTTGCCTTCTGAGGGGGAAAAAGCAAGTATAATCTTTCTTCACACCCTTAGACATAACTCTCCTGTCCCCCTGAGTCTTCTCATTGCTAGACTAAACATTCCCAACTGATTCATTCAATTTTTGTTCCATTCTTTTTGTTTTGTTTTGTTTTTGTTTTTGTTTTTGTTTTTTAGTGAGGCATTTGGGGTTAAGTGACTTGCCCAGGGTCACACAGCTAGTAAGTGTTGTGTCTGAAGCCAGATTTGAACTCAGGGACTCCTGACTCCAGGGGCAGTGCTATATCCACTGCGCCACCTAGCTGCCCCTGTTCCATTCTTTTTGAAGACCCACTCCCCATGGCCTAGAATTATGGTATCACCTGATGTACACCTTGATCCGGTTTAAGCAATTTACTACTTTATCTGTTGGTTAAATTATACTCCTAACTTTATAGAAAAGGATGCAGCGAGCAATACTTGATGCCACTCCTAATCTAAAAGAGTTGTTCAGTTGTTTCAGTAATGTCCACCTCTCCGCGATCCCATTTGGGGTTTTCTTGGCAAAGATACTGGAGTGAATTGCCATTTCCTTCTCCAGCTCATTTACAGTTGAGGAAACTGGGGGCAAACAGGGTTAAGTAACTTGCCCAGGATGACACAGCTAGTAAGTGTCTGAGGCCGGATTTGAACTCAGGAAGATAAGTCTTCCTGGTTTTAAGCCCAGTCCTCAACACCTAGTCATCCCTCCCCCCCCCAAAAAAAAAGCATATACTAAAGATGATTAAACATATGAATTACTTACATTGTGTTGCCAATCATCACATTGCTCATATTCATTTGAACATTAAGTTGTTTGAGATTAATAGAAAACACAACCAGGTTCTTGCAAGGGGTGCCTTGCTGGCTGGCTATGTTGTTTGACTTATTAAAAGGAGTAGATGTTCTTCAGAATGAATCGAAAAAGAGAAAAAAGTTAAAGACATTTTGAGCCAAAAAGACATCGGGGTTATTTCAAAGCAAAACCCAGTAAAGATCTTGTGCTATAATAATCAGAGCTGAAAAAAATAATCAAAATACCTTTTGTACATGATTTTTTAAAAGTATTTTTAAAATAAATAGTGGTCCAGTCATGCCAATACCTGAATGTACTGCCTGAGTGGTGATGACGAAAATAAACAATTCTTTGGGATACTGATTAACCCTGGTAAAAAGGTATTTGTAAGCTCACTCTCCCAGGATATTGCTCTAGTTCCTAGCTAATTATTCAGAGACTCTGAGAGGCCACATGGAGCCCAGAGTTGTCAGCTCATCCCGACATCTGCCCCCATGTAGCCCAGCTAAGTTACATCGACTTCTGCCCAGCCCTCAATAGGCAGCTGAAGCAGCCACGGCCCTGTGTTATATGGCTGGAGCAGCCACACAAGGGAGAGGTATGGGCCCCTCTTCTTGGGGTAGTGCTTGGTACACAGCTGCCTATTACTGATCTACATCTTACTCTGCTTAGAGAGAATAGGGTTTCATTTCACTGATTGCTTTCCAAACAGGAATCCATCTCTGGCCTCCATATGCCTCTGGCCAGGCTTTCATCCGGGCAGGAGCAGGGGTAGTGTTCTCCCTCCTCACCCTAGCTTCCTTCAAGGCTACATTCAAGTGTGACTTCCTAGGAGGAAGGTTCTACAGATCTTCCATCTGGCTTGCTGAAACTTCTCAAATTACTCCTATTAACTTATCTGTGCATGTACCATCTCTACCACCCCCACCCCCAGTAGAAAGAGCAGGGACTATTCTGGCTTTTTCTTTGTTAACCGACTCTCTAAGCATAGTGCCTCTTGTACAGTATGTGCTTAGTAAATGTTGAGTTGAGCTGGATTAGGAAAGTGAGACACAGAGATAATTAGTTAAAGAAGGTCTAGTTTTGAACCCAAATCCTCTGATTTCAAATCCAGTATTTTCCATTACACCAAGTGTTAGGATTGTAACGATTGGAATGACGCCACCTGCTGGAGACTTACTGTAGAATAGTTCTGCCCATGAAATGAAGGTCTTTGAGGGCAAGACCAGGAGTCTTTTCTTTGGCATCAGGAAGTGGCGCGGGCTAGTGGGAGGAGGAAGGAAGAGACTGGCGCTCGCTCTCGGTCTCGAGCTCTTTCCTGAGGACTCTGGTGGAGAACGGAGCTAGAAATGTGCTCTCCCTTTAATAGATAGGAATCTAGGCCTTTCTTCTCTCTTTATCAAATTCTTATTCTCCTTAATAAATGCTTAAAAGTCTAACTCTGCTAAAGCTTATAATTTATTGGCGACCACTCATTAAATAGTTTAGACAGTTTAGCTAGAATTTTAGCCCTTAACAGGATGAACTGATAAGTTTATCAAGTTTTATTGGAACAGAATAGATAAGAAGAGAGCCTGCTAGCTGGCTCTCTTGCTTGGTACCTTCAGAAAGGTAGAAGGTACAAAACTTCTGATGACTTTCTGAGAAGGGAAGCCAAAATGACTTCTTGTTCCTTGCCAATACTGTTTCTTTCACTCATCATTTATGAGTGAGTTTTTGCTCTCTCTAGGGTACTGAGATGTTAAGTGACTTGAATTATTCCTATTTATGTGTGTGTGTGCATGTGCATGTGTGTGTGTGTGTGTGTGTGTGTGTGTATGCAGACATTGTAGAAATGGAATGAATAATGAGTTTACTAATCACCTTGATTTGCTTGAGCTCCCTTATTATCCAGGAGAGGCTGAAATAACCTGGGAATCAAAATCAGCCAACCAGGAGATGGAATGAGTGTTGCTCAAATTTGACCTACCAGTGATCCTTTGTGGCATCCATTGGGTGAACCCAGAACACCTCGCCTGTGCCAACTACCCCAGGGCCAGCTCAAACTGGTTCATACTGGCCCCAAATGAACAGAGCGTAGACAAACAGCCTGGTTCTGGGTACTTTGTGTTTCTCCTTTTCTCCTGCCTCCCTTTGTTGTAAAACCCTATAAACTACTCTCTAATCTTTGAAGCAGGAAACTAGGTTCTGCTGTTTCCTGGCGTGCTGTACTTACCAATAAATGCTTCTGGATTTTGTGATCCAACTGTGTTCCCTCTGTTCAGGTGGATGTTGTACCCCAATTAGTTAAAATGCCAATTAATCAACATACGTGTGTGTATATATATGGATGCATATGCATATGCATCCTACATATGTATATGTAATCTATATAACCTCAGTTTATATGTGTGTGTGTGTGTGTGTGTGTGTGTGTGTGTATCCCAAGTCATATTAGGAGAAACTATTTAAGGGGAGGAGCTGCCTAGGTCTAAGTATGGATTATTTTGGGGATACTTTTTCATAAGAAAGCTTCAATTAAATAATTTTCTTAAAAAACATAGTCTCAAAATCTTCAGCAGTCAAGGCCAAGACATAGTAGGTGTTTTTTTCCAAGTTAGGCATTTCACACTTTTTTCTACTCTCTCCCACCACCTTTGCAGGCGTAGGGATCTCCTGACCTACAGCTCTCAGAGGTCTCTTGCCTCTCCTAATGGTGAAACCCCCTAGACATATCCCATGTCAAGCATTGCAGCAGGCTCACCATTGCCTCTGCCACCAAAGTGCACCCTGGATCTGCCATTATCAACATCCACAGAGTCCCTTTTCTCCCTTCCACTCAGCAAAATGTAGTTAACATGCATGGAGCACCTCCTAACAGAAGACTCATAAGTGAATAAATGAGAAAGCATGTATTAAGCACTTAGTGTATGCCCAGCATTCTGCTGTCTGCTGCGGATAAAAACAGAGAAGTAAAACAGCCCCAACTCAGGCGGCTAGGTGGTGCAGTGGATTAAGCCCTGGATTCAGGAGTACCTGAGTTCAAATCCGGCCTCAGACATTTGACACTTATTAGCTGTGTGACCCTGGGCAAGTCACTTAACCCCAACTGCCCCGCAAAAACAAAACAAAACAAACAAAAAAAAAAACCCACAAAAAAAACAGCCCCAACTCTCCAGGAGCTCATATTTCCATGGAGGGGGACAATACACAGGGGTTTCTGCTGCAAGTCAGATAGAAAAGCCTCATTCATGATCCTTTGGAGGTAGTGGCCCAACTGATAGTAATTAATACATGTCCTTCGGTGTCATTTCTGTTGATAAAAAGCCTAGAGCTTGTATTGGGAAAGGGCAGGCAAGCATTCAAGAAGTGGCAGAGGAGAGCACTATAGCTCGGCCTTCCACTCTCTCTTTAACTCCTCACAATCCAGCTTCCCACCTTATCATTTCACAAAAACTGCTCCCTCCAAAGTTACCAATGATCTCTCAGTTGCCAAATCCAGTGGTCTTTTCTCAATCCTCATTCTTGACCTCACCGCAGCCTTTGACACTGTGAATCCCTCTCTCCTTGACATTCTCTTTAAGTTTTCAGGATACTGCTCTCTCTCCTGGTTCTCCTCCTTCATCTCTGACCACTCCTTCCCTGTCTCCTTTGCTGGACCCTCCTCCAGACCATGCCTCTAACTATATATCTCCCTCAGGATTCTTTCCTGGGCCCCCTTCTCTTCTCCCTCTATACTATTCACTTGGTGATCTCATCAGCTCTCATGGATTTAATTACCATCTCTATGGTTATAATTCTCACACCTACCTTTTCTGCCCCAACCTCTCATCTCCAGCTGCCTTTCAGACATTTCCAACTGGATGCCCAGTAGATGTCTTACACTCATCTTCCCCCTCACTCTCTACCCCCTCCTACTATCCCCTCACTATCTCTCACTCCCATATCTAAGCTGGTGCCAAGACCTGTTGAGTTCACCCTGGCAGCATCTCTTAAATATGTCTGCTTCTCTCCTTTGACACCCCATTCTGGCACAGGCCCTCGAGGATCACCTCATACCCAAACTACAACTACTACAACATCTACTACTAGCACCCCGTGTAGTGCTTTAAAGTTTGCAAAGCATAGAACATTATTGCATTCAATTCTCACAGTAACCCTGTGAAATAGGTGCTATTATAATTATTATTACCCCCATTTTACAGATGAAGAAATGGAGGCTAAGAGACTTGCCCAGAGCCATGTATCTAGTAAGTGTGTAAAATGGAATTAAAACTCAAGTTTTCTTGGCTATGGCAATAGTTTTCTTATTGGCCTGCCTGTCTCAAGTCTCTCCTCACTCCAGGCCATTCTCCACATAGCTATTAAGGTGATCCTCATAAAACACAGGTCTGATCATGTCATTTCTCTACTCACTAAACTCCAGTGGCTCCTCATCACCTCCAGGATCAAATACAAAATGTTCTGTTTGGCATTCAAAGCCCTTCGTAAATATGTTTAACATGATTATACAAGTATAATCTTTATCAGATTGCTTATTGTCTTGGAGAGGGGTAAAGGGAGAGAGGCAGGGAGGAAAATTTGGAACTCAAATCTTATAAAAATGAATGTTGAAAACTATCTTTACGTGTAATTGAAAAAATGTAAAAACTATTAAGAGGAAAAAATAAGTTGTTTTTATTTTCAAAAAACCCTTCCTAAACTGCCCCCTCCTGCTTTTGGAGTCTTTTTACACCTCACTTCTCCCATGTACTCTTGGGTCCAATGACACTGGCCTGGGCCGTTAGGTGGCACAGTGGATAGAGCACTGGCCCTGGATTCAGGAGGACCTGAGTTCAAATCTGACCTCAGACACTTGACACTTACTAGCTGTGTGACCCTGGGCAAGTCACTTAACCCTCATTGCCCCACAAAACAAAACAAAACAAAACAAACAAACCCAATGACACTGGCCTCCTGGCTGCTCCCCCAACAAAATACTCCATCTCTTAGCTCTGAGTATTTTTCCCCTCTCCCCCCTTGGGTCCCTTCAAAACTTAGCTAAAATCTCACCTTCTCCAATGAGGCTGTCATGCCTCCCCCGAGAGTCTGTCATTTACCGTGCATCTCTCTGGTTTGTACACAGCTGCTTGCTTGTTTTCTCCTCCATTAGAGTGGAGAGAAGGGCTGGTTTTGTTTCTGCCTCCCTAGTGTTTAGCAGGGCACCTAGCACATGGTAAGAACTTAATGAATGC
Source organism: Dromiciops gliroides (assembly GCF_019393635.1). Lineage (NCBI taxonomy): Eukaryota > Metazoa > Chordata > Mammalia > Microbiotheria > Microbiotheriidae > Dromiciops > Dromiciops gliroides. The sequence continues at coordinate 516,049,375 of NC_057861.1, read as the reverse complement.
TTGCTGATTTCTCTTGACTTACAAGGAGTGACAGACAACAAGAGCTGATATTTCTGGAGTACTGGAAAGTTTGGAATATGTTTTAGCTATCTTGGCCCATCTGAGTCTCACCACAGCCCTGTGAGATAGATGCTATAGATATTGCTCACTCTGTTTTTCAGATGAGGAAGTGAAGGCACAGAGGTGTCCGTTCAGTGACCAGCTCCTGGTCTCATAGTAAGAGGAGCTTTATTCTAAACCAAGTTTTTCCCAACTCCAAGTGTGCCTGCCCACTTGTCACTCCCTGCCCCACATTAGCTCCTTAAGCATTAAGACAACTATGCATAAGGAATCAGAATCAAAACCTACCCTTGGGTGTACCTCCAGTTTTTCCTGAAGGATTTCTAGTCGAGGAGAACACCCATCTTTCCAGAAGTCTCACAATGGTATGGAGGATCGACTGAAGAGGAGAGAAATGAAGCCAGAGACTGAACTGGACTTCATCTCATTAATCTAGGTGGGTGGCTAAAATGGAGACAGAAAGGAAGGAAAGGTGAGGAAAACTATGGAAACAGAGCAGGGATGGCTTGGTAACTGGGTGGATATGGATGAAGAAGAGTCAAAGATGAGGCGATGGATGGATGAAGGGTGGTGTCTATGAAAGGAACAGTGAAGTCAGGAGGAAGAACAGGAGAAATACTGCTAGGAGCCGGGCTCTTGGAGGGGACCAAGTGATGGAGATATCCAGGTGTGGTTGTGATAGTTACAGCAAAGAACACTAAGGAGAGGACCAGAATTCCTATGAGAAATAAATCAGAAAGGGGCAGCTAGGTGGCACAGTGGATAAAGCACCAGCCCTGAATTCAGGAGTACCTAAGTTCAAATCCGACCTCAGACACTTAACACTTACTTGCTGTGTGACCCTAGGCAAGTCACTTAACCCTAATTGCCCTGCAAAAAAAAAAAAGAAATAAGTCAAATGAATCAGGGGAATGAGTGGTACTCAGGAGATCCACAAAGAGGGGTTGGTCCACTGCATCACTAGTTCCTCAGAGAGAGGTCAACAAGAAAAACGACTGAACAAAGGTTACTGGGTCCTGATGTCCTCTGAAAAAGAAGTTTCAGTAGAAAAGTGGGAGGAAAAGACAGATTACCAGGGGTGTGGGAGAAAGAGGACATTGGGGATGTAGAGATATATTGTGAGAACATATTACTTTTTCAATAACCTAATCATAGAGGTAAGAGAAGGGATGAGATGTCAGCTAGATGTACTAGGAGAGTTAAAGGGTTTGTTTAAGGGTTCTAGGGAGGAGGTGATGGAAAGTAAGAGACAGAAGTTTCTGGTCATGAAGGAGATGGAAGAGAAATGGAGTAAAGGGCAGAGGGAGACACAATAGCCCGAGAGACACTAGTTCCTAGGAGACAGGGAGGAGGATTGTGGATAGAGGAGGCAAGTGACAGGGGTCCTGTTGGGTGGCTTTGGTCTTTTCACTGAAAATGGAGATTAGATCATCTGTGCCAAGAGGAGGGGTGAAGACAGAGGCACATAATGGCCACTGGGGGGATAAGGGCAATAGAAAGACAACTCAGCAACAATAAGCCTTTGATGGAGACCCTGGATCATGAATTCATAGCAAGTAAAAACAGATGGTTGTCATGACTTTCTCCAGCGACACTGGCCACCAGTGTGGAATTAAGGCTTGTTTCAAAGGCAAGAGTGAGTGGATTAGTGTGACTTTAGCAGGCTGTTTGGAGGAGAAGACAGATTAAGAAATGCCTCAAATATGAGGCTAAAGACTTAGAATCTTGTCCCAAACGTGGGGAGCCACAGGAACACATGGTAACAGGTCACCTTAGGCTTCTACTTATCCCTCTGGGGAGCTGAAGAGTCAGATACACTCCTGGATCACATGGAAGAAGGAGATTTCAGATTCTGAGCAGCCTCTCTTGGGGACATGTTGCTGTTTGCCATATGTTCATTGAATATATTAGGTGACTAGGTCATATGGGTGAAAGAAGAGGACTGGCTGGGCTGCTCCCAGGTCTTTCGGTAATCTTTAAGAGATGACTCTGAAGGGGGCAGCTAGGTGGCACAGTGGATAGAGCACTGGCCCTGGATTCAGGAGGACCTGAGTTCAAATCTGGCCTCAGACACTTGACACTTACTAGCTGTGTGACCCTGGGCAAGTCACTTAACCCCAATTGCCTCACAAAAATAAAAAAGAAAAGAAAAAAAAGAGATGACTCAGAAGAAAGGTGCTGCTGATTCAGTCCTTCAATGGAATCCAGTGTCCCAGGGCCAGACACTAGCAGACAAGGGAGAAATGCCATGAATAGCAGAGTAAAATCTGGTATAAATTATTGAGGTGATTATCATCCAATCACAGTTACCCAAGAAAACCCCAAATGGGGTCACAAAGAGTAGGACATGACTCAACAACAACAACAACGTTCCCTACCCATACACTAAATTCCTTCTACCACTTTCTTTCTTTCTTTCTTTCTTTTTTTTTTTTTTTTTTGGTGAGGCAATTGGGGTTAAGTGACTTGCCCAGGGTCACACAGCTAGTAAGTGTTAAGTGTCTGAGGCCGGATTTGAACTAAGGATCTCCTGACTCCAGGGCTGGTGCTCTATCCACTGCACTACCTAGCTGCCCCTACAACTTTATTTCTAATGGAAAAAGACTTCTCTACAAACTCCTAAAATCTTCTTTGTTCCAACTCAAGAAAATGATATTAAATTACTGAGAACAAAAGGAAGGTAAAGGAAGGGCAGAGAAGCTTTCTGGGTATTCTCACATTTTATCTAAAGTCAAACAGGGAAGCACATTTCTAGGTTCATCAAGAATATTGATGGAGGGCAGCTAGATGGCACAGTGGATAAGCACCGGCCCTGAATTCAGGAATACCTGAGTTCAAATCCGGCCTCAGACACTTACTAGCTGTGTGACCCTGGGCAAGTCACTTAACCCCAATTGCCTCACCAAAAAAATAAATAAATAAAAGAATACTGATGGAAAATAAGAATTTAATTTGATTTTTTCAAAATGGGGGTGGGGGCAGCTAGGTGGCGCAGTGGATAGAGCACCGGCCCTGGATTCAGGAGGACCTGAATTCAGATCTGGCCTCAGACACTTAACACTTACTAGCTGTGTGACCCTGGGCAAGTCACTTAACCCCAATTGCCCTGCAAAAAAAAAAGAAAAGAAAAGAAAAGAAAAGAAAAAGAAAAAGAAAAATGAGGGTGGGGAATGAGATTCTTGATTTCATTGGAATTTCCACTTTTACTAATGCCTGTTGGCAACTTCTCTGTAGCTCAGTTTTAGAGAACTGCCTAGAGGGGTGGTATCAAATTCAAATAGAATGGATGTTTGTGGGCAACATAATGACTTAGAAAACCACAAACTGACATTGCCTACGTTACACTGTACCTGGAGTCAGACACCTCTAGCCCAGGTCCCCATGTCAGAGTATGTCTGAGGTGGAACCTGAAATCATGTCTTCCTGCCTGATACACATTATGCTTGACAGCCTCTCTCAATAATTTTAATGTAATTTAAAATTTAAATAAGCAACCTAGTGGGCAAGTTTATAGTGTGTTCACCAAGAAAAAGGCAGAGAACAATGCTTTTCCTTGTACCTGGGTCTTTGGAAGGACAGTATCTCACTCAGTTGGTGCATGTCATACTTGACAGAAGCTGAACTGGTGTCATACACTTCTGTGACACACAAAGCAGATGTTAGAAGCTGGAACTAATTCTGAAAACCTTCCTTCTATTTTCACATGTCACAGGCAATAGGAAGATAGGAACTGTACCAGAACTAGCACTGATAACCAGCTGCGAATGATTCCTGGAAGGTGCTGGTCTCTCTGTTTTGATTAGTTGCTGATATGTATTTTCTCTCCACCAATTACAAAATCAGAGTGTAAGGATGACCTTTAGTTTATTATTTTTTAAAAGTTTGATTTGCTTAAAGATAAAGGAACTGGCACAAATCCAAGGACAAACACAGAGAGACTCTACTTTGGGGCATGTAGCTAACATGCCACTCTGTCAACTGATTTAGGGTCCTCAATAATTTATGAGATGGCTGGTCAAATCCTGGGAAAAGCTTGAGCCTTGAGCTGACATGGTGTTTCCCACATTATATTAGCCTCATACCCAAATAAATTCTAACACCTGTAATATGTAGTGAGATATACCATCTATATGGCTAAATTTTCATCACTCTAAAAAATCAAATTAGTCAAAACCTCAACAATATTCAATGTTGGGAGCCTATTTAGTTCACTCTGGAAAACAAATGATATTTTAAGAATGCAGATATATTATTTAATAATGTAGTGTCCATTATGTTTGGAGGCTTGCTTACAGTCTGACTTTCAAAAAATGAGGCACTTCCAGAATATCTTATTTGGGACAAGCTCACTTTAACAAATTCAAGATTTATACTGAGGAAATCTTTCTGACTGGTCCCTGAAAAATAAATACAAAAACCACACTATGGAGAAAAATATACACCGAAAAAAGCTGTCAGCTTTGATATTTTTATTTGTAAGAATACTTCAGTGCTATATCTGTACTTGGTGGATTTTCTACATATGCGTTACAGAAGTTTGAAGTAAACACACTCATTCTTCTTTATGCCACACTCTGTGTGATGGATAAAAAGTCGTATATGCTACTGTGATGCTTAAAATCTAAATTGTGGTAGCCTTAAATTAGAAGCTTTAGCACCAGTCCTTGGGCATTAAACATTTATTAAAGCATACAGATAATCTCATGGAGTTCAGAAAGCTATGAAAAAAGCCTATTTAGCCTAGAGTTCCAGCCTGGTCTGGTTCTTCCTCAAGTCCTCTGCCACAAGCCTGCTTCAATCATGAACTCTCTCCAGCAAACTGATTGTGGAAGCTTCTTATAGGTCTAGAACAGAGGCAGTCCTTACACACTGCTTCAAGCTGATTGGTTGGCATCATCCAAATCCATTGGTTCTGAATGTGTTCTCAAGTTATGATTACAATCCAGTTAATTTGAAGTAGGCTAATCAGAAGTTAATCACTCTCACTTGACTCAATCAGTCTAGATTAATCTCCAGTTGGGTCTTTGAGTATCTACTAAATCTCATTATTTCATCACATTCCCCCCTTTGTTTCTTCTAGGAACAGGTGTTCCTTGATGAAACAGTAAAAAATAGCTTTGCCAGTAATCAAATCAAACAATGAAAGTTCTTAAAACCGTGAATTGAGGGGCAGCTAGATGGCCCAGTGGTTAAAGCACCGGCCCTGGATTCAGGAGTACCTGAGTTCAAATCCGGCCTCAGACACTTGACACTTACTAGCTGTGTGACCCTGGGCAAGTCACTTAACCCCCATTGCCTGCAAAAAAAAACCCATGAATTGAGAAGATAAGAATTTTTTTAAATCTTCATTTCATCACCTTTTGTATCATCTGCCTAATTATCCTCATGCCATTATGAGAAATTTAAAAATCTAATATAATTGGTAACAGATGTCAAGGCTAAATCCAACACTGTATTTATCATGACATCTGAGATAATTATGGGGATTACCATTGAGCAATATATACAGCACATGCAGTATGCCAGGCTTAAAATAGGTGGATGGGATATACATCCATGCCACTGAACATATTGGAGGAAACTGAGTCAGGCTTAATGAGATGCATGGGATTGAGATGTCCATGGCACCAGGCATATTGTAGGGGAATACAAGCCAGGTGTAGAATGAGATGGGTGGGATGAAAACTTCCAGCCATCTGTGCTGTACCTGGACTTCATAAGTGTCTCCCCTTCTGTGAGAGTTCAATGCCTGCTCTTGTATGTATTCCTCTCATGGGTAAAGGCAATTAATGTCTTAAATGGTAAATTCCCATAATCCAAGTCTCATATGGATTTAAAAATTTAAGGATAATGATAGCAAAAAATGTGAAATGATCACAAAAACTGTGAATTTGCCTTGAGTCAAAATATAAGTTACAATGTACAATGATTTTCTAGAATTAATTTACACTTGTCATAGTAATCAATTTACCAAGGAAATACTTTATATAATTTGATCAAATAATCAGTTGGAAAAACAAAACACAATCTTAAAAGAATGAAAATCTCTATGAAAACAAACTCATACTATTAATTTCAAAATGTAGATACAATGGCATAAAAAGGAAACCTTTATGTAACATTTGAACTCACATTTCTCTGAGTGAATTTAGAGCATTTTTTATTTTGATATCTAAAATCTCCACATCTCATATTAATATCTTGCTGTCTACTTCTGCATTTCAGCAAAATATATTCCAGTTTATGGCAATAGAAGCAGATTCTTGAAATATGATGATGATAAAGTTTCTCTTGTTTTTCTTCAACCCCTTTATTTTTTCTTTCATAATACCAATGCTTTATAAAGTTATTAGTTAAAGGCAAAAGCAGGTAAAGATAAATCAAAACAGAAAGTCCTCAAAAATGAAGCATTAACATACTTACAAACATAAAATTTCTTACCCAATGTGAAGATCAGAAGGTTGAGGGGGTTCAGCAGTCCCTTTGTGGTCGCCAAACTGTGATGTTTAAAATCTAAATTGTGGTCGCCTTAAATTAGAAGCTTTAGCACCAGTCCTTGGGCATTAAACATTTATTAAAGCATACAGATATTCTCATGGAGTTCAGAAAGTTAAGAAAAAAGCCTATTTAGCCTAGAGTTCCAGCCTGGTCTGGTTCTTCCTCAAGTCCTCTGCCACAAGCCTGCTTCAATCATGAACTCTCTCCAGCAAACTGATTGTGGAAGCTTCTTGTAGGTCTAGAACAGAGGCAGTCCTTACACACTGCTTCAAGCTGATTGGTTGGCATCATCCAAATCCATTGGTTCTGAAGGTGTTCTCAAGTTGTGATTATAATCCAGTTAACTTGAAGTAGGCTAATCAGAAGTTAATCACTCTCACTTGACTCAATCAGTCTAGATTAATCTCCAGTTGGGTCTTTGAGTATCTGCTAAATCTCATTATTTCATCACACTACCATAGGGACCATTATGGAAGAGTCTCAGGACTCCTGAGGACATCTATAATACAACAACAGGAGTATCTGAGCTGAGATAAAGGAGAGAGGAAACTCCTCTTGGTTGGAAGAATTTTCAAGTGACCTAATAGGTGAAGTCAGTGGTTTCCCCAGTAGGGTTGGGAGCTGACCCCAAGGGGTGTGTGATCAACCACTGATTGGACAGGAAGGTGGATTTTATTCTGTGTTGTTTGTTTCCAATACAGCCCTTATTTCCCAATGCTTATCCACTTAACCTTCTCTCTCCTACCTAGCTCCCTTCTTCTGGGATGTGCATCCCTCAGGGCAGGTCTAACCTAATCACTACCAGGTACCCACAGCACCAGCTGCACAGATGCCATTGGAAAAAATTTTCAGCCCAGTATACTAACCCAGGTCATTTTTGTGGTTGTGGCACACACTCTGAGAGGGCAGGGTTTCTTCTCTGGGACATGACCCATGATAAATAAGAGTGCTTTCTCCCCCTCTCCCCTTCTCATCTTGGGTGGGACTAGATGAGTCTCGGGAAGTACATCCATGAATAGGCTAATCATAATATTGTGATTGTAGTACATATGAGTCATTGCATTACCTTTCCACAAATCCCAAGTCTCTTCCAAAATTCCTTATTTCTGTGAAGGACACCATCATTCTTCTAGTTACCCAAGTGTGAAGGACTAGTATGTCTAATAAATTTCTAAATCTTGTTCTATTTCTACAGCTCTGCCATCTATCCTTTCTTTCCATTCACAAAGCCATCGGGGACAGCTACGTGGCATAGTGGATAAAGCACTGGCCCTGGATTCAGGAGTACCTGAGTTCAAATCTGGCCTCAGACACTTGACACTTACTAGCTGTGTGACTCTGGGCAAGTCACAACCCCCATTGCCCCACAAAAAGGAAAAAAAACAAAAACAAAAACAAAAACAAACAAGAGGCTTCATTCACAAAGCCATCTTCCTAATTGAGGCTCATATCACCACTCACATGGACTATGGAAACAGACTCTTAGTAATCACCATACCAAAGTTCTTCCCCCTGTCCTCTCTTTTAATATTCCTATTTTTGGTCTAAATTTTGTAATGTATATAATTATTCATAAAGTACTAAATTAACATAATTTGTAAATAAAATAACATTCATATATTGCAGGGTTTTCAAGCTCAAATATTTTTGTTTGTTTTTTTGTTTGTTTGTTTCTTTGCGGGGCAATGGGGGTTAAGTGACTTGCCCAGGGTCACACAGCTAGTAAGTGTTAAGTGTCTGAGGCCAGATTTGAACTCAGGTACTCCTGAATCCAGGGCTGGTGCTTTATCCACTGTGCTATCTAGCCATCCCCCAAATATTTTTTACTAATGGGAAGTGATGCATTCAAAATAGTTTAGAACATTGATCTAAGTATAGACTATTAAGCATGTCATGCTTTAAGAATGTTTTTTGGAAAAGCTGTTTGTACAAAAATATTTATAGCAGCTCTTTCTGTCATGGCGAAGAATCGGAAATCAAAAGAATGCCCATCAATTGGGGAATGGCTAAACAAACTGTGGAATATGATGGTGATGGAATATTATTGTGTTATAAAAAAATGACAAACAGGATGACTTCAGAAAGGCCTGGAAAGACATGTATGAAATGATGTATAGTGAAGTGAGCAGAACCAAGAGAATATTGTGTACAGAAGCAGCAATATTGTTTGATGAAGAACTGTGAATGACTTTACTACTGTCAACAATACAATGATCTAAGACAATTCTGAAGGACTTGTGTTGAAACATACAATCCACCTCCAAAGAAAGAACTGATATTGATTCAAGAGACTGAAGCATGCTACTTTTCACTTTCTTTCATTTTTTTTCTTCTAATTAAGTTTTCTTGTACAAAATGACAAATATGTGGAGGCAACTCAGTGGTGCAATGGATAGAGCACCGGCCCTGGAGTCAGGAGGATCTGAGTTCAAATCCAACCTCAGACACTTAACAGTAGCTGTGTGACCCTGGGCAAGTCACTTACCCCTAATTGCCTCACCAAAATAAATAAATGAATGAATGAATGAATAAGTAAATAAATAGATAGATAAATAAATAAACAAAATGAACAAAATGACAAATATGGTAATGTTTTACATAATCATAAAAAAATGTTTTGGGGCAGGTAGTCTATAATTACTAAAATATCCAAACTAAGTTTGATAAATTGATAATTCAGTCAGTACCAGACAAAAGTAAAACAAAGACTGAAGAATTCCTTTGTCTTCATTTTTTGTACAATATGATTCCTTGCACACTGTATCATGAAACCATGATTTGAGTTTCATTTAGAAAAATCTAACATATATTCCACCTTTGGTTTTCAGAGGTCATTATGCCACATGTAATAAAAGTTATTAAAAGCTAAAATAGTTTATGCATTTGTAAAAACAAAGCATAAATGCTGTGTTTAGGTTCCTTTTGTCTGTGTTTATCAAGCAATATTACAATAACAAGATAATCTTATAAAGGAAACAACAACAACCAAGACGGCCATGAACACTTTCAGTTCCTGACCTTATTTCCATTCTGTAAAGGTCTCATAATTCCTGAAAAGGTGCAGCCAGATAAGGTGCTATGAAATCCTCAAAGACAAGAATGCATATACACATTGATATGCAGGCCTCCAGATCCAGGGGTGAGACTTGTAATAGCAGTTTTTTTGTTTGCCTGTTCCAGATGGATGAAATACATAAAGGGAAAAGTCTTCCATGCAGGGAGTAAAACTCAGCCCAGATGAACTGCTGCTGGCATTAGTTGAATCAGACTGACTCCTATTATGGCAACTGCCTAGAGCTGCCTAGTCCCGAGGAACATAGAGTCAGGAAAAGAAAATGAGGACATTATAAACTAGGGGGAAAATCATTTTAAAAATATGTTGCTATAGTTAAAATAATTATACAAAAATAAATGGTATCTAGAATCCCTTGGCTGTATCATGGACCCCTAAATGAAGCCCCTCAAGTCTCCCTAGCAGCTCTTGCAACTTGCTCCATCTGGATCCTGAGTGTATGCATTTCCTGGGGACCAAGAAGACCAGGGAACTTGCCTTTCTGCCATTAGGAATTCTTCTGTGTCCTGAGTACTCTTGACTTCAATATGTGTTCCCTTGTTTGAACACATTGTAATTTGAACAAACTAGAAAGCCAGTGCTGGGTCTGCCTCATTATTTGGTGTGCTCCAAAGAGCTCAGTGAGCCTCACAATGTCCCAGCCAAAGTGGTCTCGTCACTGTTCCGCAAGTCAGTGTCTGCTTGTGCTGCGTGGAATAATACCCCTACCCCAATTCTCCCTCAAGGTTCTTTCCTTTCCATCTAGGCTGAATGTTCATGGCATCTGTTTTGTAGTCATTTATATATATATATATCTTCTCTTTCCTATCAGACTGTAAACTCCACGAGAGCAGTGACCATTATTGTGTTTTATATTACCCATAGTGCCTAGCACTGTGCTTTGTACAGAGGTGGTATTCAATTGATATGTGATTAACTGAATTTAGAAAAACCTTACTCTTGTTTTATTTTTCAAGGAAACATGACATTCACATGCAAATATACCAAATGGAACCAATTGAATCCCTCCTGTATCTGAAGAGATTAGTCACCTGCTCCCCAACATGTCTCTTCTCTAGGCTGACAATCCCCAGTTCCTTCAGTCTGTAGGTCATTCAGCATGGTGGGTCCCTTCACTGCACTTGCTGCTTCCTCTCTCCAAATGCTCCAATACATGTAATATACAATGTCCTTTCTACAATGTGGTGGGGCCAGAACTGGACCTAACACACATGATGTCACTTCATCACACTGCATTCCACTTTAATCCAATGCCTCAGTAATTTAATCTCTGTCTCCCAAGAGAATACAGAGGATGTGAGCTGTCTGCTTGCTTAAGTAAATATCTATTCCTCTAAGTCTGGAAGGTCTCTCGGGATGATTTATACTCCAATGCTACCCAAAAATGTTTACTGAGCAAACACACATAAGTTAGGATAATGAAGAAAAATAGAGCAAAATGAGTTAAAGGAGCAGAACGTTAGATGTGCCAGGCCCTTAGGATAAAGCAGTGTGTCTTTAAGTCACCTTGAAGCGACAATTTTTTCCTTTGCATTGTTTGGATGGAAATCGCTCTAAAGCAAACTTCGGGAAAGGAGGCAAAAACCGAACTGAAATTTCTCTTGGGTCGGAGATCTTTTTTTTTTTTTTCTGGTGTCTAAAATTGTGGAGGAACCCAAGTATCTAAAAATTCTTCTCTCCTTTAGTTTGTCATTTTTTAAGTTAATCTTTCCTCTTTCTTTTCCCTTTCTCCTTAAAAAGCCTCATCTCATAATAAATGTTGATCCAAACCTTAGTCCCTGTTCTCAAGGACCAAATATTCTAATGAGGGAGACAACAAATAAATAACTAAGTACATGCAAAAGCCATACAGAGGCAACAGAAGGCAATCTCAGAGGGGAAGGCATTAGCAGCTGGGGGGACAAGGACAGGAATATACATCTTCCTGATACCCAGCTTAGCAATCTGTCCATAATGCTATGAGGCCTCTATGACAAATAACAAAACAATATCCATTTTCTGAGAAGGAGGCAATTTCCATATTTGGGCCCAAAGTGCATAAGTGTAATACTTTCCTGTATGATTTCCATTTGAGCAGGAAATTAATTTTAGTGCTAGGTTCCAGTACTTCATAAGCAAGTTTGATCAGAATTTTACACTATCACCAGCCTTTTTTTTTTTTAACCATTTCTTGACTTCTTTTTTCCCTTTGGGGGAGAAGTCTCTGATGGCATTACCCCCTTTATTTGGCATCCCTGTTTTGTTGGTGAAGGTCTTTGATCTGCTTGGGGTAGAGCAACTCCAAGAGGACACAGCATCTATAGGACAATTGGTACCAAAAGTCTCCAATGCTCCTCGGTTTAAGGAGAATACCAGCACCAGGGAAGGCAGCTGTAGCAAACATTCTACTCTTGATTCTGGTTAAATAGCTGAATTTGATCTGAAAATGCTAAAAAAAAAAAAAGTAAAACATACACACACAAAAGGATGAACAAATATGTAATTTTCTTCTTAAAAAAAGCAATTGCCCTTGGATTCAAAAGGTAATGAACGATATTTATTAAAACATTCACGTGACAAGCTAATAGGATGTACTAAATTGTCTTTGAAAATTTTTACATGGAACTCAGTAAATAAAGACATTCAATAATAAAAATTAAAATTAAAAAAGAGAACTAGACCTGAAGGTTGAGAGTGAAGATGTAAAGAAGAACAGACATGGTGTACCCAGTTGAGCTACTCACCTTAGACAGATTTGGTGCTTAGAGGAAATAACATTAGGACTCCATAGAGAAAGAAATTACTTTGAGTCCCTGTAAAAAAAAGATCTCTGCTTTGCCTTATACATATGTGTTCCCTTTTTATGTGCCTCCCTACCATTATGCTGTGTCCACTTTAAAAAAAAAAGAAAATGTTTATAACTACATTTTTTTTTGCTTAATGTATGTATGAGAACCAAACCTTTAAACCTGAAAATAATTCATTTTCCCCATCATATCAAAATTCTGGGAGAATTCATCCTGTATCAATGACTATGTCTTCCACAACTCCATGGCCCCCGTCAATGATATCTTCTTCTAGAAAGTAATAGTTATCTCAGAATGAAGGAAGGCCAGAGACGAGCAGAAGGTGAAATGTGAAGCTTGGATACCAGGAATGAACATGGTCCAGACAAAGAGCAACTTGATACTCTCAGACAATCAAAAAGCATTTTTTTAAAAAGGCAGTAAATTACAATTGAAAAAACATGCAGCAAGGTCAAAAAAGGAGGATCATGTTGGGATTAGTGATAAAGGGAAGAGCAGAGGAACCTCTTAGGAACAGCACTCATTCCCCAACCCCAAGACAGTCAATATTCTCAAGGACTTTCAGCTTGTCCTTCATCAAGTCCTGAACAATGCCAATGCCTTTATCTCCCCTTTATCACCCCAGGGATAGGCCTGCATTTTAAACACTAGTATTTATAAAGTTCTTGGTCAGGTTAGCATGCCCTGGTATTTAAATGAGATAGTATCTACCCTCCCCCCAACTCCTCTTCCCTGTGTGTGCACCATGACTCTGTGCATGTGTGTGTGTGTGTGTGTGTGTGTGTGTTACTTCTTCTGGACTCCTGAATATTAGTCCTGTGTAGGGTAAGGTCAGAGGGCTGGTGGCCCAAGAACCAGGCTACTTGAGTTGGGCAAAGCCCATCATCAAATTGTGTAATTCAAGATTCTAAATGTGGATTCTAATCTGTTCCCCCAGTTTGGGGGGAAACTGACTAAAATCACTGATAAAACAAGTTTAGGTTTTTAAGGGTTTATTGAAAAATAGAAAGAAAAAGATTGAGAACAGAATTCCAACAGCCTGACATTCCTATCTTTCCTCAAATTTCCTGTGAAGTCCTCTGCTGCCGCCACCACCATCAAGTCAGGAACCCAAAAGTGCGAGAGCTCTCTCCCTTTCCTCCTTCCTGTCTCCTCCCAGAAAATAGGAGGCTCCTCAAGTTGATTGGCTGGTAGCCTTGATAGACAGCACCCATGAGTAAACGTCATTTCCTGACACCAAGGAAAAGCCACAATGCCTCTGAGGCATTTTCCTCATAGTGGAGCTTTCCCACAGCAAGTCTCCAGTAGGTGACATCATTCCAATCATTACAAAATCATCCTTAGGGGGAAGAACTCCCTGTCTACAGAGGCTCTTTCAGATTATATACTTTATGATCTGTGTCTGTGGAGCAACGTCACAGGAATGGTAGTCTGCATAGGAAGAGCTATTGTGGCAGTAAATAAAAGGAATGCATTTTCATCCATCCATAGTAACAGCTAAGGGCCTTGTCTTAAGTTCTCACTATTTAAAAAGTATGATACATAAGGTTATTGGATTTGAATACTCATCTTCTGTATAATGGTCAAATTTACTAAAAATGATACTAACAAAACCAATTCATTCCAGATGGTGGGGAGGGGGTTGTGGGCAGGGGGTTGCAGTCAAGGACCAAGGAGTTCAGGTTATAGATGCACCCTCTCCTTAGATGGGCACCCAGTTACTCATCCTACTATTGGAGGAGGCCTTGGCCAAAGGGAGAAAGAAAGGGAAGAAACCTCCTGTGGGAGGGAGGGAAGAAGGGAGGGTGTGTGGGTTCTCATGACAGTGGCATAAGCAGATGCTAAATGGATTCTCCACTCCTAACTCCACCCTCAGCCTAGCTTGATTATGGGTAGAGTTAGAATTCAAGATGGAACTGGTGGATGAGGCTAATTTGGTGCTGTTTAGCTATGCTTAATTTTGGACCTATCGTTCATATGTAGGTAAAGGAGGTTCCTGGAGATGGGATGAAAATCCCAAGATTTTCATTCCCATGACCCTGGTCCCAGGTACATATAGAGAGCCCTGTTGTGAAGGTTTAAAGCTCTGAAAGTTCCCGTCCACCCCCAAATCATGTTTTCCTCTTCCCCTTTGTAAGGTGACATGGAAAGATTGTTAGATTTAGAATTGCAGGACCTGGGTTGAAATTTCAGCTCTGCCTGGCTCTTACAAGTTGTGTGATCTTGGACAAATCACATAATTTCCAGGTGTCTCAGTTTTCTCAACTGTCAATTCCTCCCTGCTCTAAATCTATGACACTATGAGTCTATGAGAGTGAAAGTTAAACAACATTTATTTACATTATTCTAATTCTATTTTTAATATTTTTCTGAGTTATAATTTTTTTAGTATATATTAATATTCTTTAAATCAAATTGAGCTACAAATTATTATAAAGTACTGAGGGAAGTATAACAATTTCATCTGACTTCTTTTTCCAAATACCAATTTCTAGATGTCATCAAACTGGTCTATTTGGCTCTCTCCAGAGTCTAATGTTACTATGGCAGTGTTTGCTGGATAATATCAAGCAAGTGAAGGGCTTCAACATTAATCTACCTTCCTTTCCCAAACCCATCCTACAAAACTCATATTTAATGGATTGTGCTTTTCCCCCCATTGATTAAATGAAAAAAACCAGAGTCACTGACCTCATACTCTATCTTCTGAAGTGGAAGGAAGGAAGGAAGGAAGGAAGGAAGGAAGGAAGGAAGGAAGGAAGGAAGGAAGGAAGGAAGGAAGGAAGGAAGGAAGGAAGGAAGGAAGGAAGGAAGGAAGGAAGGAAGGAAGGAAGGAAGGAAACATTTAATGTCTATTATGTGTCAGGAATTGTGCTAAACACTTTACAGATATTATCTTGTTTATTCCTCATAGCAACCTTGGGAAATAAATGTTATTATTATCCTAATTTTACAGTTAAGAAAAGTAAGACAAGAAGAAGGAAGATAGGGGACAGCTAAGTGGCACAGTGGATAAAGCACTGGCCCAGGATTCAGGAGGATCTGAGTTCAAATCTGGCCTCAGACATTTGACACTTACTAGCTGTGTGACCCTGGGCAAGTCACTTAACCCTCATTAACCCAGAAGAAGAAGAAGGAGAAGGAGGAGGAGGAGGAGGAGGAAGAAGAAGAAGAAGAAGAAGAAGAAGAAGAAGAAGAAGAAGAAGAAGAAGAAGAAGAAGATAGGTGGTATGGTAGATAGAGTGTCAGGTTTGGAATCAGGAAGATGAGTTCAACTCTGGCCTCAGACACTTACTAGCTGTGTGACCTTCAGCAAGTCACTTAACCCTGTTTGCTTTAGTTTCCCCATCTGTAAAATGAGCTGGAGAAGGAAATGGCAAACCATTCCAGTATCTTTGCCCCCAAAACCCCAAATGGGGGGTCACAAAAATTTGAACATAACCAGAAAACAATAAAAGCATATTTTTTGGTGGAGAGTCCAGTTTGGACCCATGATTTTAAACATGTGAGGAAATGCTAGTAAGGAACTTCTCTACCAATCAGCAACTATTTAGTAACTTAAATTTTTAGCTATTCAGGGCATAGAGGGGTTGAGTACCTTGTCCCTAGTCATATAATATATTGCAGGGCAGGACTTGAATTCAGTTTCTCCTGATTCTAAGGCCAGCATTTCATCTACTATGTCATACTGCCTCCTGCCCTTAGATAATCCTATGGGGGGGGGGGAAGCTGAAAGGAAATATAAAAATCAGATAAAGGGAAAGAGTACTTAAAAAAACTACCTGAGACTAAAATCTTTGGAGAGAATATAATTTAAGGATTATAAATGAAACCTTCCATAGTCAGGATGACTTCTACAAGATGATACAATACAACATAGTGCCACATTTTAAAATTTGTGTTCTCTGAGACTCCTTAACTCAAAATCCTCTTCCCTTTCTGAATTGCTGAATGAATTTAATCTAGCATTTTCATGGAGCATATCAAGTGAAGAAAAAAAACCCTTCAACTCTATTGGTTTTTCCCCCCAATTCAATTTCCAATTCACTGATTTAACAACCATGTTTGCTACTCGACCAATTTTTCAGCTGACTGAGTCACTGAAACCATATGATGAACTTGAGATGTTCTAAGATGATTTGTTATAAAGCTGGTTTGTGCTATTTTTTTTTTGTCTTTTAAGTCAATATTGCTGCTCCAACCTCCCAAAAAGGCAAAGGAGAATTTGGGAATTTAATGTATGTTTCTAATCACATCTAAAACTGCTTACAAGATAAGATCACTGAATAGACAATTCAAGTTGGAGGATGTGCTTTTGGATTTCATTACAGGCTCAATTGAAATTGAATTAGTTGTCATTTTGGTTGTCCAAATACTTTTTTAAGCTTTTCTGAATATACCTAATTTTTCCCAACCTGAATTTTTTGGGTTATGTTTACTCTCAGGACCTTTTGAAACAGGTAGCTGCCCTATTTGTATTTTAATTTCCAATAAACAGATAACATCCTGTTCTCCTTGGTCTGGGTTTTGTGAAGTAGCATTGATTGCTTGAAATTTTTGAAATGAGTACAAAACATGACAAGTGTGTCCTTGCCTGTCCTTTTCCTCATCTCTTTCTTCTACCCATAATCTTCTTAGGCATCTGTGTGATGATAGACAGGGAAGATATTAGTAACTCTGGGACGGAGAGGAAAAAGTAAGGAATGAAAGAAATATGACATCTGAGATATCCCCAGGTTCCATAGCTTATGGTAAATCATGATTTATGACCCATCCCCAACATTTTTATATAGGCAAAATCAGGATAAAATAAAAGTGTTGTGAAGGCTCACATGTAGTGACAACTGACCCTTTACATACAGCATAAGGGTGTCATTGTATGGCTCAAAGCAGGGAAGAATAGACATTTTTAGCCTCTTCCCCACCCTTCTCCAAGGAAGACTAATTCCTGCTAGGGATGGGGGGAAAGCAGGAAGTTAAAGCTGAAGGCCACTCTGTTCTCATTAGAGAGGGGGAGCACAGAGGGAGAATTATGGCTATCTACTTCCAGTTAGTCTAGGGGATGTCTGGGCCATTGCCAGTACTCCTGATTACTGTCGGGCCACTGGACTCCAATGACTCTGGAGGAGAGAGTGAGGCTGATGACTGCACAGCTCTGTGTCACTTAAATACAATCCACACATGTGTCAAGACATCATCCTTGTGATGTCATTGGTCCTCCTTGAGAATGAAGGATAAACAAGAACAAGTGTGGCGGGGGGAGGGTGTGATCAGGTTATATTGAATCTTCTAATCATTATGTCATTACTGGAGAAAGGAGGATCCTGAACCTCATACTCATGGCTTGGCCTCTTTCCCACCTAATACCAGTTCCACAATGAACACACATAAAGAATAGGAGTCATAGCAAAACAGAAATCAAAGAAAATTTATATAACAGAACATACACCAGACAATACAGTGTAAAGGAGCTCTCCCATTGGGAGCAATGTAACTCAGTTCAACCAAAATAATTTTTTTGGTTGGGGGCAGGGCAATGAGGGTTAAGTGACTCACCCAGGGTCACACAGCTAGTAAGTGTCAAGTGTCTGAGGCTGGATTTGAACTCAGGTCCTCCTGAATCCAAGGCCAGTGCTCTATCCACTGTGCCACCTAGCTGCCCCCAAAAGAATTTTTGATATCACCCAAGGAAAAACTCCCCAAAGTCTCTAATGTAGCAAGCAGGGGAAAAAGCATGTTGAAGACTACCAGTTCTTCTCATCTCTTCACAGAGTCTTTTCCTTCAACAACCTGAAATGGAGTTCACCTCCTTTATCTTCCTTTTTGAAGCTGGAAGTCTGAAGCTCACAAAGCAACTTGAAGCTCGAAGAGGACCTTAAAAAGACTTTCTAAAGACCTTAAGAGTTCTCTTCTCCCCCACTCTCTTGCCAAACCCACCCTGCTTTTCATGCAGGGCAAGACAGTCATCTCCACCAGTAAAGAGAGTTCCATACCAATGGGCTTTGGAACTAGGGTTACAAAAGGAAGTTAGGAGTCTTGGTTGAAAAAGAAGTACTACTTGAGGTTTTTATTGTGGTTTAGCCATTATGGTGACAAAGTAAAACTTAGACCCTCTGTTTTCCAGCGCTAAGGCCCAGCAAGCAAGCTGTGCCCTGAGCTTGGCAGAACAACAATCCTTTGGGATCGATCACCCTCTGGATGATCTCAGCCTCTGTGCTAGTCACACAATTCACCAGGTGTTCAAAGACAAACACTGGACAAAGTCAGAATGTTCTGTAGTGAATCAAACTTGTCACATGCTTGCTACTTTCTCATTGTTAGGGCTACAACTCACTGAGCCACCACTAATATAAGTATTGAGATCTCCCCACACTGCTTTAACCCCCCCCCACACACACACACACACTAGGGGTGGGACCCTGGCACATGTGCCCAAAGCTCCTCCTTGTTGCTAGCTTTTTTCCTCACAGAAAATAAACTTTGTATCTAATTCCTGACTCACCTGTCTCTTGCCTATTCTGTGCGGCTCTGGCCATATGTAGGTTAGAGACCGGTTCTAGTCTGGTTGACAATTGATAGCACAAATAATTTTTATTATCATTTAACTATTATGGAAAAATCATTGAGATTTGGGTTCAAGTGTCTGACTCCATCATTTGCTAACTTTGAGATAAAGCTTCACAGCTTGAAAAATGCTATATAAGTGTAGCAGGAAAAACAAATCTTTCACTCCTGAGCACAGAGCATATAGTGGTGCTAGAGGGAGTGATTCCCATCCTTCTCCTTCTCCCAAATATTTCAGGGAATAACTCTAAGTACTTTGAATAGTCTACCAAGCTGCCCAGGGGAAATTACAGAGGCCTGAGAAACAAGTTGGAAGAGATTGGAGCAGGGACATGCACACCCAACATACTTTTAAGTTGAATTTGCATTATTAACATTTTTGCCATCATTTTCTAGACAATTAACAAAACAATAAATCAAGCTCTGATCTGTAGCATTTACTGTGTATGAGCTGGCTCCAGCACAGTCCTGAATTGGAGAACTCCTTCTGAGTTCTCTAGAATGAGAATACTGATGCAGTGAGAGAGGCAAATCTTAAGTGCTGGAGAAGAAAGGACACACACTGAAAAATCCATTACTAAGAGCGTTAAAAGAAGCAGGGCTTTTGGGGAAGAGGGAGACACTCTCCAATTCCATTGTTCTTATTTGGCCTTCTTGCACCCCAAATCTATTACAAGTCAGCACTCTCAAGATCTTCTAGTTATGACACATTGGTTACCTGAAAAATAAATAAAAAATTTTAATCAAGAGAGAATTAATAGGAACTATAATAATGGGTGTTCTTGACATAGTTCTTTATATTGTATAAAGAATTTTACATAGATTATCCCATTTAAGCTTCTGAACCACTTTGTGAGACAAAAGCTATTATTAACCTCATTTTATAGATGAGGAAACTGATCCTCAGATAGCTTAACCTAATAAGTGTCTAAGAATTAATTTAAGCCAATGCCAAACAGGGGCCCCAAGAGACTGTTGAGGGTTGTTTTCATCAAAAGCAGAGAAAAGAGAGAGTAGTCAAAAAACAAAAGTACTAGGAAATCTGGATTTTGAAGCTCCACCTACTACTTCGGTTCAAATTACGTCAGTACAACTTGCTATGTGACTCTCTTTGTCGTAGGTCTAACTCAGATCAGTCCACTGGTTCAGGTTTGGGATTGGAACAAAATGAGACACTTGCAGACTATATAACATTCAGTGCAGAGCTATCTTTTGTATCCTTGGCACTTAGCATAGTGCCTGGCACATAGTAGGTGCTTAATAAATGTTTATTGCCAGACTGCCTGACAAAATGAAGTCTCTTAAACCATAGCATGGAAAGATATTTAGCTAAGATGGAGCAAAGGTTCAGTTGAATGCAGCTCCCTTCAGCAGCTCCCTGCCACCAGCCCTCACATTGGGATGGATGGTTTGTAATGTGTGTTTATTCCAATGGAAGTAGGGAATTCATTAAGCCTAAGGAATTGAGATGAGCTTTTTGTGCTTTAGGCTGTCACTTGGTATCAAAGTGTCATCAAACTCAAACAGAAATGGGGTCCCTCATTTGTACATAGAGATTTCAAAGGGCAGCTTATTGTTGTTTCAGCTGTGATGTTTAAAATCTAAATTGTGGTAGCCTTAAATTAGAAGCTTTAGCACCAGTCCTTGGGCATTAAACATTTACTAAAAGCATACAGATATTCCCATGGAGTTCAGAAAGTTAAGAAAAAAGCCTATTTAGCCTAGAGTTCCAGCCTGGTCTGGTTCTTCCTCAAGTCCTCTGCCACAAGTCTGCTTTAATCAGGAACTCTCTCCAGCAAACTGACTGTGGAAGCTTTTTATAGGTCTGGAACTGAGGCGGTCCTTACACACTGCTTCAAGCTGATTGGCTGGCGTCATCCAAATCAATTGGTTCTGAAGGTATTCTCAAGGTGTGATTACAATCCAGTTAACTTGAAGTAGGCTAATCAGAAGTTAATCACTCTCACTTGACTCAATCAGTCTAGATTAATCTCCAGGTGGGTCTTTGAGTATCTGCTAAATCTCATTATTTCATCACACAGCCTTGATTCTTGAAGAGGACCATGATGTCTAGAGGTGATGTTATGATTTGCAGTGAATTTGGATTTAAGTGAGGGAGGGCTATGCAAAGTCACCAGCCTCACTCTCTCCTTCAGACCCACCTGGGTCCAATGGCAAGATACTAATCAGGACAATTGGAGATGACCCCAGATATTTGAGGCAACTGGGGTTAAGTGATTTGCCCAGGGTCACACATAAGTGTCAAGTGTATGAGTCTGAATTTGAACTCAGGTCCTCCTGACTCCAGGGCCAGTGCTCTATTCACTGCACTATCTAGCTGCCCCAAGGCAGCATATTGACTTTGCTTTAAAGTGTAATGTCTATGTTTTATTGTATTTTTTTAATTTTGTTAAATATTTCCCACTTACATTTAAAAAATATTTTTCCACTTACATTTTTACGATTTTTAAAATATTTTGGTTTGGTTTTTTATTTAGCATTTTATTCCTACCCACCCACCCACCCCTCATGCCCTAAACCCAACCCCTGCCAATTACATTTTAATATGGTTCCACACTTAGGAATGTTGGGTCCATGGGCCAAGTGTTTGAGACCTCTGCTTTAGGTAACTGGGAAACTACATCAGTGGTTTGAGCCTCAGTCCCCTAGAACAATTTAGTTTCAAAGATAGTTTCATTGCCATGTTAGAGGAAAATTAGCCTTCACTTCACAAAGTGGATATTATATCCACCACACCCTTCTAGGACCAGGGCTGTGCTTCAGTCTCCCCCAGTGGTGAAGTTAAAGTAACTTGGACTCTTCAAAGGAAGGAACAAGCTATAAATCAAAGGATGGACCAACTCTATTTAAAAAACAGGAAGCCACGACCTCAATTAAGTCTGTATTAATTACTGAGGACCACAGTATTGAATTAAAAGGGATTCAATTTTACAATAGAAAATCAATCCCAATATATTCAGTAATTACAACAATGTAAATGGGAAGAATGACTAGACACTAACAAATCAAAAGTAAATGTAACAAAATTATAAAGATTAAATAGTACTCAAGAGGTATGAGAAGACACTCCCAGCCTATCTTTTCATGGAGGTGAGAAGTCCATAGGTGCTACACATTGCACATATTTTCAGACTTTTTCAGTGTAACCTGTTATGCTGATTTCTTTTCCTTTCTAAAAATATTTTTTTTTTATATTGAATAGTTCTCCGGGAAGGGGTGGGGTAAGAGGAAGGATATTTGGGATAACTGGTAATTTTTTAAAATAGAAAATATCAATAAGAATTTATATAAAAAGAAAGTCATGCCCTATTATGTACTATAACCTCATTTGGGGGTTATTTATATTGGTTAGTTATACCAATTTTGACATGATGCCTCCTTCCCATTCAAATAACTGGAAGGTACAAGTTAACTATGATATTATCCGGGTTAACAGGGAGTAAAGATAGCCTTATTAGTCAATCAGTCAAGAAACATTTATTAAGGGGCAGCTAGGTGGTGCAGTGGATAGAGCACTGGCCCTGAATTCAGGAGGACCTGAGTTCAAATCTGACCTCAGACACTTGACATGTACTAGCTGTGTGATCCTAGGCAAGTCACTTAACCCTCATTTCCCTCCCCCCCCAAAAAAAAACAAAAAACAAAAAAAACCCACTTATTAAGTGTCCAATATGAGCAAGGCACTGTGCTAAGCACTGGGGATATAAAGAAAAGTAAGACAGTCCCTGTGCTTTCAAGGAGATGACAAACAAGGAGATGCAAACAATTATGTGCAAACAAGACAAAGCCAGAGGCCAGGATATAGGAATGAGGAGAGAGAATATTCTAGGTATAGGGGAAAGCCAGTGAAAATGCCAGGAATCAGGAGATGGATTGTCTTGTGAGAGGAGACCAATGTCACTGAATTATAGAGTGGGGGAGTGGCGGTGGGACATGGGAGGGTGATTAGAATAAAGTATATATAAATTAACCTGGAAATGGGGAGAGAGATGCATGAAAAGTATAATAAGCAAAGATGATTCCTTCAGTCCCCAAGAATTCTATCATTTCTATCCTGGGTCCATGGGAGCTACAGTACAAAGGAAAAGTTCTAGACAAATGGAGGCACTAGTATCTGAAGCCCATTTTAAGCTGTGAACACTCTCTGTTGAGACAGATTCTGAATTGCTTTTATTCTATAGACCATGATCCCAGGGGAAAATAATGATCCTTATCTGATCTTATGATAGCAGTTGTGACTGGTGACATCTCCTAAGAGTGAGTAGAGGTGAGAGTAGCAAAAAAAATGGAATGCTTCAAGAAGGGGAATCACTGATGTGGAAGAGCAATCTTTGAGTGCCCCAATAATCCCTATCTAAGACAATATTGTAATTGTCTCGGACTCTATAAGTGCCTCCAAGGAGATAATCTTATTTCTTAGGAATGAGACATAATCCTAATGGATTCTCTCAACCCCCAATTATAAGCATGAATAAATCATTGGGTAGGTGTGCTAGCATATCTAACCTAGCTTCTATATATGCCCATGACCCTAAATAATAAACTCGTCCAAGCTTTGTAAGTCAAAGTGCTTTTAAATGGAGTTAGTTGGTGACCATGCCCTAGTAGGGATATTAGCTACCAAAGTGTTCATATCATCCATTTCTCAGCCATCTACAGACTATGCCAACTCCATTCTGGCCTTTATCCCCATCTATTGTTGTTGAATCATTCAAGTGATGTCTTCATGACCCCATTTGGGGTTTTCTTGGCAAACACTGGAGTGGTTTGCCATTTCCTTCTCCAGCCCATTTTACAGATGAGGAACAGAGGCAAACAGGGTGAAGTGATTTGCCCAGGGTCACACAGCTAGTGTTTGTGGCCAAATTTGAACTCATGAAGATGAGTCTTCCTGATTCCAAGCCCAGTGCTCTATTCACTGTGCCACGTAGCTTCCCCTCATGCCCATCTACTCCCCTCTAGAAACTTTAACTCTACCCATGGAACCACCTTGGGCTCTGGTGGGTAGGCTTTTAACCTTATCTTGTCCGGAACCAATCCTTCACCTCACTTCTGCACAGTCTCTTCCTACCCCCCCACCACTAGCTTTCTTTTGTTGTTGCTGCTGTCTTCCCCATTAGAATGTAAGCTACTTGAGAATTGTGATTGTCTTTCTTGTTTGTAGTTTTATCTCATGATTAGCACTGTGTCCACCCCATAATACCAATAGTACTAACAACTAGCATGTATATGACACCTTAAGTTTTACAAAGCTCTGTGCAGATGTTTTCTCACTTGATCCTCATAACACTGTGAGGTAGGTGCTTTTATTATTACCATTTTGCAGATAGGAAAACTAAGGCTGAGAGACATTAACTGACTTGTCCAGGGTCACACAACTAGTAAATATCTGAGGTGGAATTTGGACTCAGCTTTTTCTAATGCCAAGTCCAGAGCTTTTAACCACTCTGCCACTTAGTTGCTTTAATAAGTGCTTTTTAAAATCCTCTTTTCTCTGTCTCTCTATCTCTCTAGGTATCTTAAGGCATGGTGGTAGTTGCTGTCTTTCATTCTCAAAGAGGACCAAAATGACATCCCTTTTTTGGACTCAAGGTGTAGCGTGTCTGATTGTAGCTGATCAGACCAATACAAGTCCTGAAAGCTCTACCACAGATGAGGCACAAATAGTCCATACGAACATTTGGAGTGGAGATGTCTCTAAATTTGTTCATTTTATGTTTCTTTTGAGCTATTGCAATTTTACTTTGCTCACAGAGCATAACACCTTCTTTGATGCAAGCATTCCACAGGCATGCTATGCTATGCAGTCCTTTGCCAGCATCTCCCATGTCAAGGAATCAATTCCAAAGTTCTTCCAAGAGACACTGAGAGTGTCTTTGTACTACATCTTCTGATGACCATGTGAGTGCTTTCCTTACTCGAGTTCTCCATAAAATAGTCTTTTAGTCAAATGTATGTTCGGCATTGGAACAACATGGCCATCCCATCAGAGTTGTACTTTCTGCAGTAGAATTTGAACACTTGGCAGTTTAGCTCGAGAAAGGACTTCAGTGTCTAATACCTTATCTTGCCAGCTGATCTTCAGAATCTTCCTAAGACAATTCAAATGGAAGTGATTCCATTTCCTGGCAGGATGCTGGCATACTGTCCAGGTTTCACACACAAACAACAAACGATGATGTCAGCACAACAGCTCTGTAAACCTTCAGTTTGGTAAGTAGCCTAATATCTCCTCTCTCCCATACTTTCCTTCAGAGCCACCCAAACACTGAGCTAGCTCTGGCAATGCATGGCTCTACCTCATCATCTGTGTGTACATCCCTGGGAAGTATGCTGCCAAGGGAAGTGAACTTATTCACAACATTCAAAATTCCTCTGTTCACTATAACCAATGATTCCATGTATGGATGGTGTGGTGCTGTTTTTCTTGGTGTTAATTGTTAGACTTATATGAAACAATAACTTAATTATGTATGCCTTATTTCACTTCAAGCATATATTGTTTTAAATGTATAGATGAAAAAGTGTATATTAAGTAGATATTATAAATCACATATAAATATATTACATATTTATAAATGAAAATAGAAATTATATTAAATATACATCATTAAAAGTATACATTGGGGGCAGCTAGGTGGCACAGTAGATAAAGTACCAGCTCTGGACTGAAGAGGACCTGAGTTCAAATCTGACCTCAGACACTTGACACTTAATAGCTGTGTGACCCTGGACAAGTCACTTAACCTTCATTGCCCGGCAAAACAAAAACAAACAAAACAAACAAAAAAAGTATACATTAAGTTTACAATGTCAGTACCACCCAGATTGTTTCATTCAGAACTTCCTTTTGTCTTCTTCTGTGTACTTTTAAAATGTTTCATAGGTGGTCTTTTCTTCTTTTTTATATCACAATCTCTACCTCATTGTTTTTCCTTAAAATTCCCCCCTCAAAATCAATAAAAGATCTCTGGAGAACAAATGATAATAGACAAGAAAAACAAATTCACATGTTTGTTTTTCTGAAAATATAGGTCTCATTCTGTAGCAACAGTGCCTGATTTTATACCACCAAGAGTTGGGAAACATGTTTCATCAGTCTTCCAGAGTCTTATTTTCAACTGTTATTACATTCATTGAAGTTATTAAGCCTTTCAAAGATGTTCTCCCTTACAATGTTTTTAATATTATTGTTATAGTATAATTTGCTTCTTTGGGTCTGCTCATTTCACATTGCTACCAGTATAAAGTAATGACAATTTTATTAAGGGAGAAGAAACAGTAACAGTCGTGAGAGAAACACTGAGAAAACAACCCACAGAGTTAAGAGACTCATAAGAGTAAAGATGGCCAAAATTTCCTCTTTCCTGCTGTATAATATGTATATGACTGATATGAGGATTTTAAAGTTGATAACCGGAAAATCCAAATACCTAGAATTGCTGGTGATTACAAAGCAAATGCATATTGGCTAGTTCTGACTTGGCTTGCATAAATTTGAATTTTGGGTGTTTCATGAGATAGAGTTGAGCCTATCTTGCACCCTGATTTGGAGAAGTAGGGATGGTGAAGTCCAGACCTATGAGTGAATCAGACTAGATACCAGGGTTGGACCTCAGAAAAATCCTCAGTGCTGGAACCAGGAGAAATCTCCACTTGGGCCTGGGAATCGAGCTCAGAACATTTACTGCCACATACTTGCAAGTAGAGCTGAAAAGAAGGAAAAGATCGCTATGTATTGCTTGCAATCAAGCCAAAATGAGTTTCAGGCTAATAGCTGAGCTGGGAGCCTTGCTCAGAAGAGCTAAATTCAGAGCAGAACTGAGTGCTCAGGAGAGTCCTCAAGCTGGAAGGCCTCAGGACCCCTGACACCTGCTTCCTCAGAGGTAGAAACCTTCCAAAGCTCAGCTAAAAAACCCAACCTAGAAAAGCCCTTCAGATCTCAGGCTTAAGGCTTATGATTTAATGAAACAATATAATACTGCTTCCAAGCCTAGCAAAGGGAGAAGGTCTGAAAAAGAGTCTAAGTTTATAAGCTTAGGGTGTTCGTTTTTGTTGAGACTAATACAGTTCCTTTAGCCCCAAAGAGGAGTCCAGATGAAGCAATCAGCAGTCTCCTTTTTCTTTCTTTTTTTTTTTTTTTAGTGAGGCAACTGGGGTTAAGTGACTTGCCCAGGGTCACACAGCTAGTAAGTGTGTGTTAAGTGTCTGAGGCCGGATTTGAACTCAGGTATTCCTGACTCCAGGGCCGGTGCTCTATCCACTGCGCCACCTAGCTGCCCCAGCAATCTCCTTTTTCTAACAAGAAAGCAGAGGCCCAGAGGAGTAATGGCCTGGATCGCTATGCAGACAGAGAATCAAGAATTGTGCATTGTCCTTGGAACATGTTCCATGTTTCACTAAAATGATTTGGTAATTTTTTACACACTTTCCTATGGACACTATGGACAATGCGAGGAGAATATGTCCTGGGTTTTTAAGTGGAATATTATGTTTTAATTATTCTTATTTTGCCTCCTATTTAGTGTATGTATTTTATTAAGATTTAACGATGCCATCTAAGCTGATATATAGTTAAATGGGAAGCATACTGCTGGCAGTTCTGGAACTGCAGTATGTAAGAGAATATTCCAGGGATATCCACAGAGTTTTGAGAGTAAGCTGTAAACAGTGTGGCAACCCCACTGGGGAACTTCCCAGACCTGTTGGTGTATGAGTATGGGCTGAGGTGAGTGAACCAGCTTAGAGAGGAGAGGAAAAAAAGAGACAGTTGTCACATTCATAGCCACAATAAATAAGTCTTCCCAAGTTTCTCTGACTCCATCATTTCTTATGGTACAATATTATTTCACTATATTCACATGCCATAACGTAATCAGCCAATTGATGAGCATCCATTTTGTTTCTAGGTATTGGGGAGGGTTTTTTTTTTTTTTTACATACGGATTAAAATTTCATTTAAGAAAGCAACTCTGTTCATGCTTTGAGTACCATCTCTTCTTTCCCCACTAAGGCCTGCTTTTGCCTCTTTCTTAGTGACCTATAAGAAGATAGAATGACTCTAACCACCCACACCTAATGTTTCTACACTAGATAGGTAGACAATTAAAGTAGTTCTATGACATACAACGTTATTCTGCTGTTTCTTGATTCCAAAATAGTATTCTGTTCCCAAGTACACAGAAAGGTCATTTTTATTTGGAACAGCTGTTAAAGGAAGGTTATTAGTTTTGTAATATACCCAATACTCTGTCACCAAACAATTTCTGCTTCTGTCTCTGAAAAACAGATAACAAATGACCCAACTAAGTATTTTAATTAAAATCACCAAGCTTTGGCCTTTGAGAAAAGAACATTTTGAATCTTTTTAAAGCACACTTGATAAGAAGATCATGAATTAGAATCTGATTTATGACTCAAAAATATTCCCAACCCAGGCTTTACTGGCTGAAGTTCATTCAATAAAGTACTATATAGATGACCTATACCTGTAGCATAGAAAGAGGCAGGTTCTGAGAACATGTAATGAAAAAGATTGATTCTCCTGTTCTTCCTGCAGGATTTGGTTAATGACTGATTATAAAACACAGAATGATTCTAGAACACAGTAGCTCTTCTTTCTTGGAAATATTGCATGTTTCAAAAGGTATCTTTGTATTAGTAAGAATTTCATTGACAACCAATTTCATATCTCAGAATTAGTACCTTCTTAATGAGTATGGGGATATAAACTATACAACATTTTTTTGAGAAGAATGAGGAACTGGAAAATCTGGGGGACTTATGTAATAGCCATCAAAGTCATAACCATCTTAGAATAAGAACTGTGCTTATTTCTTTAGAGGGATGGGTTAAAAGTGGAAATGTTGCAGGCCCATAATGATCCTACAATAGCACTGATAAGAAGCTATGGTCAGGAGAAGGTGAGAGAAAAAAAGAGTAATTACACACTCCTCTACCCCTCAAACCTTCACGAAAGAAAATTGACTCCACCTTCATTCAAAAGTATAGGCCAGAATAAACTCATATCCAGGGAGTATTATCTAATGCCTTGTCAAATGCCCCATAGGCCTCAAAGCTAGTTCTCCCAATGACCTCCCTTTGTGCCTTAAATTCCATCATTATTAACTTCTTCAGATTAAGGTCCTGAGAGCAGCAGTTAAAATGTAAATGTGAAATGAGGAAAAACTTCAGTTATCAGTCACTAACCCTTTAGCTTGAATTAGTTGATCACTTCCTAACAGACTGCATATTTCTTAGGAAGAGGGACATAGTGAAGTTCTGAATGAACAATGGTAAAGGAAAAGTTGGTAGTAAGGTCTCTGAAGAAGCTGAGGAGCATTAGGCCTCTAGGCTGAATGCTTAAATGAAAGAGAAAGGCACAAAAAGTAGAGGCATTGAAGACAAATTTAATCTACTTTAAAGTTTTTCCAGGAGTTCGTCCTGGTCTGGCCTCTCAAGTGTGCATGTGAACCCTGGGTCCCACTGGTCCATTAGCATTCTTAGCAACAAAGGTCTGAACATTCCTACCTCATCTCTTGTCTTCATTATCTTCATCCACAAAATTAGAGACCTGAGCTAGTTATCTAAGATCCCTAAAAAAACTCAGTACTTCAAGGATTTGTTATTATACTAGTCCGGAAATTCTCTCCACCAACATGGATTGTTGTAGGTTTTTAAAAATCCATTATTCTGTGGTTAATTTAACAATGAGCCTCTTTCAGATCCTAACTAGTTTGGTCCTGGGACAAAAGACATACACTACATCATCAGTCAATGTTTAAAGCCTTTACATAAGTATGGAGGGCCAAAGGTCACAAAGGGATCTGATGTTTTAATAAGTTTTTGAAAATTATTTTTGCTTTATTTTTCACTATTTATGAGATTTGATTTTTCACATGTAACATAAATTAGTTTCCTATATATACTGTGTATGATGCTAAGGTATTGTAAATTAAAAACAAAAATAAAGGAGTTATTAAATATTTCTGATTTTTGGCATACCCTGTACATGAAAGAATACTCCAAGTCACTAAAAAAAAGAGAAATTCAAATCAAAATCACCCTGAGGTTTCATCTCACATGCTGTAAATTGGCAAAGATGACCAAAAATGGTGATTTTCAATGTTGATGGGGGTGAAGAATAAAAGGCCCACTAACATAACTGGTATAGCTGTGAAATGTACAACCATTTTGAAAAACAATTTGGAATTATGCAAATAAAGTGGTTAAAATGTACATAGCCTTTGCACCAGAGACTCCATTATTGGGCTTATACCCCAAAGAAGCTGTCAATCGTGTGACATAAAAAATTCAAGAGACATAGTTCTGGGGAATTAATCATTTTGCTAATTCTGCTAGCAGATAATTAACAGACGGGGTCAGTGGCATTCTTAAATGCCAAAGATCTCTCATGGAACACACTCAACATTTATATGCCCTGGAAGACTGGGTGTTCCTGAGGGTGGCAATCAACTATGAATAGTTAATAGTTAATGAGAAGAATGGTTATTATAATTAGAGGTGGGCTTATTCTAATGAGGGACTGGGGGACATGACTCTGATCACTCAGTTTTGGACAGAGACACATCTCTTATCCAGACTATCCACCTTTGGCAATCTAGACTCTCTTTTTTCTTTTCTTTTCTTTTCATTGTTCTTTTCTTTTGCAGAGCAATAAGGGTTAAGTGACTTGCCCAGGGTCACACAGCTAGTAAGTGTCAAGTGTTTGAGGCCGGATTTGAACTCAGGTTCTGAATCCAGGGCCAGTGCTCTATCCACTGTGCCACCTAGCTGCCCCCAACTCTATATTCTTAAACTGTGCATCATGGCCCCATATGGAGTATCATAACTGAATGTGGGGAGTCATGAAAAAATTGGTAACAGTAAAAGATGATATATGCCAATTTTATATACTTATATATCCAGGGTCGCATAAAAATTTCTCTGGCTAAAAGGGGTCCTGGGTGGGAAATGGTTAAGAAGCCCTGATCTAGACAAAAGGGGCTGAAGGGTCCACCTCTGCTTAGACTTGCCTGAGTAGAACACAATAGGCTGGAATTCAACTTAGAGTAAATTCTTTATAAGGTTCTTTAGTTGGGTGGGGCAACAATTCCACCTAGATTATATGGTCTAGGGGGGATAAAATTTTGAGCAAGGACAGAGATTTTCTTAAAAAAATAATACTTGATCTCCCCAATAATTGGTTATTTAATATTCATTTCTCTCAATAGGAAGACAGTTCCTATATACATGTATCAACATATTTATGGCAGCACTTTTTGTGATAGCAAGAATTGGAAACAAAGTAGATGTCCGTAGATTGGGGAATGGCTAAGCAAATCATGGTATATGAATATTTCTGCGCTGTAAGAAAGTATGTGTGTGATCAATACAGAGAAGCATGGCAAGATCTATATTAACTGATGCATACTGAAGCAAGCAGATACAAGAAAACAGTATATACAATGACTATAGCAATGTAAATGGAAAGTACAACTCCACACACAAAAATCAAAAGTGAATTAACAAAATTAAGATCAAACTGCCTTGAATAAAGAGATATGAGAGGACACCCCTATCTCACCCCTTCCACAGGAATTGCACGTGGCACATCTTTTTGTAATTTTCCATTGTACTGATCAGTTGTGCAATTTTTTTCCTCTTTTTTCTGTCTATAAAAGTACTATTTTTTATGTGGAATGTCTCTTTGGGAAAGGGAAAGGAAAAGATGTTGGGGAAAATATAAGCCATTAATTCTCATTTTTTTTTTTGGGTGATGCAATGAGGGTTAAGTGACTTGCCCAGGGTCACATAGCTAGTAAGTGTCAAGTGTCTGAGGCTGGATTTGAACTCAGGTCCTCCTGAATCCAGGGCCGGTGCTCTATCCACTGTGCCACCTAGCTGCCCCAATTCTCATTTTTTTTTTTAAAAAAAGCCTATTTTTCAGGCTTTACAAAATCTTCCAGAAATTGTGCATTGTTTTCTAAGAACCCACACAGCAAGTTTGCCTGTTAAGATTTTATAAATTTGATACTCAATTTCCTCTGCACGTTGATACTCACTTTGGAAGATATAAGACTTTGGATAATCTATCATGTCCAGGAAAGGTTTTTGTTGTTGTTGTTGTTGTTTTGTTTTGTTTTGTTTTTAAGGGAAATATTTTTATCTCAAATAATTCTTGAAATTTCTAAGTAAGGATTTAAAGTATAAGTTTCACAAATATTGATGGCATTCATTTGGACAACTCCTTTATTTGATACTTAGAGCTTTAAAAGACCAATTTTGACTGCATCCTAGAAAATTCCAGCTCTGGACTACTTATACTGTGGTTATTTTCCCTTCTCACAATCTAAGGCAATGAAGAGTAACCCCATTGATTTTTTTCTCAGAATGATGGCTCTAGGCACTGAGCTAGAAGCAATGTTACTCCCAAGGCTCTTGGGTTTAAGGTCCTGGAATGTCCTCACCAGGGTCTGAGGGCAGGTAGTAGTCAAGGTGGATGTGGTGTTTGGACTTGCCTGGCATAAGCTTCCTCCTTTCTCTCAGGGTACCTTGCTGCTTCAGCTAGGCTGGCTTATATTTTAGGATGATTATCTATGTAAATACAAGATAATTTTAGTTGTTTCCTAAATTGGTGGGCATACTTTTTTCTTTAGATCTTGCGATGGAAGCAGAGTAATAGGATTAGAGAAAAACCTATGGATAACAGATTACACCAAAGCCAACTGGATGGGGGATCTACTTTTTTGTCCTGGTGATCAAAGGAATCTTTAGAAATCTCAGAAATTTATGAATTTTACTCCTAATGTATATTTTTAAGATTTTAAACTTTGTAAAGAAGAAAAGCTATGCAATGCTAGAACCTTTGCAGTAGGTTAAAAAAAACAAAACTCGAGCTTGTCTTCCAGGTCACTGTATCAGTGGCCTTTGTGGTTCTCTGCCACGTCAAGGTACAAGAGGGAAAGGAGATTAAAGGTGGGACCTCCAGAGAAAGGTCTGTGATCCTATGATCCATCACTTGGGATTTAACCAACATGCTGGGGGGCTTCCTCTAGGTCTGTTATTTTATTAATACCAATGCAGCATCCAAGCTGTCTATTATCTACCAAGCTCATTGCATTACTGACCTATTTACTTTTTCTGGACATACTTATATACATGCATATGCACATGTATGTGTGCATTATGAACATATACACATATATAATGTGATGGTATTGATATCTTTGGACTGCTTCTTATGTGCAATTCATCTTTTGCAATATACAACGAACTGTGTGTGCCTACCATATTTCTCTCCATTGCCACAATTTTGATTTATTAGAGCACGGCATTTCATGATTAGAGTTCTGGGTTATGTCACCAATAAGATGGGGGACAAGACATTTTTTTTCAATACTCAACCTCTCAAATTTCTACAAGGTAGAAATTATGCACCAGAAATAAAACAATTTCAACTGTCTCTATGGTGTACAACACCAAGAACCCAAAGAAGGTAAAAACTCAATGAACCAACAACAGAAAAGGATAATCATTCCTAATTCCTAATTTGATCACTCAATATCCCCTCCCTCACCATGCTCCCAGCAACACGGTTGAAAGAGTGGATCCCCAGGCTTGCAACAGAAGTTAGCTCTCCATTCCTGCCCTCCTTTTCCCCACGCACAGAAATCTAAAAAGTAGAAGCTGTGCTCAGGCTACAACAGTGAGGTTGTATACTGTGCTGCTGCAAAGCTCAACCAAAGACTGAAAAATAGATGGAGCTGAGGCAAGATAGTGACCCAGGGCAATAGGCCATTCTTGTTACATCTACAACCTGAATTTTAGTTCAGCAGAGAATATCAGATGTCTTTCATGGGTGCTTACATACCCCACAAACAGTAACTGGTAGAAGACATATGTAAATTCTTCTACTGGTCCTGACCCCAAAGGATGAGAGCCTTGGTTTGTCCAGTTCTATTCTCCTTAGGCCTCAAAGCACCTGGAGCACTGTGACGTGGCTACTGTCCAGAAATGAGTGTAAGTGAAAATCTCTACTCCATTCATCTTTCACATGCCAGCCATTCAGCATGTAACTGAACCCACTCAAAGGTTTTGGCAGGACTCCATTTTGTAGGGTATCATTGCCAGATTAGTAGCTGCCGAAACCTAATTGTGTATACATCTTCTTAGTGGATGGAATGATTTATCAATTAACTAGGCAAAAATGGCATTCTTCAAGATCTAGGTCCTTAAAGGTGCAGTGCCATTGGGCTATGGGAGGAGGCAGGGTTTCATGGCAATGACTAGATGCCTCTGGCACATCCTGTGACTTGTTTGTGAACATCATTAAAACCTGAGGGATCACAGTGAAACTTCAAATGTCCCATTTCCATTTAATGATAAAAGCCTCCTGTCCCCTACCCATCTTGTTAGAAGGGACATCTTGTATAATTTGATTCATAATAGGTTATTCTGGACAGAGTGATCCTGTGTCATTTGTTCAGCAGCAACTAGGGCCCTATAGCAGGTAAACAATCGCTTTTCAAAAGTGGCCAGTTTGACAAACTTGCAGGTCACTTATTCTTGGCAGGTCTTCCATTGGCACCTGGCTTTTTTGTTTTTTG
Source organism: Dromiciops gliroides (assembly GCF_019393635.1). Lineage (NCBI taxonomy): Eukaryota > Metazoa > Chordata > Mammalia > Microbiotheria > Microbiotheriidae > Dromiciops > Dromiciops gliroides. The sequence goes on along the minus strand of NC_057861.1, from coordinate 516,014,765 downwards.
TTTTTGGTGGGGCAATAGGGGTTAAGTGACTTGCTCAGGGTCACACAGCTAGTAAGTGTCAAGCGTCTGAGGCCGGATTTGAATTCAGGTACTCCTGAATCCAGGGCCAGTGCTTTATCCACTGTGCCACCTAGCTGCCCCAGCACCTGGCTTTTTTGGACAGATACCTTCAAAATTGTGGCAATGGAGAGAAATACGGTGGGCACACACAATTTGTAGTATATTGCAAAAGATGAATTGCATACAAGAAGCAGCCTAAAGATATCAATACCACCAAATTACATATGTGTATGTGTTCATACATACACACATGCAAGTGTATATGCATGTATATATGTATATAAGTGTGTGCGTTCCAAGGCTATAGCCTTTCTTAGGTCTCACTGGCAAGTTAAGCAATCCATGTGACCAGGAGAACCCTGAGAGATAGGAGTCATATTACCCCCCTCCTAGTCTCAGTCTCATCTATAAATTGGGATTAGTATATGGCAGAGTCAATAAATTCTTTGACTTGGGAACCCAAGATTTTGGGAAGGTAGGCTGGGGTGTGATGAAGGAAGTCTACTTTTAGCAATCTCTGGGATTGCAAGCACTGGAAAATCAAGGGGCATGTTTGGGACCACCTTTACTATGTGTTAGAGACTCCAGGATGATCTCTTATCAACCATTCAAAAATCTGAGCTCTCTCTGTCTCTCTCTCTGTCTCTCTCTCTTTCTCTCTCTCTCTCTGTCTCTCTGTCTCTCTCTCTGTCTCTCTCTTCCTCTCTCTCTCTCTCTCTCTCTCTCTCTCAACACTCTCTTGACCAATCTCTCTCAAAATCCTTCCTAATGAGCATTGTAGGCTCAGAGAACTCTTCACCAATCAGTAGTCACATCTCTCACTGTGGATTAAGCACTCAGTAACCAAGGACTGTCTCTCAGGAAACTCTTCACCCTGGACACAAGTGAGATTACATTAGGGAGAATTCACCATGGAAGAGGGTCAACAGGAGCACATTATATCTGGACATGACTGATGTAAAGACAAAGGACTTCAATAAACTTTTTTTAAGTGAATTATCACATGAGATTCAAAGAGTAAGGTACACCTTTCCTCTAATTACCAAACAACTTAATATCTTTGTACTCTGTAACTAGATCATACCTACTCACTACAGACTTGCTAAATCTAAGCACATTGCAATCTAACAAAAACTCAAGAAATGTCTACTATGTGTAGGCATTGTACTTGGCATCAAGAATACAAAGAAAAAAAATGAAACTGTATGGAACTCAAGGACATTTTCCTAGAATTTAAAAATACAGGCTCCTATAGCTTTTCCATATGATCACAAATTTATAGCTGAAAGGGACCTTAGAGATCATCTGGTTCAATCACCTCAGTGCCACCCTTGGCCCACTCCCTACCCTAGGATTCTGAGCTCGCAAAGACCAGGCTGGAATTTGAGGGACCAATGTGAACTCAGAAAATAATAGCTAATAATAATAGGTAGTATTTGTATTGTTGCATGATTTTTCTTATCCATTCAACTGATGCCAATAGTGTAGCTAGCTATACAAAAAAAATTATGCTTGTTAAGGAGAATGCATATCATAAGGTAGAGGAGATAGAAAAGGGAGCTGTCCTTGTTAGCATAGTTAGTTGCACTGAATCAAAGGGAACTACCTGTCAGGCTAGATAAAAGAAGGGGTCATTCTAGAGAACGTTAAAGCCTTCCTTTTTTTTCAGTTAAGTCTCTTTGTACCAATTAGAAGAGCAAAGATATTTAAAGGGAAACAGCTGTTGTAGCTGGTTCTGCAGTTCATGCAGGGGTTATACACAGCAAAATGGCAAATACAGAACAAAATGGAGTCACTCATATTTTCCCCAAAGTAATCTTCTTTTTAACAATACAAGACTTGAGGTAGCTAGGTGGCGCAGTGGATGGAGCACTAGCCCTGGAGTCAGGAGTACCTGAGTTCAAATTCGGCATCAGACACTTAACACTTACTAGCTGTGTGACCCTGGGCAAGTCACTTAACCCTCATTGCCCACCCCCCCAAAAAAAGTCATAGAAGATGGGGGTGGAGAGTCTCATTTAAAGTAGCTTTTAGTCCCTCTATATCCTGTCAGAGACAAGTAAACCTCTTTTTGTTAACTGTTCAATGACATGAAAGTTCCCAATGTTGAACCTGAACTGACAGGATATTGGTATTAGGGCTACCCCTTAACATCTAGACAAAAACATTATGTGGGTTTTTTAAATAAATTTTCACTTATGTCTTTTATTTTTACATCACCTACCTTTCCTAATGTCTCTCTCCCTTAGCACTCTCCCAGAGAGTTTTTTAATAAAAATAAAATAAAAAGGGGAGAGAAGTTCAGCAAAATTAACCAACATACTGAAAAGGTCTGATGCATGCACATAGTCTCTCGTCTTCTCCAAGCTGCCATCTCCTTAGAAGGGAGAAATATTGCCATTCCCACCTCTCACCTAGCCCCATTGCTGCATTCCTAAAGAAAAGCGGAAAGGGTGTGAGTTGTTTCTTAGCTCTCTTTGATAGAACAGGGCTTTGTTTCCACTCACAAACCCTTTTTGCCTGAGAAATCTTTACATGGCCCCAGGCACATAGGTATAGAAAATAGATATACAAATCAAACATTTGCTGCCAAATAGTTCATTCAGTTACAAGACCTGCATATGGGGTGGTGACTCAAAGTTTAAGAAGCTTTGTCATAGACCATAGAAGAGGCTGTTCCTAAACCATAGTTTACTCTCATTCACCATCTTGGAGACAGCCCCAACCTCAGGCTCCTCCTACCAGAGGAGTTCCTTTTGTCTTCAGTGCAAGGGGTTAAGCCACATGTCTACTTCCATGTCCCTTCTAGCAAAAGTATATTCCTTATAATCTCATCAAGTTGATTGGGATACTTAGCAAATTGTTAAGGGGCTCTTTGGATTGTTCTTATTACATAAAGATAAGGAAACTGGCACCCGCAGAAGTTGCGACTTGCCCAAGTAAAACAAGTAATAAGTAGTAAGTAAAAACAAGTAATAAGTAGCAGAGTTGGGATTTTAATCCACAGATTCAATACTGCTTCTCTCTTTCTATTTTATTGCCTGAAGAAATTTCCTGGATAATAGATGCAAAAAAAAGTCTTTCTTCCAAATTTATCTAAATAATGCATAGATCTTTGCTTCATATTTTGGAGCTCTCTCCTACAGGGAAAATCTTATCATTTAATATTTGATCATTAACATCATGGCAGGTGTATGGAACAGTGGAATATATCTAAAAGAATCATCCCAAAGTTCTTGGAACTCATTCTAAAGTGATGAGAGAAATAGTTCATGAATATATTATGTCTCTATGGTATGTAAATGGAACATAATTTAAATTTATGATACAAACTCCATAAAATTGAATAATGCTTGTGTTTGAGGAAAATATCTCAGTATTTCAGATGAAAGCAATCTGGAATCTGCAGACTTTTGGGTGGGCTAAGCAGGTAGATGGTGGTAGTTAACAGATTTTTGAAAGAGAGGGTATCACGTTACTTGTATTTCTCAGGTTCATTAGAGGAATGTCCCTCATGTTAAACTACAATTAGTCTTTAGTCCCCGGATATTTGCTTATTATTATACTAGATCTTGCTGAAACTATTTATCTTATTAACTAGTGCATATAATTTTCATTTGTTTTGAGCTTCAACGAGGCCCCCAGAGACCCATGAGCAAAAGAATTTCTAACAAAAACAGAGGAGATAAGGCACCTTCTTTTGTAGTCATGGCAACAAATATGTAACCATATGCTGAGGACTAAAAGTAAATCAGGCCAGGCCTGAAGGAAATGAAGCAACTGGTCTAAAATACATTCATTATCCTCTTACTTCTCTGTTTCTTTCTTTGTTTTTCATGGAAGTGACTGTTTTCCAGCAACACCGTGAATTAGTGGCCAATGATCAGAAGCTTTTGTTCTCTTAGTTTAATGAGGAGTTACCAAAAGTGAAGGGGATAGCAGTGGAGAAAGAAGGAGGGCACTTCTTATGGGCCAGGAACTAGGGAGATATGAATGAAATACTTCCCCTATCCTCACACACCCTCCCCTACCATTCAGGACTGTTGCAAGCAAGGACAATACGATGTAGACCTGAGTTAGGTTAACTCAGCTGCCAGGTGGACTGATCTAGGACTCAGCTGTGAGCCCTTTGGGAAAGAGGATATAAAAGTAATTTTTGAGACTTCATGGGTAATTCATGAGACACCAGGGAACTTCCTTCATGGTGGTGGTGGATTAGTTTTTTACACTGTCTTGTGGGAAGTTTTGATTTGTTTTTATCCTCCAAATTCCTTTTAACCTGCTTAGATAATTACTTCTACTCAAGCATATTGGAATAAGATTCTAGTAAAAAGGACTACTTTAAGTACTCTGGTTCTCAGGAATGCATGGTACCAGATACTGAATAGCTCGGATGAATGTAGTGAGCCTAATGAAAATGTGGTGATGTGAATGATTGAAATTTTTAAAAAATTTATACATTTTAACTAGACTGCATGCCCCATGAGAGGAAAAATTGCACGTTTTGTTTTTGCCCCCACAGTATGATAAGCCAAATATAATAGGCCATCAACAAATGTTTTTCCAAAGAACAAATTATTTGTTGTGGCAACTTCATTTCATTACATTTGTAAATGTAAGTTCCATAGCTCAGAAATCTACCCTTCTCAGGCTTTATATATACTGTGATTATCACCAGAATATTACATATTTCCCCTTTGGACCTTAGTAACTGCATATTGTAATCACAATTATACTTTGTGTAGCAGGGGACATTGACATGCTCTCTCACTATCGCATTCTCTTTGTGATCCTATGTATTTTATTATATTCCTTCTGGGGATATAGTCTTTAACAGACTGTCAAAAAGGTTAATTACCACCACTCCATCCCCCAGGAAAAAAAAAAGGTTATGAACTTTTAGTTCAAAGTAACATAGATTTAGAGCTAGAAAGGACCTAAAATGCCATCTAATTGTTCAAATTTACACACCATACAGATAAGGAAACTGAGCCCCAGAGATGTTAACTGGCACCAAAGTTAAGGGCTCTTTGAATCTAATGAGAAAGAATCACATGTTGCTTCAGTTAAGTCCTCCCACAGTCTCTGAAGTTCTTTTTGCCACCACAACTTATCTCAACCTCAGTTTCCTTATCTCTGAGTTGATAAAAATAGCACCTACTTCACAGGGTTGTTGTGAGAATCAATATAGATACACAGAGCCTCATTTTTGAGCTGTCTGACTTTTTCTCTATTATCACCATGATAAAAAAAAAAAGCCCTATAGTCATCAAATTAGGCAAAAAGTTGGTATTTTTTGTAATAGATTTGCAATTATACAGAGGCCAGTTACTTATTTTGTGAATTTTCTTCCAACCTCCTGCTCTCTGGTTGTTTTGTTGCTTATTTGAGCCAGATAGAGGTTAGGCAAAGAAAAAGAAAGGAAACTTCAGAGTTGCAGGTTCTATAATTTGTTGGGCACTCTGGTAAAAGAGTTAGTGGGAGGGAGTGAGGAATGTGAACTTTAGTTCTTGAACAAGATTTCAACAAAAATTTTTAATTATTTGTGGACTTATCTTATTCATAAATCATTTTTAAACATCATTTCAGTCCATCTCTACCAAGGACTTGGAGGAGGAAGGCCAGGGTTCAGATTCCAGTCTGAGAATAGGCAAGGGAGGAACAAGGCTAAGCTGTAGGTTCCTCATCTGTAAAAAATATACACACACATATATGTACATATACATACATATGCATATACATATATATATTGTGGAAATTTATTTTGATTTGGGGACCCTACCTTTAGGCTGAGATTAGAAAGCCTTAGGCCCTCAGGGTCTCTCCCCCTCCTCCTCAGCTTTAGCTGAGGAGAAAAAGACCTGTGGGCTGTACAAGACCCCAGGTCAGATTTGAGTGGAGAGAAGAAAAGGTATATATAGACCAGGAGGATGGACTAGGAGGGGGCTGATGAGAGGAAGACGGACTAAAGAAGGAGCAAGGAGATGGACTAAGGAAGGAGCGAGGACAGACTAGAGGACGGGCTGAGGACAGACTAGATAGACAAGAAGAGGTCAAGAGGCGACTGAGGAGACAGCAAAGATCGGAGACTAGAGACGGGGCTACAGGGATGCAGGAGAAGATGAGAAGGACTAGAAGCAGGCAAAAGAGAGGCCAAAGGGCAAACTGACAGAGCAGACAGACAGAACGTTACAGGCCTTAATACAAACCAGGGAAAGTGTAACGTGCCCTGAGGCTGGAGGCAGCTAAGGCCCTTATTGTATTCAAGAAGTTCGAAGTGCAGCAGGTGGGAAAGAGACCCAGTGGAAAGCAATCAGGTTGTACTTTATTTCCCTGTATTCTTAATTTTCAACAGTATCTCATAAATAAACTCTGCTTTGATTATTTGGTTAAAAGGCTTCTTAATCTTTAGTTTATCAGTTTGGGAGCAGTGTGGTGGAACTTTATAAACGGCCCACATTAAATTAACGAAGTCAGATAGCCAAACAGTCAACAGTCCCCAGTTTAGTCATCCATAGATTAGGCCCCCCAAAATTAAGTTAGTCATTTAAAAAATTTCTACAATATATAATTCATACTATCTACCTTACAGAGTTGCCTAGGGACAAAATGAGATTATGTAAATGTCTTGTACCTAAAGCATATGTCTTTGTAAAACTCTGAAACACTACATAAATGATAGCTAACAGTTAACAGTTAATTTTTTTTAAATTTTACATTATGATAAATTTCAAAATGGCATGCCTTTTGAAACAAACATTTAAAAAGCTTTTTTTAAAACTACTGCTGAGGGGCAGCTAGGTGGCGTAGTGGATAAAGCACTGACCTTGGATTCAGGAGGAAAATCTGACCTCAGACACTTAATACTTACTAGCTGTGTGACCCTAGGCAAGTCACTTAACCCCAATTGCCTCACTAAAAAACAAAAACAAAACAAAACAAAACAATTACTCTAAATGGTCCTAGATGTAGGAACCACTAACTTAAAAAAATATACTTATTCAGTTCACGTAGAACACATGGGATTTTTCATGGGATATGGTATGGAAACTAAGATGATAAGCAGCTGTAATTCAATGTGATTACATTAAAATAATGTAATCTGGTTTTCATAGTCATGTGTGTAAATGTATATACACATATAATATGTAAGTATGTATATATGATTGATTCTATTTCCCAGATTAGACTAACATAAGCCCAGAGATAAGGACCATGACATATCTTGGTATCACTTATATCATCCTAGTACCTCTCACGTAGAAAATATTCAATAAATATTCATTGATTGACTAAAGATGGGGAAAGGAGTGAGCATGTGTATAGCACTTACTATGTTCCAATCACTGTGTGAAGTTCTTTTTATAAATATTGTATCATTTGATCTTCACAACAACCCTTCAAGGCAGGTGCTTTGATTATCCCCATTTTATAGTTGAGGAAACTGAGGCAAACTTAACTGAGGTTAATTGACTTGCCCAGGATCACACAGCTAGTAAGTGTCTGAGGTCAGACACTAGGGTCTTCCTAACTCCAAATCTAACATTCTCTCTATCCACTGCACCACTAGCTGCCTCTAATGTGACTGGATCACATTGCAGGAAGCAATTTCCCATGTAGCTTAATCCTTTGATTTTATAACCTGAGAAGACTGAAGGATTTACCCAACACCATTTCTAATTAGTGGCTGAATGTGTATAAGCACTCAGGTCTTTTCATTTTCAGGTGCATGTTTTTGTTTTCTTTTATATTATACTGCCTACATGCATAGTATAAAGCCCTCTATGGGTTCAAATCCTGCCTCAAAAACTTAGGTGTATGACCCTAGGCAAATCACTTAACCTATTTAAGCTTCAGTTTCTTTATCTGTAAATTGATTATAACAATAGCACCTGCTTTACAGAATTGTGAGGATCAAATGAGATCTGCAAAATGCTTTGCAAACTTTAAAGCACGATGTAAAGATGATTGTCATTGTCATCATCATTTTTTATGTAAACTATATTTCTCAAATGTAAATGTTGGGTCCTTAATCATGTCATCTAAGCAAGTATTTCTCATTGCTGGTACAAGTTTCCTGACTTGATGCACCATCACTCTCTGTCCTTTTGTTTCACATTCACTTCCCTCCTTCTCCCTGAGAGAATACTTAAAAATAAGCATACACATGATCAGGTGGACCCATGCACCAGCACCTGATAAGCAAATCCCAAAGGAATATCATGAGTTTTCCTTCTGACAATTTACTAAAGTTTTCTTATTCAGTAGAGACACCATCATTCCCATTCTGATTAAGTATGTGACATTAACTGTTTTCCCCTGTTCCCCAGTTAATAATGAGATCAGGATTCAAAAGGTTGAGGGATTAGATTGTCTCATGCCACATGATCTGATCTCGCTGAGGGAGAGTTAAAGAGAAATAACTTAGTTTCATATGCCCTTAGAGGAAGAAGTAAAAGCTTAGGTGAATTTCTGTATGTGTATACATACATGTGTACATGAATGCATATACATGAATACCAAAACATTGAAGTAAGAATGTTCAAACTTGTCTATTAAATTCTTGACCTCACCATGTATCGTGTAGTCCTAAATTTGGTTTACTCCAGCAGGGGCAAAGATTGTAGCTGTCACTACAACACAAAGAGCAATCATGAATTTTATAAAATCCAATTTAAATTACTTTTATAATTTAAGTTTAAAAATACATGTTATGGGAATTAAAAGTATATCAAACACACTGAGTGTCTGAGAGGACAGTGGTGTGCTTCAATAACAGGGTAGTTTGAAAGATATTTGGGAGAGAGATAATGAGTTCAGCTTTAAATATTTGAGTTTTATGTCTAGAGAATATTTAGTTTGGGATGTTCAGTAGGCAGTTACAGATGTGATACTGGAAGTCAGTGGAGAAGTAAAGGCTAGACAAATACATCAGAGAATCATCTGCATAAAGATGATAATTGGATCCACGGAAGCTGATGAGATCATTTGGTGAAACAGTGCAGAGGGAGAAAAAAAGAAGACCCAGGATAGAGCTTTAGGGGACAACTATGTTTAGTTGTTTTTATTCATCCTTAATTTTATTTTATTTTATTATTAATTTTTTGTGGGGCAATGAGGGTTAAGTGACTTGCCCAGGGTCACACAGCTAGTAAGCGTCAAGTGTCTGAGGCCAGATTTGAACTCACTCTCAAAAACAGCCATGCAAATCACAATTCATACTACTGGAAAGACTTTCTAGAACACCTGAGAAAATTAGAACAGCAAGTGGTAATGGGAATTGAGTGAACTACACTGATTCCATCTTGTAGACTCAGTTCTGGAGCTAGCTCAGTTCCCTTTCTATTCAATTGTGGGTCTAGTCAAATTTTTGTCTTGTAAGAAAACTTTATGGCATTGTGGCTGAAAAGCTGGACCACCTCTACCTTCTGCTTAGAGATGCTTAACTAAAGACCCAGGTTAAACCCAATCAGATCCGAAGGTTAATACAAGGAGTCTTTTTTCACAATTATATATCTCAAGCAACCCATATGCTTTATCTGAAAAACTGACTGGTAAGTCAGTTATTGTTTCCATTACTGTATACTACTTGTTTTCTCTTAACTGGTCTTATTTGATTTGTTGTTTTTAATGCATAAATATCAGCTTTCCCTTGTATTCTCTAGTGCCAAAGCTGAGGAATGTGACTAATCCTGACTTGTTAGGCAATTAGCATGCATTGCTTAATAAATCCATATGGCAGAAGCTCAAACCTTTGTTTCCTCAGTTATTTCAGCTTCCACCTACCACACACCCATTTCTCAGGGTATCCCCAGTACAGGTCAGCTTGCTGCTGCTAAAGTCCAATTGCATATACCTTCCTCAAGGAGGCAGAACTATCAATAAATCAAGCAAAATAATGTTCTATATGAGCTGGACCCACATAAGCAGAGGCTCCTTGGGCTTATGGGAAAGGGTAAAACTTTGGGACTAGGACTCAATGTCTCAGCTTCTGGGCAATGCCACAGCTTATTCATCAAAGACACTGATTCCTGAAATACCCAAGAAAACAGCATCTCAGACATGGCATGTCCATTGACAATGGTAGTCTCTGGTGCTCTACTGATCTCATTAAAGGACATATCTTGCATTATCCAACTCATGGTGAGTAATTCTGGACAAGGGGTAATCATGTGACACTGTATCATACTTTCAGTAGTAATTATTTCTTGAACATAGTCTAATAAACATATTCTTCAAATAAATTTCTGACTCTCAAAGCTCCTATAGTCATTGAAACTGGCTACCCCCTTGGTGCCTACCAAAGGCTCCTTTAAGCCTAGTCCTAATAAACATAGGATCATAAGGGCCCAAGGGGAGAATCTCTTGGACAGCTCACTTTATAAAACTTTCAGTGCTATGGCTTGTTCTGTCTCCAGGTAAAAGAGAAAGACTTACATGTAACCCAATAAGTAGAAGTCATTAAAATACCCAAATGTGGAATGTACATTCTCTAGGACCAGAAGAGTCTGATAAGCCTTTCAGTTTCCTTCTTAGTCTGTGAAGATTAGCTTGTTGGGTTCTCCTCATCTAATGTATCCCTAAAAACTTATCTGACAAGGACAGCTAGGTGGCACAGCAGATAAAGCACCGGCCCTAGATTCAGGAGTACCTGAGTTCAAATCTGGCCTCAGACACTTGACATTTACTAGCTGTGTGACCCTGGGCAAGTCACTTGACCCCAATTGCCTTACCAAAAAAACAAACAAACAAAAAAAACTTATCTGACTCCACTGGATCATTAATTTTTTTTTGCATTAATCTCTTACTTATCTCTCATATGAGCCACCTTCTAATCTAAGGCTTTTATCATCATGGCCTCATGCAAGACATTCGGCATTACATCATCCATAAAATGGTGGGCATGAATACCTTCAGGAAGTAGAGTCTATCTACCAGGATTGCACCCTGCTCCCTGTCTCTCACCCTCCCACACATAACATGGTTTAGCTTTGTTTTTCCCTCAAAGGCAACAAAGCTGTCCCTGGAACTTGACTGGCCTGGGAGGAAGAAGGGGAGAAGGATCAAACTGCACCTCCCTTGATGACTTCCTGGTAGTCTCTGTTCTTATTGACATGGTCTTCTGGTCACCTAAAGGCATAAAAAGTGACCCATAACTACACCCAGCCCTTTGGACTAGGCATGTGTCCATAAACTAGATGCTGTAGTATTCTTGTTGAATATCTTTTCACTGTTAAGGATAAGTAGGCCTCCTTTTGTTAACTGTTGAATGACCTACAAATATCTCATTTTGTTCTAACGCCAAATCCAAATCAAGAGGGTATAGGCCATAGTTAGTGTCTGCCTCCCTCCCCTTCTGCCCCCACAGGCTTTTTTGAGGTTTATGATCATTAAAATATAGCAATATGAAGGCAATTTCAAATAACCCCAGAGAAGGACAGTGAAAGTGTATTGAACTCTTTCCCAGATAAAAGCAAATTGTTCTTTACTCAACTCAGTCATAGGGCCAGAGAAAAAAAAATGGAGAGATAAAAAACACTATTTCATTCACTTTAGGGGTGGGATATCCAATCCAACAGGATGACAAGATCAGAAATAGTTAGAGTAATAGGAATAAGTATTTTACTCAACTTCCAGTTGTCTTCTCTTAATCACCAGGTAATATCTACCTTCTTTAATCATCAGTGTTATTAAAAGGGGAATTTGTATAGAGGAATAATTCAGCCTTATTCATTTTCATTAGTAGGAAGGAGATATGTTTCACATCCTCCCCCAAGGATCCAATATTATTTAATATTAAATACATCAAATGGTTCAATAACTATAAGGGCTTCCATTTAGTTCTCACCACAATCAATGGGACAGAAGTTCCCATGCAGATACTACTCCTAAGGACTCATAATATCCATGCCTACAATATATTTTCCCTGATCAGTCATTGCAACTGGGGCCAAAAGAAGGAGCTTTCCACCCACTGCCACCTGAATCAGATTACTCTTGTCCTCAGTGATTTGTCTTCCAAAGTCTGAAATAGAAAATAGTCATCTTATAGAGCTATTGAGGGTTTCCTGATATCATTGTAACCTTGCCATCAACATATAACAGGCTTTCAGATGTTTGGTTCTCCACCCACCCACCCTTTCCATGCCACAGTAACTCAAGCATATGACCTCTGGTCCCTCCAGGATTCTATAGTTAAAATAGCCCCAGCTCTGGGGAAACCTCAGTCCTCACCTCAAGGGACTAATTTCAAGACTCTCTCAGGTGTGGATGCTGCTGCTTGTTTGTGAATAATGAGGTAAGATGGGGGCTTTTAGGGATATCCTCAATTTCGATGGGACAGAAAAACCCCTATTAACTTTGTGCTGGATAGTCCAATGCAAAATTTACTAATACGTTCTTGAGCTATCAATCATCTTCTTACCTACCTAATGATTTAAAAGCAATACCCAAAATTCATTATGATAGAGAGTATCATCATCCCCTGTCCTCCTAACATGATGGTAGGCATTATGCTTCCTCCTATCATCTCTTCAGCAGCTGCATGTATGAATAGCAGGGTGTTTTTTCCCAAACAGCTGCTGGGGCTGCCCTAATCTCCTGCTCAAATATTACCAATCAATTTGTCCGAGTTTCTTTTGTAGTGAACACCCACATCTAGGCCTTTGGGAAGAAAGGGTCCAATAAAAAGATAAGACCCAATAACATGTGTATTATGCTAATACACCTGAACTAGGTATATAATAAAAGGTGAGGGATTATGGGGAAGGGAGAAATCCAATCTGCCAAATCATGTGGTTTTTTTTTCACTCTTAGAATAGAATTTTATTTTCCAAAATATATGTAAAAACAAATTTTAACATCAATTTTTAAAAAAACAATTGTTCCAACTTATCTTCCTCCTCTATTCCCACCCCCACCCTCTAGAACTCAAGCATTTCAAAATAAATTATACATCAAATCATGTGTTTTAAAATTTTCATTCCCTTCTTTCTTGTCTTCCATCTTAGAACTATATATAGATGGAATTCATCACTATGGGGCCAAACCTTTTACAATTCCCCACTTTATCAACTTGAAAAAGTATAAAGGGTGATCCCCTTCTGAGACCTTCATTTGATTCACCTGATTTTGCAAGAGTAAATCAGCCAAAACAGCTTGGTGGTACAGTAGATAGAACACTGAACCTAGAATCAGAAAGATGAGTTCAAAACTGGCCTCCGATACTTACTACTGCTTGATTCTAAGCAAGTCATTTAACCTCAGTCTACCTTCCTTTCCTCATTTGTAAAATGGTAATATTAACAGCACCTACTGACTAGGGTTATCTTAAAGAGATAACATTCCTAAAATGCTTTCCAAACCTTAGAGCAAGACTAGCTATTATGTGGAAGCTGGCCAATTTGATGGAATTCTGCAGCTGATGAATACTCTAAATCATTTCCAAGAACCATTGTCCTAAAGTTTCACTGATATGTTTAGATTTCTCTTTAATCACCCAAGTTCCTTAATGTTAAAAGCCCTCCCACACTGACTCCCCTAAACTAGAAGGAAATCCCTGGGAAATAATATCCCACAGGGTAATAATAGGATAAACTTGAGGCTTTCCCACCTTTTCTAATTCCCGATCATGATTATCCCTATCATTCTGTTTTACAGCCTTAGATTCCATAGGGTCTAAGGCATTCTCCAGAGAAACCTCCGGATAAGAAAGGATTGTGTAGCTCAGACATCAACAAACTTTACCTGTAAAGGGGCAGATGGTAAACATTTTAGTCTTTGTGGGCCGACAAGCAAAATCGAGGATGTTATCTAGGTACTATTATATCAAAAGAGAAAACAAATTTCCACAAATTATTATTGGCAAAATTCAAAATATAATAATAATGAGTATACATGTCTACTGAGAAGAACGGAATTCTTTGAGGGGGAATAACATTTTGTTTAATTAGGATTCAAAGTTAGTAGTCTCTACCATTAGAAGCAACTACAAATGTTCATCTGTTAGTTCTATTCTGTAATGCATTTTTACGTATTTTATCTTTTAAAATGTCTTTTCATACAGATACATACTGCCAAATATTGATATCAGTACACGAGAATAGGCTTTTAATTGAACATGTTCATTGTTTGGAAGACCTTTATAGAATCCTATTAATTTTTCTCTTGATATTTGCCTTTTAACATGTCACTTATATTGCAGATTAATCCCTTCTAATTGAAGCTTAGATAGAAGCTCCTCGGTTTCACAGTTAAATGGATTTTGAAATATGTGAATTTATTTTATACTTGTATCAAGATCTGAAAACTACTGCTGGAACTGTAGTTTGAGTTCAGAAAATATATCCACTGTAAATTGTATGAGAATGGAGATCTTGCTTCCTGTTTCAACTTTTGGCAGCACAGGTTGCAGCTTGACATTACTTGAGATTCAATCAACATTTGTTGGATTGACTTTACTGCAGTATAAACGTCACACATAATCATTGTTTTGCCTTATAATTGTAGGTTGAATTCATTAAGAAACATTATCAAGTCTATAGCAAAAGCTAATTTCCAAAACCATTCAATGTTTGATAATAGTCATTGACAGTGGCTCTTCTCATTCAGAAAAATTTCAATTTTAGCCCTAAACTCAAAAAATTTCTCTTTTGTTTTGTTTTGACTGCACTGATAATCAAAAAACCAAAATGTCACAGTATTGCAATACATGTGGCACTCAAAATAATGTTCAGTTATAACTGTGTTATTGTGATTTGCAAGGTAAAAAGCTACAGTTTGAAGAGATGAGAGCACCACATACATTCCCTGTTCAACTACTTAACTCTGACATTTCAGGGTGGAAAATATAGACAATTTATGAACAAATAAGTGTGTCTAGGCACCAATAAAACTTTATTTAAAAATATATAAAAATAGGGGGCAGCTAGGTGGCGCAGTGGATAAAGCACCCGCCCTGGATTCAGGAGGACCTGAGTTCAAATCTGGCCTCAGACACTTGACACTTACTAGCTGTGTGACCCTGGGCAAGCCATTTAACCCCCATTGCCCTGCAAAAAACAAAAAACAAACAATATATATATATATATAATTCTCAGAATACAAAAAGAGACAGCAGGCTGTATTTTGCCCACAAGACCCTCTGTTATAGCTGTTTAGTCTCTACCTCTATGAAAATTGACCTTTTCACTTACATTATAAACATAACCATTATGTGGTTCTCTGACTTCAAATACATGCTTTTTAAAAATTAAAAACGTATTTACCTTTGTCTCTGATTGTATAATCTTGAAGGTAACATGTTCTTTCTCCTTCCATTGGCAAAACATTTTTCATAGGTGACAGATGGAGCCAAATAATGCTTCTGGCATTTTGGGAACTGTTTTCTTCTATTATGTATCTTAATAATTCTACTTGATCAGTAGGAATCCTCTCTTTGCTGCATAAAGGAAGTTGTCCATAAATTCTAAATAAGGCTTTTGCCAGGGCAGCTAGGTGGTACAGTGGATAAAGCACCAGCCCTGGATTCAGGAAGACCTGAGTTCAAATCCAGCCTCAGATACTTGACACTTACTAGCTGTGTTACCCTGAGCAAGTCACTTAACCCTTATTGCCCCACAAAAAAAACAAAAGAAAGAAAGAAAGAAAAAAAGAAGAAGAAGAAGGCTTTTACCACTGGGGAGAGAAATGAATTTAACCCTGAAAGGGAATTGTAACCTTGCTAAAGAACCTGATCCAAAAAGAAAAAAAAAGGATAAAGAGAAATAAGGATTCTTCGAGTTTATAAGAGGATACATTTGGCAAAAAAACTAAACAAACAACAGCCAAAAAAAAAAAAGAATAAACCTCCACTCACAGCACCAAATATTGTAAGCTAAGCTTAAATTTGACTTAGAGAGTAAGTTCAAGGTTATTTTGTTTTGTTGCTAAGATGCAATTGGTACTTGTGACCAATAAAACCCAATTAAAACTACCTTTAAGCTAGGTAGAAAGAAAATAAAACACATCTATCTAGTCAGAAACTGAAGGAAATGCACTTGTAGGTCATCAATCGCAGGAAAATATTTCCAATGCTGTGGAAGGAGAAAAAGGATGCCATTATGAAAAGATTTTGTGTGATTAAAATGTTGATGTTCTTTTCCTGAGGGGTCTGGGGATTTTCAGCTAACCATCTGTAATTACCACAAGCCAGAATGTTGGCACTAACAGCATGGTTGAGCAAGCAGGTGAAGCAACAAACTGTTGGGCCTCCTCTTATGAGAATCTAAGTGAAATACAGTAATCAACTTTTCTTGTATCATAGAATAACACTGTATTGGTCCAATTAAATGCCATAGAAGGCTTCTTATTGGCTGTGTAACCTAAACCCTCCTCTTCTGTACAGCTATATAACCAAGTCCAATTTGCAAAGGAGACCAAAGTTGCTACCATTAAGCAATCTTCCATAGTATGTTAATAAATTTCCTTTCTTCTCAGTTTGGCTATTTGATGCATTTTACCTCTGGTTTACAGACTACAGATTCTGTTTGAGTTATCCTGGAAACCAGGCTGAAAAATTTCTTAATATCATTTCCCATCCCCTGACCAATAAATATGTTTATAACCAGGCTTGTGCATAAAATGGGGCAAAGGACAAACTGTAGCCACAACAGCTGCAACAGCTTCAAGAGTCCTCCAAGGTCCCATTACACTAAAACAACAACAGAGAGAGAAAAAAAAGTTGTGTCATTAGTTCAAAAATAATGATATTACAATGCAAGAAGGCTAGATGCAAGGATGAGGAAATATTCTGGCAATTTATTATTTCGATATAACTTTTCTTGCCATAAATTCTCAATTTGGAAGATTAGAGTGGGAGGAGAAAATACAATCAGAGCGGGATAAAACAGGAAGGAAATATGCTTCAGCTCCTAAAAGATTTATAAATAATGCTGTACCCTGTGGCCTTGCTTTTTGATACAATAAATATTGATACCATCTCTATATTTCACTTTTAACTTATGGGCTTAATTATACCTTTTACTAAAGGATACATTGGGGTATGCTGGAAAGAGCCAATTGTTTAATTTGCAGTAAGCATTTAAACCTCAGAAATCAGCAAATGCAGCAAATCAGGGCTTAATTTATTCTTTTGTTGATTGTCTAGATTTAAGAAAGTGATGGACAAAATATTAATGATTCAGATTAAACTTAATACATCCTCCCTGCCCCAAGCTTGTTGTTAAACATCTACTAGCTCACCTAGTCTTCCTTTGTATTAGCATAAATTGAGACTGAATTTGTGATTTTTCCCCAACCCACCTCTTTGAAAATTCTACAAGAAATACACATTTCTTGCTATGACTTTATGCTCAATGTTTTGTAAACTGAGGCAAACCTCTCTTAACTGGAATGTAAATCTCTCATTCATCCAAAGGGGAAGATGGGAGAATGCAATAGCTAGTTCTCCAGAGAATGCAAAGGCCAGCTCTTGAGATTTAAATCCCCTTCTTCCCAAAAGGGAAGGAGACCAGAGAAAGACAATGCCTGTAAAATTTAAGGTTTTTATTAAGCAGATAAGAAAAGAAAATTTTGACATGCCGCATGGGTACTATCCAGCCTATGCTGAATAGGACACCAGGTAGTAGATTTGGTGGGTTTATGTACATTTTAAACAAAGGCAGTTAAGGAATTTTAGAGGGAAAGGTGGCCTTAGTGGGTTCCATTCTCAAGGGGAGGGTGGAATTAGGAATTCCAAGGGTAAAGGAAGTGGCCTCTGATACACAAATCAGAAAGCATACTTGGCGATAAGCAGTTCACAGTTCAAGGCTTGATTAGATGTCTTGATGAGGAAATCTCTCAAAAAACAGGATAATTCTGAGAGTCCTACAACCAGAGTTGGGGGAGAGCTGAAAACAATAAGACCATAAACAGGATATGTTCATAGTCTTCTAACTTGCAGTCAGGTAAGACAGGAATGTCTCTTGAAGGTCCTTAAACCACCATCAACAAATAGTTCAAGATCTGCTCCAATGTTAGTATGAGCTTAATTGGCTTCAGTTACTAATTTTCCAACTAGATTGACTTTGGTCACTGCAAAGGATTGTTGGCATGTTAGCCAATGCAACCAATCCTCATAAGTTGTTGTGATTACCTGGATAAGTGGGGAACTCAAGCAAATCAAGGTATCCATTTACACAGTTTAGAATGATCAGTCAGTTAAAAAGAATCACATCTTATCTCCAGAGACACAAAGAAGGCCACAGATGTTCTCCCTGCTTAATTTCTTTTTTGGCATATGATGCAAAGTGATAGGTAATGCTCAAGGTTTTGCAACAGAGGAAAAATTTTTCTTTTCCTTGATGATAAGTGAGACTTCTCTGTCATGTCTTATGAGATGGTTTTTAATAATATGGCAGAATAACCATACATAAATGAAGTGTGACAGATATGCTTTCCAAGGAAGTCTCATTAAGATCTTTATTTAGAACTGTGAAAGAAAAATTATATTTCATGTTTTTAGTCAATGCCTATCAGAGATCATTTATTAATACATAAGCATTACTGCTTGGAAAGAATTGAAATGGACAGTTTCACCTGCTAATTGAAATTCTCCCTGACTCAGGAAAGTTCTATTTAAATTTTATAATAATCATGAACCAAAAGACAAAATTCCATAATAAGATATTGTTGAATATTAAAATATAATTTTTGTATCTGCCTTTATCTTACAAACAGATCAGAGAAATAATTTTAATCTCTCCTACAAAATTAATAAACACATCAGAGAAATTATAATATCTTATAATATCTCCTACAAAACCAGATCAGACTTAATTTCCTACTAACCAGATCAGAGAACATGATACCTGTCCTCCTATGAAACAGCTCAGAGACAGACAGAAAAAAACATAAACATAATATCAATTTAATATTTTGTCCCAAGAAGAAATATTTAGCACATAATCATATTGTCATGGGGTGCAGATCCCCCCAGAAGTTCTCTGGGGCACATCAAGGAACCTTCTTCTTGAGAAACTAAACCAGAGGACAGATAAGCCTAGAGAGATAAACTGAACCAAGGACTGAACTAGCTTGGGATTCCTACCCTTCATTCTGGTCTCCCTTACCCTGGGGAGATAAATTTGGGTGTGGCTGCGTCCTTTGTGTTCTGAAGAGGGATCCGTAGCCACCCACACCCAATTCCTCTAGTCACTACCAGTGGGGGATGGTCCTCCACTCCTCACCCAATTCCCCCAGCTACCACCAGTGGGGGATGGTCCACCCTCACTAAAGGAACTTTCCACAGGCAGATGGTCCACCCCCATCAGGCCTCTATAAAAGTACTTTCCAGTCTTCTGTTCGAGGAGATTTGGTACCTCGGAGCCATGTGCTTCATGCCAATCTCCCCATGAAAGTCCAAGGATTTCTTTCATGGTTTCCCTCCCCCCACCCTTCCCTTCCCTTGCTCCTAAATAAACTATCACCTTATTCTAACTACTTTTGTGTGCAAGAGGGTGTAATTCTTTAAAGAGGAATTCCCAAGAACCCCAACCCCTAACCCAACCCCAACCCCTAACCCAACCCGTACCCCATTTTCCCACCATTACAATATGGAGACTCCCCTCCTAAGAGAGAAGCTCAGAGACTCCCCATTTCTGAGGGTATATATGAATTTTTTGTCACTGATCACAGGGCATTGTTAGTTTCAATACTATGATACAGAAGCAAAGGCAGTTTAACAATTTCAGTTATTACAAGCATGGAGGAAATACCAAAGTGTCATGATAAGATTACAGGATTCCAAAAAAAAAAAAATGTGTTTGGCAAGGATGAGGACATCCAGTAAGTCCCAGATAAGGACTTTCTGTCCTGGTGAAAAGAAGACACTAGGTAGGATCTTTTATCTGCTAGCTATCTGGGTTCAGTTTGGAGTTCAGTTGAAGGACATTTTGCTCTTATTAACCCAGGGTTTCATAAAAAATACTTTTGGATAATAAGGTACCTCCATCAAATCCAGGTGATCCATATATTCATATTAACAACATTAAACAAAGACAGAAAGTTTGAGTTAGGGTTTTTTTTTTTATTTGAATGGTAATGTTAGTGCTGTAGGCACATACCTGGAGAAGACCTGTCTTCCTAAGTCAACTAATCTCTCTTTAACTACTTGATCTGGTAAAAAGTGAACAGAGATACTTCTCTGAATTAGACAAAGACAATTCCATTCTTAATTTAGTCACTATAAACAAGACAACATCTCTATCTTTGATTCAAATAAAACCAAGCTCATTTTCTCTTTGATATTAAGTTTCCTGATAAGATTTTTCATTCAGATGAAACCCAAGGGGGGCGGCTAGGTGGCCCAGTGGATAAAGCACGGGCCCTTGATTCAGGAGTACCTGAGTTCAAATCCTGCTTCAGACACTTGACACGGGCAAGTCACTTAACCCCCATTGCCCGCAAAAAAAAAAAAGAGACAGATGAAACCCAAAGCCTCAGGCTAATGTACTATCCAAATAGTAATTCTTAAAAATGTATAATATAGCTAAGGCCTTAGATGATATACTTCCACAAGGAATAAATGAAGGGTTATGGTACTGAAAATGAATCACACTATAGAAAAATCTTATTTTAATGTGGAGCCTCCTTCCAAAATCTCTGCAGTCAATGTGGGTTCCAATCTCGCCTCAAAAGTTCACCACCTTTTTGATCTTGGGAAAGTCCGTTAACCTCATCTGTAAAATAAAGGGATTAGATGAGATAAAGTCCCTTATGATTGGCTATTCATGTCCCTATAATTCCATAAATTGTGATGGACTGGCATTTAGTAAGCAGGTAAATCCAGTCATCAAAATATGTGAGGGAGGGCTTAGGAACACTTCCTATTTTTTCTATTTGTCACTTGGAGAGACTGAGGCAGCAGAAGGAATGGCTTGTTTAAAGTCAGTCAATCAATGGTAAATCTGAATCTCACCCTATGACTTTACACAATGATTTAAATTATTTGAGTCAAGAATAAACAAAACTTAATGGATCTTTTAAGATCACTTCTGGTTCAAAATTTCTATCATTTGGTTTTTTGTTTTTATATTTATTGAGAAAGGAGAAATTTTAATATGGGGAATAGAATTTTTTTTATTTGAAAAAAACCAGGCTCCTCTACTGAAAGGCTTATGTTGTGTCTATATTTGATGACTATGTTGACTGCTTGATGTAAAGCTAACAGCTGGGCAATAGGAGTCAAGAATGGGTATCACTCTTCTGTTTCTCCAAGCATCTTTTCTATGAGAATGAATCTACCTCAAAAACACTATATGAACCTATATCTGATTGCTTACCACCTCAGGAATAGGAAAGGCAAAGGAAAGATAGAATTTGGAACTCAAAACTTTAAATAAAAATGTTTACTATTTTTTTAAACTCTATATAAACTAAGAAAGGGATTTTGTATTCTGAATACTGACTGCCTTTCTATGTTCTTTTCATATTCATAAGTAAATTTCTAATTTTAAGAAAGCCTAAAATTAATAAGAATAAAATGTTATATTATTTACGATATTTACCTGGAATCTATTTTATTTTATTGCGTATCACATTTCATATTATACATGTATATATGTACATGTATATTCAGCTTTCAATTTTACAAATAAAAAATATTATATCATTAAGATAGAGAGCTTTCTCCACAACAGAAGACCCCAAATATCTATTATATTATCTTTTTGTTAATTATCTCCAATTTATCCATATCTTTCATATCTCTTATATATCCACATCTATCATATGTAGTTTGCACCTTGTCTCCCCAATTTGACTGTGAGCTCCTAGGGAATAAGCACTCTCCTTTGCCTTTCTTTGTATCCTTAGTACCTGGGCACATAGTAGGTACTTGCAAATGTTTATTGGCTAAATGACTATCTATGATATCTGTGATTTAGTAGATAAATACTAAGGAGGACTTGGTAGCTAACTCCTAGGAAGATATACATAGCACTGATTGTCTCCAAATCCAGCACCTTACCTCATGATGCTTATCTCATATCCATGATTTCAATTATTCATGATAACGTAAGTATGGATTTTAAAACAAATACATTTTTTCTCCCTTAATTGAATAAGCATTTGTGTAAAGCACTGAGATGAACACAAAGGTAACTAAAAATGCTCCTATCCTTAAGCAGTTCAGTCTAGTGTGAGATTTAAAATTGGATATTAGATCATAAATCTCCCCTCTTTAACCTTTCCCTTAATTTATCTCCCAGACTAGTAAATGGAAGAAGCTTCTGGTTTTCTAGTTAGAGCTTTATTGTGTGGTAGTTACCAGGTGATGTTGATTAGAGGGAGAGGAAAGTAGAAATACAAAACAAATAGTCTTAAGTCTAAGCTTAGTTTATATTCCATATAAAACTCACCAAAAGCCCAAGGTCACCTTTGGGGAGAGAGAGAGACCAAGTCAAGCACGTGCTGCTAACCGCGAGCCAGGCCGAGTAGAACTCCAGTCAGCGTCTGTCTGTGCAGCACAGCCAGGAGACCAGCAAAGCAAGAAAAAGATCCCACTTCCGTTCTCTCCTTGCCTTTTAAGCTCGCACCCTGGAAGTCGAGTGCTCAGCAGGCGGACTGGTGTGCGCAGCTCCTGCCATTGGTCTCCTCCCCAAAAGGGTGGTCCTTAAAAAAACTGGCGTCTCTCCATTATCGCTAACCGACTGTTAACACTTTTTACCACACTAGTAGGTGAGAAATAAGAAAATTCAACTATGCTAAAAGGCAATATATAAGTTATATTAGAAGAAAGATACAACCAAGATACCATGGGAAAGGTAAGAGATCACTTTTTGGGGAAAAGTTCACATTGGAAGTCTTAGAGGGCAGAATTTCATCAGATGGAATTAGTTGCATGAGTATGTCTTCTTATTGGAGTGAATGCTGTGGTATTAAGATGGGCAACAGCAAATCTTGCATAGGGAATGATGAATAGGTATATCTGGTTTGAGAATAGGATACATTGTAAGAGATAATAAAAGATAGATCTAGCCCTTGGGAACATTTTATTTTTTGGAAGACTCCAAATTCACAGCTAAAGAATAAGGATTTTACTAATTTATTTAGCGAGTGATAAGAAAAGATTAAAGTTTTTAGCAAGGGGAGAGACACAATCCAAGTGATCCTCCAGGAAAATTATTCTGATTGCATAGCACATGTTGGAGGCTTGAGGGCAGATGAGACAGGATCAGAAGATG
Source organism: Dromiciops gliroides (assembly GCF_019393635.1). Classification (NCBI taxonomy): domain Eukaryota; kingdom Metazoa; phylum Chordata; class Mammalia; order Microbiotheria; family Microbiotheriidae; genus Dromiciops; species Dromiciops gliroides. The sequence continues at coordinate 515,991,483 of NC_057861.1, read as the reverse complement.
GGAGCAGAGAACAGTTAGGGGGCTACTGTGGTATTCCAAAAATAAAATTCTGAACTACAGTAATAGTAGTGGGAACAGAAAGGAAGAAATGAGGAAAGGGACATTTTTGGAGATAAAATAAGGAGAGTTCATTGACTAATTGGTTATGGGAACCAAGGGAGAAGGAAAGGGTGGTTCAGATCCTTGCTGCCTATAAACATACATGTTTCCTTCATCCTTAAATTAATAAAATAAAACAACCCTCAATAGATCTTTTCACACCTGCAAGCCATCACATTATATCTGTTCTCTTCTTTTGAGCAAAACACCATGAAAAAAACTACCTGCAATTGGTGTCTTCACTTCCTCTCCTCACTCTCAAGTTGCGGGGAGGGGACAAAGAGAGAAAAGGGGGGGAGAGGTTGGAGGGAGAGAGAGAGGGAAAGGGGGAGAGATACCTTTCCACTATTCTGGTTCTCTCCCTGTGGTCACTCACAGTATTGCAATAAAACTTGGGAAACTGAGTCACTGAGTCTTGTAATTCTTTTGGGACAACTCACGATCACTTTGACCCCTAATTCCATCCCACATCATTTGGTGCCCCGTGTGACTTAAAGTCCCAGACTCAAACTCTTTTTTCTTTTTTGAAACAAGTGGGGTGAGATCTTCTTAAGATAAGTTTGGGATCTGTCTTTAACTCCTGCACTCAGGTTTTGGCTCATTTGGGAGGTACAAATTGGGACAAGTCTGATTGCACTGACCTTGGAAAGAAAGCAGGTGGTGTTTTATTGCAATATGGTCTGACCACAGAAACCCCCTCATTCCACTCTTGGGTTCCCAGGGATGGAGTACGTATTGTGTTTTTCTCCTCCATTACCTCAGAAACCTCAGTTGCCTTCGGTGGGCCTCCAAGGTCTGAGGTAGGATTTTTCTCAGGTGCCATCTTAGCCCAACCCACCTTGGGGGAGACAGGGAGAGAAGGCATTCTGCGTGGCCACTCGGGTGTATCCTTGCAACTTTGGAAAAAAGGGAAAAAATTGGACATGGGTGAAAAGAGGGAGAGGAAAGGGGGGATAGAGAGAACATTTATTATCCATTTACTATGTGCCAAGCATAGTGCTATACAACTAAAATTTCTCTCTTCAAAGTTAGCAATGATCTCTTAATAGTTAAATATGATAATATTGTAATATTCTCATCTTGATTCTCACCTTTCTTGTCCTCCTTGTAGCATCTGACACTGGTAAACATCTCCTCCTGAATACTCTCCTCTGAGTTTTTCTGACTCTGTTCTCTATTGGTTCTCTTTTCTGACTGATTATTCCTTCTAAATCTTTTGCTAGATCTTCATCCGTGTCATGCACACTAATTTTTGTTTCCCCCAAAGACTCTATCCTGGGCTCTCTCCTTTTTTTTCTATACTGAAACTTTCCTGTCCCAGTAACTTTCAGGACCCTTGCTGTACATTGTTTCCCCCATTATAATGTAAGTCTCCTGATGACAGGGCCTTTTTTTTTTTGTTTCAATTAGTCAAGTATTTATTAATAGGCATTGTGTGAAGCTCTGGAGATACAAAGAAAAGTAAAAAAAAAAAAAACCAAACCCTATCCCTGACCTTAAGAAGCTCACAATTTAATGGTGGAGACAACACAGAAACAACTCTTTATAAACAAGATATAAACAGGATAAATTGTGTCAGGATCCCCATGCCAAGATCACCCTTCTCTTTTTATTCCTCTCTTTTTACCATTAGGGGAGACCCTCTTTTCCAGAGCTAAGGCTCAGCAAGCAAACTGTGTCCTGAACTTGTCATAACAACAATCCTTTGCATTCACTTTTTGGATGAACTCTGCTGCAGCTAAATCACAGAATTGGCTCAAACCAACCCTAGGTAGTGCCTGAGCTCAGACAAACACTTGCAGGAACCATATTCCAGTCATAAAGCCCTGCTATGAATAGACTTTTTTTTCACTAGGCAAACTTGCCTCATTGTTGCTGCTACTTCTCACTTCCTGGCTCTTTATATAGGCACAACTATATGTATCAAGGCTTAGCCTCACTGCCTTGGGTCTCCTCCTATCAGAGACCCTAACACATGGGTCTAGTTTCCTTCTTCCAATGGAATAAAGGTTTTTGCCCATAACCTCTGTGAGCTATTTTGTTTTGTTTTATTTTATTTTCCAGAGTTTAATTATTGGTGTAAAACCTCTGTGGCTCTTTGATTATTTTGTTTGTCAGAGTTAACAGTTGTTGTAGAACCTCTTTGAGTTCTTTGGTGTTTTCAAAGTTAACAGTTGTTGCATAATCCCTTATGCCTCCCTGGTAATTTGTTTTCAGAGTTTGACAAGTGGAAATAATCTCAGAAGGAAATTACCAAGACTATAGGGAACTGGGAAAGGCTTCTTGCACAAGGTAGGGCTTTAGATGAAATTTGAAGGAAGCCAGGAAATCTTGGAGTTGGATATGAGAAGGGAGTGAGTTCCAGGCATTGGGGACAGACAGTAGAAATGCTTATTGAGGAGATGAAGCTTCTCATTCTAGAAACAGCAAGAAGGCCAGCATCACTGATAATAGAGTATGTAGTATGGTGGATGGGGTGGTATGGGAGAGGATGTAAAAAGACTGAAAAAGTAGGAAGGAATCAGGTTATGAAAGGTTTTAGAAATCAAATAGTGAATTTTATGTTTGATTCTGTTGGTAATAGGGAGCCATTGGAGCTTACTGAATGGGGTGGTGGGATGATTTAGTCAGACCTGTACTTTAAGAAGATCACTAGATTTGAGGCAGGGAGACCAACCAGCAGGCTAGTACAATAGTCCAGGTATGAGGTGATGAGGGTTTGAACCAGGGGGGTGGCTAAGTCAGATAAGAAAGGGGGTGATAGGGGGCAGCTAGGTGGCGCAGTGGATAGAGCACTGGCCCTGGAGTCAGGAGTACCTTGAGTTCAAATCTGGCCTCAGACACTTAACACTTACTAGCTGTGTGACCCTGAGAAAGTCACTTAACCTCAATTGCCTCAGTAAAAAAACAAAAAAAAAGAAATGAGAAAGGGGGTTATATATAAGAGATATTATCAAAGTAGAAATGGATGGATTTGACCACTGATTGAATAGGAGGATGAGAGAGAGTAAGGATTACACCTGGATTGTGAGACTGAGTGACTGGGAGGATGGTGGTAGACTCAATAGTAATAGTGAAGTTAGGAAGAAGGGAGAGTTTAAGGAGAAAGATAATGAGTCCAATTTTGCACATATTGGGCTTAAAATGTCTAGTCATCGGGGCAGCTAGGTGGCACAGTGGATAGAGCACTGGCCTTGGATTCAGGAGGACCTGAGTTCAAATCTAGTCTCAGACACTTGATACTTACTAGCTGTGTGATCCTGGGCAAGTCACTTAACCCTCATTGCCCTGAAAAAAATGTCTAGTCATCTTGAACTTTTAGGACAGTGCTTGACTCATAGTAACAGCCAAAAAATCTTTTTACCTTCATTTATTTGTTCATACTCTATCTCATCAGCTCCTAGGGGTCCAGCTATCATGTTTAGACAGATTATTCTGATCTCTATTTACCCAACCTTTGTCTCTCTTCTGAGTTCCTGTACTACATTACCAAGTGCCTATTTTGAACTGGATGTCCCATAGGAAATTCAAACTCACCATGTTCACAATAGTACTCAATATCCTCCCTGTCCCTAATCCTCCCCTCTTCTGATCTTACCTATTACTTTCTTTTTATCATAAAAGTATTTTATTATTTTCCAGTTACATGGAAAGATAGTTTTCAACATTTGTTTTCATAAGATTTTTAGTTACAAATTTTTCTTCCTCCCTTATAAGTTATATATGTACAATCACATTAAACATATTTCTGCATTAGTCATATTGTGAAAGAAGAACACAAGGTAAAAACTTCAAAAAAGAAAAGGAAAAAACAGCCCAAAAGTAGAAACAGTATGGTTCAATCTGCATTCAGAATCCACAGTTCTTTTTTCTGGATGTGGAGAACATTTTCCATCATGAGTTCTTTGGAATTATCTTGGATCATTGCACTGCAGAGAAGAGCCAAGTTCTCACAGTTGATCATCACACAATGCTGCTGTTACTGTGTACAATGTTCTTCTGGTTCTGCTCACTTCAGTCAGCATCAGTCCACTTAAGTCTTTCCAGGTTTTTCTGAAATTGGTCTGCTCATCATTTCTTATAGCACAATAGTATTCCATTACATTCATAAACCACAACTTGTTTAGCCATTCCCAAATTGATGGGCATTCCCTTGATTTCCAATTCTTTGCCACCAGAAAGAGAGGTGCTATAAATATTTTGTACATATATGTCCTTTTCCCTTTTTTATGATCTCCTTGGGATACAGACCTAGTAGTGCTGTGACCAATCACTTGTCATTGGCTGGCTGAGGTTATAGTAGGGGCAGGGGGAATCCAATCCCTTCCTCCTCTCCTTCCCACCACCCCAAGTGGCTCAAAGCAATCCTCTTTACTCAAAAGCTGTCAGGAATGAGTGAGAGATCATCTTCTTAAATTTCTTGAATGCATACTCAGTTCCAATTCAGTCTCTCCTGGGTCCTTCTTACTCTGAAGACAGTTATAAGGTTTTTCATTATCTTATAGTATTCATCTTGACTCATCAGAACTAAAACTGGGTTCTGAAGACCATGTCACCAAGGACTGAGGTCTCACTGGCCAATACCCTAATTACAGTAGTAATGAAGGATTTCATAGATTCATCTACATTCTCCATTTGATTAAAGCTATTAAGTCTATGATCATGGAACAGAATGAAGACAGCTGACCCCCAAGGAAATCCAAGGCCTTGATCTTGCTATCCTAAATAACAAGATTAAATATAGATTTACCAAATGGTATATATGTGTGTAGATAGATAGATAGATAGATAGATAGATAGATAGATAGATAGATAGATAGATAGATAGATAGATGTTTTTTGTGGGGGGCAATGAGAGTTAAGTGACTTGCCCAGGGTCACACAGCTAGTGAGTGTCAAGTATCTGAGACCGGATTTGAACTTAGGCCCTCCTGAATCCAAGGCTGGTGCTTTATCCACTGTGCCACCTAGCTGCCCCCCCAAAATGGTATTTTGATATTGCCATATGGTAACTTCATGTACTACCTGTTCCACTATTTGAAGAAGCATATATTTTCTCATCTTTTAAAGATTGTTATGGCTTTAGTTTAAGAAGAATATCATTTTTGGTTTGCCTACTTAATAGGGAATGGTCACACCCCTTTGCTGCATAATCTAGAATTCATCAGTGTTTCCCAAGATATATAATTTGTATGATATTAGGCCTACCTTCAATGATGCAAACCCTTACACACAATAGCAGATGGTCTTCATGTATTGATATAGACAAAATCATTATTCACCACTTGGTGGCCTTTACTAACTTAGCTAGATTGGTCTTTAGGCAATAGTTAACAAAATCTGCCATTAAATCTATATTCACAGTCTTAATTAGCTTTAGTATAAACTTCTAGAAATTATGCATTGCTGGTATAGATTTCAGGAATCCAGAGACACATGATGAGGCATGAAAGCAGGATTTTCTTTGGTGGAGGTTGTAGAAAATATTTATGATTAAATTAAAATTTTATCTAGCCTTTTAAAAGTATTTTCTTGGGGCAGCTAGGTGGCGCAGTGGATAGAGCACCGGCCCTGGAGTCAGGAGTACCTGAGTTCAAATCTGGCCTCAGACACTTAACACTTACTAGCTGTGTGACCCTGGGCAAGTCACTTAACCCCAATTGCCTCACTAAAAAAAAAAAAAAAAGCATTTTCTTCCTGCAAGAATTATGAGTGATTGTCTAAGATTATACAAGTCATAAACTTCATATGATATGTGATGGTGGCAAAAGTTCCCATGCCAACAGAATCACAAGTTGCTTAGTGTTTTGCAACTGAAGAAAGAAATGTATATTACAGAGAAGCTTTAATTTAATTTAGTACTAGATTGTGTTGATTTGCTTTATTCAGAAGTTATGCCTATACCTCTCCCCTTCACTGAAAATAGAGGAAAAGTTACCAGTAAAGGTAATATGCTGAGTCAAAACTCTCAAAGAACAGGGATTTCATCTTGATTACAAAATAGAAAAGGTGAATTTGACTGAACCCTGTAATTCCTTAGCTTTTTCTACTAACAATAACCAAGTCTGTAACAGTACATATGTTGTAGCAAAAACAAATAAACGATAGGGGTAAATGATGGACTTGGAGCCAAGGAGAGGCCCTTTGAACATTGACACCAACTTCCTGTGTGGCCCTGGGCTAATTACTTAGCCATACTGTGTTTCAGTTTCTTTATTCATAAAATGAAAAAGGTTGGACTAGATAAGTTCTAAGTTTTCATCCAATTGTAACATTCTGCGATTCCATATGTTTGCAACTGGTAATGCAATAGATTTGTCATTTATTAAAATTTTTGCAGGGCTGTTTGCTTTCTTTTTGATGTTTAAAGTGATCTTAATGAGGACACAAGGAAAACTTAAAATTCTGTGGAGAACCAAAATATACACTCAAATTGATGTTATTAGGAGTAAGCCAATATTTTTTACACTGGAAAAACACAATTCCTATGGAAAGTGAATTTATAGCTAACAAGAATTAAATTAAGAATATATTATGAGGGGCAGATGGTGGCAAAGTGGATAAAGCATCAACCCTGGATTCAGGAGTACCTGAGTTCAAATTTGGCCTCAGACACTTGACACTTACTAGCTGTGTGACCCTGGGTAAGTCACTTAACCCCCATTGCCCCACAAAACGAAACAAAACCCCAAAAAGGAATATATTATGATATATTTTAAGTGGGTAAGAACGTTGGGTCTTGAGTCCAGTGTTTCATATTTTTATTAATGATCAGGCTGAGGAAATAGAGTATCAATAAATATAGAATGAATAAATAAATGAAAAGATCACTAAAGGGAAGCTGAATTCTGAGTAACTGAAGAACAAGTGAAGACCTTGGTAGATAATAAAACAGAGGAGTAGAGACCATAATGAGGTATATGTTACTGTATAGTCACTGCAGTGAGTTTTAAAAGAAAATGCAACATGTACAGGAGGGGTATTTGAGAAATGACTGATGTAAAAAATGCATCAATAAAACATTTCTTAAATACATTAAGGGTGGCTAACAAATTTGAAGGCAAGATGTACATCTAAAGCAATGTTTAAAAAAATTGGCCAAATTATCAAGAAGCAACAGAAAAAAATAACTAGAGAAAAATCAGTCATATAAGACTGGAAAGGATTCAAGAGTCATGATCAACAAATTAAACTCAGGTCAGTAGGATACTGATAGTAAGAGTTATAACAATTATCCAAGGAAAGATATTGTGGAATATTTTCCAGTTATCTTTTAAAACTGGATGGACTTATACTTTGAGAAAAGCCCCAGATCTGGAAACAATGGAGAAGGAATTGTGGAATTAATTCCTCTTTGGTTTACTTTGCTGCTGGGTGACCATAGGGCAAATTACTTAGTGTCTATGGGCCTCAGTTTCCTTATCTGTAAGTAGGGATTATGATAGTCCTACCTCACAAGGTTGTTGTGAGAATCAAGTAAAATAACAAATATGTAAAAGACTTTGCAGATGTTAAAACACTATATAAATATTAGCTATTATTATCATGCATCTAGGTGGCACAGTAGATCAAGTACTGGGCATAGAGTCAGGAAGACTCATTTTCTGAATCTTCTGGCCTCAGATGCTTATTAGCTGTATGGCCATGGGCAAGTCACTTCACCCTGTTTGTCTCTGTTTTTTCATCTGTAAAATGAGCTGCAGAAGGAAATGGCAAACCATCCCAGTATCTCTACCAAGAAAACCCCTAATGGGGTCACAAAAAGTCAGACATGATTGAAAAACAACTGAACAAAAAAATTATTATCATGGTTATTATTATTATTATCTGCCTAAAGAGTGGTCTGGCTGGCCATCCTTATTGCTTCTCTTCAATATACCTGACTCCTGATGACCTTTTCTTAGTTCTCATCCTCCATGTGTTTTTTGTAGCTTTTTACATTTACCATCCACTCTTCCTGATACTCTCTTCTCCATTTGCTTTCATGATAATACTCTTTCCTGTTTATCCTATGCTCTATATTACCATACCTTTTCACTGTTCTTTTCTGGATAATCATTTACCTTTTGCCACACGAGGATGCCCCAAGACTCTTACATTCTCTTTTATTCTCTCTGATCTCTCCTTTAATGATCTCATTTGCTTTAATGGGTCCAATTTTCATTTCTACACAAATGATTTCCAAATCTGTGTTTGAAGACTTAATCTCTTTCCATAATGTCATTCTCACACTTCTAACTACCTGCTGGCTATCTCCACTGAGGACTGATCCAAAACTCAAATGCAACACATCCCCAACTGAACAGTTCATCTTTCCCTTTAAATTAGTACTTCTTCCAAACTTTTCCATTTATATTAAGAGTACCACCATCCTCCTAGTCACCCAGGTTTGAAACTTCAGACTCATATTCAACTCCGCCCTCTTTCTTGCATGGACAAGAAATCATTCTCTGGAAGTTTTAAAATTTTCTTCTTTCAAAGTTCTACCTTGGGGCTGTGCTGTTCTGTTTAGTGACCAGCTCCTCCCAGCCATCTTTTTGACAACTTCACCTACCAGCAGGGAAGCCTCATTTCACATTATTCCCTACTCTGTACTCTACATGCCAGTCAAACCAGCCTGCCTGCTATTCTCTGAAGTCATTATGCTGTCTTTGAACTTCCTGCATTCTTACAAGATGTCTACTGTGCCTAGAATGGACTCCCTTCTCATCTTCACCTTGCAGAATCCTTATCTTCCTTTACGAGTGAACTCAGGTAGTAGCTCTTTCATATAGCTAGGTTTCCCATCTGTGTCTTTGTGTTTTTTCCCTGATCAAATAATTTTAGTACCCTTTGTTTGATCTTTCCTTTTGCCCCTTAACTACCTACCTTTTATTTTTGTTTTTTGGGGTTTTTTTAGTGAGGCAATTGGGGTTAAGTGACTTGCCCAGGGTCACACAGCTAGTAAGTGTTAAGTGTCTGAGGCCGGATTTGAACTCAGGTCCTCCTGACTCCAGGGCCGGTGCTCTATCCACTGCGCCACCTAGCTGCCCCAACTACCTACCTTTTAAAATATTCATCTATACATATAGTGCATCTCCCCAATGAAATATAAGCTCGTTTAGGACAAGGATTGATGTTTTCTTTCTTTTTTTATCCCTAGGGCCTAATGAATTCACTCTCTCTCTCTCTCACACACACACACACACACACACACACACACACACACACACACGTCCAGGAATGGGGGGGGGGTGCGGGGAGGGGCAGAGAAGAAGACAGAGAGAGAGAGAGAGAATGAATGAATGAATGAATGAATGAATGAATGAATGAATGAATGAATGGATGGATGGATGAATGAATGAATGAATGAATGAATGGATGAATGAATGAATGAATGAATGAAAGAATGTTTTCTGCGTCAATCATTGTGTCAAGTCCTAGGGATACAAACACAAGCAAGCAAGATAGTCCCTGTCCTCGATATGCTTAACTTCTAACAGAAGACAACACCACATAAAGGGGAACTGGAAAGAGAGGATGCAAAAGTTTGGAAATGGTAGTTGAGAAGTGGTGAGAATGCCTAGTTTGGGGCAAGGTAAGGTTCACCTATAAGAGCCTTGGGTCTCAGAGGCAGAACCCAAGGTTCCAATGGGGAGGGAAGAGATGAGAATGATGATACAGTAGGTACTTAATTGGTTGTTTTTTTTTGTATTGAAGTGGTGTGGATGTTGAAAGATGACAAAGCTATCGAGTACTTTCTTGCTCAAAAATACAATGATATTAAAAAAAAAGTAGTAGCATTATAGATTATTCAAGATTTCAGAAAAAGAAAAAGGGAAAGAAGAGATTTTAAGAGAGGAAAGGACAGTTTGGGGGATTCATTTATTCATTTACTCTCTGATGTAATTTGTTTGAAATTATAAAAGATATAATTAGAAACATATAATACAGAAATAGGTTTGTTTATTAAAGCAAAGACTATAAACTTTATTAATATAGCTGTCAATTTGTATCATTAAAATAGATTAATCAGAAGAAATCTCTTATATGAAGAAATATATTACTTTACCTGAACAGATCTACACATGTGAATTTTTGCATAGATTTTCAAAAAACTAACATACTGGCCTGTCCAGCCAGTTATCACTCAGGAGTGATTCATTAGGCTCTTAGTATCATTAACAGGATTACCCTGAAAATAGCAAAAGTAATAAATGAGCCTACATAATCAGAATAAAGAAGATATTTTTCCTGAGAAACATTTATTTAACGTTCTTTCTTAGCGCCTCTCTCATGAAGTATAATAAAATAAATACTAATTGACAATGGGACATTAATGTTTTTGCCCTTTACTTTTGCCGTCAGTATGATAAGAATAATCTTCAGAACTATGAAAATTGTATGATGACTGCACCCTAAGGTTGCCCACTGCCTTGTATGCCATTATTTCCAAACTCAGTAAGAAAAATTCTGAAAGATGTCAGCTCCTTCCAACCAGTTTTGGAAGCAGGAGAGTCCTTGTTCTCTAATTTGTTTCCGTCCTTTGTCAGTGATGACCTCTCCAGTTTGTTTCACCACCACCAGCTTAGGTATGGCTGTGATATTATACCTCTTCTTCAAATCACTGGGAATGACAGAAAAATACAAGAAAATAGTTAACATTTCAAGTCAAAGAATTAACTATTGCATTGGCTATATTTATTTTAGTGTTTTAAGGATAAGTGTTCCCTTTGTCAGTACAGAGCCCTACTTAAGTGCTGTATCAGTCATACTAACAAAAGTACATTTTATAGAGCTATGCAAAGTAATACAAAATTCATTCAAAGGAATAAAAGGTCTAGAATCTCAAGGGAAATGATGGGGGAAAGTAGGGATAAAGAGGGAATAGCATTTCCAGAACTCAAGGTATATGATAAAGTAATATTAAAATTTGGGGTACTGTTTAAAAATAGAAAAACAAATCAGTGAAACAAACTGAATAAGGAAAAATCAGATAAAATATACTCAATAACCTAATGTTCAAAAACATAAGAACATAAATGACTTGGGAAATAATTCTGTATTTGACCAGAACTTTTAGGAAAATCAAAAAGCAGCCTGGCATAACCATGGAATCATAGATCTAGTCTAATCCTCTTATTTCCTTGGATAAGAAAGGTTATATAATTTGCCTAAAGTCATGCAGCTAAGGAAGCCTTGGTAGCAAAATCTTTGTAACAAATATGCATGGTCAGGCAAAGTAAGTTCTCTGGTTGGCTGCATCCAAAAATGTACTTTTCATTTTGTATCTAGAGTCCAACTTTAAAATAAAGTTAAAAGTCAAGAAATAATCTAGAAAAAATGAACAAACAACAACAAAAGAAAAGTACCCCCACCATAAACAGTTACTGTATTGACAGGGAAGATTAAAACACAAACTTAGGGGTAGCTAGGTGATGCAGTCGATAGAGCATCAGCCCTGGAGTCCTGAGTTCAAATCCAGCTTCTGACACTTACTAGTTGTGTGACCTTAGGGGAGTCACTTAACCCCAATTTCTTCCAAAAACAAAAACAAAACCTTAGAAGATAAGAAAATTTTTAAAAGCTACATTCAAAGACTTGAAGAAAAATGAGAATTGGTCTCAGGCCCAAAAAGAATTCCTGAAAAAAGCTCCCAAAGGATTTTAAAAATTAGAGAGGTAGAGGGCAGCTAGGTGGTGCAGTGGATAAAGCACTGGCCCTGGATTCAGGAGGACCTGAGTTCAAATCTGGCCTCAGCCACTTGACACTTACTACCTGCGTGACCCTGGGAAAGTCACTTAACCCTCATTGCCTAGCAAAAAAAAAATTTAAATCATAGAGGGAGATGAAAAATGGGGGAAAATGAGAGTGATGCAAGAAAATTATGAAAATAGGAGTCAACAGCTAGATAAAGCTGACACAAAAATAATGAGGAAAATAACAACTTGAAAAACAAAGTAGGCCAAATGGTAAAAGAGGCACAAAAATTCATTGAAAAGAAGATTTAAAAAGCAGAATTGGACAAATGGAAAAAGATATACAAAAATTTACCAAAGAAAAGAACTCCTTAAAAAGTTTAATTGGCCAAATGGAAAAAGAGGTACAAAAGCTCAGTGAAGAAAATAATTTCTTAAAAATTAGAAGTGGGTAAGTGGAAGCTAATGACTCCATGAGACATCAAGAAACAATAAAGACAAACTCAAAAGAAGAAAAACATAGAAGAAAATATGAACTACCTCATTACAACCCAGTTGACCTGGAAAGTAAGTCCAGGTGAGATATTTTCAGATTTATTGGACTACTTGAAAAACATCATTTTTTAAAAAGCCTAGATGTCATATTTCAAGAAATTGTCAAAAAAATTCCTTGATATGCTAGAACCAGAGGGTAAAATAGAAATTGAAAAAATGTACCAATCACCTCCTAAAAGAGATCCCCAAATGAAAATTTCTAGAAATATGATAGCCAAATTTCAGTGCTCACAGGTCAAGGAGAGTACTTAAAGAAACCAGAAAGAAACAATTCAAATATTGTGGAGCCACAGGTAGTATCACACAAGACTTAGTAGCTTCCACATTAAAGGAGCAAAAGGCTTGGAATATGATATTCTGGAAGGCTAAGGAGCTTGTATTGCAACCAAGAATTACCTACCCAGCAAAAGTGAGTATAATCCTTCAGGGGGAGTAATGGATACTCAATGAAATAGAAGACATTCAAGCATTCCTGATGAAAAGACCAAAGCTGAATAGAAAATTTGACATTCTAACAGAAGACTCAATAAAGGCAATAAAGGTAAACATGAAGGAGTAATCATAAGGGTCTCAATAAAGTTAAACTGTTTACATTCCTATATGGGAAAATAGTACATGTAATTCCTAAGAACTTTATTATTATTAGGGCAGTTAAGAGGAGTTTTTATAGACAGATGGCAAAGGTATGAGTTAATTATGTTGGAATTATCTCCAAAAAAATGAAAGGGTAAGAAAGAGAGATGCACTGAGAGAAGGGGGAAGGGAGAAGAAGAATGGGGACATTTTTCTCACATAAAAGAGGCGTGCAAAGAAGTGTTTTTACAGTAGAGGGGGAAAGCAGGGAGTGGATGTGTGGCAGACAATGCTTGACCCTTACTCTCATCAGAATTGGTTCAAAGAGAGAAGAACATACACATTCAGTTGAGTATAGAAATCCATCTTACCTTACAGGGAAGGAGGAGAGGCAGGGGATAAAAGAAAAGGGGTGCTTATAGAAAGGAGAGCAGATTGGGGGCGATGGTGGTCAGAAGCAAAACACTTTTGAGGAGGGACAAGGTGAAAGGGGAGAGAGAGAGAGAGAGAGAGAGAGAGAGAGAGAGAGAGAGAGAGAGAGAGAGAGAGAGAGAGAGAAGGATAGGGGAAATACAACTGAGGAAAATAGACAGTAATCAAAATTGTAAGAAAAATTTACAGCCATTTCTCTGATAAATCCTTCATTTCTCAAATATATAGAGAACTGAGTCAAATTTATAAGAATCTGAGTCATTCCGCAATTGATAAATGGTCAAAGAATATGAATAGGCAGCTTTCAGAAGAAGAAATCAAATCTATCTATAGTCATATAAAAATGCTCTAAATCACTACTGATTAGAGAAATGCAAAGTAAAACTCTGAGGTACTACCTCATGCCTATAAGATTGGTTGATATGACAGAAAAGGAAAATAATAAATGTTGGAGGGGATGTCAGAAATTAGGACACTAAAGCATTGTTGGTGGAGTAGAGAGTTGATCCAACTATTCTGGAGAACAATTTGGAACTATGCCCAAATGGCTATAAAATCATGTATAACCTTTGATCCAGGAATACCGCTACTAGGCTTATATCCCAAAGAAAGAGAAAAAGAAGGAAAGGAAGGAAGGAAGGAAGGAAGGAAGGAAGGAAGGAAGGAAGGAAGGAAGGAAGGAAGGAAGGAAGGAAGGAAGGAAGGAAGGAAGGAAGGAAGGAATTGTATGTAGAAAAGTTCATTTTCAGTGATTTCTAGTGAAAGGTACAGTTTTTGGTGGTTGCAAAAACCTAATTCCCTATTTCCCATAGGTTCAATGTATCAACATTCATGTTTTTCACTTTCACATCATTTTCTAGGAACTTTACCCAAGAGAGCTGAGGATTGACTATATGTGCATGCATAAATACACCTAGATCCATAGGGGAATGGAAC